>NW_027362771.1:178491402-179101402 GCF_046119375.1 Phyllobates terribilis
CACAACTGTGAGGAATCCGGAGCTCATTTACCGGTGCCCGGCTGGAGCACCTCTCAGGCCTCTGGATTTGGCCTGTCACGCGGGGTTTCTCAGGACGCAGGGAGCATGTCTGCTCCTTTCTGCTGCTTGGCGCCAAAGACCCCTCAGGTTTGGCGCGCTGGCCTCTTATCTCCCGGAACTCCTTCCTGGAAGTCACCTGATCGGGTCCAGCGTCTGAACCTGCTCTCCCTGCAACTTCCCTTGCATATTTTGGTTCCGCTTGACTGTATCTGGCCAGTAGATGGCAGTCTCGCTCCATCCTTGAAACGTCATGTTGAAGTTCTTTTACAAGCTTTCTTGCCTGTTCTACATTACATAGGACTGCAGATCATATCTACTGCATAATCAGTACTCAGAGAATTATCTCAGTGTTATCAGTGGTATTCATTTTTTTCCGGGGGCGGGGCTATTTTGGCAAAACATATGTCTTGGGGCTTGGGCTTCTCATCTTTTCTGACTCTATCAATGACCCTGCCGAGAAGTCACATCAAGAACAAAATCAGGAGACAAGCGGGTGGTCGAAATACAAGCTGGAGGTAGAACACAGGAAATACAAAACTGTACACAGGAGGCAGGTCAGAGAGTCTAGGTCTAGCTGAAACTGACTAATAACTGACTGTCTGGATTTATATAGAAGGGAACCCAGCCCATGGCTCCAAGCCGAGGGCTAATTACCTACCAGCTCACTACAGCAAAACACAAGTGGACAGGAAAAGGAGAACTAGTCTCAGCAAACTAAATGATAAACACCCACACACAGCTGACATCCTGCAGTAATTGTAGTGTTAGTGCAGCGCCACCTAGCAACCAGGGCAGGGGTTGCAGCAGTATGTTCAGACACGGATGTGACTGTATTCTAAACTTTTATGGATAGACGATAACTATTTAGTCGATGTTGGTTTTATCAATGGGTCCTGCCTTTATCTTGCAAACAGGTTCGTGCTGTAACTGTTTTAATTGTAAATATGTTTGAATTCCTAGCCACAAGAAGAAATAGATCCCCAAAGACCAGAGCAGAGTGCCGGGAGAACGGAAGCGTGGTGAGTATGTGTTTATATATATATATAGTACACATATATGTGTATGGGATGTGTGCCTGTATATAGGTGGCTATGGGGGATTACACTGTATATAGGAGGCTAGTTTGGGGCTCATACTGTATATACGAGGCTTTGTGTGGGCTCACACTGTATATAGGAGGCTATATGGGGGCTCATACTGTAAATAGAAGGCTATGTGGAGTCGTACACTGTATAGAGGAGCCTATGTGGGGTTCATACTGTATATAGAAGGTTATGCAGGGACTCATACTGTATATTGGGAGGATAATGTGAAAAAATCCAGCTTACCATTAAAGCAGATGCATGTTGAGGACAAATCCCTTGGGCGGTTCACAGGTGAAAGACTGTGTCGGCAACAACCAGAAACATGCAGAAAAGGTGGATCCAGCAGAACATCAAGGGAAAGTTAATTAAAATCAATGTTTATTAGTTCATCTGAAAAAAATGGAGGTATATAAAAAAGGGGAAGAGGGAATTCCCAAGAATTAACATTAAAGTCTTATACTGTATATAGCAGGCTAGGTGTAACGGATCTGGGAGGTGGAACCTCTGAGCTACTATACAAAGGGGAAGTCCTTGTAAGGAAGCGGGTGGCTCCCAGGGAAAGCAGGCAGGCAGTCACGTAAAGTGACAGGGACAGTCTCTGGGTAGAAGGGCAGGAGGTCACGGCAAGTGACGGGGACAGTCTCTTGACAGGCGGGGGGTCACGGCAAGTGACAGCAGGATAAGAGTCTCTAGACAGGCGGGAGGTCACGGCAAGTGACAGCAGGGTAAGAGTCTCTTGACAGGCAGGTGGTCACGGCAAGTGACAGCAGGATAAGAGTCTCTGGACAGGCTGGTGGTCACAGCAAGTGACGGCTAAGCCTCCAGGTAGGCTAGCAGACGGGTAGCAGGTGAGCGCTCCCAGGTGAGCGGGTAAGAGTCTCTGGACAGGCTGGCAGGCAGGCAGGTAACAGGCTGGTATCAGGCAGGTATCTGGCAGGTGCTTCCTGGTCCGCGGGCGGACTGATCCATAGACAGACTGGCAGATACTGGTAGGCAGACTGTCGGACCGCAGGATTGCAAGCAGGTAGACAGGTATCAGGCAGGTATCTGGCAGGTACTTCCTGGTCCGCAGGCGGACTGATCCATAGACAGACTGGCAGATGCTGGTAGGCAGACTGTCGGACTGCAGGATTGCAAGCAGGTAGACAGCACTGGAAAACAAGCTGGCAACGGGACCTGAGGGCTGAAGCAGAGTTGAAAGGCTTTGCAACAACATTGCTCGGGCACCTCCATTTTGGAGGAGGTGCCTTATATATGGTGAGATCCTCCGGCCATTGGCCGGGGACTCCTTAGGACGGCGCGCGCGGCCCCTTTAAGAGAGAGGGAGCGCGCGCGCCCTAAGCACAGTGGCCGGGAAGCAGCGCGCGCTGCCAGCAGAGCGGGAGGAGGACGCCGGGCACGGAGCGGAGAGGTGAGGGGAACGGCGTCCCTGCCTAGCAGGAGGCAGGGACGCCGACGCTACAGTACCCCCCCCCTTTAGGCCCCCCCTTTTTTAGGCCAAAGAGAAATTTATCAAGGATGAGAGGGGCATGGATGTTCTCCCGGGGCTCCCACGTTCTCTCCTCAGGACAAAACCTCTTCCAATCCACTAGAAAAAAGGTCTTTCCTTTTACGCTTTTGGTGGCCAGAATGTTCTCTACCTCAAACTCGTTTTCAGCGGAACCCGGAGCAGGAAGCGTAGACTTGGAAAAAGAGTTAAGCACAACGGGTTTGAGTAGAGATACATGGAAGGAGTTAGGGATCCGCAAGTTGGCCGGGAGTTTCAATTTATAGGCCACCGGGTTGATTTGTTTGATAACTTCCAGTGGGCCGATGAACCGAGGCCCTAACTTGTAGGAAGGAATCTTGAGCCGAACATATTTGGACCAGAGCCAGACTTTATCTCCAGGACGGAATTGTGGTGGATCCAGACGTCTTTTGTCAGCCTGTTTTTTCATCCGCTCGGATGACTGAAGAAGTGCGGATCTAGTACTTTCCCAAATGGAGGAAAATTCGCTAACAAGAGATTCCGCAGCCGGATTGTCCACTGAGGTGGAGACGGGAAACGGGATCCGAGGATGCTGACCGTAGACTATAAAAAACGGGGATTTGGAGGAAGATTCGCTCTCGTGATTATTGTAGGAAAATTCGGCCCACGGTAAAAGATCCACCCAGTCGGAATGGTGAGCATTAACAAAGTGCCGGAGGTAACTGGTTAAAATTTGGTTGATCCGCTCTACTTGACCTTTGGACTGTGGGTGATAAGCAGAAGAGAAGTCCAAGGTGACCCCCAGCAATTTACACATGGCTCGCCAGAAGCGTGAGGTGAACTGAACTCCTCGATCGGATACGATGTGGAGAGGAAGACCATGAAGACGGAAAATATGATGGATAAAGTCTTTAGCCAACTCAGATGCAGACGGGAGACCCGGCAGGGGAATGAAGTGAGCCATCTTAGAAAAGCGGTCAGCAACCACCCAAATGACCGTACAACCGGCAGAGACAGGGAGGTCCGTTATAAAGTCCATGGCTATATGCTGCCAAGGGGCAGCAGGTACAGGAAGAGGCAGGAGGCGGCCGGCTGGCAGGTGTCTAGGAACCTTGTTGCGGGTGCAGGACGCACAGGCTGAAACAAAGTCTATTATATCCTTGTGCAGGGTAGGCCACCAGTAATGCCGGGTAATAAGCTGGAGGATCTTTTTCTGACCAGCATGGCCAGCTAGCTTAGACTAATGTCCCTAGTGTAGGACCTTCTCACGATCAGGTACTGTTACGAACGTCTTACCAGGTGGAAGACGATCTAGATTCACAGGGGCCACCTGCATTACTTTGGCGGGGTCGATGATGTGCTTAGGCTCCTCCTCTAGATCAGAGACCAAAAATAATCGGGACAAGGCATCAGCTTTGATGTTTTTGTCTGCCGGGCGAAAATGAAGAATGAAATCAAAGCGGGCGAAGGACAAGGACCACCGGGCTTGGCGCGGGTTAAGTCTCTGGGCACTCTGGAGGTAAGCCAAGTTCTTGTGATCCGTGTAAATTATTACCGGGTGAAGAGCCCCCTCGAGCAGGTAACGCCACTCCTCCAGTGCCAGCTTAATGGCTAATAATTCTCGGTCTCCTATAGAATAATTGCGCTCAGAAGAGGAGAAGAGTTTGGAGAAGAAGCCGCAGATTACCATTCTTCCGGAAGACGACTTTTGGGTGAGTACCGCTCCGGCTCCGGAGGAGGAAGCGTCTACTTCTAGGAAGAATTGTTTGCTGCCGTCAGCACAGGGGCGGAGGAGAAAGCTTGTTTCAAGGAAAAGAAGGCCTCCTCTGCTTCGGGCGGCCATTCTTTGGGATTAGCGCCCTTACGGGTGAGCGCAGAGATAGGGGCAGTCCGGGAAGAGAAGTGCGGAATGAAGAGGCGGTAGTAGTTGGCGAAGCCCAGGAGCCGCTGAATAGCCTTCAACCCCTCCGGTCGGGGCCACTTCTGGATGGCAGACAGTTTCTCAGGATCCATTCGTAGGCCGGTCTGAGAGATTATGTAGCCCAGAAACGGAAGCGAGGTCTGCTCAAAGAGGCACTTCTCATATTTTGCGTAGAGGTGGTTCTGCCTGAGCCTGAGCAGGACCTGACGAACGTCCCTCCGGTGTGTGGGAAGATCCGGAGAGAAGACCAAGATGTCGTCCAGGTACACCACCACGCAGGAGTAGAGAAGGTCACGGAAGATATCATTGACCAACTCTTGAAAGACGGCGGGAGCATTACAGAGACCGAAGGGCATTACGAGGTATTCATAGTGGCCGTCCCGGGTGTTGAATGCCATCTTCCATTCATCCCCCTGACGGATACGGACCAGGTTATACGCCCCATGGAGATCCAGCTTGATGAAGATTCTAGCACCCCTCAGACGGTCAAATAATTCAGGAATGAGCGGAAGGGGGTATTTATTTTTCACTGTGATCTGGTTAAGGCCTCTATAGTCTATACAGGGACGGAGTGAGCCGTCTTTCTTTTTGACGAAGAAGAAGCCTGCTCCCGCCGGGGAGGTAGATTTCCGGATAAATCCCCGGGCCAGATTCTCCTCGATATATTCAGACATGGACCGGGTTTCAGCAGCGGACAAAGGGTAAATACGCCCACGGGGAGGAGTAGCGCCGGGTATCAGGTCGATTGGGCAATCGTATAGTCTATGAGGGGGTAATGTCTCTGCTTCTCTTTTGTTAAAGACGTCCGCATAAGACCAATAGGGAACCGGTAGGCCGGGTAGATTGGCTCGGGTAGGAGAAGGATGGGCAGGATGAACGGGAACTAAACAAGTCTTATGGCAGTCCTGCCCTCAGCGAAGGACTTCTCCGGTCTGCCAATCAAACACGGGTGCATGTCTCTGGAGCCAAGGTAGGCCTAGCAAGAGGGCGTGAGAGAGTCCAGGCAGAACATGGAAGAAGATGCTCTCAGAGTGCAGCATTCCCACCTGCAGAGTTATGGATTCGGTGATGAGTTGGATGGGATGCGGTAAGAGACCCCCATCCAGGGAGGCGACAGATAAGGGTACAGCCAGAGGTTTGGTGGGAATGCGGTATTTCTCTACCAGGGACTGAGAAATGAGATTTCCGGCAGCTCCAGAATCAAGTTGAGCAAGTTCAAAGTAACGGTTCTCCCCGCAGATGATAGAGACCGACAGCATCAGAGAAGGAGAGTATTTATTTTTGTCTAGGACGACCTCTCTGAGCGATCCTAGACACAGGCGTTTCCCGACCTCTCCGGGCAGGAACGGATCCGGTGCTCCTTACTACCGCAGTAGAAACAGCTCCCCTCGGCACGGCGAGACTCTTGACGGGTTTTGACCATCTTGGTTTGGTCGACCTGCATGGGCTCTGGCGAGTGCGCCCGGGGAGTCACAGAGGAAGAGACGGGATTCAGAAAAGTAGGAGCAAGGCGTGGAAAGCTCCTCTCACGGGTGGCCTCTTTGGTGCGCTCCTGGAACCGGATGTCAATCCGGGTGGCAAGTGTCACTAAATCATCGAGAGTGGTAGGAATGTCCCGACCAGCAAGTTTATCTTTAATCCGGCTGGACAGGCCCTCCCAGAAGACGGAAACCAGTGCCTCATTATCCCAGGCAAGCTCGGAAGCAAGGGTACGGAACCGTATGGCATATTGGCCCACGGTGAGGCTCTCTTGACGGAGGCGTAGCAGAGATGAGGCGGATGAGGTCTTTCGTCCTGGTTCGTCGAAGACTTTCCGGAAGGCCGTGAGAAAGGCTGGCAGGTTGGATACCAGGGGGTCTCCTCTCTCCCATAGAGGATTTAGCCAAGCCAGTGCCTCCCCAGTGAGATGGGACATGATGAAGGCCACCTTGGCTCGGTCAGTGGTGAACTGGTATGCCAAAAGTTCGAAGTGCAGGGTGCACTGGTTAATGAAGCCCCGTGCCTGACCGGGATTTCCACTAAAACGAGGCGGGGCAGAAAGGCGGGGACCGGGAAGGGATGCCATGGTATTGGTGGGCAGCGACGCTGCCGGGGTAGGAGTCGTGCGACTGGAAGCCGATCCCGAAGAGGTAGTCAGTGTGTCCAAGCAGGAGTTAACACTACGCAGGTGGCTCAGGATGGACTCCTGTAGGGACCTCTGACGGGACAGTTCATGGCATAGGTCCGAGAGCGAGGGAGTTTGGGTGCCACCGGGTTCCATGGCCCGAGCAAACTGTAACGGATCTGGGAGGTGGAACCTCTGAGCTACTATACAAAGGGGCAGTCCTTGTAAGGAAGCGGGTGGCTCCCAGGGAAAGCAGGCAGGCAGTCACGTCAAGTGACAGGGACAGTCTCTGGGTAGAAGGGCAGGAGGTCACGGCAAGTGACGGGGACAGTCTCTTGACAGGCGGGGGGTCACGGCAAGTGACAGCAGGATAAGAGTCTCTAGACAGACGGGAGGTCACGGCAAGTGACAGCAGGGTAAGAGTCTCTCGACAGGCTGGTGGTCATGGCAAGTGACGGCTAAGCCTCCAGGTAGGCTAGCTGGCGGGTAGCAGGTGAGCGCTCCCAGGTGAGCGGGTAAGAGTCTCTGGACAGGCTGGCAGGCAGGCAGGTATCTGGCAGGTGCTTCCTGGTCCGCGGGCGGACTGATCCATAGACACGCTATTAAGGAGAATGAATATTCACTACTCCCCACGCCCATAGTCCGGGCATGGGGTACAATGAATCTTCCGGCAGCTGATCTCATCGTGTGGGGGTGCATGGCAGTGACATCATGCGCTGCTCACATGCTGAGATCAGCTGCTGGCACCAGAACAGGACGTAGCGCCGGAGCAGAGGGAAGGTGAGTAGAATCCTTTATTTTTTTTATGTGTGCAACATGATGGAGATGAGGGGCAATGCATACCAGGATGGGGGTGCCATGCATAACAGGATGGGGGTGCCATGCATACCAGGATGGGAATGAGGGTGCCATGCATACCAGGATGGGGATGCCATGCATGCCAGAATGGGGATAGGGGTGCCATGCATACCAGGACCAAGATGGGGGTGCCATGCACACCAGGATGGGCATAGTGCCATGCATACCAGGATGGGAATGGTGCCATGCATACCAGGATGTTATGATGATTCCATGCATATCAGGATGGGGATGGGGATGGGGGTGCAATGCATACCTGGATGGGGCTGAGGGTGCCATTCATACCAGGATGGGGCTGAGGGTGCCATGCATACCAGGATGGGGATGGGGGCACCATGCATACCAGGATGGGGATGGGGGTGCAATGCATACCAGGATGGGACTGGGAGTGCCATACATACCAGGATGGGGTTGGGGTGCCATGCATACCAGGATGGGGATGGGGGTGCCATGCATACCAGGATGGGGGACCATATATACCAGAATGCGGATGGGGGGCCACGTATAACAGGAAGGGGGGCCATATATACCAGGATGGGGGATATTAGTACAGAATTGGGAAACATTACCCCTTTAATAATGTCAGCAGCAGACCCCCTCCCCCATAACAGTGCATAATGACCACATTTTTTGCTTCAATTTTTTTCTATTTTCCTCCTCTAAAACCTAGGTGCATCTTATGGTCCAAAAAATACTGTGTATGTCTTTTAGCTGTTAAATACATTTGGCAGTTTTTTGTGCATCATTTAATTCCTTGTGGTTGAAGAACAGTTTTATTTTACTGCCAAGAACACTATGTGACATATGCAAGAAGATAACATTGGCATTCTAAGTAAGTGTCTGCAGAAAATGACTGGGGGGTAATTATCTTGAAAGTGAAACTTCCAGTATATATTTATCCATTATTTTACTGTGCACTGAACAACTCTGTGCAACATGGTCCGTGTATGAACCAAGATGAACGGACTGGCAGCACGTCTCCAGACCCAAACATGACATCATCATAGGAATATATGAGGCTGTCAAATTCAGGATAGTAGGCCCGTAGCCAGTTCGTTCATATGCAAACCATGTTACATAGATGTCTGAATGAGGCTTAAGACTGTTTTTAATTAAGGCTGGATCTTATTTGTCCTTTAAATGTGTAGGCCTTTGGCCTGTAAGAGGCATGTCTGATAAAAATGGTTAAGGTTCCTCCAGTCGTGGCTAATTGGCACACGTGAATTGGCCAATTTGTACGCTAACTACTACTTTCATTTAATAAGTATAGTCTATTGTGACATGCAGAAGTAGTGCTGTTGCTTCAAAAGCATCCAGCAACTAGAGGGGTTAACACAGTCACAGGAGACAGGGAGTGTTTTAGCAGAGCCCCAGGGGGATTGTGGGAAGCTTGTTATTGTAGTCTGGCTGAAGCCAAAGAGAGAGGTGGTGTGTTATCTGTATCTGACAGAAGGCAGCTGAACAGGTTTCAGATCAGGACAGAAACTAAAGACAGGTCAGATAAACTCCCTGAACCAACAGTGCAGAGTATTATCGGGCAGGAAGATAAGGACCGGAAGGAATTGTGTCACAGTGATCATCTCCCTCATCACACCCTCCCCCCTTCTATCTCCATGCAGGATAAAGAATGCTGTGTACTAGTGAGTCCTTGTGAAGGAAAAGCCTATGGTTGTGTATGCATAGAAATGTGCTGCTAAGAGATCTAATCTGTACTGAATTATGCTACTGAACAGACTGACGTTACTGTGCCTGCTTTGTGAGACTGTACTGTAATGAAGATTGTTGCTGTAATATCCCTGAATTGCACTGGCCGTGCTTCAGATTAAATTCCACTGTTAAACTGTTGAAAAAGACTCTTGTCAGATGTGTCTGGTCAGCAACTGAATCTATTGTGTGCCTGAGAGAAGCTGCAGCCTATGGTCTCCCTGAGTAATGGTTCCCCAAGGATTCCAACGAATTCATGAAACCCGTCTCGCCCTATCTGAACCTAGCGGCGTGTGTGTAACACTATATAACAGTAATGTAGTTTGAATTTCACATATTCAATGTTTGCATACATCTTAGTGCTTTCACATGTATAATTTACAGCTACGACTTTAAAATTGTTCTAAAATATAATGCCTTACAAAAAACCATCCCAATTTATACCAGGTCTGAGTTCATGGGTGAAAAAAAAAAAAAAAAAGAAGAGCATAGACCTTATAACAAGTAGATGAGTAAATAGCAATGGTTCATGTAAATAACATAGGGTACTTAGTTAATGCTATTTTGACCAAAAAAGCATAAAAGCCATCTCACCACGTCACGGTGTACTCAACAGGACAGTCCTAGCTAGTGTTGTATTAAAACCTTACTATGTGTCAGACAACAATGTGAATAAGGGCAGAGCAGGATAGGGTGACAAATTAAACAACCATCCATAGGAAGCTATGTAGATGGAATAAATAGCTCAGAAAGGAAGGGGGGAGCTTGTAAAATGGCTATAGTGTGAACATGCTCTTACACTTTGGACGAATACCAGCTTCTAGTCCAGCTCAGGTTTTTGGTTTTGCAGAGTTCATGGGTGAAGCCTCCCTGTCCCATTCTCTATTGCCTGCAACAACCGCAGTTAGATCTGTTGGGACCAGGGCCAGGAGAAGAGGTAGGTGAGAGTAGACAGTTGACTTGGGTAATTTCCAGGTTTAAATGTTAGGGGGTGCAATTAGTTCAAGAAAAAAACTGTCTTTTTAATATTCTCCTCCAGCAGCAGTGCACTGCTTGTTGGTAACATAGAGAAGATGTTAAGGAAGTGGTGGGCATGCCCTCTTTATGAATGGATTCACTCAATTGGATCGAAAGCAGAACCTGTCACTGATTTAACTTGTGACAGATGCTTTCTTTGACCAATCAGGTGCTTTCAATTAGTGCAGGGAGAGGTCCCCTGGTTGCAGATATATGAGCAGATCCGTTGTTGTCAGATCTGAGCACAGGAAAGATTTAATTTTGTATGTAATACTGCTCTAGTGTAATACAACCAAGCAAGTGTTTTTATGGCAATATGAAATGCCTAGTCCTGAACAGGGCAAGTGGGAAATAACTTGCAAAACTTTTAGGATATGTTCATATGGAATTTTTATATGGGGATTTTTCTGGCTAAAAAACTCTATTAAAATTATGTGTTTTCCGGCATGGTTTTATAAAAGAATTTTGGTTTTGATGCTGATTTTGACATCCATTTTCAGCATAGTTTTTGATGCATTTTTAAATATGAATGTAGCAATATTGTGTTTTTTTGGCATATTTCTGCTGCAAAAATTGCCTAAAAAAATCACAGCAAAATGTGTGTTTTGCTGCTATTTGATAATGGGAAATGTGCCATAGAATTGACATGATACTTTTTATTTTTGTTAAAAGAATAATTCCTTCCACCTTGGCTAAAAAAACAGCCCCAAAGCATAATGCTACCTCTTTCATGCTTCACAATGGTATGATATTTATGGTATTCTTTTGGCGATGTCCAATGTTGGCTTTACCATCAAATTCAAGTTTGAAATTTTAAACAAAAAGTTCAACCTTGGTCTCATCAGACCATAATATGTATTCCTACATACTTTTGCAGACTTGATGTAGGTTTTGGCAAAACATAACTGGGTTTGAATTTTTTTCTTTGTATGTAAAGACTTCTGTGTTGCCACAGGCCAGATATATGTTGAATACAGGTTATTGGTTTCACATGTATTGCGCAACCAGTACTTACCAGAAATTGCTGCAGCTCCTTTTATGTTGCTGTAGGCATTTTGGCAGCCTCCTGGCCCAATTATTTTCTTGTGATTTCATACATTTTTTGAGGGACATCCAGTTCTAGGTAATGTCACTGTTGTGCCAAATTTAACCCACTTGTTAATCACCATCTTTGTGATGTTCTATTTTATCTAATGTCTTGGAATTTTTTTATACCCTTCTCCTGACTGATAACTTTCTCCAATGAGATCCAATTGCTGTGTTGTAAGCTATTTACAGACCATGGCTTTTGCTATAAAATGCAGCTAATAAAATGTCAGTAAAATCCTACTAGAACAACTAAACTTTATTTGGGGTTAATCAGAAACACTGGAAATGATAGCAGCTGTGTACTTACTATTATTTAATATGAGTATAAATAAGATTGGCTAATTCTGAACACAACCGTATCCTGAATTTTAAGAGGGTGTTCACACATATGCAATCACATTATTTTATTTTTTTTATTTTTACCCCCCCCCCATCCTCAAAATGAATTCTGTTTGTTTCTTAATTGAGTTGTACAGATTACGGATGACATTTTAAGGTGGAAAGGTTTTGAAATGATAATATGATTTTTTTTACATGACAGAAGCATGACAGTTTAACAGGGGTGTGTAGAATTTTTAAAGTCACTGGATATTTCGCGATATTTCTTTTTTGTTTTTAATGGTAGGTGTCACATGAACGTTTGAATATTTGATTGCTTTCATATTGAACTGTACAGGAGAAGGCGGGAATATTTTGAAAATATTTCCTTGGATGTCATAAGTGCTTTTCTTACCCATATTTAGAACACTAAACTTTATGTTCACTGAGACAGAAAGTGATGTAATTCGATTAATAGATGAAGCCAAGAGAACATCATTGGGGGCAGGAGATGGCTTCATACAGGAGAAAGACTGCAATCTTGTTATATGTAGTGATGAGCAAGCACTAAAATGCTCGGGTACTCGTTGCTCGGGTCAAGCAAATTGGAATACTCGGGTGCTCGACCCGAGAGCAATGAGCTCAATGTAAGTCTATGGGAAACTCGAGCATTTTTCAGGCAGCTCCCCCCGGCGGTCTGCAGAGGGCCTAAAAATTGCCCAAATCGATGGGAACAGTGCTGAAATGACATGGGAACAGCATGGGGAAGACCCCTGGAAGCATTTCTGACTCCCACGTCACTGCTGTCAACAACGTTGTCAGAGTATTACGCAACTTTTAGAGTCTTGCAATAAAACATACAAAAAAGAAACCAAAATGGATTTTCCTGGGAAATATGTTAAGGAACATCTTTTCCAGGGTAATGACTTGTATATAAGGCAGAATAAATAACCAAAAACAAAAATACTCCTCCACACCTTGAGCTATGTACACATGTAGCGTTTTTTATGCGTTTTTGCACTTTTGCATTGCTTTCAACCAAGACAAATGTATTCACTGCGAAATGTCATTTTAACATTTTACAACCTTATCTGGCCATGTGCTGTGTGACACATGCATACAGTGCTGAAAAGACATGGGAACAGCATGGGGAAGACCTCTGGAAGCATCTCTGACTCCCAGGTCACTGCCTAAAAGTGTGCCCATCATAAGTGATCTTTGGTGCATGCGAAGATGCCTCCTGCCATGCACCTGTCGTTGCAGACTTGCAACAATCACCATCCACATCCTTGTGCCAGTGCAGCATTCAGTTGTCCCTGCCCCATTCCTTGGAATGCAAGTGACGCGCCCCCAGGGAAGTGGGGTACTCGGTGTCCGGGCCTATGGATGCTGGGGGGAATATGTCACAGTGGCTGGCCCGGTCCGTGGCCCAGGGCGGTCAACAAAAAGGGGATAGTTTATATGGGATTTGTAGTTTGATCATGACGCCACCTGTGGTTTCTGGTAATTTGTACCAGCGCTGCTGCAGACCTCTGAGGCAGTTGATAGGACAGCTAGGATGGAACAGCTCCCCACAGGTGGAGCAAGCCTCAGGGCAGTGTAGAGTTTGATGGTAGGTGGTGATGCTGGGGCTTGTAGTGCAGTCAGGATGGCGCAGCAGGAGTAACTGACAGAGACAGGGGATTCGCTTCAATACCTTTACTGGTGCGGATGTCAGGTACGGTCCAGGGTACTCAGTAGGAAGGGTGCACTTCAGGACTTCTCCCCAGTGAGCGGGTATAAGGCCTCCTGGTCCATGTTTCCCTCTCTCTAAGCTCCTGGCCAGCCTGCAACTGGGCCTAGCTTCTGTGTCGTGTTGCTCTCTTCAGCTGTCGCTTGGTAGTAGAACCTTCCGCTGGCAACCACTATCCCTGGGCGCCGGGGCCTTTGTGGTTCCTGGTCCTGTAATGGGTTTAGCTTCAGGTCTGCCAGGGACTTGTAGTCCTCCTGGTATGCCGGTGATCCCAACTGGGTATTAAAGGGACCCTGTAGGCGCTGACCCGGTGTCTGGTTTGTATACTCGGGGTGAGCCTATGATGCTCCTCTGCCCCCTCATCTCTTCTCTCCTCTCCTCTTTGTCTCCGGCCACACTCGGGGCCCTCAATACAGCAGCAGACGTGCTGCGTCTTCGCTGCTCTCAGCGTCAGCACGCTCTCTCTCAGACTTAGAGACTTCTGACTGACTGACCTGCCTGGCTCCACCCTCCATATATATCCCTAACGGGCTCCCTCTGGTGGTATGAGGTGGAAGGGTGGAGGTGTTTGTATGTAATGAGGGCCTCTTGTGGAGAAGTCCGTCCATGCACCCTTTTGGCTCCTGTGGTACCTGTGAACAGCAGGGTGCCACACAAGCACAAGTATGCAGCCAGCCACCCACCCACCCACAAGCTGCAATACTATACTGCAAAATTTTTGACAGCTGCTTGCACTTGAAATGTGGCCTTTTAGGCTCATGGAGGCGGAAGCTGTCCACAATCTTATGGCAGCGGTGACCGGGTATCCATACTTGGTCCCCAGCTGTCACTACACTGTGTTCCAAATTATTATGCAAATAATATTTTCTCAGATTTTCCCAAATTACCTATATGAATTGCAGTCATTGTAATTTTCCAGTCAAATAACTATTAGAGTACAATTGAAAGGTTTTTGTACAAACTGCCTATGATAACAGTATATTTTTAAAAAAATAAAAAACTCAAACTGCACTCAAAATGCATGTTCCAAATTATTATGCACAGCAGAGTTTTCAACCTTTTCATTTTAATAAAGAGCAAAAAAATGGTCATTTTTGAAATTATAAGCATTAGCAGGTTATTACAAACTGAAATTAAACAGTTTTCAACTCAAAACTTTATTCTAGGTGATGTTACATTTGCACATAGGACCCCTTGTTCGAAATGAGCTTCTGAACTCTCTCGTCCATTGAATTTGTCAGGTTTTGGATGGTTTCTGCTTTAATTGTTTTGCATGAGGACAGAATACCCTCCCAGAGCTGTTGCTTAGATGTGAACTGCCTCCCGCCATCATAGACACTCCTTTTGATGATGCTCCAGAGGTTCTCAATGGGGTTGAGGTCAGGGGAGCATGGGTGCCACACCATAAGTTTGTCCCCTTTTATGCCCATAGCAGCCAGAGATGCAGATGTGTTATGTACAGCATGGAGTGGAGGATGGCTGGTTGATGGACACCCCATGCAAACACGGCTACGGCGCTAACAAGGAGGAGGTCGAGTAATGTTTTGGGCTGGAATCATGGGGAGAGAGATTGTCGGCCCTTTTAGGATCCCTGAAGGGGTAAAGGTGAACTCCATAATGTATGTTGAGTTTCTCAAACAGCACTTCCTTCCATGGTTCAAGAAGAAGAACCGTGCATTCCGCAGCAAGATCATTTTCATGCATGATAATGCCCCGTCTCATGCTGCACATAACACATCTGCATCTCTGGCTGCTATGGGCATAAAAGGGGACCAATTTATGGTGTGGCACCCATGCTCCCCTGACCTTAACCCCATTGAGAACCTCTGGAGCATCATCAAAAGGAGTGTCTATGATGGCGGGAGGCAGTTCACATCTAAGCAACAGCTCTGGGAGGGTATTCTGTTCTCATGCAAAACAATTGAAGCAGAAACCATCCAAAACCTGACAAATTCAATGGACGAGAGAGTTCAGAAGCTCCTTTCGAACAAGCGGTCCTATGTGCAAATGTAACATCACCTAGAATAAAGTTTTGAGTTGAAAACTGTTTGATTTCAGTTTGTAATAACCTGCTAATGCTTATAATTTCAATAATGACCATTTTTTTGTTCTTTATTAAAATGAAAAGGTTGAAAACTCTGCTGTGCATAATAATTTGGAACATGCATTTTGAGTGCAGTTTGAGTTTTTTATTTTTTTAAAAATATACTGTTATCATAGGCAGTTTGTACAAAAACCTTTCAATTGTACTCTAATAGTTATTTGACTGGAAAATTACAATGACTGCAATTCATATAGGTAATTTGGGAAAATCTGAGAAAATATTATTTCATAATAATTTGGAACACAGTGTATTTGTCCCAGTGTTGTCTCCGCCTCCCACAAGCACGGGTCCCACAACATTACCCGTGCCCTCCCCAGTGCACTTACTGGGAAGGACAGCCTAACTACAAACACGTGGACAGGTGAATATGGTACGGCGCGCCAGTCCACAGCTTTTTTTGCTGAGTTGTATTTCATCACAGCCATATTCTTTAGTTTAGTGAAAGGACTTGGGAAACCATATCTACCCAGCTGTCATTTCTCCTAGGAAGTCCTCTAAAGCTGCTTTCACTTGAAATGTGGCCTTTTAGGCTTATGGAGGCGGAAGCTTTTCATAACCTCATCCCGCCTAACCACAAACATGTGGACAGGTGAATGTGGCCAGGGACGGTACGGAGCCAGTCAACAACTTTTTTTTGTTGACAGTTGTATTTAGCTCGGTGAAAGGACTGGCATAGAGGGAAACCCTATCTACCCTGGATGTCATTTCTCACAGGAAGTCCTGTAATGCAGCTTGTTGCAGAACAGCCGTCCAACATCAACTCGCCCTTGTCAGTGGTGCTTTGACACACACACACATCTTTCTTTGCGCATTTAATTTCTTGAATACAGAGTTGGACAATGGCCTGATCTGTAATGCGGTTTGAGAAATAACATGCATAAGCATGGCCGATCCACATTAAGAAAGGAGCCATAGAGTGTCCGGGAACCTTTCCACACACTTTTCTTAGCCAGGACTGCTTCTCGGCAGGGTTGGACGGACCCACCAGAAAACCGGCTACTTCGGTGGACCCTGGCTTCTCCTTCAAGAGAGTTCATAGTGCCAAGGTGAGGCCATGATGATGATAGAGGCCACCATCTGCTTAGTTTTCTGTTACTTGGAATGCAAGCGCAAGTATGCAGCCAGCCAAACACCCACCGATCCACAAGCGACAATACTAAACTGCCAGAATTTTGGGCAGCTGCTTGCACTTGAAATGTGGCCTTTTAGGCTCGTGGAGGCGGAAGCTTTTCAAAACCTCATGCTTCATGCCACGTGTCCATACTCGGTCCCCAGCCGTCACTATTTCTCCCCGTGTTGTCTCCGCCTTCTACAAGCACGGGTCCCTGAACAAAACTGCTGGTACTTTTCTGTGGAAATTTGCTTGCTTCCTACCAGCCTGGAATATTTCTAGTAAACTATGGTACGACGCCATGGTATTAGCACTGTACCAGTAGCGAAGCCATCCCCAATTTCCTTCTCAGGAATTTTATTTGGTAGACTGAGTGGCTGCCCAAATACATTAGTTTCTCACAAAGGAGCTGAAGAAAGAATAGCAGTAGGTGCAAGTTTCTCCAGCCTGTTAGATATTAGAGAGTGAACGGCAGCACATTGGATCAGTGGTTAGCACTGAAGCCTTGCAGTGCTGGAATCCTGGGTTCAAATCCCAGCAAGGACAACATCTGCAAGGACTTTGTATGTTCTTCCTGTGTTTGCGTGTGTTTCCTCCTCAGCAAAAAAGCAGCCATAGAGTGTCCGGGAACCTTCCCACACACTTTTCTTAGCCAGGACTGCTTCTCGGCAGGGTTAGACGGTGCCACCAGAGAATCCTCTGGTGTGCCCTGGCTTCTACACCAGGAGAGTTCATGATAGTGATAACTTTGCAGCTGCTATGGGGCTCTTGAGCGGGGGAGAAAGGTGAGCCCTCAAAATCTAATCCTCTGGTGGGCACAATGTTTTTCAATCTGAAACAGCTTCTCACCACAGTCATATTCTTTAGCTCGGTAAAAGGACTGGCATAGAGGGAAGCCGTATCTACTCCGGCTGTCATTTCTCCGTCACCAGGTTCTGCCCATTGTCACACACGACTGTTGCCGCTTGGCCAATGCAGTGCTGCAGTGCTTTCAGCTTGTGACTGATGTGGTCATTTCGGAGATGGAGGAGGAGGTGCAGGAGCTGAACAATGTGATTACATTGAGGTTACATTGGTGACTCTGTTTTTTATACTAAAGAAAGATTACCAAAGAAAGATCCTACTGTTTTGTTTTTTTTTTACGTTATTTTTTAAGACAAATGCATTCACTGGGAAATGTCATTTTAACATTTTACAACTTTATCTGGCAATGTGGTGTGTGACACATCATCAGACACATCCTGTTTCATTTATGATGGAGGGACTCTGAAAGTCACAAAGCCTATTTTTATAGGGCCATCAGGCGGTCCTTACTATTCTTAAAAGGCCAGCAGTCAGCCCTTGCTATTGTTAGAGAGCCATCAGCCGGCTATGCTTTGTTGTTCCCATTATTAATGAGTGGGTCTCCTATACTGATATTGCATATACAGTGACTGCAAGGGCTGCTAAAAATTCGGACGCAACCCAATACCCCTTTGAAGAGACATAGAGGAGGGTCTCAGTAAAAAAAAAATATTTCTATTATAAAGAAGCGGGTCTCCTATAGTGGTAATGCCCATGCTGTGACTGCAAGGGCTGCCCAAATTTGGGAAAAATCCCACTGACAATTTAAAGACACATAGAGCAGGGCCACAGTAACGAGTACGACATGTTCCCATTAGAAAGGAGGGGGTCTGCTATACAGTTATAGGGTATGCAGTGAGTCCAACGGCTGACCAATTTTAGGAAAAACCCCACTAACAATTTACAGACACATAGAGCAGGGCCACAGTAATGACAAATTCCCATTAGAAAGGAGAGAGTCTGCTATACAGTTAAAGGGTATGCAGTGAGTCCAACGGCTGACCAATTTTAGGAAAAACCCCACTAACAATTTAAAGACACATAGAGCAGGGCCACAGTAACAAGTACGACATGTTCCTATTAGAAAGGAGAGGGTCTGCTATAGAGTTATAGGGTATGCAGTGAGTCCATCGGTTGACTAATTTTAGGAAAAACCCCACTAACAATTTAAAGACACATAGAGCAGGGCCATAGTAATGACAAATTCCCATTAGAAAGGAGAGAGTCTGCTATACAGTTATAGGGTATGCAGTGAGTCCAACGGCTGACCAATTTTAGGAAAAACCCCACTAAGAATTTAAAGACACATAGACCAGGGCCACAGTAACAAGTATGACATGTTCCCATTAGAAAGGAGGGGGTCTGCTATACAGTTATAGGGTATGCAGTGAGTCCAACGGCTGACCAATTTTAGGAAAAACCCCACTAACAATTTACATACACATAGAGCAGGGCCACAGTAACGACAAATTCCCATTAGAAAGGAGAGAGTCTGCTATACAGTTAAAGGGTATGCAGTGAGTCCAACGGCTGACCAATTTTAGGAAAAACCCCACTAACAATTTAAAGACACATAGAGCAGGGCCACAGTAACAAGTACGACATGTTCCTATTAGAAAGGAGAGGGTCTGCTATAGAGTTATAGGGTATGCAGTGAGTCCATCGGTTGACTAATTTTAGGAAAAACCCCATTAACAATTTAAAGACACATAGAGCAGGGCCATAGTAATGACAAATTCCCATTAGAAAGGAGAGAGTCTGCTATACAGTTATAGGGTATGCAGTGAGTCCAACGGCTGACCAATTTTAGGAAAAACCCCACTAAGAATTTAAAGACACATAGACCAGGGCCACAGTAACAAGTATGACATGTTCCCATTAGAAAGGAGAGGGTCTGCTATACAGTTATAGGGTATGCAGTGAGTCCAATGGCTGACCAATTTTAGGAAAAACCCCTCTAAGAATTTAAAGACACATAGAGCAGGGCCACAGTAACGACAAATTCCCATTAGAAAGTAGAAAGTCTGCCATACAGTTATAGGGTATGCAGTGAGTCCAACGGCTGACCAAATTTAGGAAAAACCCCACTAACAATTTAAAGACACATAGAGCAGGGTCACAGTAACGACAAATTCCCATTAGAAAGGAGAGAGTCTGCTATACAGTTATCGGGTATGCAGTGAGTCCAACAGCTGACCAAATTTAGGAAATCCCCACTAAGAATTTAAAGACACATAGAGCAGGGCCACAGTAACAAGTATGACATGTTCTCATTAGAAAGGAGAGGGTCTGCTATACAGTTATAGGGTATGCAGTGAGTCCAATGGCTGACCAAATTCAGGCAAAACCCCACTAAGAATTTAAAGACACATAGAGCAGGGCCACAGTAATGACAATATCCTATTAGAAAGGAGAGGGTCTCCCATAGTGTTGGCCTATGCAGTGAATGCAAGGGCTGCCAAAAATTGGGAGGCACTCCAATGCCCCTTGGTAGAGACTTAGAGGGCCTCATAAAAAAATGTTCCCATTAGAAAGGAGCGGGTCTCCTATACTTGTAATGCCTATGCACTAAGTGTATGGGCTGACAAACATTTACCCCTGGGGGGTATGCATGAACCTACTGTATACATTTTTTTTTACGGGCATCATAAACACCCTTTAAAAAAATGATGTGGTTGTTGCATCACGGACCATGGTCACCCTGGTGATATGGTGGTGGAGGATGAGGATGAGGAGAAGGAGGAGGACAAGAGCAAATAGGCAAAATCAGGAAGTGTATACCCATGTGTGGGTGTGAAAAGGTGCATGGGAATGCACCTCCCAAAAAAAGACACTGGATTTGAGTTTATGTTACGCTGCTATCATTCGGTGGTGTTAAGAAGTCTGTCCCAATCCAGCCCTTGTTCATTTTTATGAGTCAGCCTGTCAGCATTTTCAGTTGACAGGCAGATGCGCTTATCAGTTATAATTCCACCAGCGGCACTAAAAACCCGCTCTGATAAAACGCTAGCAGCAGGGCAGCCCAGGTCCTCCAAGGTGTAGAGAGACAGTTCATTCCACATATCCAGCTAGGATACCCAATAATTATAAGGCACAGAGGAATCACGGAGGACGTTGGTACGGTCGGCAAGGTACTCTTTCAGCATCTTCCCAAACTTTGCACTACTTGTGAGAGTACCCCGCACCTCAGGGCCTGTGCGATGGGAGGGACTGAGAAAATTCTCCCAGAACTTTGACAGTGTTCCCCTGCCTCTGCTGGATTGCATTTGTGTCTCCCTCGCCTGTACTCCTTGGTTGTCCAACGAACTGTGACCTCTGCCGCCAGCTTTTTCAGATGGGAATTTTTTTAATAGTTCCACAACAAGGGCCTTCTCTTATTGCCCCATTTTTGTAGACCTGTCCGCCTCAGGAATAAGAGATATAAAGTTCTCCTTGTAGCGTGGGTCTAGAAGTGTCACCAATAAGTAATAACTGACACCCAAAATTTTGAGAAAGCGAGGGTCATGGGAAAGGCAGCGTCACATAAACTCAGCCATGCGTGCCAGACTGCTAACAGGCAAGACTTCCGTGTCCTCAACAAGAGGATGACTGACCATGCTCTCCTCCTCCTCCTCTATATCCTCTGGCCATCAACGCTGAACAGACGGTATGACAGTTGTGCAGGTAGTACCATCCATAGCGCATGAAACTAGCTCCTGTTCTTCCTCCTCCTCCTCCTCCTGTTCTTCATTGTCACCCAATCCACATTGTGATGAGATGAGGCTGGGCTGTGTGTAATCACCCTGTATAGTTCCTTGCTCCATCTCATCGTGCTCCGCCTGCAATGCATCCTCTTTGATTGTGAGCAGACAGCGTTTCAGAACACAGAGAAGCGGGATGGTGACGCTAATTATGGCGTCATCGCCGCTCACCATCTTGGTGGAGTCCTCAAAGTTTTGGAGGATGGTGCATATGTCTGACATCCATGTCCACTCCTGAGGTCTTATGTGTGGAGTCTGAACTGGATAACGACGGTCTTGTTGATGCTGGTACTCAACAACTGCCCTATTCAGCTCACAAATCTTTCCCAACATCTGCAGTGTAGAGTTTCAACGCATGGGGACATCACATACCAGTCTGTGAACCGGAAACTGCAAACGCTGTTGAAACACGGCAAGGGCGGCGGAAGCTGTAGATGACTTTCTAAAATGCGCACACAGGCGGTGTACTTTAACAAACAGATCCAGCAGCTCCGGGTAGGATTTGAGAAACCGCTGAACCACGAGGTTAAGCACATGGGCCGCCACCAGGTTCCGGCTATTGTCACACATGACCATGTGTGCGACAGATCTGCCTGCTCTTTCAGAGCTGTCCGCAACTCTTGGTCATTGTTCGGTTTGTCACCTAAGCTTATTAGCTTCAGCACAGCCTGTTGCCGCTTGGCCGAGGCAGTGCTGCAGTGCTTCCAGCTTGCGACTGATGTGGTCATTTCGGAGATGGAGACTGAAGAGGAGGAGGAGGCTGAGGAGGATGAGGTGCAGGATCTGTAGACTGTGGGGGCAACCCTGATTGACCTAGGGCCCGCAATCCTTGGCCTCAGGAGGATGTGTTCCGTCCCAAGGTCCGACTGGGTCCCGGCTTCCACTATGTTAACCCAGTGTGCCGTCAGTGAGATGTACCGTCCCTGCCCACAAGCACTTGTCCACGTGTCTGTGGTTAGGTGGACTTTCCCGGTAACTGCGTTTTTGAGGCACGGCTAATGTTTTGCTACACGTGCTTGTGTAATGCGGGGACAGCACACCGGGAGAAATAGTGGCAGCTGGGGACCGAGTACCAAGGAACAGCCGCTGCGGAATGCTCCCTTCTCCACGAGCCTAAAAGGCAACATTTCTAGCGCAAGCAGTTGTGAAATGTGGGAATTTAGTAGTGTGGTCTGTGGGGCGTTGGCAGCGTACTTCCGCTTGCGTTCCAAGGACTGGGGTATGGACAACTGAACGCTGCACTGGGACAAGGACGTGGACGTGCTTCCTGATGCTGCTACTTGAGAGTGTGCAATGACAGATGCAAGGCAGGAGGCATCTTCGCATGCACCATGGACAGGGGATTGGCTTGCATGCACAACAGCGGAAGAAGCAGTGGTGCCACCCGCAGACACTGTGCATGAACCCTGGGGTTCGGCCCACAAAGTCGGGTGCTTTGCTGCCATGTGCCTGATCATGCTGGTGGTGGTCAGGCAGGTCGTTTTGCCACCCCTGCTGATGTTGGCCTGGCAGGTGGTGCAAATGGCCTTTTTGGGGTTATCGGCAGAGTCTTTAAAAAACAACCAGACTCGGGAAGACCTAACAGTTGTACTGGCAACTTCCTTCATGTGGGTGTTAAGGGGAACGGTTGCCTGCCTTCTGTCTGCGGCCACCACACTGCTTCTTCCTGCCTGTTGTGGTGCTCTGCCTCCCTCCCCCTGTGTGCTGCTGTCCTCGCTCTGCATGTCCTCCTGCCAGGTTGGGTCAGTTCCTATATTATCCACCACCTCGTCTTCCACTTCCGCACTCTAGTCCTCCTCCTGACTTTCTGGCATTTGTGTCTCATCAACTTCCACCTCTTGTGACACTTTCCCACCGTCGCCTTCATGTGACCGTGGCTGCTTAAATATTTGGGCATCGCTACATGCGATCTCCTCTTGCCCCGCTTCAAGTGGACCGGATGAGAGGCCCGAGTCTATAAATGGAAAAGTGAACAGCTCTTCGGAGTGTCCAAGTGTGGGATCAGTTGTCTCTGGGCACTCGGCATGGTGGGAGGAAGGAGGTTCATGGTGAGGAATATGCGGTCCAGACTCACAGCTACTGAGACTTGAAAACTTGACCGTGTGGAAGACAAGGTGGTGGTGTTGGTGGCTAAGTGACTGGAAGCATTATCTGCTATCCAACCAATAACCTTTTCACACTGCTCGGTGTTCAATACTGGTGTTCTGAGGTCCCCTATTAATTGGGACAGGAATGTCGAGCGAGAAGATGTGGGTGTTTGTTGTGGCACAATTTCAGCTTGCCCACGGCCTCGGCCTCTGCATGTACCATTATCACCATCACGTCCAGTTCCCCTTCCCTTTCCACGTGCCTTGCCCATTTTAAATGGAGGACAATATCTTCCACCCTTACTAAAAATGACTGAATTTGGAGCGAACTTATAGGTGATCCGTGTGACGGACAAACCACAGTTTTAAATACCTGGCCTGTAGGTAACTATTTTGAACAGCAAACTGGTGTCAATTGCTTCACTGACACACTGAAATAAATTTTTAATTGAGGTCAGAAATGGCAGTATTTTCTGAAAACGTATATGTGATCTGTGTGACGGAAAAAACACTGTTTTAAATACCTGGCCTGTAGGTAACTATTTTGAACAGCAAACTGGTGTCAATTGCTTCACTGACACACTGAAAAAAATGGCCACATGGGCTATTAAACCTTATCACTTTTTTCTACTCTGTGTGCTGCCTCCATTTTTGCATGGATATCTATATATCCATATATACAGATATGGCCAAAAGTTGTTGGCACTCTTGAAATTGTTCCAGAAAATGTATTTCCTTCAGAAAAGTATTGCAATTACACATTTTATTATACACAGGATTATTTCATTAGTGTGTATTGGAACAACACAAAAAAAGTAAAAAAAGGCAAATTGGACATATTTTCATAAAAAACTCAAAAATGAGCCAGACAAAATTGTTGGCACCTTCATCTTTTTAACATTTGATTGCTCACTCTTTGGAATAAATAACTGCAATCAATTACTTCCTATAACCATCAGCAAGCTTCTTACACCTCTCAACCAGAATTTGGGACCACTCTCCCAACAACAATTTTAAGATCTTTCCACAGGTGTTCAAATTGGATTTCAATTTACATTCATTTGGCTTACTCACGTACATTTTGACAAACTGCAGTCTAGCTTTTTTATGTCTCTGTGTCAGAAATGGGGTCCTCCTGGGTCTCATGTTAGCATGTCGCATTTCATTTTATTCAAATGGCGATGGATAGTTTGCACTGACACTGAAGCACACTGAGCCTGCAAGACAGCTTGAATTTCTTTAGAACTTGATTGGGGCTGCTTATCCACCATCCAGACTATCAACCTTAGAACCTTTCATCAAGTTTTCTCTGCAGTCCATGTCCAGGGGGATTAGCTACAGTGCCATGGGTTGTAAACTTCTTGATTATGTTGCGCACCGGGGACAAAGGAACATCAAGATCTCTGTAGATGGACTTGTACCTTTGAGATTGTTGATATTTTTCAACAATTTTGATTCTCAAGTCCTCAGACAATTCTCTTTTCCTCGTTCTGTTTTCCATGCTTAGTGTGGCACATACAGACACACAATGCAAAGATTGAGTCAACTTCTCCCCTTTTTATCTGGTTTCAGGTGTGATTCTCGAATTGTCCACACTTGTTACTTGCCAAAGGTGAGGTTGAATGAGCATCACATGCTTGAAACAAAGTTGTTCACCCACAATTTTGGAAAGGTGCCAACAATTTTGTCCGGCCCATTTTTGGGGTTTTGTGTGAAATGATGTCCAATTTGCTTTTTTTTCTCTGTTTTTTTGTGTTGTTCCAATACACACAAAGGAAATAAACATGCACATAACAAAACATGTGTGATTGCAATAATTTTCTGGGAGAAATACTTAATTTCCTGGAACAATTTCAAGGGTGCCAACACTTTCATCCACTAATGTATTTACACACACATATATATATATATATATATATATATATATATATATATATATATATATAGCTCATACAAATATTCAAAAAAACATATAATGGAGACATATCAGCACCTGTTTCCCCATTAACTGTTATTAGAAATGTTATATGAAGGGGATTGATCAATATATTACCTACATATGAATACAGAGTATCCATGAACTACTCACAAGACCAAATATAAAATCAATAATATTTTATTTAGACATATTTAACATGTATCATGCACAAAATGACTCATGTGTGAGGTTTGGACAAAGAGAGAAAATCAAGTAAAGAAGAAAAAAAGTGATGGTAAATCCAGTAAGACTTATAACGTATACAAAGTCTGCTCTGTTTACAATGAAACAATGGGTGCCATATAATATAGTATGTTTGTCTAAAGTAGAGCCCAATCAATCAGCCTAATCCATTTAAAGCAGATTTAAAAGAGTTTATAGCTTACCCATAGTGACCACACAGTTGTAGGGACCACCACGACCACATCCAATCCTCACACATGTCATTTTGTGTATAATACATGTTTTTAAATATGTCTAACTAAAATATTATTGATTTTATATTTGGTATTGTGAGTGGTTCATGGATACTCTGCATTCATATGTACTGTAGATTATATATATATACAGTACAGACCAAAAGTTTGGACACGCCTTCCACTTAAAGATTTTTCTGTATTTTCAAGACTATGAAAATTGTACATTCACACTGAAGGCATCAAAACTATGAATTAACACATGTGGAATTATATACTTAACAAAAAAGTGTGAAACAACTGAAAATATGTCTTATATTCTAGGTTCTTCAAAGTAGCCACCTTTTGCTTTAATGACTGCTTTGCACACTCTTGGCATTCTCTTGATGAGCTTCAAGAAGTAGTCACCGGAAATGGTCTTCCAACATTCTTGAAGGAGTTCTCAGAGATGCTTAGCACTTGTTGGCCCTTTTGCCTTCACTCTGCGGTCCAGCTCACCCCAAACCATCTTGATTGAGTTCAGGTCTGGTCACTGTGGAGGCCAAGCCATCTGGCATAGCACCCCATAACTCTCCTTCTTCGTCAAATAGCCCTTACACAACCTGGAGGTGTGTTTGGGGTCATTGTCCTGTTGAAAAATAAATGATGGTCCAATTAAACGCAAACCGGATGGAATAGCATGCCGCTGCAAGATGCTGTGGTAGCCATGCTGGTTCAGTATGCCTTCAATTTTGAATAAATCCCCAACAGTGTCACCAGCAAAGCACCCCCACATCATCACACCTCCTCCTCCATGCTTCACGGTGGGAACCAGGCATGTAGAGTCCATCCGTTCACCTTTTCTGCGTCGCACAAAGACACGGTGGTTGGAACCAAAGATCTCAAATTTGGACTCATCAGACCAAAGCACAGATTTCCACTGGTCTAATGTCCATTCCTTGTGTTCTTTAGCCCAAACAAGTCTCTTCTGCTTGTTGCCTGTCCTTAGCAGTGGTTTCCTAGCAGCTATTTTACCATGAAGACCTGCTGCACAAAGTCTCCTCTTAACAGTTGTTAAAGAGATGTGTCTGCTGCTAGAACTCTATGTGGCATTGACCTGGTCTCTAATCTGAGCTGCTGTTAACCTGCAATTTCTGAGGCTGGTGACTCGGATAAACTTATCCTCAGAAGCAGAGGTGACTCTTGGTCTTCCTTTCCTGGGACGGTCCTCACGTGAGCCAGTTTCTTTGTAGTGCTTGATGGTTTTTGCAACTGCACTTGGGGACACTTTCAAAGTTTGCCCAATTTTTCGAACTGACTGACCTTCATTTCTTAAAGTAATGATGGCCACTCATTTTTCTTTACTTAGCTGCTTTTTTCTTGCCATAATACAAATTCTAACAGTCTATTCAGTAGGACTATTAGCTGTGTATCCACCGGACTTCTGCACAACACAACTGATGGTCCCAACCCCATTTATAAGGCAAGAAATCCCACTTATTAAACCTGACAGGGCACACCTGTGAAGTGAAAACCATTTCCGGTGACTACCTCTTGAAGCTCATCAAGAGAATGCCAAGAGTGTGCAAAGCAGTCATTAAAGCAAAAGGTGGCTACTTTGAATGACCTAGAATATAAGACATATTTTCAGTTGTTTCACACTTTTTTGTTAAGTATATAATTCCACATGTGTTAATTCATAGTTTTGATGCCTTCAGTGTGAATGTACAATTTTCATAGTCAAGAAAATACAGAAAAATCTTTAAATGAGAAGGTGTGTCCAAACTTTTGGTCTGTACTGTATATATATATATAGCTGCAGCAATTAAGCCTGAGTAATAAAATGACACTTTCAAAGTTATACCTTGGCAAACTTCTTATTTATATTAGTAGCTCACACACTGTTGTGGGAACATGAAAATGTGTGATGTTGAGGTTTCTGTTTCTCACACTGATAACAATAATGCTGAGCTTAGCCTAAAGATGCACAGAATCTTGAGATAAAATGTCACAGCATGCATTATTGTTATAATATAAAAGGGACATATTATCATTTTTGAAAGTTACCATGAATAATTCATAAATATTGGCATAATACTATAATTAATATAACATATTTTTCAGGTTAATTATGAAAAATATCTGACTAAAAACCTACTTTTTCTGATATTAGTCCAACATAGACCTAATCATTTAAAAAAAGTCTGGCTTCAGCAGGCGGGGCAGACCTGAGGTGGATATAGGTTTTCCAGAACCGGGGGCAAGAAAGAGTTATCGTCATGTCACCACTCATATGCGATTTGCACACTTACAGTCGTGTGCACTTCCTAATTTTCTCAAAGTTCTGTGAAAAAATACTGCACTTGCCTCATTGAGAGAAGCTGAAAGAGAAGCTAGTTGTCATGTGACCGTAAGTATGAAAATCGCATATGCGAGTTTTGTGATGACTGCTAGAAACAGCACTCAGAGCCAAACCCTGACAGTGAGTATATTACACGCTGTTAGGATTGAGCATTGTGACAAAGTCACTGGCAAAGTACTGGAGGTTAGATATGCAGCAATGAGATTGTTAGCTTTAGTAATATAAACATAGGAAAAATGTTCCAGCACACAAAGTGATGAAGGGTTAATCAGCCATCTTTAGTGCTAGGGTGATTAAACACCTGCAGATAGGGGGGAGGTCAGAGGATAAAATCCCAGCCTTTTGGAGCATTTGGTGTGGGTTGGGCCTGAAGGTGAAAGCTCTGAAGTGGTCTTGTAATTTGAAGGAAAGATAAACCTAGTGTTGCTTGTTCCCGAAGCGGGCGATTACCCATAGCAACAAGGACTGTGCCATACATTATGTTTTGTTTTTCTGTTAGGCCGGGAAGGCCGTGTTTTTTTTATAACATTGCCGTGGTTTATGCAGTACTCTTAATAAACCCAGCAGAAGATTTAAAGAGACAGTGTTCCTGTGTTTACCTCTATGTGCAACCAAGTGAGTCAATCTACCATAGCATGCTACCCTGCTTAATATTGTAATATTAAAGGGGTTGTCCAAGTTTGTGATAAAAGTCTGCACTCTATGTGACTGCAGACTTCTGATTCCTTACAGTGCGTGCACTGCATCCTGTCAGTATTCTTCAGTGTTGGCAGTGAGAGAGGGGGATCATGTGACCACAAGTATGCCATTTGCATACTTCCAGCCACATTCCGACTAGACGTTTTGAACCTCCCCTAATACAAATGAATTGAGCAAGACAGCACATGTCTTGTCAACATGACTGCATGTATGCAAATTCTGCATGAACTCCTGCTCTTACCGTTGGCACCAGAGAATGCTGACAGCATAAAGTGTGTACTTTGATTATTCTAAAGTCTGCAGTCACAGAGAAACTGCAGACTTTAATCACAAACCGGAATTACCCCTTCAATGATTCTAAGCCCTGACATAAATACAAATATAGTAACCCTTAACTTGTTAGATGGCACAATACTTTATTTACATAACCATGTATCATGAAATCTTAAAAGTTATGGATTGTTACATGTGCACAGAACCAATAAAAGCATAGAAATATATCGCCAGAACCCCCACAAGTACAGTAACACAGCATCCCAACCCACATCAGAACAGAAATGTATCACCAGAATCACCAGTACATGACTACATCACTAGAACCCCCATCAGTATGGGAATACATCACCAGAACCCCCAGCAGTACAGGAATACATAACTAGAACAACTATCAGTATAGGAATACATTACCAGAACCACCATCAGTGCTGGAATACAACACCAGAAACACAATCAGTACATGAGTACAGCACCAAGCTTAGTATAGTAATCAATTGTAATGTCAGGTCAGCACCATATACAATTGTATGACATGAACCTATAACTGCCAGTGTGTCCTTAACAATGGTAATGTAGAATACAAACTTATATTGTGGTACTGTGTTAACCAGAAAAATCAATGTAAATACTTTTATGCCAAAAACTGACAAATGTATTCTCAGAGTGACACCTTTATTGGCTAACCAGAAAAAATATATATGCAAGCATTCAGAGCACAGAGGCTCCTTCTTCAGGCTGGATTACAAATGAATTAATTAATTAGTTTTTATTTTAGGACGATTACAATGGATGAAAAAGACAAAAATAATTGTTTGTGTAAATGGTTAACTCAGACCAAATTAGAATCCGTAAGATTGGTATGATTGGACAGAAATCTGTGCGTGTAAATGTGGCTTTATTTATAGAGCTTTGATCTTAGATTTCATTTTGCTATCATGTTGAGAGAGTCCAGATTTTTTTTTTTTTACTGGGAATAGATAAACTAACCATTAGATTATATTACACTGGTGATCTTGGCTGGATTAGCCTATTTAGACACAAACTGAATTTAAAAATATTATGACTTAACATATCCTATAACAGGGATAAGTAAAGTGCCCTCTATAGAAAGATAGACCTGTAATGGAACTAATAGTTCTGACACAGTTGGCATAATGACTAAGGAATCCTATTTTAGGACCTTGTATAAAAGTGACTACAACAGCTGTGGATTGAATATAATCTTAGTGTAAATTAGTGTACGTCTAGTTTACACATACAAGAACTTGAATTTGCAACATTCTGTATACAGTATAAATAACAGAATCTACAGTAAGTGATTCTGAATAGAAAAATAAATGGAATTAGTAAGTGTCTAGTCTTAGAAGTAGGGCAAACTCAGTCAGGGGTTTAAATATTATCCTCACTAGAAGTTGTGTAGTCTTCCCCCTCAAAAAAGTGTCAGGAATCAATGGTTTGATGCAGCAAAGGCAAAGCTAACAGCTGAAATGGATGTATAAAGTAAGCAATATATCTGTGTGCATACTCATGTAAATAATAAAAATATCATCTTCGAAGATCTCATCTCCCAAAATTTCAATCTGTGCATGTGCCACCTCACACCACCTCACACCCCCTCCTCCCAGCCAGGGGTCCACTGCATCGCCCCAATTCTGCCACCGCTGTCAGTTTCCTGCAGCAGTGACCCTGCCTCCTGGGACCCTGCTCCAACACAGCCACCCCTCGATAAGCTACCGTAAAAGCAGACTCTAAAATGCACCACCAATTTCTTAAAACATTTTTTCCTATTTTCCTCTCCAAAATTTGAGGTGCATCTTATGGTCCGGTGCATCCTATAATCCACAAAATACGATATTGTTGCAAAAGAAAGTAAAAATAATCCAAAAGTATTCAACTATATTAACAGTAAAAAAACTAAAAAAAAATGATAGTGTTGGCCACCTTAAATAATTCAGAGTGAAATGAAGGAAGAGGATGAGGAAAGACCAATCTATTGAATGCCTACTCTATTGTAGTTACACTAGAAAATACCATAACAGATGACATGATCAGGGATACTAGCAATTCTCCATTTAGTGTCACGTGATTAACCTTCTGTCACGGTTCCACCTGACATGGTGTGTCTGGGATGCAGTTACTGACAGCTTAGCCATCCAATCTGGTACAGGGGCATGTTGAAGCTGTCAGTACTTTGTTTGACGGCTCGGTTGTCCAATCTGGTACAGGGGCATGCTGAAGCTGCCAGTGTGTTGATTGACAACTCGGCTGTCCAATCTGAGACTGGAAGGTGCTGGCTATCTCCAGGTGTTCATTATCCCAGGTGATTGCCAGTCTACTTAACTGAGCTGTTTCTCCAGACCTCTGCCAGACATATGTTCAGCTTGTGTGAGGTTTTGTTCTCTGCGCCTTATGTTCTGTGAATTGATGCCTGACCTTGGACCTCGTTCTGACCATCCGTCTGTTTAACCCCTTCTGCTCTGATTCACTTTCCTCTTGGTATTCTGACCAACAGAACGTTACCTGACTATGCCTTTGTCTCTTCTCTCTGTTTATGACGTACCCTCCTGGCTTTTGACTTTAGACTCCCTGAGTATTCCGTCTCACGGCTTGGCCGTGAAAAAGTGACTCAGCGTCACACCTGCTGCTCTAAAACACTAAAGTAGACAAATCCCTGGGCCCTCATGGTATTGACCCCATGGTACTGTAAGAATTAAGTACAATATTAAGTACAATGATAAACAAATCCACTATTTCTAATATTCAGAGATTCCATAATAACAGGGTCTGTTCCTCAGCACCGGTCCATAGCTCATGTGGTGCCAATATTAAAAAAGGGGAGAAAATCTGAGTCTGGAAACTATAGGCCAGTACATGTAACCTCTACTATGGGCAAAATCTCTGAGGGATTTCGAAGAAATGCTATCTTATAATATTTCACTAAAAATAACCTCAAACTCTGGCGGCGGATCTGAATAGCGGTGCTGTCAGTAACATTACTGCTCTTCACAATCCCCTGGCCTCACGGGGCGCAGCATGAGCCGGCACCTTGGCAGAGCAGTGATGTCAGTAACGTCACTGATCTTCAGACGTTCCTGCTCACTCTATACTCTGGACTACGTCGGATTTGGTGATCTACGGTGGACCTGCATGAAAACTATTCTTTCTAATAAATTGGTGAACGAGAGACAGTGTCTAGTTTATATTTATCTCTCTCTTTTTATGTTTTTCAGATTTCCATTTGTGGACTATGTTGCATTCGGAGGACTACCGCATACCTGCATAGGTACTTTTAAAAAAAAAAAAAAAATAGTGAACCAGGGAAAGTGTGGGGTAGTGTTTATTTAAATAAAGATTTTTTTATTGTGTGTGTACTGGGTTAGTAATGGGGGTAATGGCTAGCTGTGTTCTTGGACAATTCACAGTTGACATCAACCCCAAGCTCCATTACCCCAAATGTGAATGCACCAGGTCAACTGCGAAGTCTGATAATATCATTACACAGCTGTCTACATTACCTTTGCTAGTTTTGCTAGTTACCAAAAATGGGGGGGACCCCACATTGTTTTTTTCATTTATTTAATCATAAGAAGCTGTCCAATAAGCTCCACGGGGTGCAATTTTACTATATGTTGGAGGGCTGTGTAATTATATATCTATGTGTCTGTCGCTCTGTCTATATGTCTGTCTGTATGTCAATATGTCTGTCTATATGTTTATTTATCTGTCTGTCCGTATCTATCTATTATATATATATTATATATCTCTATAGCATTAGTTGCTGTCAAAATATGCTGGAAAAGCGCAGGTCAAAAACGCTTGGAAAACCACATCGAAAACACATCAAAACCATGGCAAAAATGCACATTTTACAGCTGCTTTTATCCTGCCAAGAGACGCAGAAAAGGTGCAAAAGTTTCTGCATCAAAATACTCAATATGTGCACATACCCTAAATTTTTAAGGCGGGCCTGGATACCTGTCTTAAAACATACATTACAGTTTATGGGTTCTAGATTCTGAGATATGATGCTGATCAAGGGAACTAGTCTGAATGCCATATGCGGAGTCGAGAAGGAATTTTCCTTCTAATATGTGGCAACTATCATCTGCCTCATGGGGTTTTTGCCTTGCGCTTGATCAACATATTAGATTGAACATGATAAACTAATGTCTTCTGTAACTTTACAACTATGATTCCAATTTTAATATGCCATTTTATAAACACTATTTTAATATAAAAATACAATTTTTTGAAGTAAATGTCTTCAATTTAACCCCTTCACGCTGCAGACATTTTCCATTTTTGCACTTTCATTTTTTGCTCACCTTTTTCCTAGCGCCATAACTTTTTTATTTTTTGGTCAATATGGTCGTGTGAAGGCTTGTTTTTTGCGGGACAAGTTGTAGTTTTGAAAGACACCATTGGTTTTACCATATCATATACTAGAAAATGGGAAAAAAAATCGAAGTGTGGTGAAATTACAAAAAACGTGCAATTCCACAGTTGTTTTTTTTTTTACCATGTTCACTAAATGATAAAATTGACCTGCCATTATGATTCTCCAGGTCATTACGAGTCTGTAGACACCAAACATGTATAGGTTCTTTTTTATTTAAATAATGGAAAAAAAAAATCCAATGTTTGTTTAAAAAAATAAAAATAAAAAATGTCGCCATTTTCCAGACCCGTAGCGTGTCCATTTTTCAGGATCTAGGGTTGTGTAGGAGCTTATTTTTTGTGCGCCGAGCTGATATTTTATTTGATACCATTTTGGGATAGATACGATGTTTTGATCGCCCGTTATTGCATTTTATTGCAATGTTGTGGCGACAAAAAAAACTTAATTCTGCCGTCTTGATATTTTTCCTCATACACCGTTTACTGATTGGATTAATATTTTTTATATAATGATAGATCGGGTGATTCTGAACGCGGTGATACCAAATATCTGTATTTTTTTATTGTTTTATTTCAATGGGACAAAAGGGGGGTGATTTGAACTTTTATATTTTTTTATATTTTTAAAAACATTTTTCTACTTTTCACTTGCTTCAATAGTCTCCATGGGAGACTAGAACCTGTGATCATCTGATCGCTTGTGCTAACAAAAAGGCTCATCTGCTATGAATGCCGACCGCTGGGTGGCGCTCATAGTAGATTGGCTAAGACAATCACAGGGGACTCCTGCAGACCCCAAGTTGTCATGGAAACCCATAGGCGGCCTGTGATCATGTGACAGTGCGCCGATGGGTGTGGTTTGTGACATTCTTCTGGCACGGCCATGTCAAATGCCTTTGTCAAACATTGACAGCGGCATTCAACATATTAACAGCCGCGGGAAGATCACGATTTCACCCGTGGCTGCTAGAGGCACATGACAGATCAGCTGTCATGTTCTGGGAAAGATGCGGGCTCAGACACGAGAGACACGATATGTGCGCATATTGTGAAGGGGTTAAGACAGGGCCTACATGGCAGCCATGGCTGGAATACCCATCATAATAAAGGTCGCTCCTGTGCTACGTCTGCGTTTTATCATGGGGGCCTGCTCCTTCTTGCAATATCTTAATATTGTGACCAAGTATTGGTAAGTATGACCTTTTTTTTCTTGTAATGTTTAAGGCATTTGATGTCTTTTTCAATGAATTGCCCTCAAAAGTTGAAGTAAAAGTTGAGTTGTATCACAGTGATAGACCACACCATAATAAAAATTTTTACAACCTGTAAGTTGCAAGAAATCAAAATATGCAAACCTTCTGGAGTTTTTTTTTTTTGCAACATGCATGTTGTGGCTACATACACTTTGATTATGTTGCAATTCTGCATATGGATCCTGAAATCTTTGGTCATTAGATGTGTTTTATGGTCAAAGTCATTGCCAGGAGGAAATGAACTTTATTCTTCCCGGTAGCGTTCCGGCGTCAGTCATGGGGGTGGCGCCGGCACGGGTTTAGTCACCGCTCTGTGTATAGATAGCAGCAGCTGTAACCACGTCCCCTGCACTGACTCACAGCCAACCCCAATGATAAGCTTTCTGCCATGACTGAAACCAGAACGCTAATGGGACGTAGCCCCGGCAGCAGGGGTGTAAGTGTTCACAATGCTATTAACCTGCAGATTAAACCCATATCTGTAGGTTAATAGCATTTTTTCACATGACAGGTGACATTTAAAGAGGAACTGTCACCAGGACAAAAGTAAGCAGTTTTTGCTCTTATTTCATACCCGCTACTCTCCCGAGTACACAGCTTTTTTTTTTTTTAAATCCACCATAATCCACCTTAAATTTTTGTGGTCTTTACTAAAGAGACATTGCTCACAAGGTAATAATGCAGAGCAACCTAGAGACACTCATTCAGATAATCTTGTAATGTCCCTTTGATAGAGACCATAAAAATCAGCACTAAATCACAAGGCTCATATCTCTGGAATTATATGACGGATAAAAAAATGCTCAGGGGAGCAGCAGAAAAAAAATAGCAATAATTGTTTAATTTTGACCTTGTGACCGGACCTCTTTAAGTGACGTACCGCAACAACACAAGGTTTGATGAAATAGTATTATTACATACCAGTCCTGTGTCGTCTGCCTCTGCTATCCGGTGTAACTGCTCTGACACTCTAAGTGATGCCGTCTTTCTAATAAATGAATGAAGGGTCCGCTCTTCTGCTACGCCGCATGATAGCCGTCCAGGCCTAGTCAGTATTTTATTCTTGTTAATTAGATCTTGCTGATCAATGGCTGGAACCAGTCAGCAGAACAATTGCAGGGTGGGTTCTGGGGCCAATAAGTATGCACGGTGCCCTAATTAAACTTTGCCGTGCTATTTGGCCCTTACCTGATAATGTTCTTCATAGGTTGGATTTATGCTAGGTTCTGCCATGCTTTTGTGTATTCTGGCTGTGATAGCAGATTTCAGATATGCCCTTGCTGGAGCCATAACTTAATTCTAATGGACTCCATTTTCACTCTCTTGCAGCAGTTTCCATATATTTAAACTTTGCAGTGATATTTGGCCCTTGCTTGAAATTGTGCTTCATAGGTTAGATTCACGCTAGGTTCAACTGTGCTTTCATATCTTCTGGCTGTGAATGCAGGTTTCAGATGTGCCCTTGATGGAGCAAAACTTACTTCAAATAGACTCTATTTGCGCTTTTTTGCAGCAGTGTCCATCTTTTCAGACATACATATGATCGTAATTGATTGTGTTGGAATAAAAAGTGGAAAATGATTTATGCCAAGAAGAGTTGTATCTAAAGATATGCCAAATTTATCAAAAGTTGCATGACACTTTTATAAATTTTTCACAATTTATGGCAATGCAGCCACGAGCAAAATTGATTAATTCATCCCGAAGTAGTTTGGATCTATGTATTTGCTTGTATCTTCAGCAGTCTCTGAAGATTCACAGTTACCAATGTTTGATTTTTTTTATATTAAAATTGTAATTTGTTAATATTCAATTCTGTCTGCATTGTTCTACATGTCTGATGCATTTTTAGCGTACTTAAACATTAACAGCCTGGTTAAAACCCCTATTGCATTACTTCTGAGCATAGGAAAAAAACTACTCCTTTTACTCATAGCATAGGAAGTTGTGAGTAATTTGGAAGCTTAAAATAGATTTCAGAATAACCAAAAAAAACATTATGGATATGAAAACAAATTACAAAATGATGGAAATTAATAGAAATATCCACTTTTTTTCCATTGAGATACATAAAAAACTGATGTACTCACATTCCTTTCCTATGGAATTTGTGACATAATTGGTGTTATTTCCTGAGATACATAAGTATTTATTCCATTTTGGGTGTACAGATAAACACAAAGACACATCTTTTTTTGTTCAAAAATTGTTATTTTTTATTCTATACATGTTTATGTTTTCTTACTATAAAAAATCCATGTTAAACTATAGTTTCATACAAACTAATATAGCAAAACATCGCAATTCCAATTTGTAAAAATCCATCAAGATTTTCTTTTTAAAGATATCAATATAATGTCTGTAGATATTTTAATGTAATTTTAAGTTAGTTGCAGTGTTCACATTAATCTAATGGCCTCCATGTTGTGTGTGTATACCTGATGTACAAGCTAAGCACGGCCATAGGATTTCATTAAAAGGATAGGCATGGACTCAGATATAGATAGGTTATCAATATCAGATCAATGTGGGTCGGATACTCATCACCCCCACCAATCAACTTTACCCAGGTCAAATGGCCACCTGAAGAACAAATTATATGGCACATACACTGTGTTGTGGCTGGTCTTGGGTACTGCAGCTTAGCTTCTAGTGGCAATGAGGCAGCGTGTTATTACGACTCCATGCTCTATGTAGTTCTGGCAGAATCAAGACCAGGTATTAGTTGATCGATTTAACAAGTGTGAAGCACCCAGTGGTCTGATATGGATGATCTATCCTAAATATAATAGTTCTCCCTTAAACTTTAGGTGGCTGGTGGTCAAACGATGGCTCGGCTAATCATTCGGCTGGCAGCCATCTTGGCTGGTTCTCACACACAAGAGCACTCATTTGGCAGAGTGCTTCTGCGTTCTCTATGAATGTTCTGTCCAAGAGTACAAAAGGATTGGCAATCCGAAATTGGACATACCAGCTTCTTAACTTCTCTGACAATTAATTAATTAAAGGTCCCCAGACACATTAGACTGTCGGCTGAACGCGTTGAAAACAGTGGGTTTGGCTGAAATGAGTTCAATCTGTATAGGGTATTTAGTCTTTGATGACCCCTTTGACTTAATAAAGGATGAAAGAAAGTCCATTTGGGCTACATCAGGCTGGTATATTTCACTATACTGCCAAACAAAGGTACAATATGGAACAGTATAATTTAGGGTATTCAATAATAAATGAATACTGCATATTGTACCATTTTATAATGGGTCCCTGTCATTAATGTAGACCACTGTATTCATACTCAGTAGGATACATCACACTCCTCCATGGGAGGTATATGTTGGTGTCTGCCCGGCGTATACAACAGTCGGAGGCTATTAACTTGATGTGAACAGCGCTGAATGAAAGCAGAGGCAAAGTTAGACATACACTATACAATATTGCCTAAATAAAGAAATATATACAAAGAAAACCAATAACAGAATGTATTCAATGGCATTTTGACTAATTCCGGGATTTTACAGTACATAAAGATTGTCTTGACATATATTTGACGGGATGCTTGAAACCGTTATATGAGGTATTTTCTGAGAACAAGTGTCATATAACATGGTTAGACAGTTACATAAGAGATAATAAGGTCCATTATATCTGTAAAATAAGTTCACATTGGTGTTTTCAGAGCATTTACAAAGACTAATAACATCATTCTGAGCAGACGATACGTTAGGATGGCCATGAGATACATTTTGTGAACAGTAGACTGACTGAAGAAGAACGTGCCCCCGCTTACTGCTGCTTCTACATGTGGGAAGTACAGAGTCTGATATCAGATAAAATTTACATTTAAGCAGACTGTAACTTTAAAATTGAGCAAGGACCTGAAATCATTACTGCATGCAAACTAAGGCTTCTTAAAGACATGAGCATTTTGTAACAATTTTTTTTATTGCTCTAATGCTTCTAAAAAATTAACTATGCATTATCTAGATTAAAAAATATTCTATTTTGTGCATGCAATAAACTCTTGACTGTAGAATTAGACCACACAGATTTTGTTTGTAGGAAAAATAACCTATTCCTATACTTGGAATATTAATTTAATCTGATTCTACAGTTTTTACAAAAATTAAAACCATGTTTCCCACGTTGTTATATATCACTTCTAGTGAGTACAACAGCTTGTTTTAGGCCACCATGGGATCACTATGCAAATTAGTTCTCCTTGAAGGAGGAGGGCTGGCTCTCTAGGGCCATCTATTGGTGGAAGTTATTCTGATCCGTTAACAATTAATCATGAGTAAAGCTGGCCATACACATGGGATAACTGATGGTCAAACCTTCGTTCAGCAGACTGACTTCTCTCCCGTCTGCCCTATACACATCAGCGTTTGGTTTGTCTGAGCATTCATTTGTTTTTAATAGAGAAGGAGGATAACTATGTTGCCAGACACCTCTGGAAGTGGCTTACTTTCCCTGAAAACAAAAGGATCGATCATTGAAATTGCAATGGCCAGATTGTTCTTTCCCATGACAGGTGATGAGAGAATCGGGAGGCCCTCATACATTAGGTGGTTGGCCAGTCCCATGAGAATCGGTGTGGCCAACTTTCATCTAATGTGTATTTGGATCTTACAGATGGGATCTCTTTAAACTGTCTTACTGACAGCAATTAAAGACGGGATCCCTTTAAACTGTCTTACTGAAAGCAATCTATTGTATGTGAACAATAATGAACTTCAAATAAAATACAGTACAGAAATACTGCAGAATAGAAAGTTTACCAGAGCCCTATGATATGGTTTTGTGAAGAAGATGGGGGCACTCCTTGCTGAAAGCAATACTGCAGGACTTGTTTTACTGGTATGTACAAGATGATTTCACAGCAAAAATGCACTTTATTATGAAATGCAATTCATCTGTTGTTTCTTTAAATTGGTGAAATATTCCTTAATGCACTGTAATTAAGCTTAACACAATGAAAGCAACTAATAAAAGCTTATCTTCAGCATATTAACATAATATTTAGACTAAAATCTAAAAGTATATATATTTATATTCATCAAACATAACTCTCAATATTGTCTCTTTTACAGAATATTGTACTTTATTTTGCTATACTATAAATATAAAGCCTAAAAAACTACTTTTAATCGTATTGGAAATTCTATGTACTTGGTAGGTTGTGCAAACAGCATCCATTTCATAAAAAGATTTCTAGGTTCCAGAAATAATGATTGTACATATTAGGATGAATATAGAGCATGAGTAGAACTAATTGTTGAATCAGAATAAATCATCTTCTGATCATTAGTGCTCGTAATACTTGTCATTCAGTCATTCTGGAAGACGTGGCCATACAATGAAGGGGTTTTGATCAGAGATAAATAATTACAAACTAAACCCCAAGCACCAAAGATTATTGCAGTATTCAATAAAGAAACACAATATGAATCCTGCTTGAAACTGTAGTAAATCAATGGTATTATGTGTATCAATATTATTGCAATGGACTGATGTAAACATGAAGGTGCATGTTTTACCTAATCTATATTTTAAGTACCTTATAAAATAATGCACTGTAGCTGCTGACAAAGCATTGTTTAAAGTGTCGAATGCTAATTCAAGAGAACATTACACATGTTGGGTAATAGAAGATATAGTAACATCAATAGGACTTTTACATTCTGCTTGTTTAAGAAATATTGATTGTTAAAAATGAAACTGTCACTGAGACAGACTCCTTAAACAAGTGTCACATTGCATTCAGCGCATACATTGTTGCTTCTGTTGGGAGGTTCTGTTTGAATGGACTTGGGTAGAAACCTAGACGGAGCCATTAAGAATAATGAAACAGAGTTGAAAGCATGCACATTTGGACTCCATTTGTACTCCTTTCTGGCAGTGGCTATCTTTTCAGACAGGCACAAGAACATAGTCTAAACAACACCCCCTAAAACTTCAAGCATTAAAGGGCATCTGTCACCAGCACTGCATGATGTAGGGGCAGAGACGACCTTGATTCCAGTTTTATCTGCTGCAGATCTAGCAGTTTGATTGGCAGCTTACTATGTACACTGTGCATAGGCATAAAGCTGCCAATCAGTGGTGGGGATGTGTTAGACTAGATGGCAGAAGGTTTAATAGTCCATGATTATCTCCTGCTGATAAAACCATGATTTTATAAAAACTACACTAAGCAGCCCAGTAAGTGATACATCGCTGGAATCAAGGCCCCTACAATATGCTGCTCTCAGATTATGTAGCAAAAACCTGGTGATAGATTCCCTTTAAAGTGTGTTTTAGTTTCAACCACACCATCTTCAATAGAAAGCTATTCTATACTAAAATGAGAGTGTGTTCCTGTAAAGAGTGTGTTACTGTTTAGACTCTTAATAATTTTGATTGAGATATTTAATAAATGCTCAAATATCATTTGATAATTCATCCCATCTACATGTATAAGACAATGTTTTTGGACCATGGGTGTTGGTTATATATGTAATGTTCGCCAAAGTGGCCGACATATAGGTTAGCAAAACTCAGGGCGAAGGTGTCCCCATAACCGTACCTCAAGTTTGTTTATACACCTACTGCCTCAAAAACATTAATCTACTGCTGATAAAACAGTGAATTTATCAAAACTACAGAATGCAGCCCAGTAAGTGACATAGCACTGGAATTAGGCTCTCTGCCTCTATATTATGCTGCTCTCAGGTGACAAAAACCTGATGACAGATTCCCTTTAAATGGGCCCTGAGAAAAGCATAGGACAAATTTGCTTATTATTATTATCTTAGAAAAAGAATGTTACCTTTTTTGTAGTTGGGGGACAGAGCATAGTACTTCTGATACCCAGACTGGATCTGTAGGGATCTGTTATTGGCTAAAATTGCACTACCAGTGGCAGCTTTACTGAAACCCTAATTCCCTAAATAAAATCTTTTAATAGTCTCTGAAGTAGAGAAAAATATATTTTAAGTGAAGATTAAAGTATGTACCTACCAAATAGTCTTCAACTAACGGAACTTTAAAGTAAAAGTCTACCTGTAAACCAAACTTATTTAGACTTTTTTTTATTTAAATAGGTCCAGAATTCTGTGCTTTTTCTTTTCGTAATATATAGCAGTGATGAGTGAATCTGTTAATATTCAAATCTACCAGTTTTGCTGAATTTGGCTGCAAAATTTGATTTGTGCTTCCCTCTGCTCTTACTGCAGGCTCTTCCTACACTCATCAACACTGACTTATCATGAACAAGATGTATGAAACTCTAACTGCTGTGCTGTCACGCACACTATCGGTACAGTTTCTTCAGTGTTTTATAGCTTTCTCTCCCAATCACTATCACTAAGCTGTTGATGTCACTAGCCAGATTCTTCTTAAATATGACTGCTTCATTTCCTGCTTCTGCTTTTATACAGGCTATGATAGTCCTTGCTGATTGGCTGTGTTATACCATGTGCCATTTTGGTACAAAACTCCCAATATTCTTCATATATGCAGAGTTCATTAATGAAATGTGGTTGCCTGCAGCAAATTCAGTGGAAGCATAAAAGAATAATGCTTACTTTAAATATAATAAACTGAATAATGAAAAGGTTTGCAGTAACCTCCCATCTCAGAGTTGGTTGCAGTTAGTGACATCTTAATTATTAACTCTATTTTTATTCTGTGCATTTGAAGTTCTGTACCCCACAGAAAACAGAGGTCTGATTGCTATTTAGAGTGTATTATAACATTCTGATTAGCTGGATCTAAAAATACCATGGTGCTTAAAGGTGAACATTCACTTTGCAAAAATACTAGCATTGGATTTATTGTTTATTAATGAAGCATGACTAATTGTGTGCTCATCATTCTTATTTAAAGGGATATTCTCCAAAAAACAAGTTATCCCCTATGCACAGCGATCCTGAGATTGGGGCTCTGCAGCCCCATCTTAAATAGAGTGGAGATACTCTGCAGCCTCTTCTTGAGTGGAGAGACCTCCATTCCATTCATTGTACTGTATATAGGACTGCCGGAGAGAGCAAAGTCCTATACTCGGTTATTTCCATAAGTCCCATTGACAATGAATGGAGCAGAGGCAAAAAATGCACACCTCCACTCCATTCCAGATGGGTCTACAGAGCCCCAATTTTAGGGTTACAGAACCAACATCTCGAGATTATCGAGGGCCCATGCAGATCCCCAGCAATCACCAATTTATCCCCTATCTTATGGTTAGCACTGGGGTTAAATTGTCTTTTTCTAATAACCCTTTAAGGTATAACTCCATACCTTTGGAATATTTAGCATTATGTATGTCTGAAGAATATAAAGAACATGGTAGCGTATAATATAGGAAAGGAGTGTCTCTTGAGTAATGGCGCCTGTCAAGGCTTAAAGAGGTTTTCCACTTTTGCAAAAACTGGTTGCCAAACTCTTCTACAAATGTAAAATAAGACAAACAGCATGTACTCTCCCACCCCGGGTCCAGTGCTTTCTCTCTACCTTTGCTCTGGCTTTTGTGTATTGGCTGCAGCAGTGATGTCACCACTATAGTGCACATCAGCACTGCAGCCAGTCACTGAGCTCAGTGGCTCTGCTGATGTAGGCTGGCATGATGCTCTGTGATTGGCTGCAATGGAGATGTGCACTGACGACATAACGTCACCTCTGCAGCCAATACAGAGACTGGAGCACCGATAGAGAGCCAATGAGTGAGTGAGCTATGTTTGTTATTTTACATATATAAAATAATTTAGAACCAGTTTTGGTAAAGTGGAAAAAACTCTTAAGATACTCCTCCTGTAAGTAAAGTTTTGATATAACAGATTATCTACTATGGAAGGAATATAGTATTACAGCTATCTACGCCTAAAGGTTCTACAATCAATAAACTGTACAAGATCCATTACACTAATTTCCCAAAGTGAGCATATTCTAAAAACACAGTGTGAATACAGTTATGGCACTTTCAGACCAGTCAGAGAACGCCTACTCAATTTTATGATTTCCAATATCAACACTTGTATGAGTTAATGCATAAATAATAAAGCCTAGTATAAAAAGTTTTATATTCCATATGTTGGTACCAGCAACAGTCTTTGGATTGATCTAGCTTCTTGTCTTCCAGTCATCCACACTGGCATCCAGCTAACGACTGACATAGAGCATCCCTTGCGCCTCTCAAGGGCTAATGGTGTTTGGAGGAGGGTGGGTTGTGGATCCAGTCAGATATAATAAGCGACATGCTTCCGATCATGAATATAAAACCGACCACAAGAAAAATAAAAGCCTGTGGGGTTAAATAAATAGATGTCACAATTAATTTATTATCAGCATTTACCATAGGCTTTTTCTGTTCAAGTACAAACTGCTATCCTTGACTGTAGAATATGCTGGCACTATACTGTCAGCACCAGACATGTAGCTTAAGCCAAGACAACCCCTATAATAAAGTACAGTAATATACACAGTACTATAAGTAACAATAGTTTATAATAGCTGTATAATGCTATCCTTGACTGTAGAATATGCTAGTACCATATTAATAATATAATAGCTGTATAATGCTATCCTTGACTGTAGAATATGCTAGTACCATATTAATAAAGTACAGTTATATATACAGTAATGCAAGAATAATATTACAGAATAGCCATGTAATGTGAATGTAGAATATGCTGGCACTATATTAACAAAGTACAGTAATATATACAGTACTATAAGTAATAATATAAAATAGCCATATAATGTGAATGTAGAACATTCTGACACTATATTAATAAAGTACAGTAATATATGCAATACTATAAATAATATAGAATAGCCATATAGTGTGAATGTACAATATGTTGGCACTATATTAATAAAGTACAGTAATATTTACAGTAATATAAGTAATAATAAAAAATAGCCATGTAGTGCTAGCCTTGACTGTAGAATATGCTGACACTATATTAATAAAGTACAGTAATATATACAGTACTATAAGTAATATAGAATAGCCATATAGTGTGTATGTAGAATATGCTGACACTATATTAATAAAGTACAGTAATATATACAGTACTATAAGTAATATAGAATAGCCATATAGTGTGAATGTAGAATATGCTGACACTATATTAATAAAGTACAGTAATATATACAGTACTATAAGTAATATAGAATAGCCATATAATGTGTATGTAGAATATGCTAGCACTATATTAATAAAGCACAGTAATATTTACAGTGCTATGAGAATATATGTGTACTTCACATATAATAATATTGTTGAACCATAGCACCCTCTATTGTGTAGATTCACATGGACACATCTTCTCCATGTTCCCGGAGCAATGAGTAATCCCTGGTAGGCTGTCTGTACATTCCTTGGGTGTGTATCACAATATTAACAAGTTTGAACACTAACTGGCATGAGAAAAGTCTGATAAGACATTGTACATTTGTGCAAATGTTATGAAATCGGAAGTCATATCACTGGAAAGAACATGCTTATCAGCCAATGTTTACCGTGTGCCATCCCAATCTATACGTAATCGAGTTTGATAGAAACCATGTGGTAAGGATACAGGGAGACATCACTCTCTAACTACTCTAGGGGCACCTTGTTTAGTGCGGTTAATCAAGGATTAGAAGTTTTACACAAACAATATATCATGTGACAAAGAGTTTAGTTTGTATGTCACTTAAGGGGTTGCAGATGTAGGAGATGCACCCAGACCCTGCGCCTGAACGGGTCCTACAGGCCATCTTTCACATAACAAGACACTAATATTAGTGGGTCCCATAGTAAGCTGAGGGTTCTGCTACGATTTTGCATCAAGGGTCAGTCACCATTCTGGACACACTTATCGCTATTATTTACAAACTACCAGAATGATTGCAGTTCAAAAGCCATAGATCTGCATCACAATAAATGTTCAGACTTTTTTCACCTTTTAAGTAATGCTGCTCCCTCTACTGGTCATAAAGTAGTAGTATATGCATAGAGTAATGATTATGTGATGTCTGTATAATAACTGGATATAATACTACCAATACTTCATTATTAAGGAATGATAAACTGATTTCTTAGTCTTACCCCAATTTTTTGTGGCGATCGGAAAGGTTCTTTTTTCACTATTCGTAAATAAAAAGCTGCAGGGAGAATGAAGATCAACATGGTTGCTGCTGACGCACCTGTGGAAAAGAAAAGAAATTGTTCGGCATTCAAAATTGCAATAGCTGATAATTAATCATGGTTCACTTTACTGATAAAATAAACAGTATATTACAACATGGTATTTTGAATTAATGACTTGGGTTTAGCAGATATTCTTTAGTTTACTGGCCTTTCAATATTCTCTTAAAAGATTAGTTGTAATTTTTATGATAGTCCTGTTGGCACATAGGAGGGTCTCAGTAAAAAAAATGTTCCCATTATAAAGGAGTGGGTCTCCTATAGTGGTGATACCCATGCTGTGACTGCAATGGCGCCAAAATTTGGGAAAAAGCCCACTAACAATTTAAAGACACATAGAGCAGGGCCACAGTAACGAGTACGACATTTTGCTTTCAGTCCCAGGAGTCTTAAGGAGGTATTCCCAAAATAACAGATCATACCCTACTCAAAGGATTGAGGACAACTTGATGACTGCTAGGGATCTAACTGCTGGGGCCTTTAGTTATCCTGAGAATGGGATTCTAGAACCTAGAGAATGGGGCTCTGCACAGCCCCATCTGAATGGAGTGGAGATTGAGCTTGCGCACCTGTGCTCCTTTCATTGTCTAAAGAACTGCCTGAGAAACCGAGTACAATGGCAGTCCCATAGATAATGAATGGAGCAGACGTTGAGCATGTGCACCTCCACTTAATTATAGACAGGACTGAAAATTACCAAGAGTCAGACCACTAGTGATCAGTAAGTTATCCGCTTTACAATGGGTAGGAGATAACTTGTCTTTGTAGAATGACCCTTCATGTTATGCCTTTGAACTTTTCATTCCTCTGATTATAACAGGTTCCATTAATCTCTCATTTTGCACTAGTTTTGCACTAATAATCTCAACATATTTTTTACTCAACTATACCCAGAGCATACCCCCATATATCTCAAAAACATGGCTGTGTCTCACGCCACGGGGAGTAGAGAGGTGGTTGTGCATAAAAGCCTCTCCCAATTCATATATATAGGATTTGCGAAAGTTGCTGAGCAAGCATTCTAGAATGTCCCTTCAATGCCTAACTTGTTAGCCCTATACTTTACCAAAATTTGTAGTATAAAACATATAAGCTATTACACTAGTAATAACCAACCTATGAATCCAAAGATATCCTTAATAGTAGGCACAAAAATAACCAGAGTATTGTTAAAGGCTAGGAGAACCAATGCTATCAGGAAATGCCGCAGTAAGCTGAATGGTCTTCCAGGAAACAGCAGTGTGGTTAATGAAGTACGGACCTGGAAAACAAAGAGGAATTTTTAAATGGCAGTCTCACATGTGAAATATTGCTGCATTAGAAGAAATCATATATAAATAAATCCATGTCGTTTTGCACAGTTACACTTTAGCAGAGATGTTATATGAAGAACCACTCAGCAGCAAGGTGATAATGGCTACTATGCTTTATTTCAGCGAGCTGTGACTGCAGTCAGGGTCCATGTTAGGGGCAAAGGCAAATTGGGCACTTGACCCGGGGCCCCCTTCCACAAATGGGACCATAAAGCGATCCATGAAGTGAGTGGCTGACAGCTGACACTTCAGCCTTCAGACTCAGTGGAGTCATCAAGAATGTGGTTGGTGCAGCCCTGCTCATTACAGAAATCAGGAGCGCACCTCTACCAATTGTCCTTCTGCTCTTGCCCAGGCGCCACACTGCCAATGTTGTACTGTGTCCTGACAGCCCTCTTTCGGTGGTAGGACATAGCATACAATGGCCATGTGCTGCCCATGTAGTCCTGATGTTGCACAGCGCCAGTCGGAACAGAGTACAAACTGTGTTACCATCCAGGAAAAGCCATATGACTGGTGAGTTTACGCTGTACCAGCAGTAAAAATATGGCTGCTATACGGTGTGTGAATCTAGCTTTAGTCGATTACATTATGCACCAGTCCAATGATCTGTCTGTCAGTGAGCACCTTTGTATAATACTGTACACAGCAAGAGAAACGAGCACATCGACAGTGCTATTCAATGAAGGCCATTGAAGGACCGGTCTGGTGACTTGTCTTTCCAGCATGTAAATAGCCATAACAATACCTATTACAGAACGTGTCCTCTTTTCTTCCACGTGATAATATTAGTTTTAATGTACTGAATTGACCTTCATGCTGTTGTTGGTGGAGCATTTCAGGATCTGTGGCTCCACTTTGAATTTTGCCCAAGGCCACAATTTGCCTAACTAGCATAACGTTTCGCTGATGAGCCTTTCATGGCCAAGTAGTCCTCCAGCTTACTAGGATCGCTCTCAAGGTTTGGAACACATTTTGTATAACATTATGTGGACCCGCCAAAATTAAATTCCCTAATGTGTCTTGAACAGAAGTTTCAAATATTAAAGAGGTTGTCGACTATTTTATCATTGATGACCTATTCTTAGGATAGGTCATCAATGTCTGATCGGTTGGGGTCCCCAACCGATCAGACATTGATGAGCTATCCTAAGGATAGGTCATCATAATAAAGCGATGGACAACCTCTTTAAGAAATGTAGAAAGCACTGTTCCCTGGAAGTTAAGCAAGTTGCAGGTCAAGGAGACCAAGTACAAGTATTTTTTTTAACTCTGTCATTTCCAGTGCACATAACTTGAGGGAAGAATGATAGAAAGGTTTGTAAAACAATAATTAAAAAAAGTCAAAGGAAAACCACCTCACTGATCACCGAGGTAATAATTATGGAGTATAAATATGAATATGGCTAATGGAGCCATCAAAAATAGGACAGTTTGTTAAAGTCATTTTGTATGTACCTCTGTGTGTAAAACATTAACAGCACGTTCTCCGAAATATTTCCCGAGCACACGTAACATTCTTATCCACATCTCCACAATGAATGAATAGGATGAACTAAGCAAGACGTGCTGCAATAGCCGAGGAAGTGGGTGAGAGTTCACAAGTGGCGTGTGATAGATTAAATGCCTCTGAACAAAATGTTATGGGTGCGGACAGGAAGATGTTGTTACCTGTAATCTCTAATTAATTTCTACTGGATTATTACGTGAAACTGCTGTATGTGCAACGCGCTATTTATTCACAGAACTGAAGAAACCTGTTTAGTAATGTAAATCTTGGAATTGTAAATGCTTTGGCAATCTTGCTTCTATGTCTGGTGCATTGTAGTGATGAAAATATTAATGAACTTTCAAGGCTTGTTCACATGCTGCGTCTTTTATGTATTTTTTTCAGCTCGTTTTTGCTCTTTGAAAGAAAACGTCAGTGTTTTACAATACCAGCAAAGTTAATGAGATTTCTGAAATGTCCTGTATGTGTTGCTTATTTTTTACTAGCAGATTTGAACCATCAAAGCATTTTTTTTAAACTGCAGCATGTCAGTTCTTTCAGCGTTTTTGCTGCGTTTTTCACCCATAGAAATGAAAGGGAAAAAAATACAAGTCACAAAGCATCAAAAACGCACCAGAAATGCGTGCATTTTACCCAGCTTTTTCCTGCCAACACTGTGATTTTTGTTACAGAAAAATCTGCTGCAAATACTCATCATGTGCACATACCCAGAGTACTTTTTAATAGTGAATGTAGGGCCACAGCCCCTCTATCAGTATTCGGTCAGTATTTTTTCTCGGGAGTGGGAGCCAAAACCAGGTGAGGAACAATCAGAGAAAAGGTATAATAGAAACAAGTCACCAATTCTGCATTTATCACCCACTCCTGGTTTTGTCTCCCACTCCTGAGAAAAAATACTGACCAAATACTGATAGTGGGGCCGTGGCCTTAGAGAAAATTACATTCCTGCAGCCTGTTAGCTGAGCATAGAGTAGTACTGTTATAGGCAGGAAATTTCATTTCCTACCACTGACCGCTTATATTCCTGTGGTCTCTTCATCTACAGAGCAATCCTAATAGTAATGTGTACCCTAGCTAAAGCCTCATTCAGACGTACGTGTTTTCTCTGTTTTTAATGGATAGAACACGCATGTATTATACTTTATGGGCATGTTTCCATATCTGTTTTTTTTTTTGCAGACCGACATTGTTTTATGTTTATTTGTCAAAAATTGCTCTTTCAAGTGAATGGGTCATGAATATAGGGTAGCATTCAAAGTGCTGTTTTTTAAACTATTTAAATGGGTAGGAGAAGAGTGGAATTTATTTTTTTGGATAGGAAGAAAACAGATGCCGCTATACAATTTGGACAATTCTATTTCCATACTCCTATTACTAGAGAATAGAGATGAGCGGTGTTCGACTAGAACTGTTCGCCAATCTCAAATTCGAGCTGTTTTGGGCGGTGTTCGAGTTGTTCGACGAACCCGAACGATTTGCAAAAAATTCGGCTGTTCGAGGTTATGTTCGATAACTGTTCGTGCACCAAAAGCGTGTCCTGCATGTCTGGCGCTATTTAGAGCACCAATCATGCAGGGATTGTCTGCCACTCACTGTAATGCCACAGCCATGGTGGTTGTGGCATTACAGTGATTGCCCAAATCGATGGGAACTGTGCTCACAGTGAAACACGAAAAGCCGGCAATTCAGCAGCGGCATACACCGGTACCCGACAATTTAGAACAGAAAGAATAGAGCTTCACACATAGATTAGATAGATATAAACATGTCAGCCACATATATACGAAGTACAGTGAAAGTGCTGCTTACTGTACTTGTCATTTAGCGTAAAGGATTTATCCAAAAAAATAATAGTGTTTTCATGCACCGTCTCTTTAAGAAAGCCGGCCGGCAATTCAGCATCTGTACCCGACAATTTATAACAGACAGAATAGAGCTTCACACATAGATTAGATAGATAGAAACATGTCAGTCACATATATATGAAGTACAGTGATAGTGTTGGTTACTGTACTTGTCATTTAGTATTAAAATAAAGGATTTATTATTAAAAAAATTGGCGTGGGGTTCCCCTTAATTTTAGGCTCTAGCGGAGGTTAAGCAGACAGCTGGGGCAGATGTTTGAAGCCTGGGAAGGGGGTAATACCCACGGAGCTTCCCAGGCTACTAATATCAGCCCCCAGCTGAATACATAGCCTTTACTAGCTATTAAAATGGGGGACCCCCCCCAAAAAAATGACGTGGGGTCCCCCCTAATTTAATAGCTAGCAAAGGCTAGGCAGACAGCTGGGGGCTGATATTAATAGCCCAGGAAGGGAGCCATGAATATTGGCCCCCTCCCAGGCTAGAAACACCAGCCGTCAGCCGCCCCAGAAATGGCGCATTCATAGGATGCGCCAATTCTGGCACTTAGCCTCGCTCTTCCACGCTGCCCTGGTGCGGTGGCAGGGGGTAATAGGGCTGGGGTTGATGTCAGCTTATAATGCCAGCTGACATCAAGCCCAGGTTAGTAATGGAGAGGCGTCTATAAGACACCCCCATTACTAACCCCATAGTCAAAGTTAAAAAAAACACAAACACCCAGAATAAAGTCCTTTAATTGAAATAAAGACACAATTCTTTATTGTTCTAAATTAAACCATACTTACCGTCACGCCCATTCCAGCTGAAGCCAACGATCTCCTGTAATAAAAATAAAATAATAAAGCAACCTCATCCTTACCTTTCCATGGTTCCCACGACAGCTTCAGCTCTGCTACATCGAGATGACAGGCTGGACCGCAGCAGAACGCCGCCATCCAGCCTGTCATCCCGCAGACACTGAGAAGAGCAGGCTTGCTTGCGCTCCACATTGTCTCTCTGTGACGGCATAAAGATGAGACGAGTTCATGTCCAATGAACTCGGCTCACCTCATGCACGTCACTTACAGCGTGGGAGAATTCTCACGCTGAAGCGCTGAGTGCAGGAGAATTTTCCCACGCTGTCAGTGAGGTGCATGAGGTGAGCTGAGTTCATTGGACATGAGCTCACCTCATGCACGTCACTGACAGCGTGGGAGAATTCTCCTGCACTCAGCACTTCAGCGTGAGAATTTTCCCACGCTGTCAGTGACGGGCATGAGGTGAGCCGAGTTCATTGGACATGACCTCGGCTCATCTGGATGCCGTCACAGCGAGACACTGAGGAGCGCAAGCATGCCTGCTCTTCTCAGTGTCTGCGGCATGACAGGCTGGATGGCAGCGTTCTGCTGCGGTCCAGCCTGTCATCTCGATGTAGCAGAGCTGAAGCTGTCGTGGGAACCATGGAAAGGTAAGGATGAGGTTGGTTTATTATTTTTCTTTTATTGCAGGAGATCGTTGGCTTCAGCTGGAATGGGCGTGATGGTAAGTATAGTTTAATTTAGAACAATAAAGAATTGTGTGTTTATTTCAATTAAAGGACTTTATTCTGGGTGTTGTGTTTTTTTTAAATACTTTACTAGAAATTCATGGCGATCATGTCTAATACTGGCGTGACCCCATGAATTTTGGGCTTGGGGCCAGCTGATAATACCAAGCTGGCCCTAACCCCTTTATTACCCAGTGAGCCACCGCACCAGGGCCCTGGATGAGTTGGGTACAGCGCCAGAAGATGGCGCTTCTATGAACGCGCCATTTTCCGGGGTGGCTGCGGACTGCAATTTGCAGCGGGGGGGGGGGCCCAGAAAGCTTGGGCCTCCCTGCGCTGCAGATTCCAGCCCCCAGCTGCCTAGTTGTACCTGGCTGGACACAAAAATAGGGCGAAGCCCCACGTATTTTTTTTTTAATTATTTCATGAAATTCATGAAATAATTAAGAAAAAAAGGCCTTCCCTATATTGTTGTGTCCGGCCAGGTACAAATAGGCAGCTGGTGGTTGGGGGCAGCCCGTTCCTGCCTGCTGTACCTGGCTGGACACAAATATAGTGCGAAGCCCCAGCCTGCGCTTCTCAGTGTCTGCGGGATGACAGGCTGGATGGCAGCGTTCTGCTGCGGTCCAGCCTGTCATCTCGATGTAGCAGAGCTGAAGCTGTCGTGGGAACCATGGAAAGGTAAGGATGATGTTGCTTTATTATTTTTCTTTTATTGCAGGAGATCGTTGGCTTCAGCTGGAATGGGCGTGATGGTAAGTATGGTTTAATTTAGAACAATAAAGGATTGTGTCTTTATTTCAATTAAAGGATTTTATTCTGGGTGTTTGTGTTTTCTTTTAACTTTGACTATGGGGTTAGTAATGGGGGTGTCTTATAGACGCCTCTCCATTACTAACCTGGGCTTGATGTCAGCTGGCATTATAAGCTGACATCAACCCCAGCCCTATTACCCCCTGCCACCGCACCAGGGCAGCGTGGAAGAGCGAGGCTAAGTGCCAGAATTGGCGCATCCTATGAATGCGCCATTTCTGGGGCGGCTGACGGCTGGTGTTTCTAGCCTGGGAGGGGGCCAATATTCATGGCTCCCTTCCTGGGCTATTAATATCAGCCCCCAGCTGTCTGCCTAGCCTTTGCTAGCTATTAAATTAGGGGGAACCCCACGTCATTTTTTTGGGGGGGTCCCCCATTTTAATAGCTAGTAAAGGCTATGTATTCAGCTGGGGGCTCATATTAGTAGCCTGGGAAGCTCCGTGGGTATTACCCCCTTCCCAGGCTTCAAACATCTGCCCCAGCTGTCTGCTTAACCTCCGCTAGAGACTAAAATTAAGGGGAACCCCACGCCAATTTTTTTTAATAATAAATCCTTTATTTTAATACTAAATGACAAGTACAGTAACCAACACTATCACTGTACTTCATATATATGTGACTGACATGTTTCTATCTATCTAATCTGTGTGAAGCTCTATTCTGTCTGTTATAAATTGTCGGGTACAGATGCTGAATTGCCGGCCGGCTTTCTTAAAGAGACGGTGCATGAAAACACTATTATTTTTTTTAATAAATCCTTTACACTAAATGACAAGTACAGTAAGCAACATTGTCACTGTACTTCATATATATGTGACTGACATGTTTCTATCTATCTAATCTATGTGTGAAGCTCTATTCTGTCTGTTATAAATTGTCGGGTACAGATGCTGAATTGCCGGCCGGCTTTTTTAAAGAGACAGTGCATGAAAACACTATTATATTTTTTAATAAATCCTTTACACTAAATGACAAGTACAGTAAGCAACACTGTCACTGTACTTCATATATATGTGACTGACATGTTTCTATCTATCTAATCTATGTGTGAGGCTCTATTCCTTCTTGTCTAAATTGTCGGGTACCGGTGTATGCCGCTGCTGAATTGCCGGCCGGCTTTTTTAAAGAAAGCGTCTTCTGAGCAGTTTGTCAGCTTTTGGACACCTTTGAAGGTGTTTTCTATGTGTTTCTATGTGTTTTTGTTTGCCTGCCATTGGTTTTAACGGTGTTCGACGGTGTTCTAAGGTGTTCGACGAACAGTTCGACGAACAGTTCCTCGAACATCCCGGTGTTCGACGAACCGAACCGAACCCGAACACTACGGGGGTGGCTCAACACTACTAGAGAAGCCTTATCCCATCTTAAACCATCCACGCTTGCATGGTCTTAATACAGAATCCCCACTTTTTTTAGTAGCATATGTGATAGATTTGACATATTTTCTCAAACTTGCATCACCTATTGGTTAAAAATGTGCCAAAAAATGTGATTAATATATTGATAGATGTTAAGGCTCCACTTAGCCTCCCCTTTTCTTTTTTTCCCAAATTTTTGTCGGAATTTTGCCTGTAGAGCACATCTGCCCCAATGTATTGTAGCTCCTGATGATCAATGAGCATTGTATTTTAAATGAAGAACATAGCTGTACAATAAAGATGAAGTATTCATCTACACGCATTGTTAATGCTACATTAATACATGTACATTACTAATAGTATATCATATTAAGTAACTGTGCCATTAGCAATAATGTGGGCACTGATGGGTTGTGCTATACCATGTAACAGTATACTAGAAAAACATGGTCATAACTTACTATCACAAATATTAATCTTATTAACACAATGTGAAATATTAGGCCACCTGTTTCCTGTTTGTCTGACAGATCCTTTCCGTTCTCTTCTGAAAATTTCATTTCAGGATGTACCATAAAACTATGTTTCCCCAAGAATAAGAACTACCCCGAAATTAAGCACTAGCATGATTTTGCAAGATTTTTGGAGTATGCTTGAAATATAAGCCCTACTCTAAAAATAAGCCCCAGTTACAATTAGTACCTGCGTTGGGGGGAGGGGAACCGGTCAATTGCACAGGGCACCCACTCTCTTACGGAACCCCAGGTTAAAACTGCATCAGAACATTTGGTGACATCAAGGTCATGTGACCATGATGTCACCAAAAGTCCTTTAACTGCAGGAGTCTAGGGAAACTGAAGAGAAGACAGGCTGGTATGTATGTACAGTGTGTGATGACATGATTATATTTATATGAATGTTATTTTTTTTGTTCAAGAATAAATGTGGATTGCTGTTCATGAAAAAAATAAGACATCCCCTGAAAATAAGCTCTAACCAATCTTTTGGAGCAAAAAATAATATAAACACGGTAGTCACAACTAATCATCAAGATTTCACTAGTATAGGGCCGGCGTCAGCACCCGGCGCATCCGGGCAAGTACCGGGGCCCTGAGCAGGCGGGGGGCCCACTCACGGTCGGAGAACCCGCCGGGCTATGGCGGAGGAGAGCGGTGCCAGCGTCCGCCCTTCTCCCCCGCTTGCTTAGGGCCCCGGCAGCCGGATAATTACCTCTCCCTGTGCCTCTGCAGATCCGCTGTCTTCCTGCTGTGCGCTGCCTGTGACGTCTCAGGTCAGAGGGTGCAGTGACGTCTTTCCACCGCGCTCTCCCCTGAGCCATCACAGGCAGCGCAGAGCGGGACGACGCCGGCGACGATGGAGTCCGGAGCAGCGGCAGCAGGTGAGGAGGAGTGAGGTGAGTATTTGATTTTTTTTTTTTAATGTATGGAGGCCTGGGGCATTATATGGGGGGTGACATCCTGCATGGGCCATTATATGGGGGGGGTGACATCCTGCATGGGGCATTATATGGGGGAGTGACATCCTGCATGGGGCATTGTATGGGGTGTGACATCCTGCATGCGGCATTATATGGGGGTGACATCCTGCATGGGGCATTATATAGGGGGTGACATCCTGCATGGGGCATTATATGGGGGGTGACATCCTGCATGGGGCATTATATGGGGGGGACATCCTGCATGGGGCATTATATGGGGGGGTGACATACTGCATGGGGCATTATATGGGGGGTGACATCCTGCATGGGGCATTATATGGGGGGGCATCCTGCATGGAGTATTATATGGGGGGGTGACTTCCTGCATGGGGAATTATATGGGGGATGACATCCTGCATGGGGTATTATATGGGGGGGCATCCTGCATGGAGTATTATATGGGGGGGTGACTTCCTGCATGGGGAATTATATGGGGGGTGACATCCTGCATGGGGCATTATATGGGGGGGCAGGTGACATCCTGCATGGGGCATTATATGGGGGTGACATCCTGCATGGGGCATTATATGGGGGGGTGACATCCTGCATGGGGCATTAAATGAGAGGAGAGGTGGCATCCTGCATGGGGAATTATATGGGGGGTGACATCCTGCTTGGGGCATTATATGGGGGGTGACATCCTGCATGGGGCATTATATAGGGGGTGACATCCTGCATGGGGCATTATATGGGGGGGGTGACATCCTGCATGGGCCATTATATGGGGGGGTGACATCCTGCATGGGGCATTATATGGGGGAGTGACTTCCTGCATGGGGCATTATATGGGGGGTGACATCCTGCATGGGGCATTATATGGGGGGTGATATCCTGCACGGGGCATTATAAGGGGGGGCAGGTGACATCCTGCATGGGGCATTATATGGGGGGTGACATCCTGCATGGGGTATTATATGGGGGGGCATCCTGCATGGAGTATTATATGGGGGGGTGACTTCCTGCATGGGGAATTATATGGGGGGTGACATCCTGCATGGGGCATTATATGGGGGGGTGATATCCTGCATGGGGCATTATATGGGGGGGCAGGTGACATCCTGCATGGGGCATTATATGGGGGTGACATCCTGCATGGGGCATTATATGGGGGGGGTGACATCCTGCATGGGGCATTAAATGAGAGGAGAGGTGGCATCCTGCATGGGGAATTATATGGGGGGTGACATCCTGCTTGGGGCATTATATGGGGGGTGACATCCTGCATGGGGCATTATATGGGGGGGTGATATCCTGCATGGGGCATTATATGGGGGGTGACATCCTGCATGGGCCATTATATGGGGGGTGACATCCTGTATGGGGCATTATATGGGGGGGTGACATCCTGCATGGGGCATTATATGAGAGGAGAGGTGGCATCCTGCATGCGGCATTATATGGGGGGGTGACATCCTGCATGGGGCATTATATAGGGGGTGACATCCTGCATGGGGCATTATATGGGGGGGGTGACATACTGCATGGGGCATTATATGGGGGGGACATCCTGCATGGGGCATTATATGGGGGGTGACATCCTGCATGGGGCATTATATGGGGCGGTGACATCCTGCATGGGGTATTATATGGGGGGCATCCTGCATGGAATATTATATGGGGGGGTGACTTCCTGCATGGGGCATTATATGGGGGATGACATCCTGCATGGGGCATTATATGGGGGGGCAGGTGACATCCTGCATGGGGCATTATATGGGGGTGACATCCTGCATGGGGCATTATATGGGGGGTGACATCCTGCATGGGGTATTATATGGGTGGGTGACATCCTGCATGGGCCATTATATGGGGGGTGACATCCTGCATGGGGCATTATATGAGAGGAGAGGTGGCATCCTGCATGGGGCATTATAACGGGGTGACATCCTGCATGGGGCATTATATGGGGGGGTGACATCCTGCATGGGGCATTATATGGGGGGGTGACATCCTGCATGGGGCATTATATGGGGGGGTGACATCCTGCATGGGGCATTATATGGAAAGGCAGGTGACATCCTGCATGGGGCATTATATGGGGGGTGACATCCTAAATGGGACATTATAGTGGGGGGGTGACATCCTGCATGGGGCATTATAAAGAGGGGGGGTGACATCCTGCATGGGGCATTATATGGTGGGGGAAAGGGACATCCTGCATGGGGCATTATATGGGGGGGTGACAACTTGCATGGGGCATTAAATGGTGGGGGAAAGGGACATCCTGCATGGGGAATTATATGGGGGGGAAAGGGACATCCTGCATGGGGCATTATATGGGGGGGGGGGAAATCCTGCATGGGGCATTATATGGGGGGGTATCCTGCATGGGGCATTATATGGGGGGGAGAAGTGACATCCTGCATGGGGCATTATATGGGGGGGTGACATCCTGCATGGGGCATTATATGGGGGGGTGACATCCTGCATGGGGCATTATATGGGGTGGTGACATCCTTCATGGGGCATTATAAGGGGGGGACAGCCTGTATGGGGCATTATAAGGGGGGAACAGCCTGTATGGGGCATTATAAGGGGGGAACAGCCTGCATAGGGCATTATATGGGGGGGAGGTGACATCCTGCATGGGGCATTATATGGGGGGGAAGGGACATCCTGCATGGGGCATTATATTGGGGGGAAAGGGACATCCTGCATGGGGCATTATATGGGGGGGAGAAGTGACATCCTGCATGGGGTATTATATGGGGGGTGATATCCTGCATGGGGCATTATTTGGGGGGTGACATCTTGCATGGGGAATTATATGGAGGAGAGAAGTGACATCCCGCATGGGGCATTATATGTAGGGTGACATTCTGCATGGGGCATTATAAGGGGGGGAACAGCCTGCATGGGGCTTTATAAGAGGGGAACAGCCTGCATAGGGCATTATGTGGGGGGAACTGTCTGTATGGAGCATTATATGAGGGCCAGTATCCTGTATTGAGCGATATATGGGGGCCAGTATCCTGTACGGAGCGTTATATGGGGGCCAGTATTCTGTACGGAGCATTATATGGGGCCAGTATTCTGTATGGAGCGTTATATGGGGGCCAGTATTCCGTATGGAGCTTTATATGGGGGCCAGTATTCCGTATGGAGCATTTTATGGGGGCCAGTATCCTGTATGGAGCATTTTATGGGGGCCAGTATACTGTGTGGAGCGATTCACCGGTTTCTGAGCTATTGTGGAATTTACAATAGATATATCTCATGTAATGTAAGAAGTGAAATCTTTGCATTGTACTATATATATATATATTTCTCTGTGGTATCTGTGCATCATGAATCGTGGTATGTGTTAAAGTGGCCCACTGAGACTCTTTCGGCCAGGGCCCAAAAAAACCTGGAGCCGCCCCTGCACTAGTATTCTAAAAAACAACCTTGAAATCTATTAAGATAATATTTACCTACACAAATTATATGAGACAGTTTTCTAGAACTCACTTACGCAACCATTATGTAACTGGTGTAACAAGTGATCATGGGACATGTGGAGGAGGCCTTTTGGTTGAGGTAGCAAAGTGCAAGTTCAGGGCTGAAGACAAATCAATAAATGTAGATACACAATATCGGTACAGATACGGATACTAATAAACATGCAGAAATGTATACAGACAGACAGACTGGAGTGCCAAGTGCCCACCAGTAACATTGACTCTGTGGGCCTCCAGCTCAGCTACATGCAAATATTCCATTACTCTCATTCACAAATTTACCTACAGTATGCTTCAATATAATAATTAACTGGGTAGATTGTTGAATGAATGAATGAATGAATGAATGATGAGATACTGGCTTGGTCAGTACATAGCAAATTATGTGACAGTTACTGCTCATTTAGGAGGGTGGGGACAGTTGACTGCAGATGAAGGTCTTTATCTTCTTCACAAGACTCTGAATACTCTACGTCATGTAAGTAGGCTCATTACATGCTTGACATTGACTTATAAGGTAACAACCCCTAAAAGGTGGCACTGGAGAGGCAATTTGCATACTCGTGGAAAAGTTGTATGTGTATATGTACACACATAAATATCGACACACATACATAAAGTACAAAAGGGCACATTCCATGAGCTAAATACATCGCCTAATTTACTATAAATAGGTATAAATATTGTTCCAGTGTTAGACCCTAAATCTGATTCACTGATATAACGTTTGGTTACCAAAGGGGCCTCGTCACAGTACAATATATTTTGTACCCAAAAAACCCTCAATCAAAGTTTGAATCTTCTAAAATATATGCACAATGAGCTGAATTAATCAACTTAGGACTATGACCAAGTTTTAGAGTTTGTTCTGTGCTGTAGATACCAAGCACTTACATTGCACAATGTGCAGTAACAAACTACTGCCAACTGGCAACATGCTTGCTGGTCAGGTAAGAGCCATCTACATGGGGGGCCCCGGACTTCAGATGTGTACTGAACAATCTGTAATAGATCATTCTGTATGCATAGGCTGCCATTGTTCTCAGCAGCATGAGTCCTGTTTATGCATGAATGATGATATTTTGTGTAGCACAAAAGATCATATCACCCTACAAATGAGCATTTTGTGCGTTCACCTGGTGATCTGTAGCCTGATTATTGGGAAATGAGTGTTCATAGGAATTCTTGTTTACGAAAATCATTCAGTGTAAATGGCCTTAAAAAGTACCTATCACCATTCTGGGGCTGCCCTTTTTATTTAATAAAACAGTGGACAGCCTTGGATTGGGGATTTTTTTTAAATACCATCTAGTAAGAAAACTGATTAGAAGGATCCTTGATGTTCCCTGAAATGGTCCAACTTTTTAGAAAAGTCGGATGTTTAATTTTTGTGGGATCCCAACATACAGAACGGTGTCAAACGACCCTCTTCTTTCTGCTAATCCAGCAGAGCTTTCTACTTTCTTTAGCTGTTGCTGAACAGTAACATCATTACAGCGGTTACCATTTAGCAACAGTTTAGTACAGTACAGGGCAGTATTTGATTGGTTGAAGGAGTGACATATAAATCTTTACATTCATAGACCTTACTTTCGTGGTACTGTGGAGTAAGGACTAGTACTATTCAGGGGGGTGCTGACTGATCTTGTCTCTCTGATGGAGCAGTTACAATGGATGTAACCATCTGTCAGAAGACAGCACTTCTGGGGTTCCCAACGTCCCATGATTTTGACCATTATTTTTACGATCTCTGCAAAAAAATTGTTGCAAATCCTTATACTGCATATCTTTGATATTAATATAGTAATATTATACTGGTGATTGCAATAGCTGAAAGCAGAGGTATAGTAAAATATAGTATTGTTAGTGCATGCCCTTATTATCTCTCCCTACCTGTGACCTTACACCTCGCAGTGTTGCACCCCTCCAATCAATCCTTAACTCTGCTGTCCGAACACCCCCCCTTTACTCTTCTGCTTCTCCACTTGGCATTCTCTTTACCAGCTACTAGTGTTGAGCGAGTATGTTCTATTAACCCTTTTGCCGAGTATGCTCTCGTGTGCATGATTTGCAACTGTTTGACAGCTTTATTACATGTGAGGAATGTCTATTTCTTACACATTCCTCACATGTAATAAAGCTGTCAAACAGTTGCAAATCATGCACACGGGAGCGATTTAACCTTATCACCGAGCAGCTGTAAATACTTGGAGCTCGGCCCGAGCATACTCGGAACAGAACATACTCGCTCAACACTACCGGCTACTCATTACCCTGAGAATTCAGTGTAGACTACTAGCAATGACTTACAAGACCGTCCATAACCTGTCCCCTGCATACATCTCCAAACTAATCTCCAGCCACCACCCCACATATAATTTCAATTCCCCATGAGATCTAATTTTTACCTCTCTTTGTCTATTCGTCACACAATTGTCTCCAAGAATTCTCCCATGCATTCTCCATACTATGGAACTTGTTACATCAATCAATCAGACTCTCCCCATTTTTTGAAGACTCATCTCTGGTAATGCCTACAACCGGCAACAACTCTGCCGCCACCACATTACCAAAGCAGCAGTTTCTGCCCCCACCTACTGTCTTCTTCCCCTCCCCTGTAAGCCCTCGTGGCCAGAGTCTTCCAGTCTGTCACTTGTACAGTGCCCTAAAGCTAAGCAGTCTATAAATTAATAATAATAGTAAAAATAATAATTCATTCAGCATCACAATGTTTATTGATCACCAATCAAAAGGATGGAGTGACATATATTATATATTGTTTCTGTACAAAGGAGAACCCAAATAGAAGAGCTAGATAACAAAAAAAAAAATCACACCACATTGTGCTTTGCTACACCTCACCCCTGAGAGCCATCATCCTCTGGACCCTAAATACATATGTATTGTATATAGTGAAATCTTTGAGATGACCATCCAAAAATCCCAACTCAAGTGAGAGGCCAATATTCACAGAAGAATACTATGAAATCCATATTTTACTGCATTCTCCCCTAGGTATTCATGAGGAGGTGACATATGACCTTGGTGAGCTGAGATTGATAAATACAGGGTCTGATGCTTGGGAAAAGATTCTCATTTTCTGCCCCAGGCGGAATAAACAAGTGAGATCGCCCACAACTGAATGTCAAAATTTCCATTTTCTATCTATTTGGGGAATTTGTGGCTTACAGTTCTCCCCTTTAAGTTATCAGATCTTTTAGTCTATAGATGTAATAGAAGCTCTATTAATTAGTATTTCTATAGAGACAATCCCCCCACCTTGGAATGTATTTTGTGAACTGCCTTTGAGCTATTTTACATTCTTTAGCGTTAATGTCTCCTACTTGCTGACAAGATTTATCCCGAGTGACAGGTAAAACATGTTCTCTTGCATTTATTGCAGTCTGAACGATAGGTCACTTTAAAGGCTTCGGTTACAGTTATGCATTTGACTCCAACAAATTCTTAATGATAAATAATAAATGACATAACTAATATAATAAGACTTGTAATTAATTGGTTTAGCACACAGCTCTGCAACTAAGACGTTACAGCAGTGTCTCCGAGAAAACATTTTTAACATTTTGTGGGAAGAAGATTATATTTAGAGCACATGGAAAGTAATACTGCCATAAGAAGCCAACAGCTGCCCTAAATCTTCACAGCCAAGTGTCCAGTGAAAGCTATTGCTAAGAATATTCATCTCTAGCTTTTACTACATGAAAACTATGAACATGACACTAGAGGGCGCTATAGATAAGGAAGCTTATACTAGAGATTTCCTACAGTTACATGCTATACCTGATCGCTTACATTAATATTTTATTCTTTTAGAATGGCAATATTCATTTAAAATGTCACTTTAAACAAGGTTTATTCACCCCAGATCATGTTCTACTTTTAACCCCTTCACGACAATTTCTGTTTTTGCGTTTTCCGTTTTTTTCCTCCCCTTCTTCCCAAAGCCATAACTCTTTTATTTTTCTGTCCACATAGGCATATAAGGGCTTTTTTTTTCTGTAACGAGTTGTACTTTTGAAAGACACTATCAATTTTACTACATAGTGTACTCAAAAACAGGAAAAAAATTCCAAGTGAAATTGTGACACAAGTCTGACATTGTTTTTTGGGAACTGTTTTTACAGTGTACATTTTGCAGTAAAAAAGACCATCCAATATGATTCTCCGCCTCAATACGATTATGCTGATACCAAACATGACCAGGTTTTTTTATTATTTTAGTGGTGAAAAAAAAATTTGAAGTTTGCAAAAAAAAATTTGGGGCTTGTGTCACCATATTTTGAGACCTATAACATTTTTATTTTTCAATGATAGAGCTGTGTGGAGGCTTGTTTCTTGCAGAATGAGATTACGTTTTTATTAGTACAATTTGTGAATAGATGTGACTTTATAATCGCTTGTTACAGCATTTTTTGTGGAATTGCAGAGACCAAAAAAACGTTATTTTGGCGTTCTTGAATTTTTTCTGTGTACGGCGTTTATCGATTTTTTTAATTGTTTTTATATTTTGATAGATCAAAATTTTCTGAGCGGGCCGATACCATATATGTGTATATATGTGTATATGTAGTTTATTATATATATATATATATATATATATATATATATATATATATCTATCTTTATTTTCAATGGGGGGAAATGGGAATGATTTGAACTTTTATTTATTTTTATTTTTTTCATATTTTTTAAAACTTTTTTTTTTTACTTTTTACTGATCTTGTTAGCCCCCTTAGGGGACTTGAAGATGCAACAGCATCATTGCACATAGCAGAAATGACAGTCTATTTTGAAACCCTGCCACAGGCAGGGTTTGAAAGGAGCTCTGTAATGACAAGCACGGGGGTCATCAGCTTACCCCCGGCTGTCATGACAACCCATTGGCAACCCGCGATCACGTCACATCGGCGCGTGTTAAATGCCGCTGTCTGAGATTGACAGTGGAATTTAACAAGATAACAAGTTAACATTGCTCCATCCACACTTTTTAGGGGCAGGTCCTAGCTGTAATACTCAGCCATCACCTTCCGGGTATGGGACGGGCTCGCTGTGTGAGCCCGTTCCATACACCCGCTTCTGACATGTGCTGTGTATATATGGTGCATGTCATGAAAGGGTTAAACTTCTGAACATGGATTCAGAAAAACTAGATTTATGTCCTACCAGTAATTATTATTTATTTTACTCACTTATCTAGTGCCATTAATTCCACAGCACTTTACATACACTATCATTACTGTCCCCATTGGGGCTCACAATCTACATTCCCTATCAGTATGTCTTTGGAGTGTGGGAGGAAATCGGAGAACCTGGAGGAAACCCACACAAACACGAGGAGAACATACAAACTCCTTCTAGATGTCTTGGTGGGATTTGAACCCAGGACCCCAGCGCTGCAAGGCTGCAGTGCTAACTACTAAGCTGTAACATTGACTCTGAGAGGGGGTCACTGTTCAGTTACATGCAGATATTACATTACCCTCATTCACAAATTTTCCTCTGCTTTTATATAACGATATATGCTAAATAGTTTAGAATCAAATGTATTGGGCTAACTCATGTTGGGGGTAAGTGACTCACTCCTGCACAGGGGCCTACCGGGGGATTCACCTGTTCTCCCGTGGGCCAGTCCGAGCCTGGATGCAAAGTGATATGCATTGTCGGGTTCTGGAGCTCAGTTCATAAAAATGTATGCCACTTGTTGTTCAAGGTCCAAACTGGTGGCAGCTACAGGCACAAATCTAATAAACGCCTACATATATTTACACAACATAACATAATATAAACCTTTTAAAAAAAAAACTTTAGGTGTAAAGAAATACTTACAGGAAATAATACAATTGGTACTGTCAAGGTAACAGCCACAAGCACAGCCACGCGAACACAAAGAAGAAGGGAATCAAATTTATACACTTTTGTGTAAGTGTGAAGCAATTCATCTTGAACTTCACCTGCAAGATTTTATGGAAACATAAAAAAAGATTAGAAAATAATAACTAATTGACTTCTAGTGTTTTTTTCCCATTATGGAGGCTTATTTAGATAAGATATAATGTATCTTTCTTTATCCTTGTCTGTTTTTAGGAGCCGAATCTCAGATAAAAAATATACAAATGTTTCCTGAGTTATTATTACTGCTAAAAGCAAACACTCTTTCCAATGGATGTGCAATTCTTTCTTTTAGCATGAGGTTACATCATTTTAAAGACAAAGTTAGAAATTGTTTGAGAAAGTTTACAAACTTTGGTAACTCTGTGATTAACGATATACATTATGAAATCATAAGATGGTTCTCCCTAGGTTCATTGACATCGCTCTGAGGTATAATTTCTACTTACAGCTAGAATGTGTGCTCCTTCCATTAATTATAGGCATGAAACTATTGGCTGTCTGTCTGGATTTCAGAACAGCAGGGAACAAAAGTGTTTTGAGTTCATGAGTGCCTATTCAAAAATCTTAAATGAAGGATATAGAGCCAGTGGTGCAATTTGTAGGGGTGGGGGCACATTGGCGGTTGCCCGGGATGCCAAATTTTATGTGGGCAGAAAATTTCAGAGTCCCTTGCACCAACTGTTACATGATCCAGTGCATTGAGCTGCACCAACATGTCACTTTTTTTTGGCTAGAGCTAGGGTTAGGGCTAAATCTGGAGTTAGGGATAGGACTCAAGTTAGATTTAGGGCTAGGGAAATACAACAGTGCATAAGTTTTTTTTCTTTTCTTCTTATTCTCTTTTTCTTTTAATTTTTATCTCAGATTTCTGTTAAAAAAAGCATAAAAAACTAGAGGGTCAAAGGGCAAACTATAATTATATCAGTATTTTCTTAAAATGTAATACATGTGGTTTGAAACTCAGGGGTTCAATACTGAACTAGTGGTATGGACTCAGAGAGTGCTAACTGTCCAAAGTAAGGGGGCATAGAGTAAATGCTTTATTGAGCAATGATATGTTGAAATTTCTGTGTCCTGAAGTGACCAGCTGCAGCTACACTGAACTAATAGTAGAGTGGAAAGTGATCCATTCCACTGCCAGGTACTGGAAGAGTCCTATTACCTATTAAACAAGACCTGGACATTTTGGCTCTGCAACGTTACGTTCCAGTTTAATAATTAATAGCACTGCAGGCTTATTGTACAAAATATACCAATTTTCCTATTAGGAAGAATGATCAATGTGACATTTATTCCTTAGATTGTTGAATTGTAAAGAGCTCGCTTTGAATTGGAAAGTGCTGCGGAATATGTTGGTGCTATATTAATAGCGATTATTGTTATTAAATGGTACATAAATGGATATTAAAATATTTGCTTTGTCTGAGTTTTGTATTTTGTATATGGATTAGCTTGCTGTCTCTTTCCTTTGTATGAAAAAGTCTGCAAATTGCCTTTTCAGAGAGGAAAAGGACTTGCACTCTAGTGCCACCTATTGGAAGTAACAATCCTAAAAGTCAATATCGACCCTTTAACGAGCCTTGCCATATGACTTAGGATAAAATCCAAACCAGAATCTCAATTCGCAGGCACAGTATTTTGGGGTTTTACCCCTTGTCAGACTTTTCACTGACAAGGGGCAATACCCTGAAACACTGTGTCACTATACATGGCGATGCAGGAGACTAGCTCCGCCCCCCAAGTGACGTCACTGGTCTCGGCCGTGAATAGGGACACCATTTTGTCCCTGACTTATTACTATTCATCTAAGCAGACAACAGAGCACACACAGGGGAGGCAGCGCTGTATGTACATTGCACAGGGGAGACAGAGCAACAGCAGGGACAGCACTGCCCCTGAAACGAGTGTTACTGATGACGCTTTGCTTCATGGAGGGGGCAGAGAGAGCGGCAGCCTCTGCCCGTTGCTCTGATGATGCTCCGTTTGAGCATTCCAGCATGCACTGGGATATTCAATTGAATCATCATCACACGGGAAGTAGAGAAAAAAAATACAATAGCTCTTAGACAGCGTAGTTAGGGAATGGTAGGGAATTTTTTAAGCAAGTATATTAGAAAATAGCTTAGTTTATAGCATCAAATAGATAGGGAGTTAGGAGCTCCCCTTTAAGACTCTCACCTAGCCAAATCAGATCTCAAACTTTGCACTGATGAGGGGTAATACCTCGAAACCCCGTGACAAATTGAGATTATGGTTTGTCTTTTATCCTAAGTCATATGGCAAGGGTCGATATTGACTTTTAGGATTCCCACTTCCAATAAGTGGCACTAGAGCTCTAGTCCTCTTCCTCTCTGAAGTTTTAATATACATAATTAATTTCCCAGAGGAGCATTGCATGGCATATAAGTCTTTTCACTCTGACATGCCAGGCCTGGCTTGTCACTCTCCACAAGGTAAAACGTTACCCCTTAGATCCTATGAAAAAATCTGAAAGATCTGTTATTTTTGGTTTCTCACGTGAAAATGATATGAGCAATAAACTCTATATAAAAATTCCTGATATTTAAGTTCTTCAACCAAAGGTGAATGAAATTATATTTTAGTATAAACTGTGAAACTTAATAATTGATCCATGAAGAACAGTAAAATAAGATGATTTTAAAACTGTCCATAGACATACAATGCCAAGCAAAATAAACTGTAGCAGAGTAATCTAAACTTTGTTTCTTAAGTTTAACCTGATTCTACTTATGTGGCGCACCCAAGTGGTGCCAAAGTGCATAGCTGCAAATGTTCTTGTTGCTCTAGGAGGATGTGGGCACCAGGATTTATAGATGAGCATTGGCTCAACATGGTGCTGAGGTTATGATAATCTCAATTCCTGATGTTATTTTGCATGATACGGAGAAATTGAAAGTATTGTCAGCATTTTCATATGGCTAGTATATAAAGTAAATTGACCACTGATAAATGTTCTATCTATCTATCTATCTATCTATCTATCTATCTATCTATCTATCTATCCATCTATAAAGGCAGTTTGAACAAAGATTATTTTTTTACAATTGACTTAGTAGGAAATTCAAGTTTTTTCCATATACTCTTCTAGTGTCACCAATAAAAAAACAAGATGACAAGTATTGTTATTTTACCAGCAAAAGGAGTAATATTCACTGTACCAATCCCCTGCCACTCTGGTGCTGACACTTTCCTTGTCCTTTACCAGTCTCTGTTCACACACGACTTGTATGCTGCAACCAATCACTAGCTGTAGCAGTGACATGTCGACAGCACTGCTGCTGTCAGTAACTGTCTGCAATGGTCACATGTTGTGGGTAAACAGAGACCGGTGGGGCACAAGAAAAGCATTTGTATAGTATAACTCATTTTGTTATACCATACCACTGGAAACTGATTGTAAATAAATTATGGGGTTGGAACAACCCTTCAAATTGAATGTTTGATGACTGAATGTAAGATGATATATTTTATAAACAGGGTTTCCCCGACAATTTATAATTAAGTAACATATTAGTTTTTCTACTTACCATAAAATGTAAGATAACCAAAAAGTGCAGCTAACAGATACATTGCCAGCATTGCAGCTATTGACAAATTGGAGACATTCTGCATTTTCCTTCGGGAACGGCTACAAGGAGATAATTAAAATGCATGTCAGGCTATCATGAGACATTACTGGAATAAGCTAATTAGAAAATGCAAAGAGAATCACTCTGTCCATCATTCCCTAGAATACTGCTGCTCTTATCCTACCCTGTATACTCCATTACTTTTTTTGTACTAAGTATAATATGTCTTCTATGGCTTCTATGTAATAATATTCATTTTATGTTTTCAAATTTATAATACTCGATATTCACTTGTATACTTTGCCAATTGTACTACTACATCTTACACCAATATCCTGATAATTTACAGTACATTAATATATTTTCTTCTATCTTCTAGATTGAACATTTCTTTCTAATGTTTAAAGGGAACCTAAATGGTGAATCAAGATGGAGCAGGACTCTAAATCAAAGTATGGCTCTGGTCCATCATTGACAGCAGATATATTTTACTCTCAAACACTGTACATTTCGGGGAAAACTACACTTTAAGACCGGCTGGGGAATCTGTCATTCGGGTGACTAGTCCAAGAGGCTCCCCACCCCGCGCTCCCTGAGTGACAGGTCTCCCCACAAGTGTGTATAGGGAGGACCTGCCAGTAAAGATACTATTTTAGATTGTTACTAAATACAAATACCAAGCAAAAATAGCCTTAATTGTACACTAAGGCTATGTTCACACACGTTGTGTTTGGCAGCGTATTTTGCAGCAGAATTTTATGCAAATTTTCAGCTGCGTCTAGCAGTACCAGCAAAGTCTATGAGAAACCAGAGTTCTCTGTTCACACATGTTGCTTTTTGTTTCCTGCGTATTTTCTGTCTTGCCTGCGTATTTGGAAAATAGAGCATGTCACTTCTTTCAGAGTTTCTGCAGCAGAAAACGCACCTGCGTTTTTGCTGCATATTTGCAGCGTTTTTTCACCCATAGGAAGTAATGGGTGGTCAAAAAAATGCAGCAAAAATCCAGCAAAAATGCACCAAAAAACACACCAAAACCTGCATTTTTAACGCAGCTGTCTTCCTGCCAGAGAAAAGTTAGCAGCAGATTTACAGCAGAAAAAAAACACAATGTGTGTGAACATAGCCTAAAACGGACTTCTTGAACTATTAGGGACTTTTCACATGTAGCTTTTTTTATGCATTTTTTTCTGCATGAAAAATAAAGGCTATGGTCAGAAAACACAGTGGATAGTTCATATGTTTTTGATGCTTTTTTTTTACACTTTTTTATGCTTTTTTGATGCTTTTTGGTGCTAAGCCATTTTTCAATGGGAAAACACTGCAGTAAAAACTCTGAAAGAATTGGCATGCTGTGTTTTTTTTAACTTAATTTACTGGGTGCAGCAGCCATTATGGAGTCACAGTTTTCTCTGCTGTAGATCTAGCAGAGCTCAGTTGTTGAGCTGTGTATAACCTCACACACACCGCTGCTTCTGTGATCAATGTAGTAGCAGAGAGCTGCTAATCATTTCTGGGTGAGTGGTTGGACTACAATGCACGAGGCCAGTTGTTCTGTAGTGATAATCTCCTGCTCATAAAACACTGATTATGTTGAAACAGCAAAACACAGCCCTGTATGTGACACATCACTGTAATCAGGGTCTTTGCTCCTACATTATAGTGCGCTCAGACTACATAGCAAAAACCCGCTGACAAACTCCTTTTAATGCAGAATAATGAGGTTTTTTTTCATTTCTTGCAATTCTCCTTTTTAACCCACATGGATTAGACCTAATATTCATCACATTTTATGTTTTCCTACAGGATTTATTAACCACTTGTCAACCTCCTACCTTTTGAGCTCACTGTAGATCGGTAAGACCTCTGGATGGCACACAAAAGCAAAGGCCAATATTGGAATAGCATAAGCCGTCTGAAAGATATAAAGCCAGCCAGTTATTTTCCAGAAGCAAAGTGCTCCAATGTTTAAATAATTCTGCAAATATCATATTTTCATAATGTAAGTGCAATGGCATTTCAATAAGCTAGCTGAAAAAATACATTTCATTAGATAGTCAAAATGGATTTTTTGAAGAGATTCATTATTACTGTATGTGAATATGTCTTATGCAACAGTACTAAATGTGCTCTAAGATGGTAACATAATCCAAGTCAAAAATGGAGCTGATCTGAAGGTCCATGGCTGCAGTGTGGCTAGGTTTGTTTACAACGTCTGCATAGCATGCTATATAGACAGTACATATATAGAATCACTGCTTCCATATAGCAACTATATATATTTCAGAGTGAAAACAAATACAGCCCCCTGAGGTTATGGTCTTCAAAATACACACAGGTTGACATCCAATATTTAGTGCTGTACTATAATACACACAGTATATACACAAGCGTGTATGTGTGTGTGTGTATATATATACATATACAGTACAGACCAAAAGTTTGGACACACCTTCTCATTTAAAGATTTTTCTGTATTTTCATGACTATGAAAATTGTACATGCACACTGAAGGCATCAGAACTATGAATTAAGACATGTGGAATTATATACTTAACAAAAAAGTGTGAAACAACTGAAAATATGTCTTATATTCTAGGTTATTCATAGTAGCCACCTTTTGCTTTGATGACTGCTTTGCACACTCTTGGCATTCTCTTGATGAGCTTCAAGAGGTAGTCACCGGAAAGGACAATCACGGGGGTCATCAGCTGACCCCCGGCTGTCATGACAACCCATTGGCAACCCGTGATCACGTCACATCGGCGCGTGTTAAATGCCGCTGTCTGAGATTGACAGTGGAATTTAACAAGATAAGCCCGTTCCATGCACCCGCTTCTGACATGTGCTGTGTATATATGGTGCATGTCATGAAAGGGTTAAACTTCTGAACATGGATTCAGAAAAACTAGATCTATGTCCTACCAATAATTATTATTTATTTTACTCACTTATCTAGTGCCATTAATTCCACAGCACTTTACATACACTATCATTACTGTCCCCATTGGGGCTCACAATCTGCATTCCCTATCAGTATGTCTTTGGCGTGTGTGAGGAAACCGGAGAACCCGGAGGAAACCCACACAAACACGGGGAGAACATACAAACTCTATATTCTAGGTTCTTCAAAGTAGCCACCTTTTGCTTTGACGACTGCTTTGCACACTCTTGGCATTCTCTTGATGAGCTTCAAGAGGTAGTCACCGGAAATGGTTTTCACTTCACAGGTGTGCCCTGTCAGGTTTAATAAGTGGGATTTCTTGCCTTATAAATGGAGTTGGGACCATCAGTTGTGTTGTGCAGAAGTCAGGTGGATACACAGCTGATAGTCCTACTGAATAGACTGTTAGAATTTGTATTATGGCAAGAAAAAGCAGCTAAGTAAAGAAAAACGAGTGGCCATGATTACTTTAAGAAATGAAGGTCAGTCAGTCCGAAAAATTGGGAAAACTTTGAAAGTGTCCACAAGTGCAGATGCGAAAACCATCAAGCTCTACAAAGAAACTGGCTCACATGAGGACCGCCCCAGGAAAGGAAAACCAAGAGTCACCTCTGCTTCTGAGGATAAGTTTCTCCGAGTCACCAGCCTCAGAAATCGCAGGTTAACAGCAGCACAGATTAGAGACCAGGTCAATGCCACACAGAGTTCTAACAACAGATACATCTCTTCAACAACTGTTAAGAGGAGACTTTGAGCAGCAGGCCTTCATGGTAAAATAGCTGCTAGGAAACCACTGCTAAGGACAGGCAACAAGCAGAAGAGACTTGTTTGGGCTAAAGAACACAAGGAATGGACGTTAGACCAGTGGAAATCTGCGCTTTGGTCTGATGAGTCCAAATTTGAGATCTTTGGTTCCAAACACAATGTCTTTGTGCGACACAGAAAAGGTGAACGGATGGACTCTACATGCCTGGTTCCCACCGTAAAGCATGGAGGAGGAGGTGTGATGGTGTGGGGGTGCTTTGCTGGTGACACTGTTGGGGATTTATTCAAAATTGAAGGCATACTGAACCAGCATGGCTACCACAGCATCTTGCAGTGGCATGCTATTCCATCCGGTTTGCGTTTAGTTGGACCATCATTTATTTTTCAACAGGACAAGGACCCCAAACACACCTCCAGGCTGTGTAAGGGCTATTTGACCAAGAAGGAGAGTGATTTGGTGCTACGCCAGATGACCTGGCCTCCACAGTCACCAGACCTGAACCCAATTGAGATGGTTTGGGGTGAGCTGGACCGCACAGTGAAGGCAAAAGGGCCAACAAGTGCTAAGCATCTCTGGGAACTCCTTCAAGATTGTTGGAAGCCCATTTCCGGTGACTACCTCTTGAAGCTCATCAAGAGAATGCCAAAAGTGTGCAAAGCAGTCATCAAAGCAAAAGGTGGCTACTTTGAAGAACCTAGAATATAAGACATATTTTCAGCTGTTTCACACTTTTTTGTTAAGTATATAATTCCACATGTGTTAATTCATAGTTTTGATGCCTTCAGTGTGAATGTACAATTTTCATAGTCATGAAAATACAGAAAAATCTTTAAATGAGAAGGTGTGTCCAAACTTTTGGTCTGTACTGTATATATGTATATATATATACAGTATATGTGTATATGTATATATACATACTGTACATACATACAAATATATATATATTTATATGGTATTATTTTGTAAATTGATACAAATAAACTATTAATACTTTTATTTTTTGAAACATTGTGATAATTATGTTTTTTTCACACCTGCCTAAAATGTTTGCACAGTACTGTAAATATATAATAGTGAGTTATTTTGTATTTACAGTACCATATTTTATATTTAACCTCTTAGTGCAAATATTAATAGTTTATTATTAGCAATTAACAAAATGCAAAGTGAATGAACAAAAGAGAGATCTAATATCTTTATTTGGTGTGACCACTCTTTGCCTTCAAAAGAGGATCAATTCTAGATACAAGTGTACACAGTTTTTGAAAGAACGCAGCAGTTGGTTCATTCTAAAAATCTTGGAGAACTAACCACAGATCTTCTGTTTATGTAGTAGGGTTTTACAGATCCTTCTGTCTCTTCATGTAATCCAAGACAGATTTGATGATGTTGAGATTAGGGGTCTACGGTGGCCATATCATCACTTCCAGGACACCTTGTTCTTCTTTACGCTGAAGATAGTGCTTAATGACATTGGTTGTATGTTTGGGGTCATTGTCCTGCTTGCAAACTAAATTTGGAGACAATCAGACATCTCCATGATGGTACTGCATGATGATAAGTATCTGCCTGTATTTCTTAGAATTTAGGACACTATTAATCTTGACAAATCCACAACTCCATTTGCTGAATGCATCCACAAATTTGTAAGAAACCCTCACCATACTTCAGTGTTGTCTGCAGGCACTCATTATTGTACGGCTCTCCAGCCCTTCAGCGAACATGGTGCTTTCTGTTACAGCCAAATATTTCACATTTTAAATCATCTATCCAGAACAACTGCTGCCATTTTTCTGTATCTCAGTTCATGTTTTTGAGCATAGTTGAGTTGCTTGGCCTTGTATCCATGTATGTTTTTTTGGCTGGAAGAAATATAAAGACTATAAAGTCCATGAAGACCACTTCTGGCCAGAATTCTTTGCCCAGTAAATGGGTGTAATTGTGTATCACTGGTTGCTGCCAGTTCTGAGCTGATAGTAAGCAAACTTGGAGATGAAAGTGGATGTAAAACTTTGCTGCCGAAAATCGAATATATAATAGTAGACCAGATGCAGTATGGAAGCGGTTTTATTTGTCAACTTGTTTCAAGGTGATCATACCTCTTCATCAGGACAAAAAATGATAGCTATCATTGTGGTTTTATTCTGATGAAAAGGTATGATCACCTCGCAATGCGTTCACAAATAAAACCGCATCCATACTGCATCTGGTCTACTATTATACAGTATACTTGATTTTCGGCAGCACAGTTTTACATCCACTTTCATCTCCAAGTTTGCTTACTATCAGCTCGGAACTGGCAGCAACCAGTGGTACACAATTACACCCATTTACTGGTCAAAGAATTCTGGCCAGAAGTGGTCTTTAAGGACTTTATATTTCTTCCAGCTAAAAAAACATACATGGATACAAGGCCAAGCAACTCAACTATGCTCAAAAACATGAACTGAGATACAGAAAAATGGCAGCAGTTGTTCTGGATAGATGATTTAAAATGTGAAATATTAGTCTGTAACAGAAAGCACCATGCTCGCTGAAGGGCTGAAGAGCCGTACAATAATGAGTGCCTGCATGATCACCTCGAAACGCATTGACAAATAAAACCGCGTCCATACCGCATCTGGTCTCCTATTGTACATTGTGTTTTCGGCAGCGCAGTTTTACATCCACCTTTATCTCCAAGTTTGCTTACTGTCTGTTTGGTGGATCTGCAGCAGCCCTCTTTGCTTACAAGCTAACAAAGGGGTTGTGATTTTCACAACCCCCACAGGTGAGCAAATCCCATTTTACTCTTTCTTTTGTAATCCGCATAAAACCCTCTTGCATTTATTGTCATTCCAGTTTTCATTTACACAGTTCTGAGCTAATAGCACTGCTCGACATATTCCGATTTTGAAAGGAAGTAACCATGATGTGTCTTTCATCTGTGTCACTAAGTTTCCTTGGCTGACCATTAAGTGTATAGTCCTCAATATTGCCCATTTTATTTGGTGTTCTCAATGCTCAGAAATACAGGCAGATCCATATCCAACATATAATACCATCATGGAGGTATCTGATTGGCTCCAAATGTATTCTGCAGCAGGACAACAACCCCACACCTACAGCCAATGTCATTAAGAACGATCTACAGTGTAATGAAGAAAAGGAGTCCTAGAAGTGATGATATGGCCTCCATAGAGCCCAAATCTTAATATTATTGAGTCTGTCTGGAATTATGTGAAGAGACAGAAGGATTTTCACAGATATACAGTACAGACCAAAAGTTTGTACACACCTTCTCATTTAAAGATTTTTCTGTATTTTCATGACTATGCAAATTGTACATTCACACTGAAGGCATCAAAACTATGAATTAACACATGTGGAATTATATACTTAACAAAAAAGTGTGAAACAACTGAAAATATGTCTCATATTCTAGGTTCTACAAAGTAGCCACCTTTTGCTTTGATGACTGCTTTGCACACTCTTGGCATTCTCTTGATGAGCTTCAAGAGGTAGTCACCGGAAATGGTCTTCCAACAATCTTGAAGGGGTTCCCAGAGATGCTTAGCACTTGTTGGCCCTTTTGCCTTCATTCTGCGGTTCAGCTCACCCCAAACCATCTCGATTGGGTTCAGGTCTGGTGACTGTGGAGGCCAGGTCATCTGGCGTAGCACCCCATCACTCTCCCTCTTGGTCAAATAGCCCTTACACAGCCTGGAGGTGTGTTTGGGGTCTTTGTCCTGTTGAAAAATAAATGATGGTGCAACTAAACGCAAACCGGATGGAATAGCATGCCGCTGCAAGATGCTGTGGTAGCCATGTTGGTTCAGTATGCCTTCAATTTTGAATAAATCCCCAACAGTGTCACCAGCAAAGCACCCCCACACCATCACACCTCCTCCTCCATGCTTCACGGTGGGAACCAGGCATGTAGAGTCCATCCGTTCACCTTTTCTGCATCGCACAAAGACACGGTGGTTGGAACCAAAGATCTCAAATTTGGACTCATCAGACCAAAGCACAGATTTCCACTGGTCTAATGTCCATTCATTGTGTTCTTTAGCGCAAACAAGTCTCTTCTGCTTGTTGCCCGTCCTTAGCAGTGGTTTCCTAGCAGCTATTTTACCATGAAGGCCCGCTGCACAGTCTCCTCTTAACAGTTGTTGAAGAGATGTGTCTGCTGCTAGAACTCTGTGTGGCATTGACCTGGTCTCTAATCTGAGCTGCTGTTAACCTGCAATTTCTGAGGCTGGTGACTCGGATAAACTTATCCTCAGAAGCAGAGGTGACTCTTGGTCTTCCTTTCCTGGGGCGGTCCTCATGTGAGCCAGTTTCTTTGTAGCGCTTGATGGTTTTTGCAACTGCACTTGGGGACACTTTCAAAGTTTGCCCAATTTTTCAGACTGACTGACCTTCATTTCTTAAAGTAATGATGGCCACTCATTTTTCTTTACTTAGCTGCTTTTTTCTTGCCATAATACAAATTCTAACAGTCTATTCAGTAGGACTATCAGCTGTGTATCCACTTGACTTCTGCACAACACAACTGATGGTCCCAACCCCATTTATAAGGCAAGAAATCCCACTTATTAAACCTGACAGGGCACACCTGTGAAGTGAAAACCATTTCTGGTGACTACCTCTTGAAGCTCATCAAGAGAATGCCAAGAGTGTGCAAAGCAGTCATCAAAGCAAAAGGTGGCTACTTTGAAGAACCTAGAATATAAGACATATTTTCAGTTGTTTCACACTTTTTTGTTAAGTATATAATTCCACATGTGTTAATTCATAGTTTTGATGCCTTCAGTGTGAATGTACAATTTTCATAGTCATGAAAATACAGAAAAATCTTTAAATGAGAAGTTGTGTCCAAACTTTTGGTCTGTACTGTACATCCAAAGAAGATCTTTCCATTTTGTTAACTGATAAAAATAAACTATTAACACTTCTATTTTGAAAAGCATTCCTCCTCTACAGTATTTTTTCCACAATTCCCTAAAACTTTTTCACAGTACTATGCATAAGTGGTGGGGTCAGCATGTGTGAAGAGGGCTCAGGAGATGGTCTCCCTCCATATGGAGTAGATGCCAGCTACTGCTAGATAGCCAGCATTTGTCGAGCTGTTATGAACCATTTTGAAGCCACTGTCAATCTTTGACAATGACATGATTGCCGGCTACAATCGCCCTCCCCCCAATCATCCTGGGGCTTGCTGAATGCCCATTTTGCTGCCCTCTTGGTACTCCTTTGAAGCTCAGCTATAGTCTTAGGCTATGTGCACACGATGCAGAAATGCTCAGGATTTTTTCCTGAGCGTTTCTGCATCTCCCTGGCAGAAAAAAACGCATGCGGAGTGTATATGCGTTTTCCTGCCAGGGACATGCGGAAATGGAGCGGTTACCCACTGACATTTCCGCATGCAGATTGACAAGCGCTTTCCAAGCGATTAGCATCACTTGGAAAGTGCTTGTGACAACTAGGCCACACTATATAAATCCATGCAAACAGCATGGATTTATATAGTGTGACCCGAGAGAGTGGTAAAAATAAAAAATAATGTATACTTACCCTCCGATGGCCCCCGGTGTCCCGCCCACTCCGTTCTCCCTTGCCGGCAACATTGAATTGAAAGACCTGCCGACGCCGACGTCGGCGTCACGTGACCCGTCACATGAATCTGACGTCAGCGCAGGTCCTTCAACTCACTGCAAAGTGCCGGGAACCAAGCAGGAGCGGTGCACGGGCCGACAGAAGGTAAGTATACATTTATTTTTTATTTTGTTCTTTTTTTACAGATTTTTGAACGGTACCTGGGTGTGGAGGAGACCCTCCTCTCCTCCACACCCTGGTACCATCCGCACATTAGAACTCTTGGATTACGCATCTACATATACAGTGATGCGTAATCCATGCGGCCTAATGCAAGTCAATGGCGGCGAAAATGCCGCGTTTCCGCAAAATTAATGGACATGCTGCGGATTTTTGAGCGCAGCATAAACGCTGCGGAAAAATCCGCAGCATGGGCACAACACATGCGGATTATCATTGGGGAACATTGCTGCCCTTCTACCATGCGTTTTTAATGCGTTTCCGCAGCTGCAAAAACGCTGCGGAAACGCATTAAAAACGCATCGTGTGCACACAGCCTTAGTGCAGGTTTAAGTCCACAGAGGGAACTAAAAAAAATATAGAAAAGTTATTAAAAATAGAAAACTTTATATATAAATATGTGAATCACCCACTTTTCCTCTATTAAAAATAAAGAAACTAAAAAATAATTATACTTAGTTTTACTGCATCCGAAGCAAACGCAGCCTATCAAAATATAAAGTTAATTAACCCCATACGGTAAACTCACTACACCACCCTAAAAAAATTACACTAAAAACTGATTAAAACGTTGTGTGCACTCCAAATTGTTAGCAATAAAACGGTCAGCTCACCACACAAAAAACAAGCCCTCACAAATCTCAATCAAAGAAAAAATGGGTAACAAACTAAATTTTTTTTTTTATTGCAAGCTTCTGATTGTTTTTTCACCACTTAAATAAAAAGATAAAAAATCTATACAAGTTTGGCATTGCCATAATCATACTGAGCAGGAGAATTGTATTGCCAGGTCATTTTTACCATACAAACAACTCTGTAAAAACAAAATTTATAAAACTATGGTGTAACAGATTTTTTTTCTTCCTATGTATGGGGTAGTTGGGTGCGATAGCTGTCAGTTAAACTATAATGTGTATGGCCATCTTAACAGCTGTTATTTTAGTCCTATACTAGGCTGTGCTCAAATATAGATTTATCCTAGAAAACCTCTTTAAGATGCATTTACTTGAATATCTGATCTAAGCTTTGCAGTTTCAAGGCCTATACTGTCCTATTCAATCCTATGGCACTATTATAAACATTAATTGGGTATCTAAAAGCTGAGGTGCGTGTGTGTGTGTGTGTGTGTGGGTAGATTTGTTCAAGAGGTTCTTCAACCTTCACCTATATTGTGATAAATTTTTATCATATATCAAAACATGAGTACAAATGGAGATCCACTTTAGGCAAGTGTGTGTTTTTTGTGTGCAGGTAAAACTGGAGATTCACTTTAAGAAAGTCGTATTGAGTTATATTGAACATTCAATAGCGGACACAGACAGAAGAGGGCCCCTGTGTAAGAACAATATAAGGGCCCTTTGCTGTCCAATGGCTCATCATAATGCACAATTCCACCAGCTGTAGAGGTAGAAGTGGCTCCCTCACCTCTTGGGCCCCTTTGCGGCTGCACAGGCTGCACCAATGATATGTCCACCCCTTTGACCATTATACAAACAATGTAGATACAGAACACGAATAATATGAGAAATAAATAACGATAAGAACAGATAGCTATGTACATGTTATGTTATTCTAAAAGGATGTAAATGCAACGTGATGTTTCCTTGTGGTGTAATACTATGAGCCTACCTGTGAATTGAACACAAAATATTTGGCCTGGCATTTGTCATCTGTGCGGGCTTCAAACTCCACTCCACTTCCCTGGTTATTATCTTTGTGGTCATTCAGTCCTGTCCCTTCTTGATTATAATCCATCATAAAGTTCACACCAGAAGTAAGGGTGTAGTTATGCATCATAACAGGGGCTAAGTGATAAGTGCTATTGGTTACATTTCCAGAATGCTGGTCCAACATCGGTAATGGGCAGGGAATCTGAGTCTTTTTATAGATGACCTATAATAAACAATTAGAGAGTAGTTAATGATTTTTAGCTGAACTAAAATTTGGCTGTGATGTCAGGAATATTATTGGACTTAATTGTTAATACTTTGCATACCTTGTCACATATTAATTACATGTAACTGCGATTTACGATAGTCTTTGAATTACACGGAAGTAGCACAGCCAAGCTAAATGCTAAGGAGTTTGTCACTTTTGATATCAGTTCCTGTAAGAGCTCATTAAAGGTGTTGTCTGGCCTTAGGCTGCAATCTGCAGTGACTGCAGATTTTGGAATCCTCACATTGCGTGCACTGCGCACTGTGAGGATTCTCTTGTGTCGGTATCGGGAGCGGGCAGTCATGTGACCGCAAGTATGCATTTTGTATACTTCCGGCCATATTCCGACTAGATTGTGTCTGGCCTCGCTCAATTCACTTGCATTGATTGAAGTCGCACCCATCTAGTTGGCACATAATCTCACGTATGAAAATCGGCATCGGAGAATCCTCACAGCGCACAGCGTGACTGCAAACTTGTAGCCTAAGGCCGGTCAACCCCTTTAAGATTACAGTTTTTCACATACAACTTCTATATGTTTTTCTCTGACAGAACACATGCCCATCATAGACTATGGAGCTTTTCACACAAACACTAAGACATGTTCGCTATTGATCCGAGGCACGGATCAAAATCGTCAAGAGTCTGTGAAAAAAAGGACAGAACTCAGGTGCCATCTGTTTGCTGTCTGTTTTTCACTGTTTGCTAGGAGAAGCTTGGGAAACCTCCAACTGTTTAATATTTTGCATAGTTGAAAAACTGATGAAACCATGTTGGAAAAAACTGATCACACTGACCAAACACTGATGAAAATCTGATCAAAAATACTGATGAAAATCGGCCAGTTTTTTTGTGCACGAAAAAAAAAACTAAAATCTGTCCTAAATCTGAGTGTGGCTTTACATAAGACAAGTAAAGCTACTTCATATAAGGCCTCCTTCACATGTCCATGTTTAAACATGTGTAGTACGTGAAAAAACGGTACTGGTGTCTTCACTGTTTCCTATCAGTGATCTCCATCAGTATGTCATCAGTGCGTCTATTTTTACTATCCATGTGTCCATTTTTACCATTCATGTGTCATCAGTGTGTCATCAGTGTGTCCGTTTTTACTATCACTGTATCATCAGTGTGTCCGTTTTTACCATCAGACTCACCAGTGTTTTTCCGGTATGGATAAAGAAAGAATTAAAAGCTATATTTTACAATGTTAAACACGTACAGCGCACATACAGAAGACGGATGGTGTAAGTGTTTTTATGGACCTATAGACTTGTATTTGCCCTTGTCATCAGTGCTGACGGAAAAAAATGGACATGTTTCAATGTGAAAAAAAAAAGGATGCCACATGTACTGGAAACATGACATGTGAAGAAAGCCTAAGTCTAATATTTATTTTTATTTCTGTTTTTATATTCCCTGATATGGATGTAGAACCATTGCAAAGTGCCCGATGGACCTAATTGACATATATTGTGGTCCATCGGGTCATTTTACTGGAATAAAATAACTCTGGTATTTTTTTATGATAAACTTGATAGAATTGAGATTTCAAAAGGAGCCATCAATCCAGATGTGAGCAGATTCTAAAAGTTAGGAGAACCATTCCAGGCTTATGCTTAAACATTTCTTTAATGTTCTTTGGATCATATAGACATACTGACATACTCAATTGTATTACCTGTTCCTTCCAATCCAACCCTAGAGAGTCGAAAGAGAATTTCAGCCATGCAACAACTGTATATGTGTAGTTTAGTGGTGCATTTAGACATGACGATTTTGGCTTGTGAAATACACCTTAACAAGCACTGATTGAGAAACAGGTGAATCTTTGTTCATTTACCAGTCTACTTTCACGGACTGATGAGCAATGTTGGGGGCAGAATGATCACTAATGCCATAATTAGTTCTGTTCTCATAGAATATCATGTTATTAGCAGCACATCCACGGGGACAATGGAAAATAGCAGTGATATTTTTCCTGGCATTTTGGTTTTTCGTAGGTGGATAATCGTGAATGACCATTTCTAGTAATGCTCTAGTAATACTTAGTCGCTGATTATCTACTAACTCTATGGTTATTTTAAAACCTAACTCTGGTTTATCCAGAGACTCAGGTTGCTGTTCTGCCCCTTGTAATCTACCCCAAAGCTCTGTTTGTTCAGACGCAGTCACAACCTGTCCACTGATTCTAAACTGCAACCTACAACAGTAAGTAGTTACTAAACATCTACTATACATAGACCATTTGACTTTGGTAAGGGAAAATTCTGCAGCCTTCCTAATGTATGCTTAGATGAAACGTTGTTTCATTACAGTGTGTTTTACTGAATTTAAAAGTCAAAATGCAAAAATGTGGTAGGCTTTAAGAATTATACAATTTTAGGTAAGTTACCAAGGATATTTATTATTCTCAGTACAATAAAAAGTCCGAACTTTATGCAAAATTGGATAAAAATTCTTACCACACTGACGAAGAAGACCATGCAAGACAAAGAAAATCCACTTGTGTACCCAAGATAACCTGTTGTAGTAATAATACATTTAATGAATTACTTAGACAGGATAAAATTAATATTAGCTAAGACTAGGCACACACCACTTAGTCCTAAATCATCAATTACTTTGTACAGTATGCTACCCGTTCTATATATTGTGAGAGAAAAGTTTTAAATTACCTAAATTCTTCAGAAGAGACAAAGGAAGAATAATTCCAATAGACACAAATATCACCATATAGTTGCCATTCAGGTACCATTCCCTGCACAGGGAAAATATAATTTGTCAGTAAGAAATGAGTACTGTATTTTAATCTATAGAATGCATGTTACTATAAGAAGCATCATAGGCCCAGATAGCATGGAATAGGAAAAGCATATTCCCTACTAATTACAACTTTTTTGGGGTAAAGGAGTGGATGGTCAATATCACAAATTTTAATGCCCTAGGATACAATGGGGAGGTAATACATCTATTGTTAGTATTTCTTTTCATTATGCGGATTATACACATATAGCTACACAGCATGCACATTATGTACACTTTGCAGCGCATATATATACAACTCTGCAGCGCATATATATACAACACTGCTGCATCTACAGTAATCACACTCAGCTCTACAGTATATACACATACATAGTTTTGCTACACACATACACAGCTGTGAAAAATACACACACCAAGCTCAGCTACATATACAGTACAGACCAAAAGTTTGGACACACCTTCTCATTTAAAGATTTTTCTGTATTTTCAGGACTTTGAAAATTGTACATTCACACTGAAGGCATCAAAATTATGAATTAACACATGTGGAATTGTATACTTAACAAAAAAGTGTGAAACAACTGAAAATATGTCTTATATTCTAGGCTCTTAAAAGTAGCCACCTTTTGCTTTGATGACTGCTTTGCACACTCTTGGCATTCTCTTGATGAGCTTCAAGAGGTAGTCACTGGAAATGGTTTTCACTTCACAGGTGTGCCCTGTCAGGTTTAATAAGTGGGATTTCTTGCCTTATAAATGGGGTTGGGACCATCAGTTGTGTTGTGCAGAAGTCAGGTGGATACACATCTGATAGTTCTACTGAATAGACTGTTAGAATTTGTATTATGGCAAGAAAAAAGCAGCTAAGTAAAGAAAAATGAGTGGCCATCATTACTTTAAGAAATGAACGTCAGTCAGTCCGAAAAATTGGGCAAACTTTGAAAGTGTCCCCAAGTACAGTTGCAAAAACCATCAAGCGCTACAAAGAAACTGGCTCACATGAGGACTGCCCCAGGAAAGGAAGACCAAGAGTCACCTCTGCTTCTGAGGATAAGTTTATCCGAGTCACCAGCCTCAGAAATTGCAGGTTAACAGCAGCTCAGATTAGAGACCAGGTCAATGCCACACAGAGTTCTAGCAGCAGACACATCTCTTCAACAACTGTTAAGAGGAGACTTTGTGCAGCAGGCCTTCACGGTAAAATAGCTGCTAGGAAACCACTGCTAACGACAGGCAACAAGCAGAAGAGACTTGTTTGGGCTAAAGAACACAAGGAATGGACATTAGACCAGTGGAAATCTGTGCTTTGGTCTGATGAGTCCAAATTTGAGATCTTTGGTTCCAACCACCGTGTCTTTGTGCGACGCAGAAAAGGTGAACGGATGGACTCTACATGCCTGGTTCCCACCGTGAAGCATGGAGGAGGAGGTGTGATGGTGTGGGGATGCTTTGCTGGTGACACTGTTGGGGATTTATTCAAAATTGAAGGCATACTGAACCAGCATGGCTACCACAGCATCTTGCAGCGGCATGCTATTCCATCCGGTTTGCGTTTAGTTGGACCATCATTTACTTTTCAACAGGACAATGACCCCAAACACACCTCCAGGCTGTGCAATGGCTATTTGACCAAGAAGGAGATTGATGGGGTGCTACGCCAGATGACCTGGCCTCCACATTCTCCAGACCTGAACCCAATCGAGATGGTTTGGGTTGAGCTGGACCACAGAGTGAAGGCAAAAGGGCCAACAAGTGCTAAGCATGTCTGGGAGCTCCTTCAGGATTGTTGGAAGACCATTTCTGGTGACTACCTCTTGAAGCTCATCAAGAGAATGCCAAGAGTGTGCAAAGCAGTCATCAAAGCAAAAGATGGCTACTTTGAAGAACCTAGAATATAAGACATATTTTCAGTTGTTTCACACTTTTTTGTTAAGTATATAATTCCACATGTGTTAATTCATAGTTTTGATGCCTTCAGTGTGAATGTACAATTTTCATAGTCATGAAAATACAGAAAAATCTTTAAATGAGAAGGTGTATCCAAACTTTTGGTCTGTACTGTACATGCACAACTCTCCTACATACACAAACAATTCTGCTACACACAGCTCTACTACATCAACACACACAGCTCTGCTACATAAACACACACATAGCTCTGCTACAACACACACCGACACACCTTTCTGCTTCAGACTGTGTACACACTACAATGTTTTGAAGCAATTTCCAGGCATGTGACAGATCACCTTGCCTGAAAGAACCTTCACATATTCAAAAAAAGCAGCATCCATGCAGCTTTAATGATGTGCACAATCTGATAGTTTCCCTCCGGCCCTGCACCTATCAGACTGATCAGTGTCGGGATAGAACAGAGAGAGATGTGCTGTTGCATAGTGTGATCAGGAAGGGTCACAATTCTCCTCGTTCATAGGAAGCTACCTCCAGACGATGAAATGTACATTTTTTATCAATACTTTTTCTTTTTAAGAATTGCTTCTTATAAAACACAAAATATGATAGTTCACAACATAAGCTCAGCACAAAAAAGGACTACAATAACCATGGCCACATACCCAGAATTTTCTTCCAGTTTCATGAAAGTTCTTATAACTTCCGGGAGTTCATATTTAACAATAAATAAATAACTTGACATTGCTGAAAAAAAGTAAAACAAAGATGAAATAAGTAGCCTGTTATATTATCTATAGTATAGTTCTTCTATAGTTACTATCTTAAGGGATAGTTCGGTCTTTTGCTAAAAGTCTGCAGTAACTATGTGCGACTGCAGACATCTGAATCCTTGCAGCATGCACAGTGAGTACTATAAGAAATGTATTTAGGATTAAAAAAAAACTATGTGCTTTGTCAATTTTTATTATAACCAGGAGCCAACAAAGAAATTGCAGAAAAACCCATATAATCACATACAATATTGTAAAGTCTTTCATTTTAGCTTTCTTTTACATTTTTGTGGTTAATTTATATTACTTTAAGAGACAAGTCACTTAAATCACAATTGTGAAAAAATGTCTGTGCCTCTGAGCTAAAATCCAAGTAAAGTATGATGATGAAGAATCTATGAGAAATGTCTTTAGGAGGATTTTAATAGATTCAATTCATGCTATGCTTTCTTTACTGTGATGTCACCCTATTCTGGGCATTCATAAATTTCTCATGAGGTCATATTGCTATAAGCTTAGGATTTACCACATAAGGAGTTGTATGCTGTGTTTACTTTAAACCAGAAGCTGAAGAGGAAAAAAATACTATCGGACTATTAAGAGATAGTTTAAGTTTTTGCCATCTGATAGAAATGATAAATGAATTATACCGAGAATCTAAAAATAAGAACTGGCAGATGTGTCAGTAAATGAGAGTGTTTTCTGCATGAAAAATGTATGCTTTAAAAGTAAAAGCTTGAAACTAAGTGATAAAACATCTAATTATATAAATGAGTCACTACACAACATAAATTATTAATCTGTTAAAGGGGTTCAAGTTTGCAGTCACTCTATGTGACTGCAGACCTGTGAATCTTCACAGCATGCTGTGCTTGAGCTATCAGGATTCTCCAGTGCCAGCGCTGGAAGTGGACGGGTGTGTGACTGCAAGTACACGATTTGTATACATGTAGTCATGTGCCAACTAGACATGCGTGGCCTCCTTCAATACAAGTGGATTGAGAAAACAGATACGTCTAGTTGAAATGTGTCCGGAAGTATGCAAATCGCATATTCGTGATCACATGACTACTAGCTCCCAGCGCCGGCATTGGAGAATCCTAACAGCGTGCACTATGTAAAATGACTGCAGACTTATACCCTAAGCCTAGACAACCCCTTTAATGTCAATGGGAGCTGACTATTTTGAGAGATGATACATAAGAGAAAGAGAGGACATAGTCCACAGCTAGCCATTCAAGATGCCCCCACTCAAAAGTAAAAGACCTGTGCCAAGTGACATTTTAGTATTGTTGCCTTCTTATATTAAAAAAGCATTTCAGAACTCATAGGTGCCAGACGTAGGTAGCCATGAACTTCCAATAGCCTTGGACCTGCAATCAGAATGTTTTTTGCATCAATAAATTTATTTGGACATACTCCAAGAATCCAAGGCACTGGGCATCTTTCTTCCACAAAAATGATTTTCATTGACACCAGTGTACACAAAGGAAAATAGCAACGTTTCAGCCATGCAGGGCCTTTGTCATGCCAAGAAAAAAAAGACAGAAAGTATTTATAGTATGGTAATACTTCCTGTCTTGAGTTATTTTACTATGCACTTTTTTTTTCTTGGCTTGACAAAGGCCCTGCATGGCTGAAACTTTGCTATTTTCCTTTGTGTACACTGGTGTCAATGAAAATCATTTATGTGGAAGGAAGATGCCCGGTGCCTTGGATTCTTGGATTCTTAGAGTATGTGCAATTTTTACAACCTAGTGGAGGGGCAATATCAAGTCTGCACGGGACACGGAGTGGTGCATGGGATACATCTTATATCAAAATAACTTTATTTGGGTCAAATCTTTGGGACACACATTGACTGTTTGAATGGAGGAAAAATTACCTTTAAAAAATAATAACATTTCATTCTTGTATGTAGTCTAGTGAAAAATAGTAATTATGTCTTCCTACACTCTTTCCTTACATTATGCATATCAGTAGTCCACCTGTTAATAAGAATTACAGAATTCCCATTGATATATTTCGAAACAGCCTCAGGGTTTTTTTGCCTTTTATTTATAGTGAAAATATAAGAGTAAAATACAAGTATCAATAAGGAATGTGATTATGAACTCACCCCCTATGTTCTGCATTGTGATGGATATGAAAGCAGCAAGTTTTCCAGGCCACCCAAAAGCTTTTTCACCCAATTTTTCATAAATTAATGAACCTGTTAAAAATATATACATTTATCTTTTTTGAGACTTTGAAAATGTGAGACCACAAATTTGCACCTAATGCAATGTTGAAATACAGCAGGTGAAAGAAGTATTGAACATGTCACCAATTTTCTACGTAAATATATTTCTAAAGGTGCTATTGACATGAAATTCTCACCAGATGTCGGTAATAACTTATCCAATCTACACAGGCAAAGCACTCAAACCACAGATGGCCATAAATTAAGTTACGTGTAATAATGAGAAATAACAGAGAAAAAGTATTGAACACATGAAGAAAGAGAGATTCAAAAATCCATGAAAACTCATGACACCAGCTGAAATCTATTATTTAGAAAGCAATCCTGCCACTTAGTGAAAAATAATATAAGTTGGTTAAACTGATGGCCTATAAAAAGGTGTCTCAATACCAAGGTGCCACATAAGAAACATCTCATGATGTTTGATCTGTCTCAAAACGTTTGAAACCTTATTATTGCAAAACATACTGATGGAATTGGTTACAGAAGAATTTTGAAGCTACTGAAGGATCCAGTGAGCATTATTGGGGCCATAATCCGGAATTGGAAAGAACACAATTTCACCATAAACCAGAAATATATTTGCTTAAAAAATTGGTGACGTGTTCAATACTTATTTCACCTGCTGTGTATATATACAATATTATTCTAGGGAAGCTGTGATGCAGTCTCAATTATGATTAACATATGTTGATAAGTATATACCATGGCAGGAACACAAGAAAAAAAACTACCCCCGCTTGGAGTAGGCGTAAAATTACATTGCAATTGAATGCTTTCATTAGATACCTTTACAAATGTAAACTGCCTTACCTCCTTCCTTTGCTGTCTTTAATAAAAGATGTACAGAATACAGGGATAAAATGGCAACAGCAAGCAGAAGAACCCTAAAGATAACAGAACGCATGTTTTGTTTGCCATGTTTTATGTAAGGTTTAGCATTTTTAGAATCTTTAAAGAAAAAAATTAATAATATAAAAAAATATACTATATTTGCTCTGTGTTGACCAGTGCCAGCATTATTCTATCCAACTGAATGGTATTTTACAGAAATCCATAGACATGCTGAGAAACAACCCAATTCAGGTGGATGGAAATAAAATGAATGTCCGACAAATATGCCACATGTGCCCTTGTCTGATAGCTCAAAATTCAAACTTTGGATTCAAAAGGGTATTACAATTTTATACCGCAGTATTTAGAGTATAGTCACCTGTCTCTAAAGTAAAGGTTATCTGATGCCTGTGCCATCTGGTATGGTGTCTGTTGTCTGGAAAATTGAGGTGGAGAGTAAAAGGGCAGGTGGCCATGCAGGTGTAAAGGCTCTCTTGCTTGGCTCACTCCCATACACAGTGATTGGTAACTCTTCCTGTAACAAAACTATATAGTTTGAGCTCAGTATCTATCCTCTATGATAGACCTCAGGAGTACAGATAGGGGATAGCAGGGCATGTGCCCTAGTAGGTAGGTGCCAGGAAGGGTACTAACAAGGATCAATGCTTGTTAGCACCTTTCATGGTCAGGGTATTTAGATACAGGGCCAGGTCAGTGTACTCAACCATTGACTCGTGTGAGGGAAAACCTAGCTCTCAATGGTCCAAAAGGAGATGCTCTCCAGCACCAAAGGAAAGTAGTTAAAAGTTAGCCTTTAATCATATAGGATTAAACATTGAGAGACTGTACATATGTTAAATAAGAAAACACATAATACTTTTGCGTTTCAGGTAGAGAAACCCTAAATCATTGCTATGATCAGCTGTAATTAAGGGTTTTTCTACCTGAAACGTGTAAGAGAAAATAATTAGAATCAGACTTTAGGAATGTCACTAAGTAGTATATGGTGTAACAATGTTATTGCATTCTACTAGTCGGATTGTATAGGGGCCATCGTTAACATATAACAGAAGAAAGGAGTGCAAAGCTCAAAACAACGATAGTAGCCCAATAATTAGAAAAATAGAAAAAACGTTACTGAATATCAGACAACAGAAAGTCTGCGGAGACAATAGATACACATACATACACATATAACAACAAAAAATCGATACACAATGGCGTAAAAACATTAAAAAGAAGCAAAACATCACACGGAGTGTGACTATGACATGGAGAGTGTCCGTTATATGAAACTAAGGTAAAGTGGACAAAAATGCTGCACTATATGAATCAAATGTGCATATAAACAAGGTTTAATCAAAAAAGAGCAGCATAATCACCATGAGCAAATAGTCACATGTCCTGTCCCTATAATATATAAATGTAAGTCAAAGGACATTTTTACCTCTGTACAGGGGAGAGAAGAGAGCAAAGCACACTCCGTGTGTGTATCCCCCTGCACTCCTTTCTTCTGAAACGTGTAAGCATTATGGGTTTTCTTTTTAATATGTGTACATTCTGCCAATTTTTTTTCCTATATGATTAAAGGCTAAGTTTTACCTACTCTCATTTGGTGCTGAAGAACATCCTGTTTTGGACCCTTGAAGTCTATTTGACCAGAAAGCCAGACCAGTGCATACTCCGTGCACCACACCCAGCCCACAGACTGTCTATACTGGAAGTTTCCTGGGATACCTATCGCTAACATAGGAGTGGTGAGCTAAATTGACCCTTTTTTTTTTTATTTTATTTATCTTTGAGAAAACCTAGCTTTGGCGGACTTGATAGGTTTACTTTAACATTACCAATGGAGAAGGACGTCAACCTTCAGCTGGACATCATCGTCCATAGGCACCAAAGGCAGCAATATGGACTGTCATTACTGTATGAATACTATTGATCAGAGTTTTATTATACTATGCAATATCATTATAAATGCTAGAATGCTAATATTTACATTAGAAGTGTAAGGTAGATACAGTTCTTTCTTCTCTAAACACATACATTGCAATCATTCATTCTTATGTGTACTTTAAAGACATGAATTATACATTATCTTTGTTCAAACAAGGCTCTGTTTAGCCAAACATCTGAATGTAAAAAAGTCAATTTGAGCTTGATGAGCCAACAGCATTGTGCAATGCTTCTTTTAGTAGATCATATTACCCATAGTATGTTTCTTCTTGTAAGTGCATGGGCTGCCAGATCCCAGCTAATAAATTTACCTTGAGTTCACTGGGTTTGAAACATGCTTGGAGGATAATTTTAGCAAGTTTTTTACATGACGTACCCAGAGGAACTAGAGAATCATCTACAAGTGGTTTCCCAAATCCAAAATCTGTGAAATTCTGGAAGTAATGGCTCAAGGTTTCTACCATGTAAGTTTGTGCTCTCAAATTGGTTTGGAATTAGCATATGTAATTGCCCGGTTGGCAAGACATGTTAGAGGAAAAGACCTTTGGTTTGTGGGTTGATATATATTTAAACAGGTGTAACATAAATGTATCCATGTCTAATATGTTACATTGTTGTTCTTACATTGATGTGATTCATTTTAGTATTTTGATTTGATAGATAGAAGTACTTACACAAACAACACGATGCCTGTATTGGCCATGGCATAGGAAAGGCCAAGAATTCCACTGCCCATGATGGCATTGCCTAGATTGAACACTGACATTCCAAAGGAAGTGGTTCCAGGATGCTTTTGGGAGAAGTAAAGTGATTTTTTTTAATTACTGGAATTCAAATTTCGTGAACTTATTTTCTGCTAAGAGGTCACGGATTTCTCAATAATCCGATAATTTTTTTCCTATGATGTGTGTAGAGCCGATGTGCAGGCATAAGTTAATCATTATACAGAATTCAAATTTATTGACACAGCCTTCCATTGACTTGCTGTGTCAAAGCAACATAGATGATAAGGTCGTGGGGTTAAGGACGATGTTTCACAAGGGCAATATGAGACTGACAGTTTAGTTCTAGACTTGTGTTGGTTAAATGATATATGCAGATAGTTAGAAAGTGCTAGATTATTTGAGACCAGGCAAACGGCAGTAGAATAAAAGGTTTAATACGTAAAAATAATGCAAAATAGAAGGATTCAGATATGTGTTTTTTTTTTTGAAGACCAAAAAAAACAATACTCACATGCTCTTCTGTGTAGTCATCTAATTTCTTATTTCCACCCATTCCGTTAGTTAGAAACTTTTGACTTTCGGCATCTTCTTCATTTACATATTGGCTGTTTTAAAAATGGTGAAATATAACCATCTAGACTTGCTTACGAATTCTACACAGACTATTAAACATTCTTAAACGCATGACAATAATGATCCTTATTTTTAAGCCAAATAATTACAAATTTCTATGTGTGAATATCTTTTCATTAAGTGACTATTCCACGGACATTGAAAAGTAAAGCTATAAAAATTGAGTATTCTTCAGTTTCATAGGACTAATAAATTATTTCTGTGCGGCTGAGTAAGATATTGGAGCATACTACACCACTATATTCTTAAAACAGCATTGCTTCTGGCAAATTTCTGAAACTTGATAGTACACATGATTTGTTTCCTAAGCCCCAATCCATCCAGTTATCACTTTCTACTTGTTATATCATGTCACTCAGAACATGTTGAATCTTATCTAAATCTTTTACAGTATAATGTTGATACAACATCAAACCTCTATATCTTCTATGTAATCTAGTTTTTGCAAGTGAAAATACGTTCGCTTTAGCTATAGCAACAATTGTTTATTGTGCCCAATGCCTAATACCTTTATATGTTCATACATGAGAACAACCCCAATGATCTTGAGTACATGGGAAATGAAAAGACCACTAATGAGATGGAGAAATACTGAAAATATACTGAGGCAAACAAGCTTTAGTTAGCAAAAAGCACAGGGTCAATTATACAGTGGCTTTATATCTGTACTACTTCAAATTGCACATTATTGACACATGACATTAAAAAGTTTAATGTGACAACTGGACACCATATACATGAATGATTAGCTTTAACCATATTCTCACTTGTGACAGTTAATGAATATTGGACTTTTATCCTCATAACACTGTTAAGACATGTGTGAATTGTTTAGGCGTAACGCTTCCCACAACTTACCTGCTTATAGTAACTTTCTCAGCATCCATATCTTTACAATATCCATCTCCAATGCTCTCTCCACTGTTGCTGTCATCATCAGGATCAGTGTTGACTCTTTGCAGTTCCATGCGGTCCATTTTAAGCAGTCAGCAGTTAATGAATTGATGCGCACCTTTCTTCAAAGCAAACACTATCGTTCTTATTAAGGGTTCGCACGCAATGTGTCAGTTTTCAGAACACTTTGTACTGCAAATAAAACATAAAGAAGCCATTAGAAACCCCTCAGATAAGCATTGATTACTAATTGAACGTGCGTACTCATATTGAACCTGAAAGATTTTCCAGGTCTTTTTTGACTTTTCACCAGAATTGAAACATCTATCTATCTATCTATCTATCTATCTATCTATCTATCTATCTATCTATCTATCTATCTATCTATCTATCTATCTATCTATCTATCTATCTATCTATCTAAAGACAATAAAACTGCTGGTAGAATAGAATATACATCACCTGCTGGTTAAATGGGGGGAGTGCAAGGTCAAACCAGCAGGTGATGTATATTCTATTCTACCAGCCCATTTAAATTGTAGGTGTTTCAGCCCAGAAGTGACATGTTCTGTCCAGAGTTATAGGCTTGAAGCCCAAGAGAGGCATGTAGGCAGAGTAGTACCCCTCAGATGGGAGATCACCTTGCAACGGTTAATGGGCACACATGAATTGGCCAATTTATGCGCTAAGAACCTCCATTTTTTGTAAGTAAAGCTCATTGTGTAATAACACAGTTTAAATCAAATGGTTTTATTGTCTTTATGTATCTTGGCCATAATGGAGTGCTGCTGCGTTTTCTTTTTATATATCTTATGCAGTTTCTGCAGCTTGTACCTGTTCACATTTAGGATGTGCTGGTCAGTTCTTTTTACATATTACTATAGGAGGTGGTAACTGCCTCCTGTTTGACCTTGCACTCCCCCCATTTTACCAGCAGGTGATGTATATTATATTCTATTCTATTCTATATCTATCTATATATCTATCTATCTCATATCTAGCTATCTAAATAGAAAAACAGATAGCAGCACAAACTTGAGCAGATTTTGGGTGCAATACTTCCTGAGTAATGCGGTTGTCCAACGCAAAATATATAAATGGAAAAAAATCAGGCAGCACTCCAGTTCAAGGAAAAATTGTGGACTTTAATCCAGCACCTAGTGGTGCAACGTTTCGACCTCACAACACGGTCTTTATCTATCTATCTATCTATCTATCTATCTATCTATCTATCTATCTAAAGAAAAAAATAGAAACAGCACCAACCATATGGTTTTGGATGCAAAGACTCCCAAGCAAGCACCAAGCTCTGTGTATAATCAAAGAAAATGGAGGCAGCACACCATTTCAAAAAGTGCAAAAATTTTTTTTTAATGGCTCATATTAGCAATGTTTTGGCTCTAGGTGTGAGGCGAAAAAAAGTGGGCTATTAAAAAGTAGTTTTTTCACTTTTTGAAATGGAGTGCTGACTCTATTTTATTTAATTATCTATCTATCTATCTATCTATCTATCTATCTGCCATTATTTTATATAAACAAAATTGGCTGACCATCACCAGAAAAGCAGCTTTCTACTGTCTATTACATATTACATGTAAAGGTCTGATGAAAATTACTGCATTCTATTATTGCTGGCATAGTGCAGAAACAAAAGGGTGTTTACTATGATTTACTATTGGAGAGCAAGAGGGTAATATACTTCATGCACTGGGACTTATACTGCCTGTGCCAGGCAATGCTTTTAAGGGTAGGTTCAAACTATATTTGGGGTACGTTTTGCGTACATGTAGAAAGTTGTGGTGTATACATCTAATGTGTCCATAGATAAAAAAAAAACCTCTTTAATAGCATATATACGGCTAGATGTAGTATAAATCCATTTTGGATAACTGGTTATATAGTGTCCAGTGAAGAAGAAAGTTCAATGTCCATAAAAAATTTTTGTTTGTTTCAAATCTTCCATAAAACCATCTCTGTGGCAGAGGGAGTGGGAAGAGGGGGAGGGCGGAAGGTGCAGCAGAGCAGACGACGGCCATTTCTTAAGGAAGATTTGAAATAAAAACTTTTTATAGACATTGGTGAGTGCCACTTTCTTCTTCACTGGACTTTAATGGAGACACTATAATGCCTTTTCCCCATGTGGGACTGGTTAGCTGAGCACCACCATACACTTGGGGCTTTGGATGTCAGATCGAGTTCACACAGGAGTTTCCCATTTTAATTATATGATATTGCCGAGTCAATTCCCTTCTTTGTGTCACAATAACTGGTTATATAATGAGTCTACTTGAGGTGGACCTTGTAGATCAATGGCCGAATTGCTGGATTGTTACATATTAAATACACTGTGACATTTCTTAATCGCTAATTACTGTTACCTAAGAAATTATTATATGGGTCTGACAAAATATATCTATGCAGGTAAAGTAAAAAAAAAAAAGAACTTCAATTCTTCTAGCGGAAATAAATGTGTTTTATTCACCCATAGAATAAAACATTTCAGCTCCTCAATACAAAACTTTCAAAAAGACTATTGGAGAATTGAAAAATTGTGTCCCTAGGGTAAACAAATCACAGTTTTTTTTCATTGAAAAAATCGGAATGCTGATAAAATATTGTATCTATTTAAATATCGAAAACTGACTTGATAATTTTTAGACTCATTTATACCCTCTTAAAAGTACACAAACATTTAGAAATTATTTTTGATAATTAAGAAAAATACAATAGATCATGTCATTATACCACATACCGTATATAAATCTGATTGTATATGGAAACGGAGCAAGGTGCTTTTTTATTTTAATTTACTAAACTAATCCCTGAGAATTATATATATATAAATATATAGTATATATATATATATACATATATATATATATATATATAAATATATATTAATCTATGATGGTAATGATTGAAAAATTATAACATATTTGAGTCCAAATTCATAGTGAGAAGAAAATCCTAGATAAATATAAAGATATTTATATATAAAACTAACCAACTTATACAAAGTTCTGAGAAATATATTCAGAAATCTAATTTCCTGTAAGTAGCAATTTTAAAAGAAAGTCATACATTGCATTTGAAAAAGCAGAATTAAATATTGAGTATTGAGAATTCTCCAAAAAAATTAATTATCTGTAGTCTGCTTTTCAAGTAAATACAAATTGTGAAATAAATCAGTATAAAATATATTTCAATATTGTTCTGTGAGACTTAGTTAAAAATATAACAAATAACTAAACTAACAATCAGTGAAAGGTGATAAAAATTAGAATTATACCTCAAAGTCCACTTTGCATACTTTCTATGGAACCGATTTTGAAAATCTTTGTTTTGGCCAGTTACAATGATGAAGAGTTTTCCAGTGTCATACAGCTGTGTAATATTTAAAGACAAGAGGGAGTGTAAGTTCTAAACCAATCAAACCTAACATGAAGGACCAAACCTATCCAAGTTGCGTCAGATTTTGTAGATAAAACCTGATTACGCCAGTCAATGTGTACTCAATGACATTGGCTGTGTGCATCTTCTTAAAAAAAACTGGATCTGTGTACTGAAGCAGAGAATGATAACCGGTAGTTTGCCTTTCTACATTACTGTACACTTGTTAACCTACTCATATGCAAAATTAATTATACAGGGACTTAAATAGTCTTGTTCTGGAACAAAACAAAATGTGAAGTTCAAGTCCATAGTAACAAAAAACAATTGAAAGAAACATTTTTCTTTCCATTATTATTTTGACAACCTCTCAAATGTTATCAACGTTTTATGTTTCATTCTGTTATAATATATACAGTGGTGATTGAAAGTTTGTGAACTCTTAAGAATTTTCTTTATTTTTGAGTGAATTTGAAATAAAACTACATTAGATTTTGCCATAAATCCTAACGGTAGATGCAAGGAACCAAATATAATGAATGAGCCTAAAATATTAGACTTTGTCATTTTTTAAAAGAGGAAAATGATCCAATGTCTCACTCCAGTAAATGGCAAAAATATGTGAACCTTTGTTTTCAGTATCCAGTGAGACCCCCCTGTGCAACTATAACTGCATCTAAACATTTCTGGTAATTGTTGATTAGTCCTACTCCTGCAAATTGATTTGGAGCAATTTAGTCCATTCTTTCCAATAAAACACTTCGGACCCTTAGGCAACAGCAATCTGAAGGTGTCCCAAGGCAAAGTGGCTGGGACTGCCGGTAGCAAGAGTCGCAGCAGACCGCCACGTTAACCGAGAAACAAACTACAAGATTTTTATCTGCGGCTGCTCTACTGTATGCTACTGAAGTTGGCTCTGTGGGTGAACTGTGAAAACATGCCCTGTTGGTGACATTTTTTATAGGATTCTGTGGGGGTACTCTGCCCCATGCACAGTGAGTGAAATTTTGAACTGGATTGTCGGTAGCAAGCCTCGTGGCGGACCGCTAGCACGAACAAAAATCATACTAACAGCTTTTCATCAGTGGCTGCAGTAATGTACACTGCTTGAGCTGAAACTTTGGAGCAGTGGTGGAATATGAAAACATGCTCTGTGGGTGAAATTTTTATCAGTTTTTGTGGGGGGCTACTGTGCCCCATGCTCTGTGGGTAAAATTTGTATGCTTCTTTTGTTGGGGTACTCTGTCCCATGGCCTGTGGGTGAAACTTTTTGTCAGCTTCTGTGGGGTATTCTGCCCCATGCTGTGTCAGTGAAATTTTTAACTGGACTGGTGGTAGCAAGCTTCAGTCTCTGTGGGGGCACTGTTAACATTTTTTTATTAATTTACTTCCTATTTTAACATTTTACCTATTTTACCATATGGTGAAAGAACCCTTTTAAGTCATTTCCCTATTCACGTTTGTTTACAGGACAATTGCCCTGCTCTTACCCACATTTTGCATCCTTTTACAGCCCCTAGCCCTTACACCGACCATTTTACAGCACTGTAGTTCGGGTCCCAATTGACTTATATGGGGTTCGGGGTCCGGGTTCAAGTTTGTGTCCAGAACAGGACTTTAAAACCGCCGAGCCCGGACATCCATGTGTCCGCTTATCCCTAGTGACTTCCAGTTCGCACAGGAAACATTGGAGCGATCCAGCATGTCACAACTAGCAAAAAAGGACCGGAGCAGCACCTAAAACAGCAGGAGATGGTGGCTGGTAAGTATTCTACTACAGGCAGGGAGCATACATTAGTGATTCCACTCCAGGCATGAAATTAAAAAAAAAGCCAGAGTGTTTTAAGAATAACGTTTCTCTTGACAGTCTAAAAAAAATGGTGTGATTTGCATCAAATTTATTAAAAATTGAGAAAATAAAAAATATGTACTGCAAGAGCTTCACCATTTTCTAGTTTTAAATTTGGAGATTTTGCCTAGCACATGACAAACATGCCCCCCATTCCCTTCCCTGAACTTTTTTTTAGTTTGCCAATTGCCTACAAAAGGCAGCTTTCAGCATAAAATTTGTTCTGGCCAATAAATTACATAGTAACTGTGGGTCTAAGCCAGTCCAAAAAATTTTTTTTTTTTTACTGAATTTAGTGTTCCATTTGAAATGTTTAAAGAATGACTATCAGCAGGGCATTCATTAATGTTGAGATGCTTCATATAAAGTTTCTAAATTGTCTGACTTACAGGTCTCAGTCTATGGATTTGACCCATCAGAAAAACATAAAATTTGTACAAAAGAAAATAAAAATAAAAACAATACCCGATGCCAGAAATATTTTGATCAAAATTCTCATTCAGTTCACCGAAGGTGATAAGTCAAACAGGGGTCTATGACATAATTCTTGCTGATTTCATCAAATTTTTTGCATACACCAAACAAAAAAAATTCTAAAAATATCACCTACAATTAAAATGTATTTTATTACCAAGGTTTCAGAGGACCTCTCAGGTCTCCTGACTTGTCTTCAGTAGAGATGAGCGGTGTTCGACTAGAACTGTTCGCCAGTCTCAAATTCGAGCTGTTTTGGGCGGTGTTCGAGTTGTTCGACGAACCCGAACGATTTGCAAAAAATTCGGCTGTTCGAGGTTATGTTCGATAACTGTTCGTGCACCAAAAGCGTGTCCTGCATGTCTGGCGCTATTTAGAGCACCAATCATGCAGGGATTGTCTGCCACTCACTGTAATGCCACAGCCATGGTGGTTGTGGCATTAGAGTGATTGCCCAAATCGATGGGAACTGTGATCACAGTGAAACATGAAAAGCCGGCAATTCAGCAGCGGCGTACACCGGTACCCGACAATTTAGAACCGAAAGAATAGAGCTTCACACATAGATTAGATAGATAGATAGAAACATGTCAGTCACATATATATGAAGTACAGTGACAGTGTTGCTTACTGTACTTGTCATTTAGTGTAAAGGATTTATTTAAAAAAATAATAGTGTTTTCATGCACTGTCTCTTTAAAAAAGCCGGCCGGCAATTCAGCAGCGGTACCCGACAATTTAGAATGGAAGGAATAGAGCATCACACATAGATTAGATAGATAGAAACATGTCAGTCACATATATAATAAGTACAGTGATAGTGTTGATTACTGTACTTGTCATTTAGTGTTAAAATGAAGGATTTATTTAAAAAAAAATTGGCGTGGGGTTCCCCTTAATTTTAGGTTCTAGCGGAGGTGAAGCAGACGGCTGGGGCAGATGTTTGAAGCCTGGGAAGGGGGTAATACCCACGGAGCTTCCCAGGCTACTAATATCAGCCCCCAGCTGAATACCTAGCCTTTACTAGCTATTAAAATGGGGGACCCACCAAAAAAATGACGTGGGGTCCCCCCTATTTTATTAGCTAGCAAAGGCTAGGCAGACAGCTGGGGGCTGATATTAATAGCCCAGGAAGGGTGCCATGAATATTGGCCCCCTCCCAGGCTAGAAACACCAGCTGTCAGCCGCCCCAGAAATGGCGCATCCATAGGATGCGCCAATTCTGGCACTTAGCCTCGCTCTTCCCACTGCCCTGTAGCGGTGGCAGTGGGGTAATAGGGCTGGGGTTGATGTCAGCTTATAATGCCAGCTGACATCAAGCCCAGGTTAGTAATGGAGAGGCGTCTATAAGACACCCCCATTACTAACCCCGTAGTCAAAGTTAAAAAAAACCACAAACACCCAGAATAAAGTCCTTTAATTGAAATAAAGACACAATTCTTTATTGTTCTAAATTAAACCATACTTACAATCATGCCCATTCCAGCTGAAGCCAACGATCCCCTGCAATAAAAGAAAAATAATAAAGCAACATAATCCTTACCTTTCCATGGTTCCCACGACAACTTCAGCTCTGCTACATCGAGATGACAGGCTGGACCACAGCAGAAAGCTGCCATCCAGCCTGTCATCCCGCAGACACTGAGAAGCGCAGGCTTGCTTGCGCTCCTCAGCGTCTCTCTGTGACGGCATCCAGATGAGCCGAGTTCATGTCCAATGAACTCGGCACACCTCATGCACGTCACTGACAGCGTGGGAAAATTCTCACGCTGAAGCGCTGAGTGCAGGAGAATTCTCCCACGCTGTCAGTGACGTGCATGAGGTGAGCTCATGTCCAATGAACTCAGTTCACCTCATGCACGTCACTGACAGCGTGGGAAAATTCTCCTGCACTCAGCGCTTCAGCGTGAGAATTCTCCCACGCTGAAGCGCTGAGTGCAGGAGAATTTTCCCACGCTGTCAGTGACGTGCATGAGGTGAGCCGAGTTCATTGGACATTAACTCGGCTCATCTGGATGCCCTCACAGAGAGACACTGTGGAGCGCAAGCAAGCCTGCGCTTCTCAGTGTCTTCGGAATGACAGGCTGGATGGCAGCGTTCTGCTGCGGTACAGCCTGTCATCTCGATGTAGCAGAGCTGAAGCTGTCATGGGAACCATGGAAAGGTAAGGATGATGTTGGTTTATTATTTTTCTTTTATTTCAGGAGATCGTTGGCTTCAGCTGGAATGGGCGTGACGGTAAGTATGGTTTAATTTAGAACAATAAAGAATTGTGTGTTTATTTCAATTAAATGACTTTATTCTGGGTGTTGTGTTTTTTTTAAATACTTTACTAGAAATTCATGGTGGTCATGTCTAATATTGGCGTGACCCCATGAATTTCGGGCTTAGGGCCAGCTGATAATGCCAAGCTGGCCCTAACCCCTTTATTACCCAGTGAGCCACCGCACCAGGGCCCTGGATGAGTTGGGTACAGCGCCAGAAGATGGCGCTTCTATGAACGCGCCATTTTCCGGGGTGGCTGCGGACTGCAATTTGCAGCGGGGGTGGCCCAGAAAGCTTGGTTCTCCCTGCGCTGCGGATTCCAGCCCCCAGCTGCCTAGTTGTACCTGGCTGGACACAAAAACAGGGCGAAGCCCCACGTCAATTTTCTTTAAATTATTTCATGAAATAATTAAGAAAAAAAGGGCTTCCCTACATTGTTGTGTCCGGCCAGGTACAAATAGGCAGCTGTTGGTTGGGGGCAGCCCGGTCCTGCCTGCTGTACCTGGCTGGACCCAAATATAGTGCGAAGCCCCACCTCAATTTTTTTTTAATTATTTCATGAAATAATTAAAAAAAAAAGGTCTTCCCTATATTGTTGTGTCCGGCCAGGTACAAATAGGCAGCCGGTGGTTGGGGGCAGCCCGTTCCTGGCTGCTGCACCTGACTGGACACAAGTATAGTGCGAAGCCCCACGTCAATTTTGTTTTAATTATTTCATGAATTTCCTGAAGTAATTTAAAAAAAATTGAAGTGGGGCTTCGCACTATATTTGTGTCCAGCCAGGTACAGCAGGCAGGAACGGGCTGCCCCCAACCACCAGCTGCCTATTTGTACCTGGCCGGACACAACAATATAGGGAAGGCCTTTTTTTCTTAATTATTTCATGAATTTCCTTAAATAATTAAAAAAAATTGAAGTGGGGCTTCGCACTATATTTGTGTCCAGCCAGGTACAGCAGGCAGGAACGGGCTGCCCCCAACCACCAGCTGCCTATTTGTACCTGGCCGGACACAACAATATAGGGAAGGCCTTTTTTTCTTAATTATTTCATGAATTTCCTTAAATAATTAAAAAAAATTGACGTGGGGCTTCGCACTATATTTGTGTCCAGCCAGGTACAACTAGGCAGCTGGGGGCTGGAATCTGCAGCGCAGGGAGGCCCAAGCTTTCTGGGCCCCCCCCCCCGCTGCAAATTGCAGTCCGCAGCCACCCCGGAAAATGGCGCGTTCATAGAAGCGCCATCTTCTGGCGCTGTACCCAACTCATCCAGGGCCCTGGTGCGGTGGCTCACTGGGTAATAAAGGGGTTAGGGCCAGCTTGGTATTATCAGCTGGCCCTAAGCCCAAAATTCATGGGGTCACGCCAGTATTAGACATGACCGCCATGAATTTCTAGTAAAGTATTTAAAAAAAACACAACACCCAGAATAAAGTCCTTTAATTGAAATAAACACACAATTCTTTATTGTTCTAAATTAAACCATACTTACCGTCACGCCCATTCCAGCTGAAGCCAACGATCTCCTGAAATAAAAGAGCCATCCAGCCTGTCATCCCGCAGGCACTGAGAAGCGCTGGCATGCTTGCGCTCCTCAGTGTCTCGCTGTGACGGCATCCAGATGAGCCGAGGTCATGTCCAATGAACTCGGCTCACCTCATGCACGTCACTGACAGCGTGGGAAAATTCTCACGCTGAAGCGCTGAGTGCAGGAGAATTCTCCCACGCTGTCAGTGACGTGCATGAGGTGAGCTCATGTCCAATGAACTCAGCTCACCTCATGCACGTCACTGACAGCGTGGGAAAATTCTCCTGCACTCAGCGCTTCAGCGTGAGAATTCTCCCACGCTGTAAGTGACGTGCATGAGGTGAGCTGAGATCATTGGACATGAACTCACCTCATGCACGTCACTGACAGCGTGGGAAAATTCTCACGCTGAAGCGCTGAGTGCAGGAGAATTCTCCCACGCTGTCAGTGACGTGCATGAGGTGAGCTGAGTTCATTGGACATGAGCTCACCTCATGCACGTCACTGACAGCGTGGGAGAATTCTCCTGCACTCAGCGCTTCAGCGTGAGAATTCTCCCACGCTGGAAGTGACGTGCATGAGGTGAGCTGAGATCATTGGACATGAACTCACCTCATGCACGTCACTGACAGCGTGGGAAAATTCTCACGCTGAAGCGCTGAGTGCAGGAGAATTTTCCCACGCTGTCAGTGACGTGCATGAGGTGAGCTGAGATTATTGGACATGAACTCACCTCATGCACGTCACTGACAGCGTGGGAAAATTCTCACGCTGAAGCGCTGAGTGCAGGAGAATTTTCCCACGCTGTCAGTGACGTGCATGAGGTGAGCCGAGTTCATTGGACATGACCTCGGCTCATCTGGATGCCGTCACAGCGAGACACTGAGGAGCAAAGCAAGCCTGCTCTTCTCAGTGTCTGTGGGTTGACAGGCTGGATGGCAGCGTTCTGCTGCGGTCCAGCCTGTCATCTCGATGTAGCAGAGCTGGAGCTGTCCTGGGAACCATCGAAAGGTAAGGATGAGGTTGCTTTATTATTTTTCTTTTATTGCAGGAGATCGTTGGCTTCAACTGGAATGGGCGTGATGGTAAGTATGGTTTAATTTAGAACAATAAAGAATTGTGTGTTTATTTCAATTAAAGGACTTTATTCTGGGTGTTGTGTTTTCTTTTAACTTTCACTATGGGGTTAGTAATGGGGGTGTCTTATAGACGCCTCTCCATTACTAACCTGGGCTTGATGTCAGCTGGCATTATAAGCTGACATCAACCCCAACCCTATTACCCCACTGCCACCGCTACAGGGCAGTGGGAAGAGCGAGGCTAAGTGCCAGAATTGGCGCATCCTATGGATGCGCCATTTCTGGGGCGGCTGATGGCTGGTGTTTCTAGCCTGGGAGGGGGCCAATATTCATGGCACCCTTCCTGGGCTATTAATATCAGCCCCCAGCTGTCTGCCTAGCCTTTGCTAGCTATTAAATTAGGGGGGACCCCACGTCATTTTTTTGGTGGGTCCCCCATTTTAATAGCTAGTAAAGGCTAGGTATTCAGCTGGGGGCTGATATTAGTAGCCTGGGAAGCTCCGTGGGTATTACCCCCTTCCCAGGCTTCAAACATCTGCCCCAGCCGTCTGCTTAACCACCGCTAGAGACTAAAATTACGGGGAACCCCACGCTAATTTTTTTTTTTAATAAATCCTTTATTTTAACACTAAATGACAAGTACAGTAACCAACACTATCACTGTACTTATTATATATCTGACTGACATGTTTCTATCTATCTAATCTATGTGTGATTCTCTATTCTTTCTGTTCTAAATTGTCGAGTACAGATGCTGAATTTCCGGCTGGCTTTTTTAAAGAGACAGTGCATGAAAACACTATTATTTTTTTAAATAAATCCTTTACACTAAATGACAAGTACAGTAAGCAACACTGTCACTGTACTTATTATATATGTGACTGACATGTTTCTATCTATCTAATCTATGTGTGAAGCTCTATTCTTTCTGTTCTAAATTGTCGGGTACCGCTGCTGAATTGCCGGCCGGCTTTTTTAAAGAGACGGTGCATGAAAACACTAATATTTTTTTTAATAAATCCTTTACACTAAATGACAAGTGCAGTAACCAACACTGTCACTGTGCTTCTTATATGTGTGACTGACATGTTTCTATCTATCTAATCTATGTGTGATGCTCTATTCCTTCTTGTCTAAATTGTCGGGTACCGGTGTATGCCGGCTTTTTTAAAGAGAGTGTCTTCTGAGCAGTTTGTCAGCTTTTGGACACCTTTGAAGGTGTTTTCTATGTGTTTTTGTTTGCCTGCCATTGGTTTTAACGGTGTTCGACGGTGTTCTAAGGTGTTCGACGAACAGTTCCTCGAACATCCCGGTGTTCGACGAACCGAACCGAACCCGAACACTATGAGGGTGGCTCAACACTAGTCTTCAGCAAATATTTGTATTTCCCATGAAATAACAACTGTGGAGAATCTTTTCTTAGCCCTGTATCGATTATCTGTTTTTGACTTGGAAATGTTTGAATAAATTACTAGTTGGGTGCTACCATTCCCTTTGTCAATGGGTCGTGTCCTTACACAGATAGCCTTGATTGGACAGAGTCAGACTATAAAAGAACATACCCTATTGATAAAGGAGTTGGTAACACTGAAAATGACAATTTATTTGTACATTTCTAGGACAAGTGCCAGATACCGCACAATGCAGAATTCTAAGCAAAGATGTTCCAGAATTGCTATTTTAAGGGTAATATAAGTATTTCCTAAATTGACATATACTTTATTAACATCATACCTTGTGTTTTCATTGCCTTTAGCGCTTTTAGACATATTCCAAATATTTTATATGAAATTTCCAAATACTAGACTAGAACTAAAATATTATTTTAATAACTCGCTTTGCTTGCAGCCAATTTGTCATATAAGGAATCTGCATTCTGTGCTGTTATAAAATGTATTACAATTACATACAGCACAGGACCCATATTCAGTCTTCTCACATCTGAGATATGGTTCACATGGACACTTGCGTAGTCATCGCACACTGAATAACAGAATGATATTTGCTGTTCTAGTACATCAATGCCAGTACTGTGAATTGTTAGTTCATGGTGCTATCCAGTCAGTACTGTTGGCAGACTTCAAAAATTAATCAGCAATAAAAAATAAAAAAATCACTGTGTCTTTTTGCAGGTTTCTATGGAAATATTTCTAACAAATAGAACATGTAGAGCTTTAAAGCAACACGAGCAGTAAAATAAACCTTTTAGAAATGGGCTTTTCCCTTAATAAACGTTGGACACCTCTGTAACTCAGCATCAATATACATAATATAGTATATCTAATGTACCAGTCAAATAAACCTGTAATAAGAAATGGGGTTTCCCCCAATAAAGATTAGAAATCTCAGTAACTCAATTCTATATGTAGATTATACCTCTATATAAGTTGTACAGTCTTGCTTAAAGGGGTTGTCAACTACTTGGACAACACATTATTTTTCTTTGGCAGAGGGCATCTGGTGACTGCTCCAGCCAATTAGCAACCACTAATTGACTGCCTTGGCCATATTTTGTCTGATTTTCACCTCTTTTTTCCAGCACATACAGTTTGTGATATTGATAGGGGTATTGAGAGATAGAGAGGCATAGATAGGAAGTTTTAGCCTGTGCTGTTTTCAGTGTAGTTTTTTTCGGAGTGAGAGAAATCACTAAACCTGCGAGAGAGCACGGTTCTTGTATACAGAGAACAAGGATTTCTCCCAATGCGAGGGAGAGAGGAGAGGCAAGGAGGCAGGCTTATTGTGAGCAAAGATCTGCCAAAAAGACAATGATTAGCCACCTATAAGGGGCTAGAAAATGTATACACAAGAAGGTGTATGTAAGCTGAGTGAAGAGGTTTGCCACCAGAGAGAGACTGAAAAGTGGTAATTGGCTTCTAACATATTAGATAAAAGTTGTCTGAACCTGCCAAAATCAGAAGGATTCGACAACTATCCAATGTATATGGAGGCCTCTCAGCTCTCTCCCAAAAGATAATGTCAAGTGAGAGAAAGATAAATCTTGTCTAATTTTAATGGCCAATCCTTTTGTTCAATGCAGAGATAAGCCATTGTTAGAGGTGACTGGCAGTGACTTTCTCATACAGAGCACAGGAGCCCTTGGCAGTGCCATGTGTAACTGTGTATGTGGCAGTCAGGAGAGATGGTCATAGCTAGAGATTGGTTAATTGATTAGATGCAAATAGAATCTTTGTAAATTTTTTAGGAATTTGTTAAACCTGCCGAATAAAAACAATTTGCCATTTGCTTGAAGTGTATTGCCTAAAATGGCCACTGCTATTTTAAAAACTGAAAAAGTTGCATCAGCCAAAATAATCTTCTTCTTTTTTTTATTTATATAGCGCCAACATATTCCGCATCGCTTTACAATTCAGACAATATACAGACATTATCGGTACTGTTCCCATTGGGGGTCACAATCTACATTCCCTATCAGTATGTCTTCGGAGTGTGGGAGGAAACTGGAGAACTCAGAGGAAACCCACACAAACACGGGGAGAACATACAAACTCCTTGCAGATGTTGTCCTTGGTAGGATTTGAAGCCAGGACCCCAGCGCTGCAACGCTGCAGTGCTAACCAATGAGCCACCGTGCTGCACACGGTTTGATCACATGATCTCGGGTGCAGCCCAGCGAGCTTCCCCATAATGTCTTACAGCTTTCACTTCACATGCTACAGCAGAGCCAGTCAGGAGGGACAATCATAGCCTGTATAAAAGCAGAAGCAGGGAATGCAGCAGCCATCTTATGGTGAATCTGGATAGTGAGAGGACACCAGAGATCACAGCAGAGATACCCCACCCTCAACAACCACCACTTATTTATTTTTGTAATATTTTAAACAGTATAGTGTGTGCAATCCTTTTCTTCTCCTGTAGTTCAGCACTTGGTACAGGGTTTTGGGAGTTTGTATATGCAACTCTCTAGAGAATGGTTTAATTTAAGTTTCTAGTGTTTTGCTCAGTGCAAGGAATAAACTGTCACTGATGAGAAGCACCTCTAAGAACTCAAAAATAAACAAAAAAGTCTGCGGGGATGGAAAAAAATGTATGCAGGTGTAGGGTGTAGGTGACCTAGTTGTAGGCCATTATATTTAGCTAGGACTTTAATAATCAAAATCTAAACCTGAAAGTAATAAATCATTACTATGTAGATTGCTGTTAACAGTTAGCTGTAAGTACCACTTTTCTACTACTATGTGATTTACTGTTCTATATTTAACAGCTTGAATTTTTATCTTGTTTGTTCTGGCTCACAATGTATAAGAACTCTGTGTCTAAAATGAGAAATCTATTTATGGTGTGTATTCAGGACAGTCATACAAACAAGTAATCTGTATCCTACTGTCAAAACTTCAAATGATTCCTGGGGATATACCATGCTTCTACTGAGCCTACTGTACTTCACAAGCATGTAATGTAATTAAAAGTCCTGTATATCAGATGGCATCAGCAGTATCCTCTTCCTACATATAATTTATGGAGTTATGCTCTCTATTTTAAAATATGCATTGACAATATATGGATGCTATGAAGACAAATTACTGGTTTATACTATATATCACATTTAAAATAAAGAAATGCAATTTCCCTTGCAATGTATCACACACAAGTTCAGCTCTTCACATAACAGTAAGTTTATGACGAAGGGAGCTAAAAATATGCACCTGCAACTTACGAATTGAGATTTGGCTTCTGACTGTCATAGTTTCACCTGCATTAGTAAAATTATGTTATGTGGGTTTTATGTGGATGAAGCCCTATGGAGTTGCTTTATATTGTAAAGCTTTTTCTTAATGTTTGTGGACTGAACTGCTCTTTTTCTGTAGAGACTTTTACATATAACTAGCGTTGGGCGAGCACTAAAATGCTCGAGTGCTCGTTACTCAAATCGAGCATAATGGAGGTCAATGAGAAACTCAAGAATTTTTTTTGAAGACCCTAACAAGAGGCCTGGGGGGTGGACACAGAAATCGCAGAAATGGATGGAAACAGCGCTCAAATGGAATGGGAACAGCATGGGGAAGACTCCTGGATGCATCTCTGACTCCCAGGAACAATGTTGTCAGCGTATTATGCCACTTTTACGGACTGACAATAAAACATACAAAACCAAAGATTAAATGGATGTTAAAGGAAAAAATGTTAGGAAACATTCTTTCCTGTATAATGATTTTTATATAAGGCAAAATTAAAAAGAGAAAAAAAAAAAACTCGCCTCGTCCACCCCTTAATAGCCAGGCGATCTCTCACCGTAATTCTCTGTCGCATATGACTACAGTAGATGACATAGTAGAGGGGGAAATAAAATTACTGTTTAATAAAATCCTGTTTCATTTATGAAGGAGGGACTCTGAAACCCACAAAGCCTATGCGGACAATGCAAGAACTGCCAAAAATTACAAGGAAGGGGGACTTTGATACACCCTGTATTAGACATAAAGGAGGGCCTCATACACATTCTGTTAAAATTGTTAGGTAGTGGGACTCCTTGACTCGTCATAAAGCCTATGCACTAAGTGCTATGGCTGCCATAAATTAGAATGAGGCACTGCTTGAGGGCCACCTGATGAACCCCTAAAAATTTTGAGTGAGGGCCACCTGATGGACCTCTAAAAACTTTGACCGAGGGCCGCCTGATGACCCACTAAAAATTATGAGTGAGGGCCACATGATGACCCTGTTGATATGATGGAGAATGAGTAAGAGGGGGTACAGGAACTGGTGTAGGATCAGGAGGAAACCCTGATGCAACTAGGCCCTGCAATCCTTGGCGTCAGTAGCACGTGTGCCGTCCTAGGGTCCGTCTTGCTTCTGGCCTCTACAAGGTTAACCCAGTGTGCAATCATTGAAATGTAGCATTCCTGGAGTAGCACTTCACGTGTTGGTCGTTAAGTGGACCTTCCCAGTAACTGTGTTGGTCAGGGCATGGGTGATGTTATGGGACACGTGCTGGTGTAAGTCGGGGACACACACCCGGAAAAATAGTGACGGCTGTGGACAGAGTACCGAGGAATGGCTGCCGCCATGAGATTGCAGAAAGCCTCGGTGTCCACAAGCCTAAAAGGTAACATTTCCAGGGCAAGCAGTCTGGAAATGTGCCCATATAGTGTTTGTGCCTGTGGGTGGGTATTTTCGCTTGCGATCCAAGGATCTAGGTTCCTCGCATGAAGAATTCAGGGAAGAGGATACCTGTGGCGCAGAAGTGAGAGCGCCAGGATACATGCGGCCCAAGATAGCGGCTAGAAATATGGATTCTAAGATGGTGACGATTTTGTTGAAAAGAAGGAGAAAGACTGCCTATTGTGGTAGTGGACGGTGTCAGAGAGCACACAAATGTGTTTAGCCCACAGGGGTGTCGACCATAAGGAGGATGTACCCTGCAGCCAGGATCCAGCCAGGAGTGAGAGGTGCGTATCTGAGGAGGGCCTGGCACAGTGTGAGGCACAGCCCATTGGGTGGAAGACAGCGAAGGCAGGAGGAGTGGTCGAAGGCGGAGTCGCCATGACCGATGACTGACGCAATGAGCGCATCAGAAGTACAGCCCCTGGAAAGGTGGAAAGAATGGAAAAAGACCACGCAGAAGCCGGCACCAATCTGCTGTGAGGAGAAGAGTGGTGAGCAGCATCAGTGTGAGCACGAGAGTGCTTGAGGAGGTGCATTATTTGGACTGTCGGTGGGACGGGAACAGTGCACTGGAGCTGGAGGACGTGATCCGTTGTCGCAGCGGCAACAGCAAAAGCTCAGACGGCGGTAGGACGAGGCTGTGAAGTGAGCTTGCGGGCGGTACTCTTAGTCCCCGAGTACCACGTCTACTGCTGGGATGATCGGAATGGGCAAAAGAGGCCTGGATGGAGGTGTAGAAAGTGGATGAACAGTGCCGTGGTGAGTCCATAATTGCTCCATATCCCAAGTATCCCGTGAGGGGTAAGCTGATATCCAAAAGGGGTTGAAGGCAGCAAAGTTTTGGGAGGACCCCCGCCCCCTACAGGTACATCGGTGGTGGTTCGGTGATGAGCGGGGAGCTGCTGGCCCACCTAGGCCTAGAACTACTGCCATCCAAGGTCACCGGGCCCCCAGCTCAAAGTTGTCCCATACCGGAGAGGCCATGCGCTAGGCCTGGCAGGAACTGGGAAAAGGCAGAGGGAGGCTGTGCAAGATACATGAATTTTGTATAGGGCGGAATAAATGCAGCAGAATTTGAGGAGCAGTGCTCTGATTGCACAGTTGTGAGATTTGACATTATCCGTGGTTTCGGATTCATCCGGGAGGAAGGAATCACAGACGTGGTGCAAAACAGCCGCACTAATCTAAAGAGAATATTTACCCCAAAGACTCCACAGCCAGTGTCCTTGGGAGACCGTGCAATTTATGAAGTTGGATGTGGAGCACTCGTGCATGGCCCAGGACATGGAGAATTTGAATAAGCAGCGGGAAGAGGAAAAGGCCCGCAGAAGGGACAGGTGGCTTCGGGAAATAAATCAGTGGCAGGAAGAAGAGAGGCAGTGTATGCGGTCCTGGGTGGCAACGCGGTCCTGGTCTGCGATCTGAAGCAGGGATGCAACAGGGCTCTGCATTCACTAGAACATGGAGTGAGTCACGTACAGCTACCCAGACAAGACCTCCGGAAGTTAGACCTCAACCCGGTGCCACCAACATGAAGTTGGCTCGTCTGCGGGAACTTGCCTCAGATGACGCCGCAGTGGGCTGAAGGGCCAGAAATAGGGAGGATTTCACCCTCCACCTTCGACGCAGAAGATTAGAGTGAATCTGAAAAGGAGTGAAGACGTCCCGGGAAACCCCAAATTCTTTACTCAAGCCATCGCTATTAGGTGGGGTGGGGTTAAGTTCAGAAATACTCCTTGTCCTGAAATGGCTGGAGACCAATCGGGTCTCAAGGAGACATTTGCCATTGAAACTTAAGAGCTGTTGTTGAGGGTTCAGCGTTAACACTATCATGGCCGAACAAAGGTCTGTGTGAGTTCCAAAATGAGGATTCTGCAGTAACATCCTCGAGGCCAGGTTAGCCTGTAACAGCTGAGTCAGCTTAACTTTTTTAATTTAATTTTTTGTTTTGTTGCCCCTGTTGCGTTTTTTTTCTGCTGGATTGCAGGCCCTGGTGCATAAAAAAAACATGAACTGTGATTTTTATGGACACCCTGTTGTTTCCAGTGTCCTTACTAAGAAGCACCTATGCTGTGGGAATTTTAAGAAATGATTATGGACTGTGTTTTTTATTGTTCTGGGGTCCTTAACTGAGAAGGGCCAGGCATCCAGTGAGAGGAAGACGTCTAGAACAAAACTTCAGTCTGGAATGTTTTGAAATGGTTTGTGATATGTACTAATCCTCCACCAGCTATCCCAAAATTGAATGCAGTAACAGCAGTTTTAATAGAGAAAAGACAATATGTAGCCCTTAAAAGGACTTTTCTTTTAATGGTGTAGCAGCTGTATACAAGAACTGCAATAGAAATATTAAACCCTGCCTATATTCCTGCTCTAAAATAAGCTCTCCCTCCTATAATAACTCTCTCTGTACTGCTTCCAGAGGACAGTGTGAGGAGCATCGCTTCACTGGGTCTTATATAGCACTCAACTAGATGGAGGCCAGATGCTATCGTATCGGGAGGGCGGTAATGTCACGATGGGGGCAGGCTTTGCAGCTTTGAGAATCTCTTCCTCCCCATGTGCTCACCCACCTATCCACTCTCTCTTTCCCCAATGTGTTGACTTCTCCTGTCTGTGCTCTCTTCTTTGACCTGCCTACCCCATGTGCTATCCCCGTTGTCTGCTGTCTCTCTCCTTCCTGTGCTGTGTTCTCCCCTCATGTGCTGTCCCATTTGAGCTGTCACCCCCCTGTGCTCTGTCTCTCTCCCCCCTGTGCGCTTTCTCTCTCCCCCATCTAAAGTCTTCTCCTCTCATGTGATCTCTTCTTTGACCTGTGTACCCCATGTGCTCTCCCCTTTGTCTGCTCTCTCTCTCCACCCATGTGCTGTCTTCTTCTCTCATGTGTTCTCTCGTTTGAGCTGTCTACCCGAGCAGTAAATCATACCGCCTCCATCTTTGTGCAGGCAGATAGCGGCGGTCACATTAAAACTGCGCATGCACTCCTCCTGTGCAAAGATGGCGGCGGTCAGTGAATCATTCGGCTGATCCCGGCGGCGGCGTATGCGGCGTGTATGGCGTGTTTGCGACAGTGTTCCGCTGGTGGTACCGAGCAAGAGGCTGCGTATGGCGTATACAGTGTGTGTGTGGTGTGTACGGCGTATACAGAGTGTGTGTGTGGTGCTTACGGCGTATAGTGTGTGTGTGTGTGTGAGTGGTGGATATGGTGTATACAGTGTGTGTGTGGTGGTGTGTACGGCGTATACAGTGTGTGTGTGGTGGTGTGTATGGTGTATAGAGTGTGTGGTGCGTACGGCGTATACAGAGTGTGTGTGTGTGGTGGTGCGTATGGCATATACAGCGTGTGTGTGGTGTGTGCGGCGTATACAGTGTGTGTGTGTGGTGTGTACGGCGTATACAGTGTGGTGGTGCGTGCGGCGTATACAGTGTGTATGGTGCATACGGTGTATACAGAGTGTGTGTGGTGGTGCGTATGGCGTATAGCGTGTGTGTGGTGCGTATGGCGTATTGAGTGTGTGTGTATGTGTGGTGCATACGGCGTATACAGTGTGTGTGTGTGCATACAGCGTATACAGTGTTTGTGTGTGGTGCGTACGGCGTATACAGTGTGTGTGTGTGGTGCGTACGGCGTATACAGTGTGTGTGTGGTGCATACGGCGTATACAGTATGTGTGTGGTGGTGCGTACAGCGTATACAGTGTGTGTGTGGTGCATACGGCGTATACAGTATGTGTGTGGTGGTGCGTACAGCGTATACAGTGTGTGTGGTGCGTATGGCGTATACAGAGAATGTGTGTGGTGGTGCGTATGGCGTATACAGTGTGTGTGGTGTGTACGACGTATGCAGTGTGTGTGGTGCGTACGGTGTATACAGTGTGTGTGTGGTGCGTATGGCGTATACAGTGTGTGTGTGTGGTGCGTATGGCGTATACAGTGTGTGTGTGTGTGTGTGTGGAGCGTATGGCGAATACAGTGTGGGTGTGTGTGGTGCGTACGGCGTATACAGTATGTATGTGTGGGGGTGCGTACGGCGTATACATTGTGTGTGTTGTGCGTACTGCATATACAGAGTGTGTGTGTGGTGGTGCATACGGCGTATACAGTGTGTGTGGTGCGTATGTCGTATACAGTGTGTGTGTGTGTGTGGTGCGATGGTGTTCCGCTGGTGGTACTGCGCAAGAGGCTGGTACCACCAGCGGTTTCCATATTGAGACACCCATCACTTGGGTGTCCCAATATGGCGGTTGGCAAACTTCTGATGCTTGGAATTCTGGGATCCGGACACATCTGGATGGAACAGGATGTGAAGACATTACAAGGTAAGTATATATTAGATGACACAATGCGGCAGGCCAACCACAGTAATACCAGTAGTCAACATGGCTGCGGCATTACCGTGTATAGCAGGCATTCCCTCGCATGTTTATTGGCTGTCTAAAAGTCACGAAACATGCAGGGCAGAAGCTCAAGCATGGCACTCAAGCACCTGTGATACTCGATCAGGTAACGAGCGTACCCAAGTACTCCGATGAAATTCCTCCCTGCCTCCACAATCAGCGTAGCCATCTAGATCAATGCCCCATACCCTGTAATAAATATACAGTCACTAGATGGTGGCCCGATTCTAACGCATCGGGTATTCTAGAATAGGTATGTGGCCGACCGGGCACTATCAGCAGAGCGGTATTTAAATTTGGCGCCAAAATAGCAGATTGGTCGAGGCCGGCAACCGCGACCAATTAGCAAAGCGGTGTTAAAATTTGGCGCCTATATCGATTATTGGTCACGGCCGGCGGTCGCGACTAATCAGCAGAGTGGGGTTTAAATTTGGCGCCAATAATGCTGATTGGTCGTGGCCAGCGAACGCGACCAATCAGCAGAGCGGGGTTTAAATTTGGCGGCAATAATGTTGATTGTTTGCGGCCGGCGATCGCGACCAATCAGCAGAGCGTTATTTAAATTTGGCGCCAATAATGGTGATTGGTCACGGCTGCGACTAATCAGCAGAGCGGTGTTTAAATTTGTCGCCAACAATGCTGGTTATTCGTGACCGGTAACCGCGACCAATGAGCAGAGGGGTGTTTAAATATGGCGCCAATATCGCTGATTGGTCGCGGCCGGCCACCACGACCAATCAGAGAAGCGGTGTTTAAATTTGGCACCAATATCGCTGATTGGTCACGGCCGGTGGTTGCGACTAATCAGCAGAGCGAGGTTTAAATTTGGCGCCAATACTGCTGATTGGTCGCGGCCGGCGACCGCGACCAATCAGCAGAGCGGTGTTTAAATTTGGCGCCAATACTGCTGATTGCTCGCGGTCGCCGGCCGCGACCAATCAGCAGAGCGTTGTTTAAATTTGTCACCAAAATTGCTGATTGGTCGCGGCCGGCCACCGCGACCAATCAGCAGAGCGTTGTTTAAATTTGGCACCAAAATCGCTGATTGGTCGCGGCCGGCGGTCGCGACCAATCAGCAGAGCGGGGTTTAAATTTGGCGCCAATACTGCTCATTGGTCACGGCCGGCGACCGCAACCAATAAGCAGAGCGTTGTTTAAATTTGGCGCCAATCTCGCTGATTGGTCGCTGACGCTAGACGCGACCAATCAGCAGAGCGTTGTTTAAATTTGGCGCCAATCTCGATGATTGGCCGCGGCTGGCAGCCGCGACCAATCAGCAGAGCGTTGTTTAAATTTGGCGAAAATCTCGCTGATTGGTCGCGTCTGGCGTCCGCGACCAATCAGCAGAGCGGTGATTAAATTTGGCGCCAATCTCGCTGATTGGTCGCGGTCGCCGGCGGCCGCGACCAGTCAGCACAGCGGTGTTTAAATTTAGCGCCAATCTCGCTGATTGGTCGCGGCCTGCCACCGCGACCAATGAGCAGAGCGGCGTTTAAATTTGCCGCCCATCTCGCTGATTGGTCGCGGTCGGCCACCGCGACCAATCAGCAGAGCGGCGTTTAAATTTGCAGCCTATATCGCTGATTGGTCCCTGTGGCCGGCCGCGACCAATCAGCAGAGCGGCGTCTAAATTTGCCGCCCATCTCGCTGATTGGTCGCGGTGGCCGGCCGCGATTAATCAGCAGAGTGGCGTTTAAATTTGCCGGACATCTCGCTGATTGGTCGCGGTGGCCGGCCGCGATTAATCAGCAGAGCGGCGTTTAAATTTGCTGCCCATCTCGCTGATTGGTCGCGGCCGGCCACCGCGACCAATCAGCAGAGCGACGTTTAAATTTGCCGCCCATCTCGCTGATTGGTCGCGGTGGCCGGCCGCGATTAATCAGCAGAGCGGCGTTTAAATTTGCCGCCCATCTCGCTGATTGGTCATGGCCACCGCAACCAATCAGCAGAGCGGCGTTTAAATCTGCTGCCCATCTCGCTGATTGGTCGCGGTCGGCCGGCCACCACGACCAATCAGCAGAGCGGCGTTTAAATTTGCCGCCCATCTCGCTGATTGGTCGCGGCCGGCCACCGCGACCAATCAGCACAGCGGCGTTTAAATTTGCCGCCCATCTCGCTGATTGGTCGCGGTCGGCCACCGCGACCAATCAGCAGAGCGGCGTTTAAATTTGCCGCCCATCTCGCTGATTTGTCGCGGCCGGCCACCGCGACCAATCAGCGTCGTATTAGTGTGGGCCCGGGAGCGGCGCTGCTTTTGCGGCTCTGTATTAGCGAGGACAGGGGAGCGGCGCTGCCTGTGCGGCTCCTTCTGCTGTGAGAAGCCAGGAGATGAGCGGCTACTCGCAGCAGAAGCTTCCCGACCGGCGGCGCCGCTCCCCGGTCCTCCGTTCACACTTGCTGTCGGGAGACCAGCGGGCCAAGCCGCTGATCTTCTGACGTTAGCCGCATGGAGGTCAGCGGCGCCGGTCGGGGTAGTTGTGCTGCTAGCGCCGCTCATCTCCCCGCTGCATCGCCGCTGACCGGCAGATGAGCCGCTAACGGCCGCCATCTTTTTTCAGAAATCCCGCGGCGCTGATTGGCCGCTGCCGGACCAATGAGCGACGCGGGATTTCCTGGACAGACAGACAGACAGACAGACAGATGGGATAAGACAATTATATATATAGATGGCCAAAAGTGTTAACATCCTTGAAAGTTTTCCAGAAAATGAAGTATTTCTCCCAGAAAATTATTGCAATTACTCATGTTTTGTTATACACATGTTTATTTCCATTGTGTGTATTGGAACAACACAAAAAAACGTAAAAAGGCAAATTGGTCATAATTTCACACAAAACCCACAAAATGGGCCAGACAAAATTGTTGGTACCTTTCCAAAATTGTGATTAAACAACTTTGTTTCAACCATGTGATGCTCATTCAAACTCACCTGTGGCAAATAACAGCTGTGGGCAATATGAAAATCACACCTGAAACTAGATTAAAAGGAGAGAAGTTGACTCAATCTTTGCACTGTGTGTCTGTGTGTGCCACACTTAGCATGGAGAACAGAAAGAGGAGAAGAGAACTGTCTGAGGGATTGAAAACCAAAATTGTTGAACAATATCAACAATTTCAAGATTACAAGTCCATCTCCAGAGATCTTGATGTTCCTTTGTCCATGGTGCGCAACATAATTAAGAAGTTTACAACCCATGGCACTGTAGCTAATCTCCCTGCCGTGGACGGCAGAGAAAAATTGATGAAAGATTGCAATGCAGGATAGTAGGGATGATGGATAAGCAACCCCAATCAAGTTCCAAAGAAATTCAAGCTTTCCTGCAGGATCAGGGTGCATCAGTGTCAGTGCAAACTATCCGTCAACATTTGAATGAAATGAAATGAAAGTCTATGGCAGGAGACCATTGCTGACACAGAGACATAAAAACGCTAGACTTCATTTTGCCAAAATATACGTGAGTAAGCCAAAATCCTTCTGGGAAAGTGTCTTGTGGACAGTTGAGACCAAGATAGAGCTTTTTGATAAAGTACATTATTCTACTGTTTGCTGAAAAATGGAATGATGCTTACAGAGAAAAGAACACATTACTAGTGTTGAGCCACCCCCGTAGTGTTCGAGTTCGGTTCGGTTCGTCGAACACCTGTGTGTTCGCCGAACTGTTCGTCGAACACCTTCGAACACCGTTAAAACCAATGGCAGGCAAACAAAAACACATAGAAACACATAGAAAACACCTTCAAAGGTGTCCAAAAGCTGACAAACTGCTCAGAAGACATAACTAACACATGGAAAAGTGACAAGTACATATAGTCATGCGAAAATAAAAGAGGTGGAGGAGTAAAAGGAGGGGGAGACACAGATATAGGCATGTCATGCCCTTCTAAAATCCAAAAAGTGAGAAGCCGACACGGCCAGTCCGCTCCTGCCCGTGCCACCTCCGTGTCGCCGGGTTTGTGCCAGAGCCGCGGTGAACCCTGACGGCCAGCCCCCCTCTCCCAATACTGGTGCCTGTCCGCTGGTGGGTCGAGCGAGCCCCCCTGTGGTGGAGGCAGCTCTAAGCTTTTTAATTTAAATTGTCTCTCTAATTTGAATGAATACACTTTAAATCCATTTACAAGGATCTATTGGAGGGCAAGTCTCATGCCAGCAGCCGCGGTAATTCCAGCTCCAGTAGCATCCACTAAAGCTGCTGCAGTTAAAAAGCTTTTATAAGGATCGAGCTCGGCTGTCCACCGCAAGGCATCCTACTGCCAGTCCCAGCCCCTATGCCTTGGGGTGCCTCCTGATGCTCTTCACTAAGTATCCCATGGTCCCGAAGCATTTCCTTTGAAAAAATTAAGTGTCTAAACTACAGGTGGTGTAGCTTGCTTAACAGCCGGGATAATCCGCTGACTAGCAGACACTGCTACTAGGCACAAAGTATTTCCTGGGCTAGATGCAGTTAAAAATTTGTAATTAGATACTCTCGTTGGATGCTGAGAAAGCATTCCATAGAGTCTCCTGGCACGCCATATAGGATTCTCTTAAAAAGCTTGGGGTAGGGGTCTAGGGGACCCTTTTATAGCCAAAATCACGGCCCTGTATCGCAATACGTCACCTAGGCTGAAGATAAATGGAACTGTAGCACCCTGAGGGCTCGGTTGCTACAGACGTATTGCACCTCACCCAGAGGTGTGATATCTCACTCTCAGGTAAGGATGGAGTGTGGATCAGGACCCGACACCTGCATGCATTACACCACATTGCCGTGGGGCAGGGCGACCAATATGCCCCTGAGATGGGCACAACAGTCCCTGTCCCTGGCTGGAGTGGGGGGAGGGAACACTGAGGAAGGGGAACCCTGTAGTGCAGGAGCAGGGAGGAAGCAGTTCCTGGGTGCATTGAGAAGGGAGTATAAAAGGTGGGCACCATCTTAGTTCAGTGCAGAGAAGTCTGAGCAGAAGTGGCAGGGAGCAGGGGCTCTGCATGAGCTCTGCTCCGGAGGCGGGCCTAGTAACAGAGGCCCAGGCCTGGAAGAGGGAGAAGGAAGGAAGAGGAGCGGAGAAGGCTCCAGGAACGAGGAATGAAGGGATCCCAGGGGTGCGGACGGGCGACTCGCCACCGCACGCCCGAATCCACCTGCGTGGAGGGGTCAGGCCAAAGGGGGAGACCGGTCCCCGAACTAGTGGAGGCAGGAAACGACCCTCAGCTAGAAACCGGAGGCTCTGACATTTTATGTGGCGCAGCCCCTCGCTACACCCGCTAGGAAGGCACCACATAGGGTCAGGGAAACTGGCGCCAAGTTTACCAAGAGGAGGCCCGAGGCAGCCGGACAGAAGTGTTGGTAAGAAAGGCCAGACAAAGGACACACAAAGGGGGTCCTGTGAAGTGCTCCAAAGTTATCTGGGAGTTGTCTGAGCCCCTCACCTGGTGAGCACAGTACGACGTGGGCAGCCGTTACCTGCAGACGTGGTCTGGATAATAAGAACTGTGAGTAAAGGCCCTGGACTGCATCACTGACTCCGTGTCGTTACTGCTGCTGCCCTGCACCATCACCCCCATCCTCCGCATACACTGCCCTGAGGCTATACTCCTCCCGTGGGGAGTTATGCTACGCTCTGCTGCACCCACAACACCAGCCTCAGCGGTCTGCCCTGTAGCGGCGGTTCACTCTGACCGCAATCCACGGGTGGCGTAGTCGGACATTTAAACATCAAAACCACATAAATAGTTCCGCCACTGGTTTGACCGCCCTGAGCCACGGAACCGGGTCGCCGCCACGAAGACTACAACCACCAGCATCCACCAAAAAGGGTCCGGCTCCGGGTGTCCCAAGGCCCAGGGGGTGCGTCAGAACATTTTCATCACCTTTCACAATCACCAATGGGACAAGGCAGGGATGTCCTCTGTCCCCTCTCTTATACATCCTAGTGATGGAGCACCTGCTCTCATCAATTCGCCATAACCCCAATATTAGGTGGATTGAGGTGGGAGGCACCGAGTACAAGTGCTCTCTATTTGCTGATGATGTCCTAGTATATATCACTCAATCACATATATCCATCCCTGCTGTTATGGCTGAAATAGATCACTTTGTTACATGGTAAAATTTTAAAATCAATGCAGCGAAGTCTGAGGCCCTCGATGTCTCCCTCCCCAAATCCATATAGGATTCCATCCAGTCCAACTTTCCCTTTGCCTGGCCCTCACAGGGTATCAAATACTTAGGAATTCCTATTCATAGAGACCTCTCCCATCTATGTTATCTTAATTTTGGGCCCTTTATTGAACAATTCCATACAGACCACGGTTGGCAAGTTAGAACTGTAAGATTCACTACGTGAACCACTGGTGTTTTGTGGAAAAGCACATGTACACTGCGTTCCAAATTATTATGCAAAAAGTGTTTAGGAGTGATAAGGGAAGAATTTGTTTGTTTGTCAGTTAAACTCATTGATGGTGATGTGTGTCAGGGCTCTTTATATCACTGTAAGCAATTGCAGACACCTGTGCTAATTAGTTTGGCAGGTGTGTCCAATGAAAGGCAAGACTACTTAAGAAGGCTCTCTCACATTATTAAGCAGCCTACATTTTCTGCCAAAATGGGAAAGAAAAAGGATGTGTCGGCTGCTGAGAAGCAACAAATTGTGGAGTGTTTAGGTCAAGGCATGACTACAATCAACATTGTGCGATGATCAGGATGAAGTGTCTTGGCAATCAAGAAGTATGTAGCTGATTCACAGTACACACGTGTGCGTGCTGATAAGGGCAAATTGAGGACTCTTTCCTACAGGCAATTACGTCAGGTTGAAAGAGCAGCGGCAAAAAAGCCTTGTCATAGCAGCAGACAAGTTTTTGACGCTGCTTGTGCCTCCAACATCCCCCGAACAACAAGATGCAGGGTCCTTCAGAGGTTTGCAGCTGTGCATACGCCATCCTGTCGACCTCCTCTATCCACTTCACACAAGCAGAAACGGCTCCAGTGGGCCAAACATTACATGAAGACTGATTTCAAAACTGTTTTGTTCACGGATGAGTGCCGTGCAGCGCTCGATGGTCCAGATGGATGGAGTGGAGGATGGCTGGTTGATGGACACCCCACGCAAACACGGCTACAGCGCCAACAAGGAGGAGGTGGAGTAATGTTTTGGGCTGGAATCATGGGGAGAGAGATTGTCGGCCCCTTTGGGATCCCTGAAGGCGCTAAAGATGAACTCCATAATGTATGTGGATTTTCTCAAACAGCACTTCCTGCCATGGTTCAAGAAGAAGAACCGTGTATTTCATAGCAAGATCATTTTTCTGCATGATAATGCACCATCTCATGCTGCACATAAAACATCTGCATCTCTGGCTGATATGGGCATAAAAGGGGACAAACTTATGGTGTGACCCCCATGCTCCCCTGACCTCTACCCCATTCAGAACCTTTGGAGCATCATTAAAAGGAGTGTCTATGATGGCGGGAGGCAGTTCACATCTAAGCAACAGCTCTGGGAGGGTATTCTGTCCTCATGCAAAACAATTGAAGCAGAAACCATCCAAAACCTGACAAATTCAATGGACGAGAGAGTTCAGAAGCTCCTTTCGAACAAGGGGTCCTATGTGAAAATGTAACATCACCTAGAATAAAGTTTTGAGTTGAAAACTGTTTGATTTCAGTTTCTAACAACCTGCTAATGCTTATAATTTCAAAAATGACCATTTTTTTGGTCTTTATTAAAATGAAAAGGTTGATCGAAAAGTTTGGGGGATCTAAGAGTGTGGCAACCCAGTAGTCATGATTACTTCGAATTCTGACAATATGAGGGTCATGCTGCAGGTAGTGCAGCAAGAAGGCACTTATGTGTCTTGCGCATCTCGGAGCCCCAAAATTATTTTCCGGGCTAGATGCAGCTAAAAATTATTTTTAATTTTAAATCTGGTGGAGCTTATTATAGATGGCCTAATAGGATCAGTGCTGCACACTGCTACAAAGCCCAAATTATTTTCCAGTCAAGATACAGATAAACATGATTAGTAATTTGAAAGCTTAAAACGGTTGGTAGGGTGATTTTAACCAATCATCAAGCTTTTACTCTCCCCAGGATGACACAGGGGTAGAAAAGTCGTTTCGGATCCATGATTTGTTCATCTTTATGAACGTGAGTCTGTCTACATTATCAGTGGAGAGCCGCGTGCGCTTATCTGTCAGCACACCACCAGCAGCGCTGAACACACGTTCAGACAGAACGCTGGCTGCGGGGCATGACAAGATCTCCAAGGCGTAAGTGGCTAGCTCCGGCCATTTATCCAGATTGGAAGCCCAAAAAGAGCAAGGGTCCAGTGACACAGTCGTGGCTTCAATGTTTACTTGGAGATACTCCTGTACCATCGTCTCTAGGCGTTGACTATGTGTCAGACTTCTTGTCTCCTGTGGCCTTGCAAAGGATGGGCTAAAAAAGTGGTGAAATGATTCCGCAAAATTGATGTTACCAGCAGATACTGTGGTTCTGTTACGGTTTGAGTGCTGAACACTTGACGGTCCCACGGTTGGCAAGTTGGAACTGTGAGATTCACTACGTGCACCACTGGTGTTTTGTGGAAAAGCACATGTAAGATTCTGCAACAGTCTCTGCTGATACTCCTGCATGCGTGCATCCCTTTCTATGGCAGGAATAATTTCGGCAAATTTACTTTTGTACCGGGGATCTAACAGTGTGGCAACCCAGTAGTCAGGATTATTTCTAATTCTCACAATTCGAGGGTCATGTTGCAGGTAGTGCAGCAAGAAGGCACTCATATGTGTTGCGCATCCAGGAGCACCAAGTCCCTGTTGTGTTGGTGGCGAGGTAACAATCATGCTTCCTTCCTCTGTCCTCTCCCCCCAACCTTGCACAACAGAAATGTGATCAAGGTCTCCCTCATCTGATGAGTCTTCCATCAGTTCGTCCTCCACTTCTTCCTGGGCTCCTGCACCTTCCTCACTAGTTTGGCTGCTACCATGCGCCCTGGTAAAACCATCTCCCCCACCCTCACATGCCTGCCGCCTTGGTGCTGCCGACCGTCTGGACCTTGCAGATGTTAGCCCTTCCGCATACAACTCCTCCTCCTCTACTTCCTCCACCTCCTCTTGTGCCACCACCTGACTCCGAATTCTGTTTAACATGTGCTCCAGCATGTAAATCACCGGAATAGTCATGCTGATAATGGCATCATCAGCACTAAACATCTTCGTCGCCATTTCAAAACTGTGCAGAAGGGTGCATAGGTCCCTGATCTGAGACCACTCCTCCAGCGTGATTTGCCCCACCTCTGGATCTCGTTGGCCCAGGCTATACGTCAGAACGTATTGCACCAGGGCTTGTCGGTGCTGCCACAGTCGCTGCAACATGTGCAGAGTTGAATTCCACCGGGTAGGCACATCGCATTTTAGCCGGTGAAGTGGCAGGCCCAACGACTTCTGTAGAGATGTAAGTCGCTGAGCTGTGGGATGCGAACGGCGGAAGTGAGCACACAGCGACCGTGCCCTCTGCAGAAGGCCATCTAGTCTGGGATAGTGGGCTAAAAATTGCTGGACAACCAGGTTCAACACGTGAGCCATACAAGGCACGTGTGTGACATTGCTCCGGCGAAGGGCCGCACCCAGGTTTGCAGCATTGTCGCACACGGCCTTCCCTGGTTTCAGGTCCAGTGGAGACAGCCATTAATGAAATTGGTTCTCCAGAGCTGACCACAACTCCTCAGCTGTGTGACTCACATTTCCCAGACATTTCAAAGTAAAAACCGCCTGATGACGTTGAGCCCTACTGCCAGCATAGTAAGGAGGTGTGCAGGATCCCTTCTGCGCAGTTAGAAAGCTTGTGGCATGACCAGACAGGCTTTGGGTGCAGGTGGAAGACCGAGAGGAGGTTGAGGAGGCAGAAGCAGTGGAGGAACTTTGAGATAAAGAGGATTGACGCACAACTCGTGGGGACGGCAAGACTTGGACAGCAGCCCCTTGTCCTGCTGTCACCATAGTTACCCAGTGCCCAGTCAGCGACATGTAACGCCCCTGTCCATGCCTACTCGTCCAAGTGTCTGTGGTGAAATGCACCCTGTCACACACAGAGTTTCTCAAAGAAGCGGTGATGTTGTGTGCGACATGCTGGTGGAGCGCAGGCACACCTTTCTTTGAGAAGTAGTGCCGACTGGGCATCTGGTACTGGGGCACTGCGACGGACATAAGGTCTCGAAAATCCTCTGTGTCCACCAGGCGGAAAGGCAGCAATTCTGTAGCCAAGAGCTTGCAGATGGTGAAATTCAACCTCTTAGCTTTCTCATGGCTAGGAGGAAATGGTCTTTTACTTGTCCACATCTGAGGGACCGAGGGCTGGCTATTGTGCTTAGACGGGGTTGATAAGGGTGTCCCCGGCAAACTGCCGGTCTGTGAGGAAGATGCAGGCGGACATGTTAGGTTGCCTTGATCCAAAGGTGGTGCTATCGATGTCGGACAGCGCTCAACACCAGCTGGTGTTACCACCTCCAAAGAAAATGATGACCTGCCAATCACGCTGGCTGTTGCGGGTAAAGAGGTGGCAGGTCTTCGCCCCAAAACAGGTGTGACTGCTGTCCCCCCAGTCACAGAGGATGAAGAGGCCGCGGATGCACAAGATATGGCAGACGGTGGTTGGCCCGGCCGGCTAGGCCGCATTGTAGCACACTGAGCTTCCCACTGCAACTTATGCTTCATGTCCATGTGCCGGTTCATGCATGAAGTACTCAAACTATGTATTTTTTGGCCTCTACTTAGCTTTTGCTGACAAATGTTACAGATAACACGAGTTGGGTCATCTTTATCGATCTGAAAAAATGCCCAGGCTATGCAAGGCTTAGCACCCATGCGACCTGAAGAGCCACCACGACTTGTGGTGAGAGGCAGAGTTGTGTTTGAGGATGCAGTTGTTGACGTGCTTCCAGTACTACGTCTCTGTCCAGGAAGGCGCAACCTGACCTCGTCGTCACTAGCATCTTCCTCCACCTCCTCTGCTGGCCTCATCTCTTGGCTGACTGTGGGTTGACAGTAAGTGGGATCTCCAACCTCATCATCATCACCCTGTGTGTTATCACACCCGTCGTCCTCAGAGCCAACCTGTTCCTGCCCTGACAAAAAACTAAAGTTGTCGCTCCAATCAGGTATTTGAGTCTTATCATCGTCTTCCTCATTGTCTCCACCAACAGGAGTTACAGTTTGGGAATGAGGGTCTACATTATGGTCAGAACCTTCTGCGTCTGGTCCTGGATCCGACTCATAAAGATTCTGGGCATCAGTGCAGATCATTTCCTCGTCTGGATTCACAGAAGCGCTGGAGTCGACCTCTGATTCCCAGGCTATAGTATGAGTAAACAGCTCTGCAGACTCAACCATCTGTTCTACCTCATACTCAGACGGGCAGCTGGAGATTTGGGAGCTGTGAGGAAGCAAGTGCGATTTGGGTGACACCTTTGAGGACTGGAGTATTTGTGATGTTGAAGTTGATGTGGAGGAGAGCCCACTTAAAGGAGCACTTGATATCCGTTGAAGCACCTGCTGTTTTTGTGCCTCATCTGGAATTTGTAGCGATTGGCGTGGCCGTAAGAAAGGGATCTTATCACATTGTCCGCTAAAAGAAGTAGACATTTTAGTTTGGCTGGAAGATGGTCTTTCTTCTGCAGATGTTACTGTTGCTTTAACACCTACCCCACGAACACAACCTTTTTTCCCCTTCCCAACACGCCTATTCCCCTTTCCACCAGCAGCAGGCCTTTTTCCACTCATTTTGGTGGTTAACTAATTCACAACTCTGGAGTTGTTTGCACAAAAAAACAATGGATGGTAACCGAGCAGAGCTGAGTGGCCAAACTGTGGTATTAGGCCAAAACTATTGGCTGGGTTAGATGCAGAAAAAAATTATATTCAATTTGCAACCTGATGGAGGTCAGTATAGATGGACTAATACAACAAGTTCCACACACAGCTAGAAGCCCAATATTTTTTCAGAGGTAGATGCAGAAAAAAATTATATTCAGTTTGCAACCTGATGGAGGTCTGTATAGATGGATTAATAGAACAAGACCCACACACAGCTAGAAGCCCAATATTTTTTCAGAGGTAGATGCAGAAAAAAATATATTCAGTTTGCAACCTGATGGAGGTCAGTATAGATGGACTAACAGAGAAAGTCCCACACACTACTAGAAGGCCAAATATTTTTTCAGAGCTAGATGCAGAAAAAAATTATATTCAGTTTGCAACCTGATGGAGGTCTGTATAGATGGATTAATAGAACAAGACCCACACACAGCTAGAAGCCCAATATTTTTTCAGAGGTAGATGCAGAAAAAAATATATTCAGTTTGCAACCTGATGGAGGTCAGTATAGATGGACTAATACAACAAGTCCCACACACAGCTAAAAGCCCAATATTTTTTCAGAGGTAGATGCAGAAAAAAATATATTCAGTTTGCAACCTGATGGAGGTCAGTATAGGTGGACTAATAGAACAAGTCCCACACACTGCTAGAAGGCCAAATATTTTTTCAGAGCTAGATGCAGAAAAAAATTAGATTCAGTTTGCAACCTGATGGAGGTCAGTATAGATGGACTAATAGAATGATGCTATGCCCAAAAGATTTTACTTCACTAGGTGCAGTAAAAAAATTGGTATTCTATACACAGGTGGTATATCTTGCAACACAGATAGGCTACTCCACTGACTAACACACTCTGCAATAGGCCAAAAAGGATTAGCTTTGCTAGATTCAGCCAAATGCTGTGAAAAAAACTTGCACAGCACTGGCACAGACCTGCCTGGCAAAAACTGATAGGAACTGATGTAACCTAGTCCTGAAAAGGACTCCAATTACAATTAGTCTTTACTCCCACAACCTATCTATTTAAGAGCACAGACCTGCCTGATAAAAGTCGTAGGAAATGCTGTAACCTAGTCCTTAAAAGGACTGCAATCACAACTATTCCCTACTCCCAAGCTATCTGTATATTTGTGCGAAAATTGGCTTGAAATTAACAAGGTATAGCGCACACAGCAACAGCGGTGCCGTCTAACACGCAGCTGCAGCAGTGAGAAAATGGTGGCGACGGGGAAAATGGCTTGGTCTTATAGGGCAAGGACATGTGACATACACTGCCAATGACACATGCCCATGCTTGTGTGAAAAAAAGCACTTCGCTCCGTGTGTGCGTTGCTGATAGGCTGACAGATTGCACCTCCCCACTGTAAATGCGGGAAAGAGAAAAAAAAATGGAGATCTTCATTGTTCCTGCAGAGATCCATCCCCTGCCCCTCCCCCCACCCCGCTGTACACTCAAACTGCGTATTAACATTAATTTTCATCATTACTGAGAAAAAATCCAGTTATGATTTTGGTGCACGAACAGTTATCGAACATAACCTCGAACAGCCGAATTTTTCTCAAATTGTTCGTGTTCGCCGAACGGCTCGAACACCGCCCAAAACAGCTCGAATTTGAGATTGGCGAACAGTTCGAGTAGAACAACGCTCATCTCTACACATTACCTACAGTCAAATACTGTGGAGGTTAAAGATATTTTGGGATTGCTTTGCTGCCTCTGGCACTTTGTGCCTTGACTGTGTGCAAGGCATTGTAACGGGTCTGGGAGGTGGAACCTCTGAGCAACTATACAAAGGGGCAGTCCTTGTAAGGAAGCGGGTGGCTCCCAGGGAAGGCGGGCAGGTAGTCACGGCAAGTGACAGGGACAGTCTCTGGGTAGAAGGGCAGTGTAGCGTCGGTGTCCCTGCCTCCTGCTAGGCAGGGACGCTGTTCCCCTCACCTCTCCGCTCCATGCCTGGCGTCTTCCTCCCACTCTGCTGGCAGCGCGCGCTGCTTCCCGGCCACTGTGCTTAGGGCGCGCTTCTCCTCTCTTAAAGGGGGCGCGCGCGCCGTCCTAAGGGGTCCCCGGCCAATGGCCGGAGGACCTCACCATATATAAGGCACTTCCTCCAAAATGGAGGTGCCCGAGCAATGCTGTTGCATAGCCTATCACTCTGCTTCAGCCCTCAGGTCCCGTTACCAGATACCTGCCAGTTACCTGCCAATTACCTGCCAGATTCCTGCTTGATACCTGCCTGATACTTGTCTATCTCCTTACATTCCTGCGGTCCGACAGTCTGCCTACCAGCCCTGCCAGTCTGTCTATGGATCTGTTTGCCCGCTCACCTGGGAGCGCTCATCTGCTACCTGCCTGCTAGCCTACCTGGAGGCTCTGCCGTCACGAGCTGTGACCACCTGCCTGTCCAGAGACTCTTACCCGCTCACCTGGGAGCGTCCGCCTGCTACCTGCCTGCTAGCCTACCTGGAGGCTCTGCCGTCACGTGCTGTGACCACATGCCTGTCTAGAGACTCTTACCCGCTCACCTGGGAGCGTCCGCCTGCTACCTGCCTGCTAGCCTACCTGGAGGCTCTGCCGTCACGTGCTGTGACCACCTGCCTGTCCAGAGACTCTTACCCGCTCACCTGGGAGCGTCCGCCTGCTACCTGCCTGCTAGCCTACCTGGAGGCTCTGCCGTCACGTGCTGTGACCACCTGCCTGTCCAGAGACTCTTACCCGCTCACCTGGGAGCGTCCACCTGCTACCTGCCTGCTAGCCTATCTGGAGGCTTAGCCGTCACTTGCCGTGACCACCCGCCTGTCAAGAGACTGTCCCCGTCACTTGCCGTGACCTCCTGCCCTTCTACCCAGAGACTGTCCCCGTCACTTGCCGTGACCTCCTGCCCTTCTACCCAGAGACTGTCCCCGTCACTTGCTGTGACCTCCTGCCCTTCTACCCAGAGATTGTCCCCGTCACTTGCCGTGACTACCTGCCAGCCTACCCTGGGAGCCACCCGCTTCCTTAGAAGGACTGCCCCTTTGTAGCGTTGCCCAGAGGTTCCACCTCCCAGACCCATTACAGTTTGCACGGGCCATGGAACCCGGTGGCACCCAAGCTCCCTCGCTCTCGGACTTATGTCATGAACTTTCCTGTCAGAGGTCCCAACAGGAGTCCATCCTGAGTCACCTGCGTAGTGTTAACTCCCGCCTGGACACATTGTCTACCTCTTCGGGAGCTGCCTCCACACGCACACTTACTACTCCGGCACCGCCACAGCCCATCAACACCATGGCATCTCTTCCCGGTCCCCGCCTCTCCGGTCCTCCTCGTTTTGGCAGAGATCCCAGCCAGGCACGGGGCTTCATTAACCAGTGCACTCTGCAATTCGAACTGTTGGCACACCAGTTTTCCACCGACCGAGCCAAAGTAGCCTTCATCATGTCCCATCTCAGGGGAGAGGCACTGGCTTGGCTAAATCCTCTATGGGAGAGAGGAGACCCCCTGGTGTCCAATCTGCCAGCCTTTCTCACGGCTTTCCGGAAAGTCTTCGACGAACCAGGACGGAAGACCTCATCCGCATCATCTCTGCTACGCCTCCGTCAAGGAAATCTCACCGTGGGCCAATATGCCATACGGTTCCGTACCCTTGCTTCGGAGCTGGCCTGGGATAACGACGACCTGGTGTCAGTCTTTTGGGCGGGTCTGTCCGGCCGTAATAAAGATGAACTCGCCGGTCGGGACATTCCTACCACTCTCGACGACTTAATAACTCTTGCCACCCGGATTGACATCCGGTTCCAGGAGCGCGCCAAAGAGGTCACCCGTGAGAGGAGGTTTCCACGCCTTGCCCCTACCTTCCAGAGATCCGTCACTTCCTCCGTTACTCCTCCGGCGCACTCACCCGAGCCTATGCAGGTCGACCAGACCAAGATGGTCAAGACCCGTCAAGAATTACGCCGTGCCGAGGGGAGCTGCTTCTACTGTGGCAGTAAGGAGCACCGGATCCGTTCCTGCCCGGAGAGGTCAGGAAACGCCTGTGTCTAGGATCGCTCAGAGAGGTCGTCCTAGATAAGAGTAAACCCTCTCCATCTCTGTTGCTGTCGGTCTCTATCATCTGCGGGGAGAACCGTTATTTTGAACTAGCCCAACTTGACTCTGGAGCTGCCGGAAATCTCATTTCTCAGTCCCTGGTAGAGAAATACCGCATTCCCACCAAACCCCTAGCTGTACCCTTATCTGTCGCTGCCGTAGATGGGGGCCTCTTACCACATCCCATCCAACTCATCACCGAATCCATAACCCTGCAGGTGGGAATGCTGCACTCTGAGAGCATCTTCTTTCATGTTCTGCCTGGACTCTCTCACGCCCTCTTGCTAGGCCTACCTTGGCTTCAGAAACATGCACCCGTGCTTGATTGGCAGACCGGAGAAGTCCTTCGCTGGGGACAGGACTGCCATAAGACTTGTTTAGTTCCCGTCCATCCTGTCCGTCCTTCTCCTACCCCAGCCAATCTACCTGGTCTTCCGGTACCCTATTGGTCTTATGCGGACGTCTTTAATAAAAAGTAGGCAGAGACATTACCCCCTCATAGACCATACGACTGCCCAATCGATCTGATGCCTGGCGCTACTCCTCCCCGTGGGCGTATTTACCCTTTGTCCGCTGCTGAGACCCGGTCCATGTCTGAATATATTGAGGAGAATCTGGCCCGGGGATTTATCCAGAAATCGACCTCCCCGGCGGGAGCAGGCTTCTTCTTCGTCAAAAAGAAGGACGGCTCACTCCGTCCCTGTATAGACTATAGAGGCCTTAACCAGATCACGGTGAAGAATAAATACCCCCTTCCGCTCATTCCGGAATTATTTGACCGTCTGAGGGGGGCTAGAATCTTCACCAAGCTGGACCTCCGTGGGGCATATAACCTGGTCCGTATCCGTCAGGGGGATGAATGGAAGACGGCATTCAACACCCGGGACGGCCACTATGAACATCTTGTAATGCCCTTCGGTCTCTGTAACGCTCCCGCCGTCTTTCAATAGTTGGTCAATGACATCTTCCGGGACCTTCTCTACTCCTGCGTAGTGGTGTACCTGGACGACATCTTGGTCTTCTCTCCGGATCTTCTCACTCACCGGAGGGATGTTCGTCAGGTCCTGCTCAGGCTCAGGCAGAACCACCTCTACGCTAAATATGAGAACTGCCTCTTTGAGCAGACCTCGCTTCCGTTTCTGGGCTACATAATCTCTCAGATCGGCCTACAAATGGACCCTGAGAAACTGCCATCGAGAAGTGGCCCCGACCAGAGGGGTTGAAGGCTATTCAGCGGTTCCTAGGCTTCACCAACTACTACCGCCTCTTCATTCCGCACTTCTCTTCCCGGACTGCCCCTATCTCGGCGCTCACCCGTAAGGGCGCTAATCCCAGAGAATGGCAGCCCGAAGCAGAGGAGGCCTTCCTTTCCTTAAAACGAGCTTTTTCCTCCGCCCCTGTGCTGCATCGTCTGGACGGCAACAAACAATTCTTTCTAGAAGTCTAGGCTTCCTCCTCCGGAGCCGGAGCAGTACTTACCCAAAAGTCGTCTTCCGGAAGAATGGTAACTTGCGGCTTCTTCTCCAAACTCTTCTCTTCGGAGCACAATTATTCTATAGGAGACCGAGAATTGTTGGCCATTAAGCTGGCACTGGAGGAGTGGCGTTACCTGCTCGAGGGGGCTCTTCACCCGGTAATAATTTACACGGACCACAAGAACTTGGCTTACCTCCAGAGTGCCCAGAGACTTAACCCGCGCCAAGCCCGGTGGTCCTTGTTCTTCGCCCGCTTTAATTTCATTCTTCATTTTCGCCCGGCTGACAAAAACATCAAAGCTGATCCCTGGGTAGGACTCCGGGGTAGGAGTCGTGCGACTGGAAGCCGGTCCCGAAGATGTAGTCAGTGTGTCCAGGCGGGAGTTAACACTACGCAGGTGGCTCAGGATGGACTCCTGTTGGGACCTCTGACGGGACAGTTCATGGCATAGGTCCGAGAGCGAGGGAGCTTGGGTGCCACCGGGTTCCATGGCCCGAGCAAACTGTATCGGGTCTGGGAGGTGGAACCTCTGAGCAACTATACAAAGGGGCAGTCCTTGTAAGGAAGCAGGTGGCTCCCAGGGAAGGCGGGCAGGTAGTCACGGCAAGTGACAGGGACAGTCTCTGGGTAGAAGGGCAGGAGGTCACGGCAAGTGACGGGGACAGTTTCTTGACAGGCGGATGGTCACGACAAGTGACAGCATGGTAAGAGTCTCTAGACGGGCAGGTGGTCACGGCAAGTGACAGCAGGGAAAGAGTCTCTAGACGGGCAGGTGGTCACGGCAAGTGACAGCAGGGAAAGAGTCTCTAGATAGGCTAGCAGGCAGGTAGCAGGTGAGCGCTCCCAGGTGAGCGGGCAAGAGTCTCTGGACAGGCAGGTGGTCACGGCAAGTGACGGCAGAGCCTCCAGGTAGGCTAGCAGGCAGGTAGCAGGTGAGCGCTCCCAGGTGAGCGGGCAAGAGTCTCTGGACAGGCAGGTGGTCACAGCAAGTGACGGCTAAGCCTCCAGGTAGTCTAGCAGGCAGGTAGCAGGTGAGCGCTCCCAGGTGAGCGGGCAAGAGTCTCTGGACAGGCAGGTGGTCACAGCAAGTGACGGGTAAGCCTCCAGGTAGGCTAGCAGGCAGGTAGCAGGTGAGCGCTCCCAGGTGAGCGAGTAAGAGTCTCTGGACAGGCAGGCAGGTATCAGGCAGGTATCTGGCAGGTACTTCCTGGTCCGCAGGCGGACTGATCCATAGACAGACTGGCAGGTGCTGGTAGGCAGACTGTCGGACCACAGGATAGCAAGCAGGTAAGCAGATATCAGCCAGGTATCAGGCAGGTATCAAGAAGGAATCTGGCAGGTGACTGGCAGGTAACTGGTAACGGGACCTGAGGGCTGAAGCAGAGTTGAAAGGCTTTGCAACAACATTGCTCGGGCACCTCCATTTTGGAGGAGGTGCCTTATATATGGTGAGGTCCTCCAGCCATTGGCCGGGGACTCCTTAGGACGGCGCACGCGGCCCCTTTAAGAGAGGGGGAGCGCACGCGTGTGCGCCCTAAGCACAGAGGCCGGGAAGCAGCGCGCGCTGCCAGCAGAGCGGGAGGAAGACGCCGGGCACGGAGTGGAGAGGTGAGGGGAACGGCGTCCCTGCCTAGCAGGAGGCAGGGACGCCGACGCTACAGGCATCATGAAATCTGAGGATTACCAAAGGATTTTGGGTTGCAATGTAATGCCTAGTGTCAGAAAACTGTGTTTGTTTCCTAGGTCATGGGTCTTCCAGCAGGACAATGACGCTAAACATACTTGTAAATCAAATTAAAATTGCTGTTGGGAGAATGCACACTTGCAATATGAGAGACCTGAAGCAGTTTGCAACAGAAGAGTGGTCCAAAATTCCAGTTGAGAGGTGTAAGAAGCTTGTTGATGGTTATAGGAAGCGATTGATTGCAATTTTGTTGGGCTTATTTTTAGGGTTTTGTGAGAAATTATGTCAAATTTTCCTTTTTTCCCTGTTTTTTTTGCGTTTTTTCTAATACACTCAAAAGAAATAAACATGTGTTTAACAAAACACGTGTAATTGCAATAATTTACTGGGAGAAATACTACATTTTCTGGAACAATTTCAAGGGTGCCAGCACTTTCGGCCATGATTGTTAGGGTTAAATCCTAGCACTACAGGTCATGGCTAGGTACACTTGGATAGCTATGATTAAAACCAGGACATGTTTTCACTGGTCAGTCATAAACTGCATGAGCTGGTCATCAGCCAGTATCTATCTAAGTACAGTTACCAAGTGCTATTGGGTGCATGGTGGATGTGGTGACAGATGAATAAGAGGGACTAAATTCTGAGGAAAAATTGGGAGGGAGAACAGGGGAGAGTTAGATTGGTGAAGTGAGGAGATAAGATTGCCTACAGAGATGTGTTTTTAAATTTAGCTTAAAAATGTGGGGGCTAGGAATTAATCAGATTTTTCGGTGTAGTGCATTCCAGAAAACTGGTACAGCACAAGAGAAGTTTTGGGTATAGAAGTGAGAGGTTTGCATTATATAATATGTTTTTCAAGAAAGGCATCTAGGCCCTACTTGAACTTTCTTAGTGAATTAACCATCACAACATTATGTATCAGAGTGTTCCATAGACTCTGCCTTACAGCACAAAATCAGACCCTTCCAATAAAGAATTATAAAGAATCAGACCCTTACAGTATATAAACATCTGTGATTATCAGTAGTGATGAGCAAGCACTAAAATGCTCGGGTAGTCGTTGCTTGGGTTAAGCAAATTGGAATGCTCGAGTGTTCGATCCGAGCAACGAGCCTAATGTGAGTCTATGGGAAACTCGAGCATTTTTCCGGCGGCACCTCCCGGCGGTCTGTAGAGGGCCTAAAAGTTGCCCAAATCGGTGGGAACAATGCTCAAATGACATGGGAACAGTATGGAGCAGACCCCTGGAAGCATCTTTGACTCCCAGGTCACTGCTGTCAACAATGTTGTCAAAGGTATTACACCACTTTTACGGACTCACAATAAAACATACAAAAACAAACCCAAAATGGATTTTCCTGGCAAAAATGTTAAGGAACATCCTTTCCAGGGTAATGACTTGTATATAAGGTAAAATAAGTATACAAAAACAAAAATGCTCCTCCACACCTTGGGCTATGTTCACACGTAGCATTTTTGATGCGTTTTTGCACTTTTCATTGCTTTCAATTGTGAAAAATACATTCACCGATAAATGTCATTTTAACATTTTACTACCTTATCTTGCCATGTGGTGTGTGAGACATCATCAGACAGATCCTGTTTCATTTATGAAGGAGGGACTCTGACAGTCACAAAGACTATTTTTATAGGGCCAACAGGCGGCCCTTACTATTCTTAAAGGGACAGCAGTCGCCCCTCACTATTGTTAGGGGTCATCAGCCGCCTATGCTTTGTTGCTCCCATTATTAAAGACTAGGTCTCCTATACTGTTATTGCGTATGCAGTGACTACAAGGGCTGCCAAAAATTTGGACACACTTTAATACCCCTTTGAAGAGACGTAGAGGAGGGCCTCAGTAAAAAAATTGTTCCCATTATTAAGGAGTGCGTCTCCTATAGTGGTAATGCCCATGCAGTGACTGCAAGGGCTGCGAAAAATTAGGACACACTCCAATACACTTTTGAGGAGACATAGAGGAGGTCCTCATTAAAAAAAATCTTCTCATTATTAAGAAGTGGGTCTCCGATACTGGTAATGCCCATGCACTAAGTGTATAGACTGATAAACATTTACCCCTGGCGGGTATACATGAACATACTGTATAACATACAGAATGTTAGAGGTAGGCCTCTAAAAAATGTTCTATGGGCATCATAAACACCCTTAAAAAAATGATGTGGGTGTTGCATGATGGGCACCCTGTTGGTATGGTAGTGGAGGAGAAGGAGAAAGAGGAGAATGACATAAATAGACAAACTCAGGAAGCGTATACCTATGTCTAGGTGTGATGAGGTGCATGGGAATAGACCCCCCCCCTAAAAAAACACTGGATTTGATTTTATGTTTGTCTGCTATCATCCGGTGGTGTTGAGAAGCCTGGCCCAATCCAGTCCTTGTTCATTTTGATGAGTCAGCCTGTCAGCATTTTCAGTTGACATGTGGATGCTCCTATCAGTTATAATATCACCGGCGGCGCTAAAAACCTGCTCTGACAAAACGCTAGTGGCAGGGCAGGCCAGGACCACCAAGGCGTAGAGAGCCAGTTCATGCCATGTGTCCAGCTGGGATACCCAATAGTTATAAGGCACAGAGGAATCACGTAGGACATTGGTACAGTCGGTAAGGTACTCCTTCAACGTCTTCCAAAACTTTTTCCTCCTTGTCAGAGTAACCTGTGCATCAGGGCCCGAGTGCTGGGAGGGTCTGAGAAAACTGTCCCAGACCTTTAACAAGGGCCTTCTGGTACTGCAACATTTTATTAGACCTCTCCGACAGGGGGAGCAGAGATAGAAAATTCTCCTTGTAGCAAGGGTTCAGTGTGACCAATCAGTAATTACTGTTGGCCAAAATGCGCACAACGTGAGAGTCACGGGAAAGGCCGTGGAACTTAAAGTCAGCCATGTGTGCCACTATAAAGAAGGAATAGTCGGCACTCCGTGTAGCTAGAGTGGTGCACGTGGAAAACAATGTCTATAGGAAAAGAAAATCCCGGTACCCACGTGTTGATAATTAGTTGGTTTATTCCACAACTCACAAAAAGACGTTTCAGCCTGTCCAAGGCTTTTTTCAATTGAAGTCTGGCCATGTGTGCCAGACTGCCAACAGCCAAGACTTCCCTGTCCTGACCAATAGGATGTCTGTCCATGATCTCCTCCTCCTCCTCCTGGTCCTCTTCCTCATTCTCCCTCTCCTCAAGCCATCTACGCTGAACAAACGACTGTTGTGTGGGTATTACTGTCTTCAGGAAAACAGTTCCTGTTCCTCCTCCTCTTCCTCCTCTTCATTATCACCCAATCTGCATTGATATGAGATGAGGCTGTGTGGCATCACCCTGTATAGTTCCTTGCTTCATCATGCTCCACCTGCAATACCTCCTCCTTAATTGTGAGCAGTGAGCATTTCAGTAGACAGAGAAGCGGGATGGTGACGCTAATTATGGCATCATCGCCACTCACCATCTTGCTTCCAGCTTCCGACTGATGTGGTCATTTCAGAGATGAAGGCTGAATAGGAGGAGGAGGTGCAGGAGCTGTAGAATGTAGGGGAAACCCTGATTGACCCAGGGCCCGCAATCCTCCATGTCGGGAGGACGTGTTCCATCCCAGGGTCCGACTGGGTACCGGCTTCCACTATATTAACCCAGTGTGCCATCAGTGAGATGTACCATCCCTGGCCACAAGCACTTGTTCACATGTCCGTGGTTAGGGGACCTTCCCAGTAACTGCATTGGTGAGGGCACGGGTAATGTTCTGGGACATGTGCTTGAGGAAGGCACACCGGGTGAAATAGTGGCGACTGGGGACTGAGTACCGAGGGACGCCACCGCCATGAGGCTGCGGAAAGATTCCACCTCCACAAGCCTAAAAGGCAACATTTCAAGTGCAAGCATTCGAGAAATGCGGCAGTTTAGTATTATGGCCTGTGGCTGGTTGGCTGCACATTTGCGCTTGAGTTCAAAAGACTGGGGTAGGGACAACTGAACACTGTGCTGGGACAGGGATGTGGTTGCTTATGGTGGTTGTTGCAAGCGTGCAACTACAGGTGCAGGGTGGGAGGCATCTTCACCTGTGCCATGGACAGGGGATTGGTTTGCACACATAACAGAGGAACAGGCAGTGGTGTCACCTGCGGACACTGTTTCTGGACCCTGGTGTTCGGCCTAACTAGTCTGGTTCTTTGCTGTCATGTGCCTGAGCATGCTGGTGGTGGTCAGTCTGGTAGTTTTGCTGCCCCCTGCTGATGCTGGCACAGCAGATGTTGCAAATGACCTTTTTGGGATTAACTTGACAGCCTTTAAAAAAGAGCCAGACTCGTGAAGACCTAACAGTTGGACTGGCAACTTCCCACATGTTGGTGTTCTAGGAAACAGTTGCCCAACTTGTGTCTGTGGCCACCCCACTGCTTGTTCCTGCCTGTTGTGGTGCTATGCCTCCCTCCCCCTCTGTGCTGCTGTCCACATTATGCACATAACTTTGCCAGGTTGGGTCAGTGACTTCATTGTCCACTACTTCGTCTTCCACATGCACACCCTGGCGCCTCCTCCTGACTTGCTGGCAATTGTAGCAGAGTACTCGGCACTCAAAATTCAGCACAAAATTGATGCAAAAAAATATCTTTATTTCATTATTTCATGAAGCAATCCAAGGTAAATGTAAAGTTTCAGCCTTATACACTCAGGCCTTTATCAAACACGGATTGCATGTGCTGTGTAAGTATGGAAGCAGTGCTGCTGAAAGGCAGGATATGCCGTCCCTTGCGGGGCGAGGACTCAAGCTTCCACCTGAGCATCCAGGACATCCGAGCAGTGAGATGCTCGGGCGAGTACCTAGCAGTTGCGAGCAAGCTCACTCATCACTAGTGATTATCAACATTGCAGGCCTAGTTGTAAAAGGATCATTGGAAATGTCTCTGCACTGTCACTTCATAAATGTATACACTGTAACAAGATTCCCCCTAATTCATTGTTTTCCAAACTGAATAACTCAAACTTTAATAACCCGTCTTGGTAGCGCAGATCACCCATTCCCATAATAACTTTGGTTGTTCTTCTATGGACCTGCTTTAAGTCAACTATGTCCTTCTTTTACACTGGAGCCACACATTGTACACGGTATTGTAAATGTGGCAGCACTTGTGACTTGTACAGAAACAAAACTATGTTGTTAAGCATCTATGCCTTTTTTATCTTGTTTACCTTATTAACAACTGCCTGGCAGTAAGGGGACATCACAAATATGCCCAAATCTTTTACAGTAGAGGTTTTACCTACTGCTTTACTATTTAGTACATAATTATACATTTCGTTTGTTCTTGGCCCAAGTGCATGACCTTACACTTATCTACATTATCCTTCAATTGCTATTTCTTGAAACAAAGCCTCTAGTTCTAAATCTGCTCTATAGCAATAAATTATCCTCAATATTTATATGAACAATAGAAAAATGGCAGAACAAAAAAATAGTGTTTTTAATTTATTAGTAGTTTATTAAACAAAATGTACTCTTTATATAAAAACAAGAATCAACAAAGTTGAAAGAAACTACTTCTGCCTATCAAGGTTTCTCTGTGACCCTACAAACTATTTTGACAAAACATTTTTTAATGAAAATTAGTGGCGGCTACTTATGTGCTCATTTCTTTCCTGAACTTTGATGTTTGACTTCTGAAGGTGTGTAACGCCACTGTGCCATAGTACATATTTGACTAAAATCACCTCTTCCAGCCTGTTTTTCAAACATGTTGACGTACAGCCGCCTGTTTTGCATTTCTCCTTTTATACTGACAAAATAAAAGAAAGACAAAATAGTCTTTTGAACTTACAAATATTGTGAGCATCATATTTATCATAGTTTTTCTATGTTTAGCTTTTATCCACAGGCTTATATGTGACATTAACACACTGTTCACAGATACTTATATATGTTGTCATCTGAAAACTATTTGCAATTGTGCAAAAAATGTATACCTATTTAGATTTCTAAAATGGTGCATAGGACATAAATATATTATACTATATGTATTTTGTTTTGTATTTTTCGCAATTGAATGCATACTGTATATACATAGAGAGTTTGGTTTATAACTACATTTGACATTTCTATATTAGATAATGCAAAACATATCTAATGAGTCAGATGGTCCCACCACTTGGATCCTCATGTATGAGTAATGAAGTGATTCCGGTACTGAATGCATTAGAAGGACTAAAGAGAATCAAAAGAGCACCATGGGCACCACAACAAGTATGTCTGTAATATCTACACAACCGCATTTTTACGCTATTTCAATTAAAAATATTTTGCAGGATCCAACTGAAAAATGTACTTTTTATTTATAGGACAACATTTTAAGTGCAGAATGTTGTATAAGGGGGAGTATTGGTAAGACTAATACCCGCCCTTTCTTTACAAAGTTTTATTTCCTTCCTGTATTAGTTTCTAAAGGAGATGTCAAATGGGGTTATTGTTCATGGTCCAGGTATATTTCTGGGGTTTCAGGTGCATTCGTATGAGCTACTGTGTTTTCCTCTATATAGTGTTTATACAGTGAGAGGTCTGCAATGTTTAACAAGGCAGTTGGCAAATTGAATTTCAAATTGTTTTAGATCATGCGACCTATTAATATCCTAAAATTTGACTTTAATTTGATTTGCATCAAATTCAAATCAAATTCTTGATTATCTCTACTTTTTACTATAGTTTTGATAAATCACTGTTTTGTCTAATGCAACTCTGCTAGTCTTCTCAGTGATGAACTCTGTCTAACTCCACTAAACTGTGCATAGGCAGAAAATGGGAATCGTTGGAGCTCATCTACACTATGGATTATATAGCAAGAGCTCATCATTGAGTGGGACTAACAGAGGTGAAGCAGATAAAAGTGTTTTATTAAAAGTACAGCAAGAGGTCCAATAAGTGACTCAGCATTAGAATCAGAGTTTCCACTTCTATTTTATTCTGCTCAGATGAAACAGCAAAAGCCTGGTGGCAAAAATGGAAGCTGGCACATTTAGGCGGGCTATGCTAAGGGAATGAAGAGAATTGAGATTCCAAAACTGTTTTTATTAATACCAATGCTTTTCTGCACCAGACCGGCACCTTTCTCAGACTATAAAAACCAAGTAACCTTTCTCAAGGTTTTTACATCTTGAGAAAGGTGCCGGTTCACATCAGAAACGCGTTGGTATTAATAAAAAACATTTTGGAATCCCAAGGCAATTAATTCCGGCAGCACAGCCCACCTAAACGTGCCAGCTTCCATTTTTGCCATGATACCTCTGGAGGAACCATTTCCTCCAGCCATGGGGCAGCAGCAGCGGCTTTCCACACCCTTATAGGGTTGTGACTGCACACAACACCCTTAGGTGAGTGCTACCATCGCTTATACCTATCCCTTACTAGACGGTTTTGCTCTATTTTGTGTGCGCTTCTGTCCCTCTCCAGAACTCCTCAGCATAAACATGATAGATTCTCTTTAAATGGAGTCCGGCACAGAGAACTGAAGTAAGCAGATGTAAAGAATCATTCCTGTAATTACAAAATCTGTGGGCTACTTTTCAAGAAAATGGTCTTTGAAGTATTATTCAAGTAGTAACAGAGAAAAAACAAGGGATCACCTATAAATAATTCTTTATTGAAATGGAGAGTGACACACCAGCTCTGGCAAGTCAAGGTAAGGAGGCTTATTCGCCTCCTTACCTTGAAGAGTCAGAGCTGGTGTGTCACTCTCCATAAGGAGAAACATTAACCCTTAGACCTCAGTCCAGAGCCTCTCACCTAGCCAAATCAGATCTCATACTTTGCACTGACGAGGGCCAACAGCCCGAAACACCATGTCTGCAAATTGAGATTCTGATTTGGCTTTTATCCTAAGTCATATTGCACGACTCGTTAAAGGGTTGATTGTGACTTGTAGGATTGCTGCTTCCAATAGGTGGCGCTATAGAGTACAAGTCCTCTTTTTCTCTGAAGAGGCAATTTGCATATTTATTGAAATGTAAACCAAAAAATACAATTAGAAATGCTTAAAAAAGTCCAAAGGCTATGAAAGCCTAACCAGACAAGCCCTTATTAGAGCTGTAATATGCCCTATCTAGTAACATGAAACACAGGTTATCAATAGTAAATGCAATAATCATTATGAATATGCCAGCACGGCAATATAAAAATTACAAGAATTGAGCAGTTAGGGAAAAAGATCATATGGTCAAATGCAAGTAAAGACAACATTATATACTGTCAGCTCAATCTGAAGACAATCCTACCAAAACATTAATTAGAAAGAGGAATAATAAAAGAACCTATGTAATTATTGTTGAGAAGACAGCGGGAAAACCCCCCTCGCATATTGCCACCAAAAGTGTGGCTTCCTCAGGAACATAGTTCTTTTTTTATTTAGTGGTGAAAAAAATCAGAAATTTGTAAAAAAAATAACAAAATTCACTTATGTCAATATATTCCGAGAGTTGTAGCATTTTCAACTGTCGAATATGGGTCTGTGTGAGTATTTGTTTTCTGTGCCTCCAGTAGATGGTTTTACTGATATCACTTTGGGGTAGATATGCTTTGATCGTCTCTTATTACATTTTATTGTGTATTTGCGGCGGCCAAAAAAACTGCATTTCTTTAGTTTTGATTTTTTTTTTCCTTTATGTCGTTTACTGATCGGATTAATTTATTTTATATTTTCATAGATAGGAATTTTACGAATGAAGCGATGCCAAATATGTGGATTTTACATTTTTTTTTATTTCTTATTTTTTAATGGGGAAAAAGATGGGTGATTTGAACTTTTATATATTTTTTTATATTTTTCATTATGTTTGTTAGTCTTTTCAGGTGACTTAAAGCTGGGATTGTTTGATCTCTTGTACTACATACAGCAATGCCACAGCATTGCTGTACAGTGCCTTGAAAAAGTAGTCATACCTCGCAAACTTTTCCACATTTTTTCAGGTTACATCCACAAATTTAAATGTATTTTATTGGGATTTTATGAGCTATATCAACACAAAGTAGCAAGTATTTGTGAAGTGTAAAAGAAATGATACATGATCCACCTGAACTGACCTCCCAATCAAGGAGAGCACTAATTAGAGAAGCAGCCAAGATGGCCATGGTCACTCTGGATGAGCTGCAGAGATTCACAGCTCGGGTGGGAGAATCTGTCCACAGGGCAACTGTTTGTGATATACTCCATAAACCTGGCCTATATGGAAGAGTGGGAAGAAGAAAGCCAGTTTTGAAAGCAAGCCATAAGAATTCTCATTTGCAATTTGCAAAAACCCATGTATGGAATACAGTTAGCATGTGGAAGAAAGTGCTCTGGTCAGATGAAACCAAAGCAGAATTTTTTTGACTAAATGCAAAACGCTATATGTGGTGGAAAACCAATATTGCACATCACCCTGAAAACGCCATCCCCATCATCAAACATGGTGGTGGTAGCATTATGCTGTGCAGATGCTTTTCTTCAGCAGGAACAGGGAAGCTGGTTAGAGTTGATGGGAAGGTGGATGGAGCTAAATACAGGTCAATCCTGGAGGAAACCCTGTTAGAGGCTGCAAAAGACTTGAGACTGGGGAGAAAGTTCACCTTCCAGCAGGACAATGACCCTAAACATACTGCCAGAGCTACAATGGAATGGTTTAGATTAAAGCATATTCATGCGTTTGAATGGTCCAGTCACAATCCAGACATAAATCCTATTGAGAATCTGTGACAAGACTTGAAAATTTCTGTTCACAGATGCTCTCCATCCAATCTCACTGAGTTAGAGCAAGTTTGCAAAGAATGGACAAAATTTCAGCCACAAGATGTGAAAAGCTGGTAGAGACATACCCCTGATAAGCAAAATGCCCACTAGGGTTACAATGATCCAATCAATCTAAGTAGGGATCGGGAGGATCAGAATTCATAAAAAAAAACACTTTTAATATTTCAGATTAAAATGAGAATAGCAAATAAGATAAGATACAACCATGTTTTAATTTAGCACGAGTTCAATTTATCACTTTAATGTCTGTATACGTTGTTGCGAGGTATTGGCTATCCTCATTTTAATCTGAAATATTAAAAGTTATATTTTATTTATGAAATCCAATCCTGCTGACCCCTACAGACATATTCCAAAAGACTTTCAGCAGTAATTGCAATAAGAGGTGGTCTTACAAAGTATTGATTCAGGGTGGCTGAAAGCAAATGCACAGCAAAATTTTCAGATTTATATTTTTAAAATATTTAGATAACTATGTATAATTTCCTTTACACTTTACAAATACTTGCGACTTTGTGTTGGTATATCACATAAAATCCAAATAAAATACATTTAAGTTTATGGGTGTAATGTGAAAAAAGGTAGAAAAGTTCATGGTGTATGAATACTTTTTAAAGGCACTGTATATAGTAGAAACCACGGTCTCCTTTGAATGCCATCCACGGGCTGGTCATCACCGGTGTACCATCATGACAGACACAAAAAGGTCTTCAGCAGAACCCTGACTATCATGGCAACCTTTTGGCTCCCCATGAACTCATCACGGGTGCACTGATGGGCGTGTGGAATGATATGCTCCCCTGTTGGTGTGTGTTAATGCCGCAGTCAGAGATTGACAGTTGCATATAACTCCACCCACGGCTGTAAGAGGCAGATGATGGCTGAATACTTCAGCTATCATCAACTGGAGAAGATGTGGGCTCAGCGTGCGAGCCCGCATCAAAGTCAGCAACGGGCATAGGACTTACCAGTACGTCATGTATATTTGCTTCAACTGTTGTACTGTTCTGCTGTACAAGACACTGTGCCAATCAAATATGGAAGAAATCTAGATGTGGGGAAAAGAGCACACAATAGGGTGATAACCTAGGGAGTGAGAGTGGTTTAGTGCTTGGTTAACGCTCATCTAGTGGAGTTGTGACAAAACTGCTATGTAGGCATGAGGAAAAATAGCTGCTGCTGCCCCGTGGCTGGTGGATAAATCCTCCAGGAGATATTGGATCCAGTTGGATGAAGCACGTTAGATGGACTGCGCTGCTGGAGTAAAACAATTCTTCAACAATGAAGATAATAAGATTTTATATTCACTACACATTTCAACGCCATACTGGCATATTTATCAAGTGAAAAACTTTTATTTTTTTTCACTTAATAAAGATGCCAATACAACATTGAAACACATTGTGAATGAACAATGAATGAGTGAATGAATCTTATTATGATCATTGTTGAGAATCGATTTACTCCAGCAGTGCTGTCCACCTAACGTGCTTCCTCCAACTGGATCCAACCAAATGTGGAAGTAACCCTCAAGTCTTTTACCTCATGTTCAGACTGTCAGTAACATGCTTATGCGCCACTTGTGTGCACCAAAAAGTGTGCACATTTAAGTGGACATGGCACTATTTGAATCCGTGTCCATTCTCAGGTCCGGCCACAGATCAGAGCAGAAGCCTATGTCCAAGTTAACATATCAAAGCGTAGATCAATCAGTAATTAATCATTTCATTGCCAACTTTCACTGAACAAATCATTCAGAAATGGTAACACTTCTTTACAATAGACCGTTAGGGATAAAAGTCCCAATTTCCACTACCAGTAGAGCTTTCACTTTGCAAGTAATCACTATGAGCAATGCAAGGAATAGTGGACCTCATTTATGAAAATTATCTTTGTTACTTATATCAACAAAGCAGAGGTCATCTTTCATTTCTTAAACTGTTGTGGGAATATAAAAGCTTTGTTGTGATCGGTTGCTATATGTAACATAAACAGTTTATCATTTAAACAGTTTTCATAAATATTCCCCATTACCTTTGTCATTCTCTATCGGAGAACGCAGGGGCATAACTTTAAGATCTTGGGACCCTTTGCAAAATCTGTAGTAGTCCCCAATCTATCAAACGCTAATTATTATACTTGTGTCTCATAAAAGAAACATGTATCCTTGCTCCTCATGAGACTAAACAGTTCATGTTTCATCTTTTCTGTGAAATTTTATGAGTGAGTTGAGATTTACATACAGTATATTTTATATACAGTGTTTCTACATTAGGACTGTAGAAAAGTGTAATGGTGGTAATTATAGTTACAATGTTAAACATAGTTACATTAGTTGAAAAAAGACAGGTTCAACCTTTCTCCAACAATTATACGCTTTGTCACTAAAATAACTGTAACCCACAATGTTATGTGTACTGAGGAAATCATCCAGTCCTTTTTTAAAAGCTGTTATAGTGTCTGCCATTACTATCTCTTGTGGCAGGGCATTACACATTCTGACTGCTCTAACTGTGAAGAACCCTTTCCTATTTAGTGACATGAATCGCCTTACTTCCACCCATAATCAGTGCCCCCTGGTCCTTAGTTTGGTCTTTAGAAGGAATAAGTCATGTGCAAGTCCTTTGCACTGACCACACATATATTTATATATATAAATGAGATCTCCTCTGAAGCGTCTTTTTTCTAAGCTAAACAAGTCCAACTTTTCCAACCACTCATCATATGAGAGGCCTTCCATTCCTTGTAATAATCTAGTTGCCCGCCTTTGAACTGACTCTAACTTCTGAATATCCTTTTTAAAATGTGGAGCCCAGAACTGGATCCCATATTCTAGATGTGGCCTCACATATGACTTATAAAGAGGTACCAATACATTGGGATCTCGGGATTTTATCTCTTTTTTTTTTATACACCCTAAAATCTTGTTTGCTTTTGCGGCTTCTGCTTGACATTCAGTACTGCAGCTCAGCTTACTTGTAACCAGAATACCCAACTCCTTCTCCTATTCTGTAGTCCGGAGTATACTTCCATTTAATATATATGCAGCAACAGTATTACTCCATCCTATGTGCATTACTCTACATTTATCAACATTAAATCTCATTTACCAAATGTTTGACAAATCAGACATCTTATCCAGATGTTTTGTAATATTGTAATCTCAAGGTCAGATTTTAATATCCTACATAGTTTGGTGTCGTCAGCAAAGACTGACACTTTACTCTCAATTCCTGTCACGCAAGGTGTAGGAAAGACTAAGTGCATCACAAAGGGAAGAGGTGAAGGGAGCCCAGACACTAGGGAAACGAGGAGTGGAGACCTCCTAGGCTGATCTGATATCACCCTGTCTCCCCTAACGTCCCTATAATGGTTCCTGACTAATCGTCACACAGGAACCTAAACCCTGTATTTCCCTAGAGCTTGGCCCTGGATAGGGAAGGGGGGGGGGTGAACACTAGTCAGTCCCCACTAACAACTAAAGACAACAAGGGAGACAACCACTGGGGAAAGTAACTTAGCTTGAGCCGACTTCAGAGAGATTACACCAAACATCCTCCAAGACACCAGAGAGGAAGTAAACAGACTGCAATAGCTCCAAGCCTTCACAAGGTAACATGTGAATAACAATGGCACCTCACTGTAGCAAACAGAAAGTATTTAAACACCCAGGCCTGGGTGTCAATTAGCAATAGGGAGGTAGTTGCTGGGACCTAGAGTGATACAGATCTAAGAAGGCGTCTTATAGCCAAACAAAGAGATCTTCTGCAACCAACTGCAAGGAGACTGTCTGTCACATCTGACATACCCGTAACAATTCCATCCACAAGGTCATTAGTAAAGAGGTTAAAAATGATCGGTCCTAGTACAAATCAATGCAGTACCCCACTGCTGACTATATTCCATTTAGAGAATGTACCATTTACGTTGACTCTTATTTTCTTGTCTTTCAGACAATTCCTTACCCATCTGCATATAGTTTTCCCTAGTCCCTGCTTCTGTAGCTTCAGTATAAGGCCACTATGTGGTACACATAGGCGGATTATAATGAGGGCAATCCGGGCTACCGCCCGGGGCCTCGGGTCTCCAGGGGGCCCGGGGCTCCGGGGTGTCTATGGCCGGATTGCTCTCATTATATGTGCGGCCCCGAGGCACATACCGGCAGACAGTGGCGGGGAGGGCCCCCGGACCGCTCCCCCAGCAGCGGTGCTCGGCCTCTGCTTTTTCTTTGGCCGGGCCAGCACTGCAGCAGTTAACTTCCCTGTGCTGGCCCGGCCGCGTCACTGCTAGGAGACACGGCCCTGTGCGCGGCCATGTCTCCTAGCTGTGACGTCACGCAGTGCGTGCCCGGCCTGCACTGCTACTTACCACCGGAGAGGAGCAGGAGCCAGGAGGACTGGAGCCGAGCCGGGGGATGGTGAGTGTGTGTGTGTGTGCGTGTGTGTGTGTGCGCGTGTGTGTGTGTCTGTGTATGTATGTATGTGTGTGCAGGCAGATATCATTGTGTGATGTCTGTTTATATGTATTTTTGTGTTTCAAATGTGTTTATCGTGTATGTATATGACTGTATATGTTTGTGTGTGTGTGTGCGTGACTGCGTGCGTGACTGCGTGTGGCCTCTTGCTGAGTATAGATGGCACCGTGCGGCCTACTGCTGTCTTTGGGGGTGGGGCTCCTTGCGGCTTCCCGCTGTGTATAGATGGCACCATGCGGCTCCCTGTTGTGTATAGATGGCACCGTGTGGCCTCCCGCTGTGTATAGATGGCGCCGTGCGGCTTCCCACTGTGTATAGATGGCTCCGTGCGGCCTCCCGCTGTGTAGAGATGCCTCTGTGCGGCCTCCCGCTGTGTATAGATGGCTCCGTGCGGCCTCCCGCTGTGTGTAGATGGCTCCGTGCGGCCTCCCGCTGTGTATAGATGGCTCCGTGCGGCCTCCCGCTGTGTATAGATGGCACCGTGCGGCTCCCTGCTGAGTATAGATGGCACCGTGCGGCCTCCCGCTGTGTATAGATGGCTCCGTGCGGCCTCCCGCTGTGTATAGATGGCGCCGTGCGGCCTCCCGCTGAGTATAGATGGCTACGTGCGGCCTCCCGCTGTGTATAGATGGCACCGTGCGGCTCCCTGCTGTGTATAGATGGCTACGTGCAGCCTCCCGCTGTCTCTGGGGGGGGCGCCGTGCGGCCTCCCGCTGTGTATTGATGGCACCATGCGGCTCCCTGCTGTGTATAGATGGCTATGTGCGGCCTCCCGCTATGTATAGATGGCTCCGTGCGGCCTCCCGCTGTGTATAGATGGCTCCGTGCGGCCTCCCGCTGTGTATAGATGGCTATGTGCGGCCTCCCGCTGTGTATAGATGGCTCCGTGTGGCCTCCCGCTGTGTATAGATGGTGCCAGGCGGCCTCCCGCTGTGTATAGATGGCTACGTGCGGCCTCCCGCTGTGTATAGATGGCGCCGTGCGGCCTCCCGCTGTGTATAGGTGGCTCCGTGCAGCCTCCCGCTGTGTATAGATGGCTATGTGCGGCCTCCCGCTGTGTATAGATGGCTCCGTGCGGCCTCCCGCTGTGTATTGATGGCTACGTGAGGCCTCCCGCTGTGTATAGATGGCGCCGTGCGGCCTCCCGCTGTGTATGGATGGCTACGTGCGTCCTCCTGCCGTGTATAGATGGCTACGTGTGGCCTCCTGCCGTGTATAGATGGCTACGTGCGGCCTCCTGCTGTGTATAGATGGCTACGTGCGGCCTCCTGCTGTGTATAGATGGCTACGTGTGCTCAATATTGAGTCATACAATTAATGTAAGACTATGTGCCCACGATGCAGAAATGATCCGGATTTTTTTGAGCATTTCTGCATCTCCCTGGCAGAAAAAAAGCATGCGGATTGTACATGCGGATTGTACATTCGGATTGTACATGCTGATTGCACATGCTGATTGTACATGCGTTTTTCCTGACAGGGACATGCTGATGTGAAGCGTCCTTCACATGCATTTCCGCATGCGGGTTAATAATAAATATATACTTACCTTCTGATGGCCTGCCGACGTCAGCGGTTGCGTGACCCGTCACATGACTAAATGACGTCACGGCAGGTCCTTTTCACACCATCGCGAGCTGCCGGCAAGCCAGGACGCAACGGATAAAGACACCGGGGGCCATCAGAAGGTAAGTATAATATTTATTTTTTATTTTATTCTTTTTTTACAGGTTCTATGGTACCCGGGTCCAGAGGAGAGTCTCCTCTTCTCCAAACCCGGGTACCATCCGCACATTGAAACGCATGGATTCTGCACGTACAGATGCAGTGATGTGGATTCCATGTGTTCCAATGCAAGCCAACGCCGCGCTTCTGCAAAATAATTGTTAGTGCTGCAGATTTTTCCGCAATGATAATCCGCAGCGGAAATTTCCGCAGCATGTGCACAGCACATGCGGATTATCATTGGGGAACGTGGCAGGCCTTCTACCAAGCGTTTTTTAAGCATTTCTGCAGCGGAATTGCCGCTGCGGAAAAGCTTAAAAAACGCGTAGTGGGCACACAGCCTAAAAAAAATTATTATAATTAATATTGTGCCAAATTAATTTCACGTGAACTATCACATGATCTATCACAGGGGATCATGTGACATGTCACGTGATACATCAGGTGTGTGTGTGTGTGTGTGTGTGGGGGGGGCGCGCCTTCTAAACTGCCCGGGGCCCTTGCTACTCTTAATCCACCCCTGGTGGTACAGTATCAAATACATTTCGCAAAGTCCAGATAAATCACATCAGCTGCATTACCAACATCCAGATTTGCACTGACCTCCTCAAAGAAACCCAATATGTTGGTTAGACACAACTTATCTTTCATGAATCCATGTTGGTTGTCAATTATTAAATTATTCTCTGCAATATATTTCTGAAGGTCATCTCTTATAATGCACTCAAAAACCTTGCACACTACTGATGTCAGACTTTCCGGGTGGTAGTTGCCTGGATCCACCTTTTTAACTTCCTTGAATAAAAAAAAAGTACTTTATGAGCCAGCCTCCATTCATTCCTGTGGTACCAATCCTGTTACGACAGCATCTAAGAATATGAGATACATTGGTCTGTCAATTACTGAGCTCAATTCCTTCAAAATGCTTGGATGAATGCGATCTGGGCTGGGGGATTTATCAATATTTAATTTGCACAGACTCAGGCGTACTTATTCTTGTGTTAAACTAGTTATATCAGGTGGTGAACTTTGATTTTTGCCTTGTTGAATGATCCTCGGAGCAGTCAGTTCATTGATGAACATGGATGAAAAGTGCCTGTTTAATATCTCACCCTTTTCTTTGTACTCTGTAATTATCTTGTTATTATCTTTTAAGGGGCCCTTAACCATCCATTTTTTCTTTTTGGCATTGTCGTTGGCGATTTGTTTCTCTGTAAATAACTTTGCTAGCTTACTTTATTTTTTACATTTCTTATTGAGATCTTTATACTTCTGAAATGCTATTTCTGTATTCTTTACCTTCATGATTTTGAATGCCATGTTTTTGTCTTATTAAACTTCATACTGTCTTATTTATGCATAATGGTTTCTTTTTATTTCTGGACATTTTATTACCAGAGGGTATAAGTTTTCATCAGGATTCTAGTAGTATATCCTTAAACATGCCCCATGTATGTTCGGTATTTCCAGTTACCATGACATGATCCCAGTCTACAGGTAGATGTGGCCACACAATAAAATAAAAAAGAATAGCTCTACCTGTGGCCAAGCATTTTTGTTTCCCTGATCACAGCATCACAGACATGAAATTATTGGTATTAAAAGGTAATTTCAAATCTCAGAGAGACAGAAAAGTTTGGGAATATAAACTCATGGTGACCTTTGACAACTTCAGAGCAGGAATGAATGTGTCGCATGGATTTATGTCATTCTACATCAACTAAGAAATCTGGTCCTCAAAACTGTGGGGTCATCACAACCCTGGACCAGACCTCAGTCACAGGACAATAAAACTTTCACACACTTTATCTATGAACTGCTAAAATATTTACAGTCAGAACTCTTTGTCTCTCTCCCATAGTAATAGCTCTGTTTTATGTCACCTGTCTCATCTATTGCATTATTTCTGTGTCCTACTGTGTATAAATATGTCACTCTTCAGATTTTGTGTTATACTACGCCTGATGAACAGGCTTGAGTAGTCTCAAAAGCTTGCAACTTGTTACTATCTTTTCAGTTAGCTATTAAAAGGTATCAACCACTGAGGACTCTCAAATCTAAATATTTATTTAATTAGTTGCAGCATTTCATCCTCTACCTGTTCAGCTATATTAGGAGGCTTGTAGAAAACTCCAATTAGCAGCTTTCCATTATTGCCATCCCCATATACATTTACCCATACTGACTCTACATTGTCCCAGCTCCCCCCAATGTTGTCATTGAGAACAGATCTTAAAAAAGTTGTCCATTACTTTATATTATTCCCCCAATGTATCCCCCTGGGGCCCCTTTTTGCAAATACGTTCCGCAGCAGATAATGTATGTGAGCGGCGCTATCGATGGTCGCTGACAGGCATCATATGACCCTGCGCTGACGTCACGACAAGAGAGGCGTGACTCAGCGCTGGGGTCCCCGCGGTGGCTGCTGGGTTGTGGGCGGGGTTACCCCCCGCGTCACACCCAGCATCCACCACTCGCTTTCCCAATGAATGGGGAGAGGCAGAGCTCGTGGTGGATTCCGGGTGTGACACGGGGGTAACCCCGCCCACAGGCTGGCTTCCACTGTGGAACCAGGAAGACAAAGACCTCCGGCTGCTGCTAGCACTTGTTGTGACATCAGCGTATGACAGAGCCGGCTGCAGCTGGGGGTCACGTGATGCCTGTGAGCGGCCAGTGATAGCGCCGCTCACAGGCATTATCTGCAACGAAAGGTATTTACAAAAATGCTTAGGGGCACCGGGGGAATACATTAGGGGGGTAATCTAAAGTAGTGGACAACCCCTTTAAGTTGGATTTAATGAAAATACACACTCCTCCACCTTTTTTGTCTTTCCTGTCCTTTCTAAATGTAGTGTAACCCTCTACATTTGTCACTCAGTCATGGCTTTCCTCTAACCAGGTTTCTATAATGCCCACCACATCGAAATCTGTGGCCGACATAAGAGTCTCTAATTAATTCATTTTGTTTGCAAGACTTTCTACATTTGACAGCAGACATTTAATACTATTAGCACATTTATTACTCTTGGTCACCTCCCTACTTTCCTTACATATCCCAACCCCCCTAAATCCACATTGACCCCTACTGTCTCACTGTCTCTGTCTACTCTATCTATCCCCTTATTAGTACAACTACCCCCCAACACCTCAGATCTTAGTTTAACCCTCTGTCACATACAATAGGCCTGACAGGCACATCTCTTTTACTTTCATTTCTCCTTCCTCACCAGATTGTGAGGAAATCCCCTCCCTCCAGGTAGTCTCCTGTCTCTAGCAGCTCTGTGAAACCTCATACCACAGTTGGATTGCAGAGCTTCAGGAGGACAGATATAACTGCGCTAATCTCTCAGGCTCATTGTATGTGAACACGTCACACTCAATAAGGTTGGTATTTTATGTTTTTATTCATGACAATTGTTTATTTAGCTTGTTTTATGAATGTATAGCACAAAGTGTGAGGATATTTCATAGAAATAAGGCAGATTAGAAAGAAAGTGTGCTGCTCAGGCATATACAGTAGTTCCCTAACACATATTCATTCTCTTGCTTCAGATTATCTGTTGAAATGGAGAGGAAAATGTAAAATTTATCAAAAAACCTTGATGTTGAGGAAGTAACAAACATGCTGTTAGATGATACAGACACAGACCCCACACTGAATGAGGATTTAGGAGAGGAAAGTGAGATTGATTCTCATGATGAGGTAGATGTGAAGTGGATTCTGAAACAGAGCAAGATGGTGACAGTGATGAGGATGAATATGTAGAATTTTATTATATGGGAAAAGATAAAAAAAACCCAATGGAACAAGAAGCCACTCCAGAAAAAGTGTAGGGAACCTCAAAACATTATTACTCACCTTCCTGCAGTTATAGGAACTGCAAGTAATGCAAAAACTGCAGTTGAATGCTGGAATAGTTTATTCACAGATGACATTCTGGACTCTATTGTCACATATACCAATCAATATATAGACATTATAAAGGACAAGTTCATCTGCAACAGAACCATCAAGGCCACAGATTAAATAGAACTGCGTGCTTTCTTTGGATTATTATACCTTGCAGGAGCTTATAGGGCAAATAGACAAAGTTTGGAGGAACTTTGGAGTAAAGTTGGGGATGGAGTTGAAAAATTTGGCCTTGTTATGTCCATAAACAGATTCAAGCTTCTAATTCGTTGCCTTCGGTTTGACGACAGAACTACCCGAACCGAACGTAAAACACATGACCGACTTGCTCCAATTCGTGATATATTCCAAAAATTTGTTGAAAACTGTAAAAAAAGCTATTGCCCTGGGGAGAATCTCACTATTGACGAAATGCTCCCTGGTTTTCGTTTTAAATGTGCCTTTCGTCAATATATTCCATCAAAGCCTAACAAATATGGAATAAAAATGTATGCCCTTGTTGATGCCAGTAGACCTACACTTACAACCTGGAAGTTTATGCAGGAAAAGAACCAGAAGGTCCTTACTGTGTCAGCAACAAACCCAGTGATGTTGTAAAAAGACTGGCTGAGCCCTTATTTGGATCGGGTCGCAATATAACAGCTGACAATTAGTTTTCAAATTGTGATCTGATTGATTATCTGAAAATGCAGAAGCTTTCATATGTCGAAACTGTAAGAAAAAATAAAAAAGAATTGCCTACACAGTTTGTAAGTGTGAAAGGGAGACAACAGTACAGCAGTATGTTTGCATTCCATAATGGAAAGGTTTTGGTTTCCTATGTACCACAAGCAAAAAAAATTGTACTTCTTCTATCAACACTTCATGATGATGATGCCATCGATCCTGGGACTGAGGCACAAAAAAACCCAGAGATAATTACATTTTATAATGCAACCAAAGGGGGTGTTGATACAGCTGATCAGATGTGCTCAACTTTCAACGTCAGCAGAAACACCAAACGCTGGCCAATGGTCATATTTTTTGCTATGTTGAATTTGGGTGGTATAAATTCACAAGACATTTACCTTGAAAACAAGCTTGAACCACTCCGTAGACGATTCTATCTGAAAAAATTGGCCCATGAACTAGTGCTTGGAGAGCTACGCAGGAGAAGTATGAAAACAATCGGTATCCCCTCTCGCCTTCAAGTTCAGCTCAAAAGATTCCGCCCAGAAGATGATAGTGAAAATTCACCACCTGCACCACCTCCCAAAAGAAGGAGATGCACCACCTGCACCACGGAAAGCGGAATCAGAAGGCTTTCTAATTATGAATGTCACAAATGTCATAATGCAATCTGCCTGACACATGCAAAAATGATGTGTAATTCTTGCTCTTTGCTCTGCAAGTGTAATTTTTCTGGGGAAACTTCAGGATCTAATTTTGATTGAATATGTGTTTAATAGTACTTAAGGTACCTTAAAATTAAATTTGTTTCCATAAATTTTCTTTTTTGAGAGTTTTTTGACAGAGTCGAACTAGGGACTATTTGGCGGGAGTTTTGAAATGTTTGTATTTCAGAGTTATTAGTTTTATGTTAAGTAAATGGTTTTTTTTTTCACCTGAGTATGTGTAGTCTCTTTTATTACATCCCTATGAAGGTCACTGATCACTTTTAGAGCACTGAAATTGCAAACATTAGATATTATAGGTATTTTTCTAGCCTGCGCCTGACAGTCACATTGTATGTGAACTCGTTAGAACCGATATTGTATGTGATGGAGGGTTAAAACCTCCTCCATTTATTTGACCATTTTTTCCCCCAGCACAGCTGCACCCTCCCCATTCAAGTGCAGCCCGTCCCTATCGGAGAGCCTGTAGCCGACAGTAAAGTCGGCCCAGTTCTCTATGAACCCAAACCCTTCCTTTCTGCACACTTATTTATCTCCCTAAGCTCCTGCTGTCTGTCTAGTGACGCTCGTGGAACAGGCAGTATTTTTAGAAACACCACCTTGGAATGCCTGGCCTTCAGCTTCTCTCCTAATTTTCTGAAATCATTTTTAAGGACCTTCTACCTCCCTTTAACTTTGTCATTGGTATCAATGTGTACCATGACCGCTGGGTTTGCCCCAGTCCCACCCAGTAATCTGTCTATAAGGTCCGCAATATGCCGAACCCGAGCACACGGCAGACAATACACTGTTCGGTATTCAAGGTCTTGGCGGCAGATGACCCTGTTTGTCCGCCTAATTATAGAGTCCCCTAACACCAACATCTGTCTGGTCTTTGATGCACTCCTATTTCCCTTCTTCTTACAAGAGTCGTTTTCCTGGTTGATAGGAGCAATGTCCTGCTGTAGTGATCAAAGTTCTGGGCTTGCAATCCTAATATCAACCAAAAAGGCATTTGTGGAGACAGGAGGATCAGTGGGTGCTCTCGTCCACTGGCCCGGCTGTCTTTAGAAAGACTGCATGGACCAAAGCTCATCCCAATAAACGCCCGCACTCCTTTTCCGTGGGAATAATATGACTCAGACAACAAAGCGTGAGGGTAAAACAGTGTGGCAATATTTTATTGAACCACCAACAGACAATAACATATAGAACATTCCCAGCAAATACACAAAATGGTGCAAAATAGAGTCTCACCCTTCTGCTGGCTCGCTGGCATTAGAGCAGCAGTGACTTTGGGGCTTCCAGGGCCGACTACCTCCACTAGTGGCTTATCGCTTTTGGCAGGCACCCACAGAGAGGACGTAATGACAAGCTTAGGAAACTGATAGTCCATTGAGGTACATAGCCAGGTGACCTGATTGTGCCAACATGCCTTTTCTGAACAACTCCACGGGGCCAGGTGACCGGATAGTCCCAACCTGGCTTCTCCGAACGTCTCCATGGGTTCAGTGATGGTCAATGGATCAGCTCTGTATTTCTCCAGCTGGGGCCGTGGTCCCTTCAGCTGGTGTCCTGTAGAGTGTCTTTAATCTGTATTCCTCTGGTTGGAGACATGGTGCCATGGCTGCAGTTCTGTAAAGTCTCTCTGCAAAAGGATAGAGGTTCCTTGTTACCCACATCTGTCCTTCAGGCCACTATCCACAGGTCAGGGGGTAGCTGGGATGAGGTCAACTCTCATTGTTCGAGTATTCAATCAATCTGCATAGTTTGTCCGTCAATGTTTGCAGGTTAACAAGCTACATGGACTGATACAATGGGTACTCTACATTTTAGCAAACATCAATGTTCAGGCTCATATGAACAATAGTTTGTGTCTCCTGACCTACTGAAAAATATGTCTGGCCTAATTAAGAATAAATGCTGTGTCATCACAGCACATTTACTGGGTCGTGCCAAACCAGGACTGGTCTCCTTGGCACTTTCCCCCTACCCCTTCTTCTAACTGTTGCCCAGCTACCTACTTCTGGGTCCTGATCTTCCCCACTTCGACACTCCTCCATATCACTGGCCCCAGCCAGAGCATGCTCAATGAGCTCTAAACTCCTCTCCAGGTTTACAATGCTCCTGAGTGTTGCAAGCTGCATATTTAGATCCACTACCTTGGCTTCCAAACATGTAACATGCTGTCATCGAGCGCAGATATATTCACCTTCAAATGGCTGTTCAAGGCATGCATACATCTCACAAGATGCACACCTGGTAGCATTGTCCATAGAGCACATATCAAATGGGGATAGACAGTACAGATACAAGCAGAAAGCAATGGAAAACTAGTAAAGAAAACACCAAACTATGCTCTTATGTTAAACTATGATATTGTTTTTAACCCCTTCACCTCCTTAACATTTTTGCGTTTTCGTTTTTTGCTTTTCTTGTTCCCAGAGCCATATTTTTTTTTATTTCTCCACCAATATAGCCAAGTGAAGGCTTTAGTTTTGCAGATGAGTTGTACTTTTGAACAACACCATTGATTTTACCATATAATGTACTAGAAAACGATGAAAAAAATTCCAAGTGAGGTAAAATTGCAAAAAAAGTGCAATTCTACTTTATTTTTTCTTTTTTACTCTGTTCACTAAATGCTAAAGCTAACCTGCCATTATGATTCTTCAGGTCATAACGAGTTTGTAGATACCAAAGAGGTTCTTTTTTATTTATGTTGTGAAAAAAATCCAATGTTTGTAAAAAAAAAAATAAGTCACCATTTTCCAAGACCCGTAGCGTCTCCATTTTTTGGGATCTAGAGCCGTGTGAGGGCTTATTTTTTGCGCGCCGAGTTGACATTTTTATTGATACTATTTTGTGATACAGTACATACAATGTTTTGATCGCTCGTTATTGCATTTTATTTCAATGTTGAGGAGACCGAAAAAACATAATTCTGGCGTTTTAATTCTTTTTATATTTTCATAGATCGGGTTTTCTGAATGCGGCGATACCAAATATGTGTATTTTTTTTTTCATTGTTTAATTTTGAGTAGGGCGAAAGGGGGGGTGATTTGAACTTTTATATTTTTCAATTTATTTTTATATTTGCAAAAACCTTTTTTTTTACCTTTTAGATGCTTCAATAGTCTTCATAGGAGACTTGAGGCTGTGATCTTCTGATCACTTGTGTTACATGTAATAAAAATGCTCATCTGCTATGAGTGCTGGCCACTGGGCGGTGCTCACAGCAGTTTGGCAATAACAACCACAGGGGTCTCCTGCAGACCTCGGGTTGTCATGCCAACCCATCGGTGGCCCGGGATCATGTGACGGGCGTACCAATGGGCGGAGGTAATGATGCGTTTCTGGTGAGATCATGTTAAATGCCGCTGTCAGAGATTGACAGCGGCATTTAATATGTTGACAGCCACGGGTGGATCACGATTCCACCAGCGGCTATTAGGGGCACATGTCAGCTGATGAAATCAGCTGTCATATGCGTGAAAAGGTGTGGGCTCATCGCCAAAGCCTGAACCAAAAAGGGAGAGGCGGCCTATAATATATATATATGTCATAGGTTGTAAAGGGGTAAACTATACACTTATCTGCAGCCCCGCACTTAAAATGCAGCCCCTGCTCCGCTCAGCAGCCTTGTTTAGAGTCAATGGAACTTGTAGTTCTCCAACCAGAAAAAAAAGCTGTGATTGGATATGCAAATTGGATCACACGCACCCATACAAGTCCATGGGTGACTGTGAAAGATTCTACTGCACGTGTATGTCATCCGAGTGCAGACCGATTTTATGCAGACACTGACAATGGAGAAGATGGAGAAATTAAGTTCTCTGTCTTCTCCACACCCGTGATACGATTCTCTCATGCAAGAGAATCAGATCACAGTAAAATGAAACTCAGCTCAAACTCCGAAATATGTATGCCTTAGCATGTCCAATGTCGGTTTGTACTGCCACCTTGTGGTTGGATGACCTCATGATGACGTTATAAACAATTCATATATGTAGGCCAATAGAAGGAGACTTTACACCTAATTGTTTATACATTAGAGGACGTGCCACACACTTATCAGTGTAGTGGAGAGAAGCTCCTGCTTTACTCACAGTTAGCACCCACGTTGAAGCATTGTACAGGAATGTACAGAGTGATATAGGCGGTACCAAGTGGGTGGTGGGTAGCAAAAAGGATGCCGTTTTGTCCAATGTCACTCTACTCTGTCTTGTGTCCTGTGATTCAGCAGTATAGTAGAGAGCGGCTCCTGCTACACTAACTTGCACATTTGACTCAGCTGCTACTGCTTCATCAAACTGGTGTCGGCCACTCCATCTGCATTCACAACCCACATCGAAGTGCTGTATAGGGGTGTACAGTGTGATGTAAGTGGTACCTAGCCAGGGGGTGATACATTTTCTATCACAGTCACTGTCCAGGGTCGGGCTATGCAATAATATTCTCATATGTGTAACTACTTTGAATTGTACACATGATGATAATACTCCTCCGATGGAACTGAAACACCAACTTGACAGCTGGCTCCTTGGAAGTAGCAGCCTCTCTAAGGGTTTCCATCAAAGGAAAAATATAGTAAAAACAATATTAAGTATATTAATTGTGCATCCTGAGGCACAGCACTTCAAGACATTTGTAATATAAGAATATCACCTAATTTTGAAGTATTTTCTGACAAAGATATGATCAAAATACAATATTATAAAACAATGTATGTTCCTGCTTGCATCTGACTTACTTTTTTCTAGTGCACGGAGACATATGGTGTTTTCCTTCTCTGATTTTTTTTTCTGCAGCACAAGCACAAAATAGGTAGCAGTGCACTAACCTGAAAATTACTTTTAGCTGATAAGGCTATCACACAATTGCCAATTCTATTGTATATCTCATTTTTAGTATCAAGGAAATGATCTACAACTTTCTAATATATAATATGTTTTATTTCCTCACTATTGGACAGCACCAAACTCTTACATATACAGTTATATGAAAAAGTTTGGGCACCCCTATTAATCTTAAGCTTATTGTTTTATAAAAATTGGTGTTTTTGCAACAGCTATTTCAGTTTGATATATGTAATAACTGTTGGACACAGTAATGTTTCTGCCTTGAAATGAGGTTTATTGTATTAACAGAAAATGTACAATCTGCATTCAAACAAAATTTGACAGGTGCATAAGTATGGGCACCTCACCAGAAAAGTGACATTAATATTTAGTAGATCTTCCTTTTGCAAAAATAACAGCCTCTATTCACTTCCTGTAGCTTTTAATGAGTTCCTGGATGAAGGTATTTTTGACCATTCCTCTTTACAAAACAATTCCAGTTCAGTTAAGTTTGATGGTCGCCGAGCATGGACAGCCCTCTTCAAATGATCCCACAGATGTTCAATGATATTCAGGTCTGGGGACTGGGATGGCCATTCCAGAACATTGTAATTGTTCCTCTGCATGAATGCCTGAGTAGATTTGGAGTGGTGTTTTGGATCATTGTCTTGCTGAAAGATCCATCCCCTGCGTAACTTCAACTTTCTCACTGATTCTTGAACATTATTGTCAAGAATCTGCTGATACTGAGTGGAATCCATGCGTCCCTCAATTTTAACAAGATTCCTGGTGCCGGCATTGGCCACACTGCCCCAAAGCATGATGGAACCTCCACCAAATTTTACTGTGGGTAGCAAGTGTTTTTCTTGGAATGCTGTGTTTTTTTGCCGCCATGCATAACGCCTTTTTGTATGACCAAACAACTCAATCTTGGTTTCATCAGTCCACAGGACCTTCTTCCAAAAAGAAATTGGCTTCTCCAAATGTTCTTTTGCATACCTCAGCCGACTCTGTTTGTGGCGTGCTTGCAGAAACAGCTTCTTTCGCATCACTCTCCCATACAGCTTCTCCTTGTGAAAAATGCGTTGTATAGTTGACCGATGCACAGTGACACCATCTGCAGCAAGTTGATGCTGCAGCTCTCTGGAGGTGGTCTGAGGATTGTCCTTGACTGATCTCACCATTCTTCTTCTCTGCCTTACTGATGTTTTTCTTGGCCTGCCACTTCTGGCCTTAACAAGAACTGTCCCTGTGTTCTTCCATTTCCTTACTATGATCCTCAAAGTGGAAACTGACAGGTTAAATCTCTGAGACAGCTTTTTGTATCCTTCCCCTGAACAACTATGTTAAATAATCTTTGTTTTCAGATCATTTGACAGTTGTTTTGAGGTGCCCATGATGGCACTCTTGAGAGGAGATTCAAACAGGAGAACAACTTGCAAGTGGCCACTTTAAGTAGCTTTTCTCATGATTGCATACACCTGGCTATGAAGTTCAAAGCTCAATGAGGTTACAAAACCAAAAAAAGTGCTTTAGTAAGTCAGTAAAAAGTAGGTAGGAGTATTTAAAACAAGAAAATGATAAGGGTGCCCATACTTATGCACCTGTCAAATTTTGTTTGAATGCAGATTGCTCATTTTCTGTTAGCACAATAAACCTCATTTCAAGGCAGAAACATTACTGTGTCAAACAGTTATTACATATATCAAACTGAAATAGCTGTTGCAAAAACACCAATTTTTATAAAACATTAAGCTTAAGATTAATAGGGGTGCCCAAACTTTTACATATAACTGTAATTGTATCCTCTTGTTAGGTAAAAACTCGGACAAGTTATCTATTTACCTGGTCTCTGAATTACACGTATCTTGATGGATGAAATGTTGGGGAATGGAAACGTAAAGTATATTTTTGGATAAAACCAGAAATACTTTTTAAATTACATACATGTACTATATGGAGTGTCATGAAATGGGGTTTCATGGCTTTAGCCAATGCCAAACATTGGCCAAAGTGTAAAGCTAAGTGCCCACGATCCAGAAATGCTCCGGATTTTTTCCTGAGCGTTTCTGCATCTCCCTGGCAGAAAAAAACGCATGCGGATTGTACATGCGTTTTTCCTGCCAGGGACATGCGGATGTGAAGCGTTCTTAACAGGCATTTCCGCATGCGGGTTGTCAAGCGATTTCCAAGCGATTTTAGCATCACTTGGAAAGTGCTTGACAACTTGGTCACACTATATAAATCCATGCAACCGGCATGGATTTTATAGTATGACCAAGTATAGTAGAAAAAACGATTAAAAATGGTAAAATATCAAAAGAAAACCATTATACTCACCCTCTGATGGCCGCCGGTGTTTTCTCTGCTGCGTTCGGTTTCCCCGGTGTCTCGCGGTTGTGTAAAAGGACCTTCCATGACGTCATTTAGTCATGTGACAGGTCACGCGACCGCCGACGTCAGTGTGTAGTGATGCGGATATTAAGCGATTCAATGCAAGTCAATGGCGGTGAAAATACTGCGATTCCGCAGAATAATTGGTAGTGCTGCTTTTTTTTCTGCAATGATAATCCGCAGCGGAAATTTCCGCAGCATGTGCACAGCACATGCGGATTATCATTGGGGAACATGGCAGGTCTTCTACCATCCGTTTTTTAAGCGTTTCTGCAGCGGAATTGCCTCTGCCGAAACGCTTAAAAATCGCATAGTGGGCACACAGCCTAAAACACACCACCGTTAAAGGGGTTTTCCCATGAACAAAAGTTTATTTTAATAATTAGCTGTGTCTGACCATGTATGGAACATGGTCTGATCATACCACATCTCCTGGGCAGGGGAGGAGGCAAAAGACAATACAGACATTACAGCAGGGGATGGCAGAGGATTCATTTTGTGAGGTAAAACATTTCACTGCCTGTTTTTAAACAATATTTTACCTCACAAAATGAATCCTCTGTGATCCCCTGCTGTAATGTCTGTATTGTCTTTTGCTTCCCCCCCTGCCCAGGAGATGTGGTATGTTCCGTACACGGTCGGACACAGACAATTTTTAAAATGAACTTTTGTTTGTGGGAAAACCCCTTTAAAGTCTAGAGCAGTGGAAACTAGAATGATGAATCACCTTCTACTAACTGTCAGATGGATAAATCTAGGTTTGGTAGATGACCAGAGAACCTAGCCTGCAGTATCTGACTGCATAGTGCCTATTTTAACATTTAGAGTAGAAGTTATCTTGGTATGCCTCTGATTTCACTGGTTGACAAAAAAATGTTTTTTTTCTTTCACAAAAACAAAATTAACTGGATATAAATATATTTTTTGTGCTAAATTTGAATGTGCTTTCAGATTTGTTCCATTAGGCAGGGTTTTTTTGTGACCCACAAAATACTGCTTACCTAGAAAATGTTTGATGATGATTTACGGGAATATTTTGCATCCGGGATGTTTCTCTTAATGATCCAGCAATGGTCAGCCAGCATACTGGAGCTCCACTTGCCTTGGTACCTCCATTCCATTGTAGAAATCTGCTGATGAAATCACTCCCCATGCTGTTCACTAGGTATAAACTGACCAGTTGATGTTTGGGTCCATCGGGTTCAGCCAAACTTTATAAAAAAGTTTGGCTCGGGTACTAGAACAGTACCTGAACTTGATCCCGAACCACATTCAAGTGAATAGGGGGTCTGAACATCTGGCGTTTCCCACTCTGTCATCTGTGTGACAGTGTGGGAAACACCAGCTCTGACCCACGGTAACTTTACTGAAGTCACCGCTGGTCACAGCCACTGGATATTGTGGACCGCTCTGAGTTCCCACACTGGACAGTGTGAGAGCCAACGGCTATGACCGGCGGTGAAAAGGTTACCGCCGGTCAGGCATAAGCTGATGACTACTACTCTCATCATTGTACGCCTGATCTCGCTGATAGCAGCAAGAGCAGGCAATGTTGATGAGAGTATTCACCAGCTGGCGTCTATGAGCAGTAAGAAATATGTCAGAGAGATATATAATTAATGCAGTGCATGTGTAGCTTACAGTACATGTATTTAGCTAACAAATAAAGAAATAAAATAAAAAAATTGTGTGGAGTCCCCCTTATTTTTAACATCCAACTGAGGGAAAGCAGACAGCTGGGGGCTGGAGTTGTTATTCTGGAAAGAGGACAATAAACATGGAGCTTCCCAGGCTCTTAATATCAGCTCACAACTGTCTGCGTAGCCGTTACTGGTTATTAAAAAGAGGGACACCCCCCAAAAAAAAATGACGTGGGGTTATTTTTAATAACCAGCAATCGTTAAACAGACAGATGCGGGCTGATATTAATAGGCTGGGAAGGGGACAATATCCATGACTAACAACACCAGCACTCAGCAGATCAGTAGATACGCCAATTCTGGCGCTTAGCCTCAGCTCTTCATGGTTGCCCTGATGCATTGGTAAGCGGGTAATGGTTTTGGAGTTGATGTCAGCTGTGTAATGCACGCTGACATCAAGCCCAAAGGTTAGTAATGGATGCACCATTTCTGAGATGGCTGAGGGCTGGTGTTATTAGTCTGGGAGGGGGCCAATATCCATGGCCCCTTCCCAGCCTATTAATATCAACCCAAAGCTGTCTGCTTAGCCTTTGCTGGTTATTAAAAATAGGGGGGACCCCATGTCCTTTTTTGGGGAGTTCTCCCCATTTTAATAACCAGTAAAGGCTATGCAGACAGCTGTGATCTGACATTAATAGCCTGGAAGCATTATGGATATTGTCTCTTCCCAGAATAAAAACACCAGCCCTTAGCTGTCTGCTTTCCCTCAGCTGGGTATTAAATATAGAGGGGACACCACATGTTTTTTAATTTATATATTTATTAACAAGTACAGTAAAATACACACCCAAGGTAACCTTAATTCACAGCCTCCAGGTATTCCAGCAGCTGGAAACTCCAGTAACCTTAAAGTCTCCCTTAATGACTCCCTTAAGGTTTCCAGGCCTCACAGCAGAGTAGTTAGTGTTCGGGGTCCGGTACCGGACACTAGAAGTCCGGTATGGACCCTGAACTTTCCAGTTCGGGTTAGCTGATCCCTAGTGTTTACTGACAGCACTAATTTTCTGGGAAGTAGTCCAGGTGGAAGTCCAAGAAATGAAGATTTAAGGACATGTTGCATCCCATAGCTTGGTGTGATTTCACAAGATCACTCACTATATCACCATAGATTTCTGCTTTACGATTTCCAATAAAAGAAGAGGAGACACTTTTGAAGGACAGCAAGGCAGCTTTTTTTTGCAGTGGATTTAACAATTCCTGAAATTGTTCATTGTCCATCACTGATCTTATTTGTAGCCCTATAAAAATGCCTTCTTTCAGTTTTGCTTCAATAACTTTGGGAAATCTAGATTTCAAATGTATAATCACGTGCTTTTATGAATTGTTTCATCAATCCTAGTTGAATATGGTGTGGAGGTAAATATACTTTTTAGGATTCACTAAAGGTACATTTAACCCATTTTTTTATCCAGAAACAAGAGATTCACGTTTAGGTCATTGTTTTTGAATATAGTGAGACGTCCTATCAATACCATCCCATTCACATAAGAAACAGCAGAATTTAGAGTACTCAAGTTGCAATCCAAGCAATAAATCAATCATCTTCAAATCTCCACAGATATTCATTTTATTTTTCTTACTAAATTTTTTTAGAATAGCAGTTTCATATTTTCTTATGTCTCTTTCATATCAGCAGCATATGCAACAAGTATTGACAGGCGGTTATTACCATTATGCAAAACAATCGCCACTCATCTGCCTGTTGTTGATGTCTAAGGACCTCCGTAGAAGAACAAACTTTACAAAAAAGTTTTTTTTCTTCAGAGAAATTGTTTTATAATCACTCTCACAGCTACAATACCTGCATATTCTCACGTCTTCGCAGAGTAGATTCCATGCTTTGAGCCTAGAACTTAGAAGATTGTTGTTTAGACAAGTCTAAATCATGGATAAGGTTGTTCAGATCTTCTTGAGATAAGAAGTGAGGTTCTGATGAACAACTTGCTGCGAAAATAGGATCACTTCACAGAGTCAGATATATAAATAGAAGTGCTATACCAGATACATAATATGCAAAAATAAATATATAGACAATAATAAATACCATATATTCAAAGCCCCATAACCTCCAAAGTCGTTTCGCCAGATGGCTTTCTCAAGGAGTATTCTTGTCTATATATTTATTTTTGCATATCATGTATCTGGTATAGCACTTCTATTTATATATCCATTGTGATCTAATTTATTATTTATTTATCTGTATTTTACATAGATTAGTTGTTGCTACACTCATTTGTTGTACTTATTCACTTTAACATATATTCAAGATTAACCATTCATTGTCATCTATATGCCATACAACATACATTAATATTCTGAGACTATTGCTTATCCCTGAGTTTTTCTCTTCATTATCCCTTCCCTTCCTGTTTTTAATCATGTATATTAATAAAAACTATTAACATTTATACACTGCTCAAAAAAATAAAGGGAATACTCAAATAACACATCCTAGATCTGAATGAATTAAATATTCTCATTGAATACTTTGCTCTGTACAAAGTTGAATGTGCTGACAACAAAATCACACAAAAATCATCAATGGAAATCAAATTTATTAACCAATGGAGGCCTGGATTTGGAGTCACCCCCAAAATTAAAGTGGAAAAACACACTACAGGCTGATCCAACTTTGATGTAATGTCCTTAAAACAAGTCAAAATGAGGCTCAGTATTGTGTGTAGCCTCCACGTGCCTTTATGACCTCCCTACAATGCCTGGGCATGCTCCTGATGAGGTTGCGGATGGTCTCCTGTGGGATCTCCTCCCAGAACTGGACTAAAGCATCCGCCAACTCCTGGACAGTCTGTGGTGCAACGTGACGCTGGTGGATGGAGCGAGACATGATGTCCCAGATGTGCTCAATTGGATTCAGGTCTGGGGAATGGGCAGGCCAGTCCATAGCTTCAATGCCTTCATCTTGCAGGAACTGCTGACACACTCCAGCCACATGAGGTCTGGCATTGTCCTGCATTAGGAGGAACCCAGGGCCAGTGTATATTAAAATTACTTTTATGTCTATTCATTATTTATATGAGTCGGTTTAGTGAATTTTGCAAAAAAATCGGTACCTGATGAAAAAATTTGAACATAATATTTGAATTCAGGCGGTGAATTCCTTCTAGAATTGCCAATAAATGTTCTTGTGAAAAAAATCATGTTGACCAGTGTTTTCAGTTTTTGAACTTACCCCCTTATTTCCAGTAAAGGGTAATAATAATATTACATTATACAAGGATATTTGAGACAATTTTAAGCACACTTCTTTGTGGCAACTATTTGGTGAAGGCCCTTTTCTGTTCTAGCATATATGTGCCCATGCGCACAAAGCAAGGTCCATAAAAGCCTGGTTTGATGAGCTTGTGTAGAGTTCACTAAATGGCCAGGGCTGGGCCTGGACCTCAACTCCAACAAACACCAATAGCAAGTAGTGGAATTAGTGTGTATACTGAGATAGCTGTCAGTCACTGATAGGACCGCTCCCTGGGCCAAAAGTCCCAGAATAGACCAAGGTTTAACCCCTTAAGCCCCGGAGCATTTTCCGTTTTTGCATTTTCCTTTTTGCTCCCCTTGTTCCCAGAGCCATAGCGTTTTTATTTTTTCGTCAATATGGCCATGTGAGGGCTTATTTTTTGCGGGACGAGTTGTACTTTTCAACGCCATTACTAGTTTTACCATATCCTGTACAGTAAAACAGGAAAAAAATTCCAAGTGCGGTAAAATTGCAAAAAAAGTGCAATACCACAGTTGTTTTTTATTTTTTTTTTTTACCAAGTTCACTGAATGCTAAAACTAACCTGCCCTTCTTATTCTACAGGTCATTACGAGTTCATAGACACCAAACATGTATAGGTTCTTTTATATTTAAGTGGTGAAAAAAAATTCCAAAATTTGGTAAAAAAATAAATAAAAAAATAGCGCCATTTTCTAAGACCCGTAGCGTCTCCATTTTTCATGATTTGAGGCTGGTTGATGGCTTATTTTTTGCGCACCGGGCAAACGTTTTTATTGATAACATTTGGGGTAGATCCGATGTTTTGATCGCCCGTTATTGCATTTTATTGCAATTTTGCGGCGACCAAAAAAAGTAATTCTGGCGTTTAGAATTTTTTTCTCGTTACGCCGTTTACCGATCGGATTAATTCTTTTTTTACATTGATAGATCGGGCGATTCTGAACGCGGCGATACCAAATATGTGTATGTGGGTTTTTTTTTTTATATATTTTATTTTGAATGGGGCGAAAGGGGGGTGATTTAAACTTTTATATTTTTTTATTTTTTTTTATATTTTTAAAAACTTTTTTTTTTTACTTTTTGCATGCTTCTATAGTCTCCATAGGAGACTATAGAAGCAGCAACTATCCGATCGCCTCTGCTACATACAGGGGACGAGCAGGTCCCCTGCATGCAGCAGAAATCGTCCTGTGCTATGAGCGCCGACCACTAGGTGGCGCTCATAGCGACAAGATCACGACAACCACAGGCGTCTGCTGCAAACCCTGGGTTGTCATGCACGCCCATCGGCGACCCGCGATCACGTGACGTGGTCGCCGGTGGGCGGGGCTTATGACGCGCTACCCGGAAGCGCGCGTTAAATGCTGCTGTCGGAGATTGACAGCGGCATTTAACATGTTAACAGCCGCGGGTGGATCGCGATTCCACCCGCGGCTGTTGCGGGCACATGTCAGCTGTAAGAATCAGCTGACATGTGCTCCGTTCAGTGAGGGCTCAGCGCAGCAGCCCTCACTGAACCCGGGGCACGCAAATATGCGTACTAATACGTCCCCGGTAAGTAAGGGGTTAAATGATTAAAACACAGGTTATACTAAATCTTTTCTCACAAAACTATATATCAATCTGCTCAGCTCCCCCTACTCTATTACATGATGTCTGCAGATTGGACGGCATTTTCATTGTGTCAGGTTCACTTTATCGTTAGAAACTTTGTGGTGACTAACTGATTTTTATAGTAGATTTCAATACACAATAAGGGGTTATATTTTATAGACATATTAAAAGGTAATAACTGCCACTGATTGCAACTGGTACATCTAGCTGAAAGGACAATTACCTTTACAAGTGTATGCTTTATATTATGCTATATATTATCGTTACATTATATTTTTCCCATGAGGTACAGCATTGTGCAATATACATTATATAATATCTTGTTCCGAGTACATATTTCCCAACTTTGAAAGGCAGGAACGAGGGACACATAAAACAGAGACTATTTTATGTTAAGTCACTTCCCTAACCTTGCCCAGTTCTTTATATGCATCCACACATAAATAATGCTCCTCCTAAGCCCATTAGTGTTCCCACACTACGGTACAGCTTTCATGACCTCCTCACAAAATGCAATGCATTCACTGTACATTCCCCCACACACAGTATGATGTTTTCACAGTACATTCCCCCACCCACAATATGATGCCCCCACAGTACATTCCCCCACACACAGTATGATGTTTTCACAGTACATTCCCCCACCCACAATATGATGCCCCCACAGTACATTCCCCCACATACAGTATGATTTTACAGAGTCAAAAGTGAAAAATAAATTTTTACTTTACTTACATAAGTTGCCAGTTCTACTTCTTCAGTTCTTTTGTACATGCCCCTTTAGAGTATATCAGTGTAATGAAAATCCTGAGGAAAATCCCTTGCTCAGGACCATGGATTGGTTGGCAAATTTTAGTCTGGGGGAAATTATAGAGCACTGGCCCATGAGCTATAGCAGCCCACCTTTAGCTTGCTTAAAGTAGCAGCAGTAACAAGCAGCAGAGGTAACATGGCTTTAAAAAATCAGTGGCTGGTGTTTTCGTATTGGGATTGCACACGTGTGCAGTCCTAGATACTTTATCAAGCTGTTTGTAACAGGATGATTGTTCGGACGAACATTATTATAGTTATATAATTGTATTTTTTTTGCATTGGTTGTAGATGGCGCAGTGTAGTTAAATGATATAAGACTCTAATATCCTTAAAACTAGCTGTATGTCTCAGCAACCCAAATACAAATCTAATAGTCCACTAAACTAAATTCACAATGAACTGGATTTGATACATTAGACTCTACAGTTCAGGTTCACAAAGATATGTACAAATATGGTAAAAGTACCAAGTTTCCTATATAGATACAATACCAGAACTAAGCTTACTACATAGATACGGAAACAGAACCAAGCTTACTACATAGATACAGGAAAGGAACCAAACTTACTATATATGAACAGGAACAGAACTGAGCTTACTGCATAGTCAGATACAGGAACAAAACCAGGAAAATTATATGGCTTGGAGATTTCATAATCTCATAATTTCAAATCCTTTTAATTTTGCTTAACTCATCAAACAGCATGTTGTGTTGACAAAAACTGAACACTATACAAAAGGCACTTTTGCATTTTACCATTTTTCATGAAAACTTTGTCAACTTTATTTTTCCCCTCCAAAAAATGGATTTTGTTAATAGGGTCAGGATACTGATTCAGCTGTTTTCACACTCTCTGCGCTTGTCTGGTCATTTGATTGTCTGGATGCAAATCTCATATGAAGTAGTCATGAAACAAGTGCCCGAAGTGTGAAAACAGTTGAATCATAACAGTACGTTACACAATGTTAGAATTATTACACATTTTATTGTCAGTATGAAATCCTATAAATGACCCAGAGAACCCCTTTAAGGAGTAACATTGCATAGTCAGAAGAAAAATAAAGCCACCACCATTGAAACTGAACATTATACAAAAGGCACTTTTGCATACTACCATTTTTTATAAAAACTTTGTCAACTTTATTTTTTCCTCCAAAAAAAAGATTTTGATAATAGGGTCAGGATACTGTAGGGATTCAGCTGTTTTCAAAACTCTCTGCACCTGTCTGGTCATTTGATTGTCTGTATACAAATCTGATATGGAGCAGTCATGAAACAAGTGCCCGAAGTGTGACAAAACATAGATTTACATGGGTGAGTGGCATCTAATTTCAAAGTGAAATCATAGCATGCTGTGATTTTTTTCAATGACAGATTCTGTCAGTGAAAAAAATCGTGCTCCAGCACTACCCCATTGAATAACATTGGTCCGAGTGCTATCTGATAAAAATCGGATAGCACTCGTCCGATGTATACGCTGGTGTGAACAAGTCCTAATGCAGAATATTGGAAAGTGTAAATTGTGGTCTCCTATGATGTTCTGAAGCCCAGTGTGTGTCTGGGCTTCCCAACAGTAGTAACATGTAAGCAACGTTAGCCTTCGGTAGGCCCACTGGTGCCCTGTGATTGCATCATGGGGGTGGCAGATGGAAGCCAGTGCGTGTGTGCACCAACAATCGTTCCATTTACATGCCACTGTCAAGGATTGAGCAGTGTCTATAGTTAAGCTCTGGTTATTTCTGTTAGAGATAGATGCTTGGTATGCCTCCATATAAACAGTATGGTAGACAAAACAGCTCCATTTATACAGTATGGTAGAACCCCATCTCCCTATACATAGTATGATGTCCACTATAGACCTCCTTTGGTCAGTATGTTATGCCAACAATCCCTCTATACATAGTATAATGGTCATCACAGCCTCCTAAACACAATATAATGGCCCCACTGCTCCCTATATACAGTATGATGGCTACATAGCCGTCTATATACAGTACTATGTCCCCACTGCAAAGGGTAAAATGTGCAGCTTCCCTGCACCTTTTTTGTAATGATCTCCACAGCAGTAAGTACCGCTGATGGAGATCTGCAATAAATATGTTCCATGGAAACGTAGCTTAAAGATGTGTTTCAATTGTAAAAGTAATATTGAGCAGAATTAAGATTAGCTGTTAGTTTGGCCCTGCGAAACAGTTCATCACGTGGCCATCAATGTATTACACAGGTGGACCTATGATTGCTCTTTATCAAATATAAAACTATAGCTTCATAATTAAAAATAAACTCTAACTTGTATAAACTGGGACCTTTTATATTAGCTAATTGTATAATCTAAATAAACTTTTGTGAATTTAGCAATTTTTTATATGCATTCTTACACAACACATTTTAAAGCTTTATGCACAGAAATGTATTACATATAATATTGCAGTCTGCTTACTTATACATGAGATTCAGGATTTATATGGTAGAACTTGATTATATAAATGGTATTGGTAGAAGCATGCTGCAATTCTTCTTATGTGGACTTCACAATAGATTGTGTATACTAGTGTATTTTCATATATTTACATGTATGGCCCCATTAAAAGTCATTAGCATCATATTTGAGTTTTGTCTACTATGGATCCCCAATACCTATTTGTGCATAAGGACTAAAAACACCTGTGCCAAAGACCAGGTGCCCCATCTAGGAAAAAGTGAGAGATGCAAAAAGCCTATATGAATAAATAAGCTCTGTTTCAGCAAAAAATAGATTGCCACATGTGACTTAGCTAACAAAGTGATTGCAAAAATGCACATGATATTCATTCCAGTATTACTGACTTGTGTATAAAGAATGGCCTGACCTGAATGTATTTTCAGATATAGTATGGTAAATTGCTCATACAATGTTATTGTAGATGGAACATGCAATATATAAAAGTTAACTTCTTAATTTTATTATGTGATTAGATCCCTAATTAGCTAGTCTTATAGTATAATAAGCAACACTAAGTTTCATCTCATGTTTACTTTGTTTCCATATTATAGAAATAGATTTTACATGGACTATATTTTTTTTATCAAAATTGTACAAAGTGTAAAATTTGGAAAAAGGTAGGGTATAGGTCTTGAATTTCATTACATATCATTACATATTAGTACCAACATACTGTAAATTGGGTTATGTATTAAAAAATACACAAAATTTAAATCCAAGCTATGGCACCATTAAAAAGTCTGAGAACAAAAATCGAACAAAATTGTACAAATTCCAAAGGGACATTTTTCAAGTACTGGCTAACGAATATACGTGATCTCTTGCAGTAACATCAAGAAATATACCATGATACACTTTAACTTACTGTTCATCATGAGTCCTCAGAAGATGGTCCAAAAAGCTCTACTATAGCTTCTAAATATGTTATGCTGTGTACAAAAATATAATTTGTAGGTATAAGTGAACTCAGAAAGTTTGGGATCCGTACCAGACTTCTAGTGGCCGGTACCGAACTCCAAACCTGGACTTTTTCATTTACATCCGGTTTCCTGTTCGGGTTTGCCGGTCTAATAAAGCTTTTTTAAAGGCTGCAGAGCAGCCAACCTACAATCTTTTAGACTATGGACAATTCTGGAGCCATCATAGTTATGCCATATATGTATAAAGGTCGTATCATGAGTGCCACTGCCATTCTGTTCTCATTAGTGTAGGGATAGGATGCAGCTGGAGTGAGGGACAGATTCTGACTGCGCACCCTTAAAAAAGTTGCTGTGTGTACTCTGCAACCCATATTTGAGGGAGTACTGTGCTAAAAGACGCTTTGTGCACTCTGCAACCCATATCTGTGGGAGTACTGTGCCAAAAAAGCTGCTGTGTGTACTCTGCAACCCCCGCCTGTGGGAGTACTGTGCCTTTAAGCCTCTATGTGTACTCTGCACTCTCTGACTGTTTGAGTACTGTGCCTTTAAGCTGCTGTGTATACTCTGCTCCCCCGCCTGTGGGAGTACTGTGCCTTTAAGGCGGTGTGTACTCTGCCCCCCCATCCTGCCTGTGGGATTTCTGTACTTTTAAGCTGGTGTGTGTTTTATAGTAGTCTTGGAATAAATAATTGGCATCAGCCGTCTTGTTGTCATTTCTAGGGCAAAGAAATAATTTTTCTGGACCGGAGTGTTTTTTTTAGTAGTCTGGGAATTAAATAATTGGCATCAGCCATCTCATTGCCATTTGCAGGCCAAAGAAATAATTTTTCTAAACTGGTGTGTGTTTTATCCCGTTAACGACCGCCAATACGCATTAAAATGGCGGTCATTAAGGGGACTTATTCCCTCATTGTCATTTTAAAATGGCAATCTAGAACAAGGGTATAGCACCCCCTAGAGTCCAAAAATCTCTGGGGCCTCAGCTACCTGGGGTAGCTGAGACCCTGAAGAGCACAATCAGGGCCGGATTTTTAGATCCCCGATCACAGGGAAAAAAATAATTTCTCTCTATTCTGCCCTTCTGACATGATATACATGTCAGACGAGAGAGAAATTATGTCCCCGCGCTCCCCCAGCACCTCTGCCATCCCCTGGACCTCCAGCTCCATCCCCCGGGCCTCCGCATCGTCCTCTCGAAAGAAAAAATAATGGCAGGCGCATGTGCAGTGTGCCTGCCGAGATCTGCCGGATGGCATTCGGCAACAGCAGTTTTTTTTTCCTATTGGTTAATTTTGATCACTGTAATAGGGTCTATCACAGTGATCAAAAGCCAATAATTAGTATGTCACCCCTCCACCTGTATCATTCCCTTAAATTATATATTTTTTATTTTATACTTTTTATTTCTTTCATTTTGTTGCCGTTAGGATTGGGCTTAGGGTTGAGGTTGGGCTAAGGGTTAGAGCTGTGGTTAGGGTTGGACTTAGGCTTAAAAAAAATTATGACGATAAGATGACTGGTGTTGAGCACAAGTGCTCGCTACTCGAATCTGCATCGGGTGCTCGGGTAAGTGCACGTCCTAATGTTATCAAAGTCTGTGTACCTTTGGGTTAAAAATCCTTACCATATCCCTGGATAAAATCCTTGAGGGGTCTAGTTTCCAAAATGGTGTCATTTGTGGGGGTGTTTCTGCTGTTTGGGCACCTTGGGATCCCTGCAAATGTGAAATATTGCTCGCAATATATTTCAGACAATTTGTGTTCCAAAATTCAAATACTGCTTCTTCTGTTCCGAGTCCTGCCATTTGTCCAAACAGAACTTTTTGACTACCTGTGGGGTATCTCCATGCTCATAAAAAAAGTGGCTAACAAATTGTAAGGTCCAAGTTTTGGTGTTACCTCTTGCAAAAGTGAGAAATTTGGTGGTGCTAAAGCAAGATTTTTGTGAAAAAAAAGAACTTTTTCAATATGACAACTTAATGTTATCAAACTCTGTGTCGTACCTGTGGGTTCAAAATGCCCACTATAACCCTGGATAAAATTCTTGAGGGGTGTAGTTTCTAAAATGGGATCACTTGGGGGGGGGTTCCACTGTTTAGGCACATCAGGGGCTCTCTAAACACGACATGGAGTAAAAAAGCCAAAAGGCGCTCCTTCGCTTCTGAGTCTTGCCCAAACAGTAGTTTTCCACCACATGTGGTGTATCGGCATACTCAGGAGAAATTGCACAACAAATTTTGGGGTCCATTTTCTCCTGTTAGCCTTGTAAAAATAAAAAATTGGGGCCTAAAATAAAGATTTTTGTGAAAAAAAATGAAATGTAAATTTTTTCCTTCCACATTCCATTAATTCCTGTGAAGCACCTGAAAGGTGAATAAACTTCTTGAATGTAGTTATGAGCATCTTGAGGGGTGTAGTTTTTATAATGGCGTCACTTTTGGGTATTTTCTGTAATATAGGCCCCTCAAAGTCACTTCAAATGTGATGCAGTCCCTAAAAAAATGGTTTTGTAAATTTTATAGGAAAAATGAGAAATTGCTGATCAAATTTGAACCCTTCTAATCTAACAAAAAAAAATTATGTTTCAAAAATTGTACTATTGTAAAGTAGACATGTGAGAAAAGTTATTTATTAACTATTTTGCGTGATATAACTATCTGGTTTAAGGGCATAAAAATGAAAAGTTTGAAAATTGCAAAGTTTTTAATTTTTTTGTAACATTTTTGATATTTTCATAAATATATGCAAATCATATAGACCAAATTTTATCATTAACATGAAGTACAATATGTCACTGAATTTTTTTAGAATCACTGGAATCTGTTGAAGTGTTCTTGCCAAATAAAATGACATTGGTCAGATTTTAAAAATGTGGTCAAAATTAGCTCCGTCACTAAGAGGTTATAGTAGTCTGGGAAATAAATAATCAGCCATCTCGTTGCCACTGTAGGCCAAACAAATAATTTTTCTGTACCGCTGTGCCTTTTCTAGTAGTGTAGCAAATAAATAAATAAATAAATAAATAAATCTCAGATGCTGTCTCTTTGCCATTTGTAGGCCAATCAAATAGTTTTTCTGTACTGCTGTCTTTTCTAGTAGTGAAGCAAATGAATAAATCTCAGCATTCGTCTCTTTGTCAAATTAATTTTATGGTACTGCTGTGTGTATAAGAGCAGTGTTTCTAAAAAGATGTTCTACTCTGCAGCTGTGGTTTTAGGAGTAGTGTTTCTTTTAAAAATTCTACTCTGCAGCCATCTCTTTCCAATTTTTGGGCCTAAAAAATGATTCTATTGTACTGCTATGTTAATATGAGTAGTGTTTCAAACTAATTTTTATACTCCTCAGCTGTCTTTTTGTCAGTAGTAGCTAAAAAAAATTTCTACTCTGCACCAGTGTTTTTTTGAGTAGTGTATTGAGAAAATGTTGGACTCTTCCCCATTTGTGGGCAGAAAAAAACATTTTATTGTATCGCTGTGTCTAAACGAGTAGAATTTAAAAAAAATATATTTTTGAGGGTGATGTGTCTAAAAAAAAATTCTAGTATGCAGCCGTGTCTTTACTATTTGGGGGCCAAAAAGCCTCTGTTTGCACTGTACCAAAAAGCCTCTGGGAATATTGTACCAAAAAGCCTCTGTGTGGACTGTGCCAAAAAACCTCTGTTCGTACTTTACCAAAAGGCCTGTATGTGTACTGTACCAAAAAGCTGTTGTTTATACTTTACCAAGAAGCCTCTTGGAGTACTGTGCCAAAAAGCCTCTGTTTGTACTGTACAAAAAACATCTGTTTGTACTGTACCAAAATAGGGACCATATCAGATGGGGATGCTAGATTTTGTGAAGTGCTGAGTAAGGTTTTCTATATTTCTGCCATGTTCTGCCATGCTAACCATCCCTTCCAAGATGCTGCCAGTGCACCAGCTGCATTGGCGACTTCCTTCTCCTCTGCCTTCTGCTTCCACTAAGCCCCCGCTGTCAGGTGAGGACACCGTCAGTAGTGTGTTTTCCACTGTGTGCTTGTTTACTACATTTTCCAATCTCGCTTTAGTGACAGAAGTAAGGATGGCACATTATGCTTGTAGCGGTGATCCATCAGGGTGACCACCCAGTAATCAGCACTTGTATCAATCCGAGCAAATCGGCTGTCGTTGCGTAGGCACAGTAGCATGTATTGCCTCAAGTGTGCCAGGCTGCCCAGAGGCAACGACAAGTTTTCCTTGGTGGGATGTGTATCTTCTGGGTCCTCTGTATTGTCTGTATCCTCTGCATCCTCCCAGCCATGCTCCAGTGATGCCCGTGAGTTTGTTTGAGTGTCACCCTGCTGTGAAAACGGTTGTTCCTCATTCTCCTCCAAAACTGTACCCCGACTGGACATTTGTGTACCTAGCCGCTTTTGGTACAGGAACCCATCCAAGACGTGTGAGTGCCTAGCCTGATAATGTTGTGAATGGTTCCTGTTTCTCCTCCCCTTCCTCCTGTGTCGCAACCTCATCCATCATCAACTGAAGTTGTGTTTTTCTAGGATGCATAGAAGTGGAATATTAACGGTGATGATGGCGTCATCAGAGAAGGCCATGTTTGTGGAGTACAACACGGCACACATGTCCCGCATGGAGGCCCACTCGTTGGTTGTGAAGTGGTGTTGTTGCACAGAGCTGCTCAGCCGTGCGTGCTGCAGCTTAAACTCCACTATCGTGTGCTGCTGGCACAGTCTTTCCAGCATATGCAAGGTGAAGTTCCCCCTTGTGGGTATGTCGCATATGAGGCAGTGAGAGAAAGGCAGAAGTGAAGCTGCAGCGCAGACAGGCAAGCAGGATCAGGGTGAGAACACCGAAAGCATGCACAGGCGGTCCGTACTTTCAGCCGCAGCTCTGACATATCTGTGTCATTTTTAAGGCGACCTGTATAATGATGTCGGCGGTCGTTGGGACCCTGTCACATAGCAGCTACTCTGACGATTCAGACCTCGATGAGGGACGACTTCTCAGTTCTGAGTCGCCAATGAGGTCGTTGGCAAGGTGTCAAACACACCGATGCATGCTACCCAGCGGGACCTCAACGATCAAAAAATGGTCCATGCCATTTCGACACGACCAGCGATCTCACAGCAGGGGCCTGGTAGCTGCTACGTGTCAAATGTAGCGAGATCGCTGCTGAGGTCGCTGTTGCGTCACAAAACTTGTGACTCAGAAGCGATCTCGCTAGCGATCTCGCTTAGTGTGACAGGGTTTAACTTACAGCACAAGTCTTGCAAAGACTGGACAGTACCCATTTCAATACCTCTAATTTATGTGTAATAGGAATAGCAATCACCTAATGGCTCTCATGAAACATATGAATCATTTCTACTTGTTTTAACTACAATGGATTGATATGAACAAATTTTTCTCTGAACCAGGTGATAATACTCAACAAATGCATAGGTGCAATATTGCTCCCCATAGCAATACCAGATAATTATTTATAAAAAGCTCCACTATCGCCTGCTGCAGCTCGCATGGTTTCTCCAGCATATGCAAGATGGAGTTCCACATTGTGGGTACGTTGCATATGAGGTGGGGAGCAGGAAGGCAGAAGTGAGGCTGCACCGCAGACACGCGAGCAGAAGCAGAGTGAGAACATCAAGCACGCACACACTGCCCACACTTTCTGACTGGATGAGGAGATGGTGGAGGAAGCTGAGTTAGAGGAGGAGGCAACATGAACAGAGAAAAAGCTAGGGTCCGGCCACGCTGCACAGTAGCAGCCAACTTAAAGGCTAGGGGCTAGTCTCAGTGCTTTTGCTGTGCAGCTGGGGCAGCGTGACCACCACTTCTTCCTCCGAACTGCCCAAGTTACGCGGATGGCCTTGACTCCATGTGGGGTCTAGGACCTCATCATCCCCCATTGCATCATCACATCTCTCCAGTCTGTCCGTAACTTTGCTGCCCTACTAATCTAATTCTGTCCTCGCTACTCCTCCGCTCTGCCCTCTGCAAATTCCTCCATTGTCTCGAAATTCCACAATGAATCCACTTCAAGCTAGTAACACTGACCTACAAAGCTGTCCATAATCTGTTTCACCCATATATTTATGAACTTATCTTCTGATATCTCCCACCACGTAATCTCTGGTCCTCCCAAGACCTCCTTCTTTCCTCCACAATTGTAGGTTACTTCTCCCGAGTATCCCCACATTCGATTATCCCACACATTCAGAACTTTCAAGCAGAACTTGAAAACCTATGTCTTCAGAATAGCTTATGGCCTGCAATGACCCTGCTGCCACCTCACCAACGGCAGAGCTGTTGCAACCCCTGAATCTACTGTCTCCTTCCCCATTATCCTGTAGAATGTAAGGCTGTAAGGGTAGGGTCCTAGACAGCCGAACAGCAGCAGGGTCAGAACGGCAAAAGCACGCACAGACGCCCCGCACTTTCTGACCAGATGAAGACATGGTAGAGGAAGTAAAGTAGGATGAGATGGCAACATGGACAGAGAAAAGGCTAGGAGTTGGCCACGATGCGCATTAGCAGCCGACTTAATGGCTAGGGGCTGACCTCAGTGCTTTGGCACCCTGTTCCATCATTTGCTGTCCAGCAAGGGCAGTGTGACCACCATCTCTTCCACCGAACTGCCCACGTCACTCGGACGGACTCCATATGGGGTCTAGGACCTCATCATCCCCCATTGCATCATCACATCTCTCCAGTCTGTCTGAACTCTGCTGCCCTACTAATCCACTTCTCTCCTTGTTACTCCTTTGCTTCTCCCCTCTGCAATTTGATTCAAGATAATAACACTGACCTACAAAGCCGTACATAAGCTGTCTCTCCCATATATCTCTGAACTAATCTTCCACCACTAAATCTCTGGTCCTCCCAACACCTCCTTCTCTCCTCCACAATCGTACATTCCTCATCCAATCGCCTGCAAGACTTCTCCCAAGTATCCCCCATTCTGTAGAATTCTGTGCCCCAACACATCTGCATTTGCATTATTTTTGGAACTTTCAAGAGGAACTTTAAAACCCATGTCTTAAGAACAGCTTACAGCCTGCAATGACCCCGCTGTCACCTCACCAACACCAGAGCTGTTGCAACCCCTGAATCTACTGTCTCCTTCCCCATTATCCTGTAGAATGTAAGGCCGCAAGGGTAGGGTCCTCTCCCCTCTCTACCTGTCTGTCACTATTAGTTTGTTCATTGTAATTTCTATTTGTGTTTTGTATGTAACCCCTCCTCATGTACAGCACCATGAAATCAATGGTGCTGTAAAAATAAATAATGATAATAATCTCCGGCATGATGTCCCATCCAGTCTTCACCCATGCTATCCTTGTCAGTGTACACACAGCGGAAAGCTGCAGCAGTTTGAACCTGTGTGTTGTCACCAGGATCCTGAGAGATGTACTGCGGTGGTCCGCTGACCGTTTGCACTACACCTCCCACGTACTCATCCTCCAACAGAACAAGTGGTTGGGCATCAGCGCACTCAATCACTTAGAATTGTGGGGCAGGGCCATGTGGATGGCCCACAGAACCACAGTCAGCAGAATCATCAAAAAGCAGAAGTGACTGCTGCATGACTTGGGGCTCAGACTGCTCGCCTGATTTGCAAGGGGGTGAGGTGGAAAACAGATGCCCATGAGCCACAGGTGCCAAATCTGTGCTTTCAGCAGGGGACCGGGTGGAAGACAAAGCAAAGGGACTAAAGGCACTATCAACCAACCAATCTAACACCACCTCTACTTGTTCTGGCCTCACCATTCATCCAACGGTACGAAATTACACAGAAAACGTACTGTCGCCTGCTTGCAGCAGAGGAAGGGGATTATTTGGGTGCATAGCAGACACAGATTGAACATGCCCTCTCTCTCCCTGCAGCAGCTACATCATCACCACAAGCAACATGACCACATCTCCTATTTGATGCTCTCCTCATTGTTTTCAACCCAAAAAATACAGATACACCACCACTTCCTACTCAACCCCCAGCTCCATTTAGACCTCCGCCTCCTGGTTCAAGATTATAATTTTTACTTTTTTTTTTATTCTATGTTATTTTAAGTCAATTTCATGTCCACATTTGTTTGCTGGGCAATATCCTGCTCTTACCCCCATTTGGCTTCTTTTTGCAGCCCCCTAGCCCTTACTATCACCATTTTACAACCATTTTAAAGCACAGAAGTTTGGGTCCCCATTGACTTCTATTGGGTTTGGGTTCAGGGTCAAGTTGCGTGTCAAGTTTGGTCCTGAACCAAACTTTTTACTGTAGCTTTGTCAAACTAGAAGAACCTAAAGATCCATGGGTCCGCTCATCACTAATATTTTCATTCAAGTTCTGCTCTGTCGATATACTGTGGTCTAGTCAACTAATTTTGTAATTTCGCTGTATTTCATATTTATATAGGTAGCTACTTTCTGAAGCAGGCTCCTAATGCAAGTAAATGGAAAATTTATTTTATTCACTATACATATGAAGTAGTAAAAATTCATGCAGAACAATGAACATGATTTTAAAATCCTCAGAAAATTCATTATTTGTGCAGATACTGCATGGAAAAACTATGGATTATTACTATTAAATGCTTATGGATCTAATCCACATGTTGACATAAAGGCACGGAAATCAGAAACAGCCTAAGATAACTACTGCTATAATTATTACAACTATTTAAATCATCTTTTTCCTACGTGCTGTGCGTGCTGTGTGCCCAATTAAGAAGGGAAGGAATTAATTGTTCTCAATTGCTCATATTAAACCACAGGACTCAGTCTGGGCTTGCTCATTATGAGGCTTGATCAATAAATCATTTAGAAACAAGTGAAGTGGAGTTAGTTTGATTCGATCATGGATAGCAGGATTGAAAGTTTCCTTCTGTGCATAGTTTGCCATATACAGTAGTTTGCCATGTACAGTGGTGTAAAAAAGTTTTTACCCCCTTTATGATTTCTTATTCTTTTCCATGTTTGTCACACTTAAATGTGTCAAATCACAAAACAAATATAAATATTAAAAATTAGACAAAGATAACACAAGTAAACACAAAATGCAGTTTTTAAATGAAGGTTTTTATTATTAAGGGAAAAAGAAATCCAAACCTAAAGGGCCCTGTGTGAAAAAGTGATTGCCCCTTAAACCTAATAACTGGTTGGGCCACCCTTAGCAGCAACAACTGCAATCAAGTGTTTGCAATACCTGGCAATGAGTCTTTTACAACGCTTTGGAGGAATTTTGGCCCACTCATCTTTGCAAAATTGTAATTCAGCACCATTGGAGGGTTTCCGAGCATGAACCGCCTTTTTTAACCCCTTCATGACCATTTTCCATTTTTGCTTTTTCGTTTTTTACTCCCCTTGTTCCCAGAGCCATAACTTTTTTTTTTGGTCAATATGGCCGTGTGAGGGCTTTTTTTTGTGGGACAAGTTGTACTTTTGAATGACATCACTGGTTTTACCAAATAGTGCACTGTAAAATGGGATAAAAAAATCCAAGAGCAGAGAAATTTAAAAAAAGTGCAATTACCACGCTCACTGAATGCTAAAACTGACCTGCCTTTATTATTCTCCTGATCATTACGAGTTTGTAGACACCAAACATGTATAGGTTCTTTTTTTATTTAAGTGGTGAAAAAAAATTCCAAAGTTTGCTAAAAAAAAAAAAAAAAAAAAAAAAAGGCGCTATTTTCCGATACCCGTAGCATCTCCATTTTTCGGGATCTGGGGCCGGGTGAGGGCTTACTTTTTGCACACTGAGCTGACATTTTTATTGATACCATTTTAGGGTAGATCCGATGTTTTGATCTCCTGTTATTACATTTTATTGCAATGTTGCGACGACCAAAAAAACTTAATTCTGGTGTTTAGAATTTTTTTTTATTGTTACGCCATTTACCGATCGGATTAATTCTTTTTTTATATTGATAGATTGAGCAATTCTGAACGTGGCGATACCAAATATGTGTATGTGGTTTTTTTATTGTTTTATTTCAAATGGGGAGAAAGGGGGGTGAGTTAAACTTTTAAATATTTTTTATTTTTTTTATATTTTTAAAAACATGTGTTTTTTTACTTTTTGCATGATTCACAGAAGACTAGAAGTTGCAGTTGCCTGATCGGCTCTGTTATATACAGGCGATGAGCAAATCGCCTGTATGTAGGAGATTTGCTTACTTGCTATGAGCACCGACCACTTATTTTCTGACCACGTATATGTGATCCGTGAGACGGAGAAAACAGAGTTTTAAATACCTGGCCTGTAGGTAAGTAGTTTGAACAGCAAACTGCGGCGAATGGCTTCACTGACACACTAAAGGAAATTTTTAATGGAGGCCAGAAACGGCAGTATTTTCTGACAACGTATATGTGATCCGTGTGACGGAGAAAGCAGAGTTTTAAATACCTGGCCTGTAGGTAAGTAGTTTGAACAGCAAACTGCAGCGAATGGCTTCACTGACACACTAAAGGAAATTTTTGATGGAGGCCAGAAACGGCAGTATTTTCTGACAACGTATATGTGATCCGTGTGACGGAGAAAACACAGTTTTAAATACCTGGCCTGTAGGTAAGTAGTTTGAACAGCAAACTGCGGCGAATGGCTTCTCTGACACACTAAAGGAAATTTTTAATGGAGGCCAGAAACGACAGTATTTTCTGACAACGTATATGTGATCTGTTTGACGGAGAAAACGCAGTTTTAAATACCTGGATTTCTAGCGCTCTAATATGGAAAGGACATGGCTATATTCTGCAGTGCCAACAAGCAAATGGCACAGAAAAAACGGTATTCTCTGGATTGTTTTTTAAGCAAATAATGAGGATTAAGGTCCAAAAAAAAGTATTCCTGGCCCCTGAGACCTGGGCCTTTGTATAGAAATATCTAACAGCAGCAGAAGGCAGAATATGAATGGAGCCTCTTGTGCTATATGCACTGCAGTCTGCTATATACACTGCCTGCCTATACACCCTGCCTGCCTGATATCTCTGCAGATGGATTAGTCCTCAGAAGGACTGTTTGTTAAGATGGATATGTGAAATGTACGGTTTTTCTCCCTACACTACCTAATACACAAGCAAATCTGTCCCTGACGCAGCAGCACCTCTCCCTACACAAGCAAATGACGCAGAAAAACCGTGTTCTCTGGATTGCTTTTTAAGCAAATAATGAGGATTATGATCCAAAGAAAAGTATTCCTGGCCCCTGAGACCTGGGCCTTTGTATAGAAATATCTAACAACAGCAGAAGGCAGAATTGGAATGGAGCCTCTTGTGCTATATGTACTGCAGTCTGCTATATACACTGCCTGCCTATACACCCTGCCTGCCTGATATCTCTGCAGATGGATTAGTCCTCAGAAGGACTGTTTGTTAAGATGAATATGTGTAATGTAATGGATCACTGCAGGAATAATGAAGATCTCCATTTTTTTTTCTCTTTCCCGCATTTAAAGTGGGGAGGTGCAGTCTGTCAGCCTATCAGCAGCGCACACACGGAGCGAAGTGCTTTTTTTCACACAAGCAAGGGCATGTGTCATTGGCAGTGTATGTCACATGTCCTTGCCCTATAAGACCCAGCCATTTTCCCCGTCGCCACCATTTTCTCACTACTGCAGCTGCGTGTTAGACGGCACCGCTGTTGCTGTGTGCGCTATACCTTGTTAATTTAAAGCCAATTTTCGCACAAATCTACAGATAGCTTGGGAGTAGGGAATAGTTGTGATTGCAGTCCTTTTAAGGACTAGGTTACAGCATTTCCTACGACTTTTATCAGACAGATCTGTGCTCTTAAATAGATAGGTTGGGAGTAAAGACTAATTGTAATTGCAGTCCTTTTCAGGACTAAGTTAGATCAGTTCCTATCTGTTTTTGCCAGGCAGGTCTGTGCCAGTGCTGTGCAAGTTTTTTTCACAGCATTTGGCTAAATCTAGCAAAGCTAATCCTTTTTGGCCTATTGCAGAGTGTGTTAGTCAGTGGAGTAGCCGATCTGTGTTGCAAGCTACACCACCTGTGTATACAATACCAATTTTTTTACTGCACCTAGTGAAGTAAAACCTTTTGGGCATAGCATCATTCTATTAGTCCATCTATACTGACTTAAATCAGGTTGCAAATTAAAAATAATTTTTATCTGCATCTAGCTCTGGAAAAATATTTGGCCTTCTAGCAGTGTGTGGGACTTGTTCTATTAGTCCATCTATACTGACCTCCATCAGGTTGCAAATTGAATATAATTTTTTTCTGCATCTAGCTCTGAAAAAATATTTGGCCTTCTAGCAGTGTGTGGGACTTGTTCAATTAGTCCATCTATACTGACCTCCATCAGGCTGCAAATTAAAAATAATTTTTATCTGCATCTAGCTCTGAAAAAATATTTGGCCTTCTAGCAGTGTGTGGGACTTGTTCTATTAGTCCATCTATACTGACCTCCATCAGGTTGCAAATTAAAAATAATTTTTATCTGCATCTAGCAGTGTGTGGGACTTGTTCTATTAGTCCATCTATACTGACCTCCATCAGGTTGCAAATTAAAAATAATTTTTATCTGCATCTAGCTCTGAAAAAATATTTGGCCTTCTAGCAGTGTGTGGGACTTGTTCTATTAGTCCATCTATACTGACCTCCATCAGGTTGCAAATTGAATATAATTTTTTTCTGCATCTAACCCAGACAATAGTTTTGGCCTAATACCACAGTTTGGCCACTCAGCTCTGCTCGGTTCCCATCCATTGTTTTTTTGTGCAAACAACTCCAGAGTTGTGAATTAGTTAACCACCAAAATGAGTGGAAAAAGGCCTGCTGCTGGTGGAAAGGGGAATAGGCATGTTGGGAAGGGGAAAAAAGGTTGTGTCCGTGGGGTAGGTGTTAAAGCAACAATAACATCTGCAGAAGAAAGACCATCTTCCAGCCAAACTAAATTGTCTACTTCTTTTAGCGGACAATGTGATAAGATCCCTTTCTTACGGCCACGCCAATCGCTACAAATTCCAGATGAGGCACAAAAACAGAAGGTGCTTCAACGGATATCAAGTGCTCCTTTAAGTGGGCTCTCCTCCACCTCAACTTCAACATCACAAATACTCCAGTCCTCAGAGGTGTCACCCCAATCGCACTTGCTTCCTCACAGCTCCCAAATCTCCAGCTGCCCATCTGAGTATGAGGTAGAACAGATGGTTGAGTCTGCAGAGCTGTTTACTCATACTATAGCCTGGGAATCAGAAGTCGGCTCCAGCGCTTCTGTGAATCCAGACGAGGAAATGATCTGCACTGATGCCCAGAATCTTTATGAGTCGGATCCAGGACCAGACGCAGAAGGTTCTGACCATAATGTAGACCCTCATTCCCAAACTGTAACTCCTGTTGGTGGAGACAATGAGGAAGACGATGATGAGACTCAAATACCTGATTGGAGCGACAACTTTAGCTTTTTGTCAGGGCAGGAACAGGTTGGCTCTGAGGACGACGGGTGTGATAACACACAGGATGATGATGATGAGGTTGGAGATCCCACTTACTGTCAACCCACAGTCAGCCAAGAGATGAGGTCAGCAGAGGAGGTGGAGGAGGATGCTAGTGACGACGAGGTCAGGTTGCGCCTTCCTGGACAGAGATGTAGTACTGGAAGCACGTCAACAACTGCATCCTCAAACAAAACTCTGCCTCTGACCACAAGTCGTGGTGGCTCTTCAGGTCGCATGGGTGCTAAGCCTTGCATAGCCTGGGCATTTTTTCAGATCGATAAAGATGACCCAACTCGTGTTATCTGTAACATTTGTCAACAAAAGCTAAGTAGAGGCCAAAAAATTCATAGTTTGAGTACTTCATGCATGAACCGGCACATGGACATGAAGCATAAGTTGCAGTGGGAAGCTCACTGTGCTACAATGCGGCCTAGCCGGCCGGGCCAACCACCGTCTGCCCCATCTTGTGCATCTGCGGCCTCTTCATCCTCTGTGACTGGGGGGACAGCAGTCACACCTGTTTTGGGACGCAGACCTGCAACCTCTTTACCCGCAACAGCCAGCGTGATTGGCAGGTCATCATTTTCTTTGGAGGTGGTAACACCAGCTGGTGTTGAGCGCTGTCCGACATCGACAGCACCACCTTTGGATCAAGGCAACCTAACATGTCCGCCTGCATCTTCCTCACAGACCGGCAGTTTACCGGGGACACACTTATCAACCCCGTCTAAGCACAACAGCCAGCCCTCGGTCCCTCAGATGTGGACAAGTAAAAGACCATTTCCTCCTAGCCATGAGAAAGCTAAGAGGTTGAATTTCACCATCTGCAAGCTCTTGGCTACAGAAATGCTGCCTTTCCGCCTGGTGGACACAGAGGATTTTCGAGACCTTATGTCCGTCGCAGTACCCCAGTACCAGATGCCCAGTCGGCACTACTTCTCAAAGAAAGGTGTGCCTGTGCTACACCAGCATGTCGCACATAACATCACCGCTTCTTTGAGAAACTCTGTGTGTGACAGGGTACATTTCACCACAGACACTTGGACGAGTAGGCATGGACAGGGGCGTTACATGTCGCTGACTGGGCACTGGGTAACTATGGTGACAGCAGGACAAGGGGCTGCTGTCCAAGTCTTGCCATCCCCACGAGTTGTGCGTCAATCCTCTTTATCTCAAAGTTCCTCCACTGCTTCTGCCTCCTCAACCACCTCTGGGTCCTCCACCTGCACCCAAAGCCTGTCTGGTCATGCCACAAGCTTTCTAACTGCGCAGAAGGGATCCTGCACACCTCCTTACTATGCTGGCAGTAGGGCTCAACGTCATCAGGTGGTTTTTATTTTGAAATGTCTGGGAAATGTGAGTCACACAGCTGAGGAGTTGTGGTCAGCTCTGGAGAACCAATTTCATGAATGGTTGTCTCCACTGGACCTGAAACCAGGGAAGGCCGTGTGCGACAATGCTGCAAACCTGGGTACGGCCCTTCGCCGGGGCAATGTCACACACGTGCCTTGTATGGCTCACGTGTTGAACCTGGTTGTCCAGCAATTTTTAGCCCACTATCCCGGACTAGATGGCCTTCTGCAGAGGGCACGGTCGCTGTGTGCTCACTTCCGCCGTTCGAATCCCGCAGCTCAGCGACCTACATCTCTACAGAAGTCGTTGGGCCTGCCACTTCACCGGCTAAAATGTGATGTGGAATTCAACTCTGCACATGTTGCAGCGACTGTGGCAGCACCGACCAGAACTGGTGCAATACGTTCTGACGTATAGCCTGGGCCAACGAGATCCAGAGGTGGGGAAAATCACGCTGGAGGAGTGGTCTCAGATCAGGGACCTATGCACCCTTCTGCACAGTTTTGAAATGGCGACGAAGATGTTTAGTGCTGACGATGCCATTATCAGCATGACTATTCCGGTGATTTACATGCTGGAGCACATGTTAAACAGAATTCGGAGTCAGGTGGTGGCACAAGAGGAGGTGGAGGAAGTAGAGGAGGAGGAGTTGTATGCGGAAGGGCTAACATCTGCAAGGTCCAGACGGTCGGCAGCACCAAGGCGGCAGGCATGTGAGGGTGGGGGAGATGGTTTTACCAGGGCGCATGGTAGCAGCCAAACTAGTGAGGAAGGTGCAGGAGCCCAGGAAGAAGTGGAGGACGAACTGATGGAAGACTCATCAGATGAGGGAGACCTTGATCACATTTCTGTTGTGCGAGGTTGGAGGGAGAGGACAGAGGAAGGAAGCATGATTGTTACCTCACCACCAACACAACAGGGACTTGGTACTCCTGGATGCGCAAGACACATGAGTGCCTTCTTGCAGCACTACCTGCAACATGACCCTCGAATTGTGAGAATTAGAAATAATCCTGACTACTGGGTTGCCACACTGTTAGATCCCCGGTACAAAAGTAAATTTGCAGAAATTATTCCTGCCATAGAAAGGGATGCACGCATGCAGGAGTATCAGCAGAGACTGTTGCAGAATCTTACATGTGCTTTTCCACAAAACACCAGTGGTGCACGTAGTGAATCTCACAGTTCCAACTTGCCAACCGTGGGACCGTCGAGTGTTTAGCACTCAAACCGTAACAGAACCACAGTATCTGCTGGTAACATCAATTTTGCGGAATCATTTCACCACTTTTTTAGCCCATCCTTTGCAAGGCCACAGGAGACAAGAAGTCTGACACATAGTCAACGCCTAGAGACGATGGTACAGGAGTATCTTCAAGTAAACATTGAAGCCATGACTGTGTCACTGGACCCTTGCTCTTTTTGGGCTTCCAATCTGGATAAATGGCCGGAGCTCGCCACTTACGCCTTGGAGATCTTGTCATGCCCCGCAGCCAGCGTTCTGTCTGAACGTGTGTTCAGCGCTGCTGGTGGTGTGCTGACAGATAAGCGCACGCGGCTCTCCACTGATAATGTAGACAGACTCACGTTCATAAAGATGAACAAATCATGGATCCGAAATGACTTTTCTACCCCTGTGTCATCCTGGGGAGAGTAAAAGCTGGATTATTGGTTAAAATCACCTCACCAACCGTTTTAAGCTTTCAAATTACTAATCATGTTTATCTGTATCTTGGCTGGAAAATAATTTGGGCTTTGTAGCAGTGTGCAGTACTGATTCTATTAGGCCATCTATACTAAACTCCACCAGATTTAAAATTACTAATCATGTTTATCTGTATCTTGGCTGGAAAATAATTTGGGCTTTGTAGCAGTGTGCAGTACTGATTCTATTAGGTCATCTATACTAAGCTCCACCAGATTTAAAATTAATAATAATTTTTAGCTGCATCTAGCCCGGAAAATAATTTTGGGGCTCCGAGATGCGCAAGACACATAAGTGCCTTCTTGCTGCACTACCTGCAACATGACCCTCAGATTGTCAGAATTCGAAGTAATCCTGACTACTCGGTTGCCACACTCTTAGATCCCCCACACTCTTCGATCAACCTTTTCATTTTAATAAAGACCAAAAAAATGGTCATTTTTGAAATTATAAGCATTAGCAGGTTATTAGAAACTGAAATCAAACAGTTTTCAACTCAAAACTTTATTCTAAGTTATGTTACATTTGCACATAGGACCCCTTGCTCGAAAGGAGCTTCTGAACTCTCTCGTCCATTGAATTTGTCAGGTTTTGCATGGTTTCTGCTTCAATTGTTTTGCATGAGGACAGAATACCCTCCCAGAGCGGTTGCTTAGATGTGAACTGCCTCCCGCCATCATAGACACTCCTTTTGATGATGCTCCAGAGGTTCTGATTGGGGTAGAGGTCAGGGGAGCATGGGGGTCACACCATAAGTTTGTCCCCTTTTATGCCCATATCAGCCAGAGATGCAGATGTGTTATGTCCAGCATGAGACGGTGCATTATCATGCATGAAAATGATGTTGCTGTGGAATACACGGTTCTTCTTCTTGAACCATGGCAGGAAGTGCTGTTTGAGAAACTCCACATACATTATGGAGTTCATCTTTACCCCTTCAGGGATCCTAAAGGGGCCGACAATCTCTCTCCCCATGATTCCAGCCCAAAACATTACTCCACCTCCTCCTTGTTGGCGCTGTAGCCGTGTTTGCGTGGGGTGTCCATCAACCAGCCATCCTCCACTCCATCCATATGGACCATCGAGCGTTGCACGGCACTCATCCGTGAACAAAACAGTTTTGAAGTCAGTCTTCATGTATTGTTTGGCCCACTGGAGCCGTTTCTGCTTGTGTGCAGTGGATAGAGGAGGTCAACAGGATGGCGTACGCACAGCTGCAAACCTCTGAAGGACCCTGCATCTTGCTGTTCGGGGGACGTTGGAGGCACAAGCAGCTTCAAAAACTTGTCTGCTGCTATGACAAGGCTTTTTTGCCGCTGCTCTTTTAACCTGACGTAATTGCCTGTAGGAAAGAGTCCTCAATTTGCCCTTATCAGCACGCACACGTGTGTACTGTGAACCAGCTACATACATCTTGATTGCCAAGACACTTCATCCTGATCATCGCACAATGTTGATTGTAGTCATGCCTTGACCTAAACACTCCACAATTTGTTGCTTCTCAGCAGCCGACACATCCTTTTTCTTTCCCATTTTGGCAGAAAATGTAGGCTGCTTAATAATGTGGGACAGCTTTCTTAACCACTTCGCGCCAGAGCCTGTTTTTGCCTTCGTGACCGGGCCAATTTTTTCAATTCTGACCACTGTCACTTTATGAAGTAATTACTCTGGAATGCTTCAACGTATTCCCCTGATTCTGAGACTGTTTTTTCATGACATATTGTACTTCATGATAGTGGTAAAATTTCTTCGATATAACTTGTGTTTATTTGTGAAAAAATCGGAAATTTGGCAAAAATTTAGAAAATTTTGCAATTTTCAAACTTTGAATTTTCATGCCCTTAAATCAGAGAGATATGTCAAACAAAAGAGTTAATAAATAACATTTCCCACATGTCTACTTTACATCAGCACAATTTTGGAACCAAAATTTTTTTTTGTTAGGGAGCTATAAGGGTTAAAAGTTGACCAGCGATTTCTCATTTTTCCAACAAAATTTACAAAAACATTTTTTTAGGGACCACATCATATTTGAAGTCACTTTGAGGGGTCTTTATGACAGAAAATACCCAAAAGTGACACCATTCTAAAAACTGCACCCCTCAAGGTGCTCAAAACCACATTCAAGAACTTTATTAACCCTTCAGGTGCTTCACAGGAATTTTTGGAATGTGGAAGAAAAAAATTAACATTTAACTTTTTTCACAAAAATGTTACTTTAGACCCAATTTTTTTTATTTTCACAGGGGTAACATGAAAAAATGGACCCCAAATTTTTTTGTGCAATTTCTCTTGAGCGTGCTGATATCCCATATGTGAGGGAAAACCACTGTTTGGGCGCACGGCAGGGTTCGGAAGGGAAGGAGCGCCATTAGACTTTTTGAATGTAAAATTTGTCGGAATAATTAGCAGACGCTATGTTGCGTTTGGAGAGTTCCTGATGTGCCTAAACAGTGGAAACCCCCCACAAGTGCCACCATTTTGGAAACTAGACCCCTTAGGGAACTTATCTAGATGTGTGGTGAGCACCTTGCACCCCCAGCTGCTTCACAGAAGTTTATAATATTGAGCCGTAAAAATAAAATTTTCACATTTTTCCCTCAAAAAATGTTTTTCATTCCCTAATTTTGTATTATCATAAGGGTAACAGGATAAATTGCACCATGAAATTTGTTGTGAAATTTCTCCTGAACACGCCGATACCCCATATGTGGAGGCAAATTACTGTTTGGGCACATGGCAGGGTTTGAAAGGGAAGGAGCGCCATTTGACTTTTTGAATGTAAAATTTGTTTGAATAATTAGCAGACGCCATGCTGCGTTTGGGGAGCCCCTAATGTGCCTAAACAGTGGTAACCCCCCACAAGTGCCACCATTTTGGAAACTAGACCCCTTAGGGAACTTATCTAGATGTGTGGTGAGCACCTTGCACCCCCAGCTGCTTCACAGAAGTTTATAATATTGAGCCATAAAAATAAAATTTTCACATTTTTCCCATAAAAAATGTTTTTCATTCCCTAATTTTGCATTATCATAAGGATAACAGGATAAATTGCACCATGAAATTTGTTGTACAATTTCTACTGAGTACGCCGATACCCCATATGTGGGGGAAAACCACTGCTTTGGTGTACGGCAGGGTTCGGAAGAGAAAGAAGCGCTATGTTGGCTGGGATAGGCAGCAGACACCATGTCACATTTGAAGAGTCGCTGACATGCCAAAACAGCAGAAACCCCCACAAGTGACCCCATTTTGTAAACTACACCTCTCAAGGAATTCATCTAGGGAAGTAGTGAGCATTTTTTAATTTTTAAATTTATACCATTGGGCAGTGAAAAAAGCATAATTATATTTTTACCACAAAAAAATGTTTTACCCTCAGATTTTACATTTTCACACAGGGCAATGGGTAAAAATGGTGCCGAAATGTGTCACACAATTTCTTCTAAAAGTGGCAATACCCCATATGTGGCTGTATCGTACCACTTAGCCATACGGTGAGATTTGAGGGGGAAGGAGTGCTATTTGACAATTGGAGAACAAATTATTGTAGAATAGGCATTTGGATTTGGGAGCACAAAATTTTCTGAATTTCTTTTGGGGGGCAAGGACCATTTTGCTTTTCCAGAGCCTTTCTGCTACCAGTAATTTGGAAGTCCCTTATATTTTTAACAGATGATGGACCTGAGTGGGGACTAGCTTTTTTTGAGGACTGAGTTGAAGCTTTTATTGGGAACATTTTACGTAACATTTATCCGGCGCTCTAGGCTGAGCACTTACATCGGGGTTTCCATCTAAATTTCCAAGTGATGTAATTCAGATGAAACCCCTGCAGGATCCATTCACTATAATGAGGCAGCAGAGTTACTCTGGACTCCGTCTGGCCTCTGTTTAGCGGTGTCCTTTTTTTCAGAAGTGCACAAAACTGTGGCCAACCGCACTTTTATGCACGCCTAAAACAAATGACACCGTGGGATCCCAGGCTAGACGGCGTCCACAGTGGCCTATATCTGCCTCATTACAGGGAATCTTCCATCATGGGTTCTGGCTGAATCACGTATTTCAGAGATTTACACGGAAACTCTGGTGTAAGTGCTCAGCGCAGAGCACAGGATAAATGTGAGCAGAGCTTTACTGGGATCTTTGGGAGACCTAATAAACAAATCAGTAGCAGGTGAATAATATTTGTTTTATTTATTTTTTTACGCCGTTCCTAGTGTGATATAACTGATTAGATTACTTTATTCTTCGGGTCGGTGCGATTACAGAGATACCAGATTTATATCGGGTTTTTTTGCCTGACAGCTGTCACACACTAAAATACGTTTTTTTTGCAAAATCTAGTTTTTGCATCACCATATTTTGAGAGCTATAATTTTTCCATATTTCGGCCGATAGAGTCATGTGACGGCTTGTTTTTTGCGGGACGAGTTGACATTTTTATTGGAACCATTTTTGGGTACGTGACATTTTTTGATCGCTTTCTATTCCGTTTTTTGGGAGGTAAAGTTAACAAAAACAAACACTTCAGGAATTGTTTTTTGAGGGTTTTTTTATGCCGTTCTGCGTGTGGTAAAAGTGATCAGGCAGCGTTATTCTTCGGGTCAGTACGTTTACAGCGATACTACACTTACTGTATTTTTTTTATGTTTTGGCGCTTTTACACAATAAAACAATTTTATAGAAAAAAAAATATTTTTTTTGCATTGCTTTATTCTGAGCGCTATAACTTTTTTATTTTTCGGCTGATGGAGCTGTATGGCGGCTTTTTTTTGCGTAACAAGATGAAGTTTTCAGTGGTACCATTTTTATTTCTATTCTGCTTTTTGATCGCATTTTTTTCCACTTTTTGTTTGGCGATATGATGAAAAAGCATATTTTTTTGCTCCGTTTTTTATTTATTTTTATTACGGTGTGCACAGAAGGAGTTAATTAGTGTGACAGTTTTATAGCTCGGGTTGTTTCGGACGCGGCGATACCAAATATGTGTACTTTTTTTGGTTTTGTAATAATATACGGATTTATTGGTTTAATATTTTATTTATTTATTTTTATTTATTTTGTGATTTTTTTTTTAATAGTTTAAAAACTTTTTTTTTACATTTTTACTTAGTCCCTGTATGGGACATTAATTTTTATTTTTCTGATCACTGATCTCATGTAATGTAATAGACATATATTACATTACATGAGATCTTCACTGACTGTTTCAGTCAGTTTCCTGTCTGGCATCAGCTACATACAGGCTGAAGCCAGACAGGAAGGACACCATATATGGCAGAGCTGGAGGCGGTCATGTGACCTCCAGCTGCCATAGCAACCCCTGGTCCTCAAACGAAACGGAGGTCTTCGGAGGTAAGTAAGACGACCCCCTCTCTTCCTGCTGTCTCCTATATGCCGCGATCACTATAGATCACAGCATATAGAAGACAGCAAAGGGTTAACATCACTGGGACCTGATCTAATCAGGTCCCGATGATGTACCCTCTCAGAGCTAACGCTCTGCACCGGAATCGCAGTGCTTGCAGGACCCTGGGGGTCCTGAGCACTGCGAGACCACCCACCATTTTTAAACGTCGGCGCTGCACAGAGCCCAAGCAGCGCGGACGTTTATCTACAGTGGGCGGTCGGGAACCGGTTAAGTAGTCTTGACTTTCATTGGACACACCTGCCAAACTAATTAGCACAGGTGTCTGCAATTGCTTACAGTGATATAAAGAGCCCTGACACACATCACCATCAATGAGTTTAACTGACAAACAAACAAATTCTTCCCTTATCACTCCTAAACACTTTTTGCATAATAATTTGGAACACAGTGTACATGTGCTTTTCCACAAAACACCAGTGGTTCACGTAGTGAATCTTACAGTTCTAACTTGCCAAACATGGTCTGTATGGAGTTGTTCAATAAAGGGCCCAAAATTAAGATAACATAGACGGGAGAGGTCTCTATGAATACGAATTCCTAAGTATTTGATACCCTGTGAGGGCCAGGCAAAGGGAAAGTTGGACTGGATGGAATCCTGTATGGATTTGGGGAGGGAGACATCGAGGGCCTCAGACTTCGATGCATTGATTTTAAAATTTGACCATGTAACAAAGTGATCTATTTCAGCCATAACAGCAGGGATGAATATATGTGATTGAGTGATATATACTAGGACATCATCAGCAAATAGAGAGCACTTGTACCCGGTGCCTCCCACCTCAATCCACCTAATATTGGGGTTATGGCGAATTGATGAGAGCAGGTGCTTCGTCACTAGGATGTATAAGAGAGGGGACAGAGGACATCCCTGCCTTGTCCCATTGGTGATTATGAAAGGTGATGAAAATGTTCTGACGCGCCCCCTGGGCCTTGAGACACCCGGAGCCGGACCCTTTTTGGTGGATGCTGGTGGTTGTAGTCTCCGTGGCGGCGACCCGGTTCCGTGGCTCAGGGCGGTCAAACCAGTGGAGGAACTATTTATGTGGTTTTGATATTTAAATGTCCGACTACGCCACCCATGGATTGCGGTCAGAGTGAACCGCCGCTGCAGGGCAGACCGCTGAGGCTGGTGTTGTGGGTGCAGCAGAGCGTAGCATAACTCCCCACGGGAGGAGTATAGCCTCAGGGCAGTGTATGCGGAGGATAGGGGTGATGGTGCAGGGCAGCAGCAGTAACGACACGGAGTCAGTGATGCAGTTCAGGGCCTTTACTCACAGTTCTTATTATCCAGACCACTTCTGCAGGTAACGGCTGCCCACGTCGTACTGTGCTCACCAGGTGAGGGGCTCAGACAACTCCCAGATAACTTTGGAGCGCTTCACAGGAACCCCTTTGTGTGTCCTTTGTCTGGCCTTTCTTACCAACCCTTCTGTCCGGCTGCCTCGGGCCTCTTGGTAAACTTGGCGCCAGTTTCCCTGACCCTATGTGGTGCCTTCCTAGCGGGTTTAGCGAGGGGCTGCGCCACATAAAATGTCACAGCCTCCGGTTTCTAGCTGAGGGTCGTTTCCCGCCTCCACTAGTTTCGGGGACCGGTCTCCCCCTTTGGCCTGACCCCTTCACGCAGGTGGATTCGTGCGTGCGGTGGCGACTCACCCGTCCGCACCCCTGGGATCCCTTCGTTCCTCGTTCCTGGAGCCTTCTCCGCTCTTCTTCCTTCCTTCTCCCTCTTTCAGGCCTGGGCCTCTGTTACTAGGCCCGCCTCCGGAGCGGAGCTCATGCAGAGCCCCTGCTCCCTGTCACTTCTGCTCAGACTTCTCTGCACTGAACTAAGATGGTGCCCACCTTTTATACTCCCTTCTCAATGCACCCAGGAACTGCTTCCTCCCTGCTCCTGCACTACAGGGTTCCCCTTCCTCAGTGTTCCCTCCCCCCACTCCAGCCAGGGAAAAGGACTGTCGTGCCCATCTCAGGGGCATATTGGTCGCCCTGCCCCACGGCAATGTGGTGTAATGCATGCAGGTGTCGGGTCCTGATCCACACTCCATCCTTACCTGAGAGTGAGATATCACACCTCTGGGTGAGGTGCAATACGTCTGTAGCAACCGAGCCCTCAGGGTGCTTCAGTTCCATTTATCTTCAGCCTAGGTGACGTATTGCGATACAGGGCCGTGATTTTGGCTATAAAAGGGTCCCCTAGACCCCTACCCCAAGCTTTTTAAGAGAATAATATATGGCGTGCCAGGAGACTCTATGGAATGCTTTCTCAGCATCCAACGAGAGTATCTAATTACAAATTTTTAACTGCATCTATCCCAGGAAATACTTTGTGCCAGTAGCAGTGTCTGCTAGTCAGCGGATTATCCCGGCTGTTAAGCAAGCTACACCACCTGTAGTTTGGACACTTAATTTTTTCAAAGGAAATGCTTCGGGACCACGGGATACTCAGTGAAGAGCATCAGGAGGCACCCCAAGGCATAGTGGCTGGGACTGGCGGTAGGACGCCTTGCGGTGGACAGCTGAGCTCGATCCTTATAAAAGCTTTTTAACTGCAGCAGCTTTAGTGGACGCTACTGGAGCTGGAATTAAGCGGCTGCTGGCATGAGACTTGCCCTCCAATAGATCCTTGTAAAAGGATTTAAAGTGTATTCATTCAAATTAGAGAGACAATTTAAATTTAAAAGCTTAGAGCTGCCTCCACCACAGGTGGGCTCGCTCGACCCACCAGCGGACAGGCACCAGTATTTGGAGAGGGGGGCTGGCCGTCAGGGTCCACCACGGCTCTGGCACAAACCCGGCGACACGGAGGTGGCACGGGCAGGAACGAACTGGCCGTGTCGGCTTCTCACTTTTTGGATTTTAGAAGGGCATGACATTCCTATATCTGTGTCTCCCCCTCCTTTTACTCCTCCACCTCTTTTCTTTTCGCATGACTATATGTACTTGTCACTTTTCCATGTGATAGTTATGTCTTCTGAGCAGTTTGTCAGCTTTTGGACACCTTTGAAGGTGTTTTCTATGTGTTTCTATGTGTTTTTGTTTGCCTGCCATTGGTTTTAACGGTGTTCGAAGGTGTTCGACGAACAGTTCGACGAACAGTTCGGCGAACACACGTGTGTTCGACGAACCGAACCGAACTCGAACACTATGGGGGTGGCTCAACACTACTGATGACGCTGTGCGGCCAGCCAATCACTGTAATGCCCACAACCAACAAGGCAACGGCATTACAGTGCATGGCAGGCAATCCCTGCATGTTCATTGGCTCTCTAAAGAGCGCAAAACATGCACCGAGCAGTAGCGATAATGCTCGCTCATCATTAGTGGGCACTACAATGAAATGGGCACTACAATGTAATGCGCAATAGAATGGCAGATTTGCAGTTTTCACTCAACATCTATTGTTGCTAGTTTCTGGGAATCAAAATCATCAGTACATCTGTAGATAAATTTGCAGAGGAGTGTTCTTTAAAAAAGGGGTCACTTGAGGGGGGTTCTGCTCTTTTGGCACTCAGGGGCTCTGTATATGGAGTCGGCAAACTATTCTACGAAAATTAGTTATCCAAGAGTCAAATAGCACTCCTTTCCTCCAGTCTCATCTTGTGGCTAAGCAGTACTGTACAGACATGTGGGATATTGCAAACAAAAATTGTGTGAAAATTTTGGTGCCACTGTTACCCATTTTCCCTTGTGGAAATATAAAATTTGGGGCTAAAACTATTTTTTTGTGGTAAAAATTTGATTTTTTTTTCTTTACTGCAATGATTTAAAATTCTGTGACACACCTGTGGTGTCAATATGATCACTGCACACCTAGATGAATTCATTGGGAGTAGTTTGCAATGAGGGGGTTTCCTTCCGTGGGCTTTATTTTCCGGTATGTCAAGAGCTCTGCCAATGTGACTTGGCACCCTCAAACCATTCCAGCAAAATATGTTCTCCAATATAGCGTTGCTTCTCTTCTGAGCTTTGCACTGTGTCTCAAAAGTGGTTTTTGACCACATTTGGGATATTGCTGCACTCAGGAAAACTTGTGGACAAATTGTACAGTTAGTTTTCTCCTATTACCTCATTTGAAAATTGGAAACTTGGAGGCAAAGCAACATTTTAGTGGAAAACATGCTAATTTGTCAATTATTCAGCCCATTGTTATACTATTCTATGAATCACCTGAGGGTTAAAAATGCTCATTACTCCCCTAAATGATTTCCTCGAGAGGTGTAGATTCCAAAATGGGGTCACTTGTGGGGGTTTCTGCTGTTTTGGCATGTCAGGGGCTGTTCAAATGGGACATGGTGTCTGCAATCTATTTCAGCCAAATGGCGTCCCTTCCCTTTAGAGCCGTGCCATGCACCAAAACAGTTTTCCACCACATATTGGGTATTGCCATACTCAGAAGAAATTGTCCAACAAATTGTATAGTCCATACTTGCCTGTTACCATTGTGAAAATGAAAAATTTGGGGGTAAAGCAACATTTTTGTGTGATAAATGTGATTTTTTTATTTTCACAGCTCAACGTTATAAAATTCTGTGAAGCACCTTTGGGTTCAGGATGCTTACCACACCTCTAGATAAATTCCTTGAAGGGGGTAGTTTCCAAAATGGGGTCAACTGTGGGGGATTTCCACTCTTTAGGTACATCAGTGGCTCTGCAAACACAACATGGCGTCTGCCATCTATTCCAGCCAATTTTGCACTCCAATAGTCGAATCATGTTCCTTTCCTTCTGAGCCCTGCTGTGCACCCAAACAGTAGTCTTCCTCAACATATGGGGTATCAGTGTACTCAGGAAAAATTGTTCAACAAATTTTATGTGGGAAAAAACCTAATGTTCATTTTTTCCTTCCACATTGCTTTAATTCCTCTAAATTACCTAAAGGGTTAATAAACTTATTGAATGTGGTTTTGAGTAATTTGAGGGGCTCAGTTTTTACAATTGTGTCACTTAAGGGTATTTTGTGTCACATAGGCTCCACAAAGTCACTTGAAATGTCATGCGGTTCCTAAAAAAATGGTTTTGTAAATTTTTTTGGAAAAATGACAAAATCCTAATAACTTTTAACGCTTCTAACTTCCTAACAAAAAAAAATATGTTTAAAAAATGATGCTGCTGTAAAGTAGACATATGGTAAATGTTATTCATTAACTGTTTTTTGTGATATAACTATCTGGTTTAAGGGCATAAAAATTCAAAGTTTGAAAATTGAAAAATTTTCACATTTTTTGTCTTATTTTTCAATATTTTCATAAACGCAAATCATATCGACCAAAATTTACCACTAACATGAAGTACTATATGTCATGGAAAAACAATCTCAGGATCACTGGAATATATTGAAACATTCCAGAGTTATTACCTCATAAAGAGACACTGGTCAGAATTGAAAAAAGTGGCCTGGTCAGGAAGGTGAAAAGGGTTAAACAAAGCTGCTTTTTTAAAAAAACTTCCTGGTATTTTGCTTTGACAGAACTTTATTGATACAGTCATGTGTGGAGTATATGAGTTTTCGATGCGTTTTCACTGCAGAAATGCACAAAAAATGCTTTTGCAGTTTTTACCTGTGCATGTCGCACACCTAAGCACCTGATGCAAGTTTATGAGAAAAATCTGCACATAAAACTCAGCGTACCCGCAATAGAAATTGACATGTTGCAGATATGAAACACGCACTGCAGGTCAATTTACGCTGTGTATAAAGAAAAGCATAGTGGGCATGAGATTTCTATAAATCCTATCCACTATGTGTGAACTGTAAGATGCTGCATTTTTGATGAAGCAAAAATACACAGCGTTAAAAACTCATCAAACTCATCATGGGCACATAGCCTTAGAGATCTGGAGAAGCAAAATGCAGCGCTGAGGGTGACTGACAATCTTGAGAGGAGCATGTTGCTCACTGAGCAAGCAAGCAATTAGTGGAGTAGACTATGATTGTGGAGGAATGAGTGAGTCAGCAGTCAAGTAGCTGGGTTAATGTAGTAAGAGGGAGTGGAAAGGAAGGCCACTCCTGTGTCTGTACTCCCAAGCAAAATTGCAAAATTTAATGATGATGCAAAGGTGTCAGTCTCAGAAATGGCACTCCTAGTGGATACTGCTCTACCTAACACCTGGAAAGACAGCTGTAGGTACGGATAGACAGTTGATAGTCATTGGGGATTCTATATTTGGGATAGAACAAATCATTGCCAAGACTGCCTCAACAGAATGGTTTACTGTCTCACTTATGCAAGGGTTTCGCATGTAGTGGAACAGGTTGATAAATTACTGCAGGGAGCTGGTAATGATTTATGTGGGAATCAATGACAGAATATGTGGTAGGTGGAGGATCCTTAAAGATAATTTTAAAGAATAACGCTACAAGGTGACTTTGTGCATCACAGGAGAAAAAGTGGAAGCTTAGGGAGTTAAACTCATGGTTTTAGTTTTGATGGAGAGCAGAAAGATTTGGGTTCCTACAGCACTGGGCTAACTTCTTATTGGAGTATAATTTGTATTCTGCAGATGAATTGCACCTAAATAAAAGAGAACTGCTATGCTGGAGGAGAGAATTCTAGCAGGGATTTTGGAGCATTTAAACTATTCACGACATCTGGCGTACATTTACTATGTGACGATCGCACAGACTCACCCCAAGCGATGGCGTGATCAAAAGTGGGTGTCAGCACTATATGAGAGCTGACTTACCTGGGGCAACAACCACGATCGATGCTAGTGCTAATCACAGGCATTTAACCCCTTTGATGGAAAGTTGACAAGGTAAAAAAGTTTTTAAAAAAAGTTTTTAAAAAAAACACAAAATAAAGAGCAAAAGAAAACATATTAATCCAATAAATACATACAATTATGTAAAAAACTAAAATAAAAAAGTACACATATGTGGTATTGTCACATCCGGAATGACCTGACCTATAAAACTGTCCACTACTTAACCTCTTCAGTGGACAATGTAAAAAAAAAAAAAGTGGAATAAAACGCAATCAAAAAGTCATTTGTAAATAAAAATGTTATAGTTGAAAACATCATCTTGTCCTGCAAAAAAACGCTGCCATGCAGCTCCAACAATGCAAAAATAAAAAGATATAGCTCTCTGAGTAAAGTGATGCAAAAAAGTTTTTATTGTGTAACAGCGCCAAAACATAAAATAATGATATAAATGTGGTATCACTGTAATCATATAGACCTGATGAATGAAATTCCCTTATCACTTTTACCACACGGTGAATTCCTGAATTGCTGGTTTTTGTTCTTTTCCCAGAAATTAGAATACAAAGCGATCAAAAAACATGATGTGAATGAAAATGGTACCAATAAAAACGTCAACACTTCCTGCAAAAAACAAGCCCTCATATGACTCTGTCAGTAGAAATATAGAAAAATTATAGCTCTCAAAATTTGGGGATGCAAAAACTTTGTTTTGTAAAAAAAAGTGTCTTTTAGTGTGTGACTGCTGCCAAACATAAAAACCTGATATAAATCTGATATTGCTGTAATCGCACCGATCCGAAGAATAAAGTTCTCTAATCACTTATACCGCACGAGGAATGGTGCAAAAAAATAAATAAAACCAATTAATGACCTACTACTGATTTGTTCATTCTGCCTCCCAAAGATAGCAGTAAGGCTTGGTTTCCATGTAAATCTTTGAAATACATGATTTACATGTAACTCCCAGCGAAAGATGCCCTATAATCAGGTCAGATGGAGATACTGTGGACGCTGTTTGGCCTAAGATCCCACAGTGGCCGTCATTTTAGGCGTGCACAAAAGCGCGGTCAGCCACAGTTTTGTGGACAAACAGAGGCCAGATGGAGTACAAAGTAACTCTGCTGCCTCACTATAATAAATAGATGTCTCCAGGTTTCATCTGAGTAATGTAATTCGTAGACTTAGATGAAAACCCTGATATACGGTAATTGTTCAGTGCAGACTGCTGCAGGAGTCATTCTCCCAAGCTCCTCGGCGTGAGCGGTCGCATGGATTACAGTGGAGGACACTTAGGACAGGTGAGTATAAGGATTTTTTAATTTTATTCTTATTTTTACAGGTGGAGACAGTGGGAGCAGACTACTACACTCATCATTATCCCCTGCTGGTGCTGATCACAGTGCTGATCGCCCCCAGTCATATTCTCATCCTCCAGCGTCTTCACTGTTTTTTGGTGTCTCTCCAGTCCAGCAACGCCATCTTATGAGTGCAGCTTCTGACTGGCCGGAAGTCAGAAGCTACGTCACAGGTTCTCAGTGCAAGTCTATGAGAGCCAGAATGAGTCTCTCATAGACTTGCATTGAAAAGTGACCTCCGCGCTGCTCAATGAAATACTGGAGTTGCCGGCAGGTCACTTTTCGCCGGAGACCAACGGGAGCAACTCTGGAAAACTATGAAGTCAGCATGTGAGTATGAGACAGGAGACAGGGTAATTACATTTAAAGCACTGCTCCCGTGGTACTTTAAATGTCTAATTTTTTCAAACATTTTTTTCTATATTTTAACAAACTCACTTCCTCCCCAAAAATGATGAAATAAGAAATGCTAGGTAGGTACAGATCCAAAAGGCCAACAGCTTCAACAGGGTGTTGTATTGGTGTGGCATATACAGATGTAAAATTTGACTAGTAAAGCTTATGAGCACCAAAAATTGCTTGCAGCACAAACATTTTTGAAGTAGACAGCTGCAGTTATATGTCTGGGTTTTGGGTAATTTTCTTTTGTACTTAAAAAGCAAACAATTATTCTCCCTTCACAAAACGATTGGATGAGAAATGCAGAAACTCATTACAGTTACTTGTGATTAGCAAGCACACTGTTTGTGACGGACACTGACTTCAGATTATTTTCTGTAAAAAAAAAAAATTGTGCTGCCTTGCTGCCGCTTTTTAGTGCACTATGAATGAAGAAAAAATATTTAATGATAATTTAAATGCAGCAGGACAAATACCAGCTACATCATATCACTGATCAATTACACTGTCTGTCACTGCTGCTGGCACCTTTCCTATCAATTGAATCTCTGCATTACTCAGACTACTACACTTCTCTTTTTCACTGCTGCAGTTGTATAACACATTATTGACTGAAGTATTTGTCTTATGTTTGAGAATTTTCTCTTCTTTTCTATATGCTTGAGCTGTAAGCTTTGATGTACTCTCACTATTATAAATCATCCTAAATTGGTTGTTGCATTCCTTGCTTAGGCCACGGCCCCACTATCAGTATTTGGTCAGTATTCGGTCAGTATTTTTTCTCAGGAGTGGGAGCCAAATCCAGGAGTGGTGATAAATGCGGAATTGGTGTATTTGTTTCTATTACACCTTTTCTCTGATTGTTCCTCACCTGGTTTTGGCTCCCACTCCTGAGAAAAAATATTGACCGAATACTGACCAAATACTGATAGTAAGGCCATAGCCTTACGCTTTTATACAGGCTATAGTTTGTCCTGATTGGCTACGCTTTACCATGTGATGTGATAGCTGAAACGCATAATGGGGCATGGTTGCGCTTGAGGTCATGACAGCATTCTGTGGATAATGCAATATACTGCAATGTGTAAAGTCAGCTGGTATTTTTTTGGGCAACTTATGAGAATCGAACCGCAAAGTGTACAAATTCTACATGATTTGCACATTTCATAAAATTGGACTCAAATTAAATTTTTATCGCGCTAATCTTAAGTTCTCACTCATACACATAGAGGTGAAGCAAATACAGTATCTACAGAGAATTGACACTAATTTCGGTGCTGTTTGTAGAATTGTGTGACCAGTATTAATGCATGTTTGAACAAATACTTTTTAAATCCATGTTAATTTCTTTAATATAATCTCCCTCCTTTTCCTTCCAGATGTTTCTACAGAGCAGAATACCACTCAGATACAACAACAAAGTGCTGAAATTAGCATACATTCTGAAAACTTTAATAAGTGACTACACATCATCTTTGAATCTGATGTGCAAATTGTACCTTCAGATAGGAAGAGGACTAGAACGCTAGTGCCACCTATTGGAAACAGCAATCCTAAAAGCGACTCATTAACGAACCTTGCAATAAGTGATGAGCAAACGTGCTCGCCGCTGCTCAGTACTCGCCCGAGCATCACTGTGCTCGACAAGCTCGGCGCTCTGTGAGTATTTCCGGGTTACTCGGGCGAGAACTCAGGTCCCCTCCCTGCATGTTTGGCATTCTTTAGAGAAGCAATGAACATGCACTGTAATGCCGTAGCCATATTGGTTGTGGCATTACAGTGATTGGCTGGCCGCACAGCACCATCAGGTGTATATAAGACAGGGCGCTGCCATGCTCTTCACAGCCTACTCAGGCAGAGTAGGGAGAGGTGCTGCTGCGTCAGGGAGAGATTTGCTTCTTCATAGTTAGTATGGGTATTCCACAACATATATATATATATATATATATATATATATATATATATATATATATAGCCAACTGAACTAACATTCCTTCTGAGGACTAATCCAGCTGCATACATTCAGTGGTGTTAGCAGAAGTTAGGCAGGCAGGCAGTGTATGTGGCAGACTGCAGTGCATGATACAGCACAAGAGGGTCCATTGAACATCCTGTTAGTATAGGTATTCCACAACATATATACAGTATAATGTATATATATACAGTGAAGACCAAAAGTTTGGACACACCTTCTCATTTAAAGATTTTTCTGTATTCTCATAACTATGAAAATTGTACATTCACACTGAAGGCATCAAAACTATGAATTAACACATGTGGAATTATATACTTAACAAAAAAAGTGTGAAACAACTGAAAATATGTCTTATATTCTAGGTTCTTCAAAGTAGCCACCTTTTGCTTTGATGACTGCTTTGCACACTCTTGTCATTCTCTTGATGAGCTTCAAGAGGTAGTCACCGGAAATGGTTTTCACTTCACAGGTGTGCCCTGTCAGGTTTAATAAGTGGGATTTCTTGCCTTATAAATGAGGTTGGGACCATCAGTTGTGTTGTGCAGAAGTCTGGTGGATACACAGCTGATAGTCCTACTGAATAGACTGTTAGAATTTGTATTATGGCAAGAAAAAAGCAGCTAAGTAAAGAAAAACGAGTGGCCATCATTACTTTAAGAAATGAAGGTCAGTCAGTCCGAAAAATTGGGAAAACTTTGAAAGTGTCCCCAAGTGCAGTTGCAAAAACCATCAAGCGCTACAAAGAAACTGGCTCACATGAGGACCGCTCCAGGAAAGGAAGACCAAGAGTCACCTCTGCTTCTGAGGATAAGTTTATCCAAGTCACCAGCCTCAAAAATCGCAGGTTAACAGCAGCTCAGATTAGAGACCAGGTCAATGCCACACAGAGTTCTATCAGCAGACACATCTCTACAACAACTGTTAAGAGGAGACTTTGTGCAGCAGGCCTTCATGGTAAAATAGCTGCTAGGAAACCACTGCTAAGGACAGGAAACAAGCAGAAGAGACTTGTTTGGGCTAAAGAACACAAGGAATGGACATTAGACCAGTGGAAATCTGTGCTTTGGTCTGATGAGTCCAAATTTGAGATCTTTGGTTCCAACCACCGTGTCCTTGTGCAACGCAGAAAAGGTAAACGGATGGACTCTACATGCCTGGTTCCCACCGTGAGGCATGGAGGAGGAGGTGTGATGGTGTGCGGGTGCTTTGCTGGTGACACTGTTGGGGATTTATTCAAAATTGAAGGCATACTGAACCAGCATGGCTACCACAGGATCTTGCAGCGGCATGCTATTCCATCCGGTTTGCGTTTAGTTGGACAATCATTTATTTTTCAACAGGGCAATGACCCCAAACACACCTCCAGGCTGTGTAAGGGCTATTTGACCAAGAAGGAAAGTGATGGGGTGCTACACCAGATGACCTGGCCTCCACAGTCACCAGACCTGAACCCAATCGAGATGGTTTGGGGTGAGCTGGACAGCAGTGTGAAGGCAAAAGGGCCAACAAGTGCTAAGCATCTCTGGGAACTCTTTTTTGTTAAGTATATAATTCCACATGTGTTAATTCATAGTTTTGATGCCTTCAGTGTGAATGTACAATTTTCATAGTCATGAAAATACAGAAAAATCTTTAAATGAGAAGGTGTGTCCAAACTTTTGGTCTGTACTGTGTATATATATATATATATATATATATATCCATCTGAATTAACAGTCCTTCTGAGGACTAATCCAGCTGCATATATTCAGTTGTGATAGCAGGAATTAGGCAGGCAGGCAGTGTGTGTGGCAGACTGCAGTGCATATAGTGCAAGAGGGTCCATTGAACGTTCCTGCAGATGCTGTTCTTACGGATATTTGTAGACATAGCCCCAGATATCAAGGGCAAAGGAAATTTTTTTTTTTATCTTAATCCTGGTTATTTGCTTGCTTAAAAAGCAATCCAGAGTACATTTTTCTTCTCCATTTGCTTGTTCTCACTGCAGAATAAAGCCAGATCTGTTCTATATTTCAGCGATAAAAATCCAGAAATTTCTACAATATTTAAAAAATATTGGCCTCCTTTTCCATTCTGTTGCAGTGTGTCAGTCAAGCTATTCACACTAGGTGTCTGTGAAGGATAATATTAGCAAATTACAGGCCTACTATTTAAAATTGTGGTTCTCTGTCAGACGTATCACATATAACTGCGTTTCAAAATCAGCCATTTCTCTTGAACATGGAAAATATTGTCCTCCATTAAAAATGGGCAAGGTGAGTGGCAAGGGATGGGAAAGTGGACGTGATGGTGATGGTGCATGCAGAGGCAGAGACCGAGGACGTGGCCGTGGGCAAGCTGAAATTGTGCCACAACAAACACCCACATCTTGTTGCTCGACTTTCCTGATTCCAATTAATAGGGGACCGCAAAACACCACTATTGAACACAGAGCAGTGTCAAAAGGTTATTGGTTGGATAGCAGATAATGCTTCCAGTCGCTTAGCCACCACCACCACCCTGTCTTCCACACGGTCAAGTCTCAGTGGCCGTGAGTCTGGACCGCACATTCCTCACCCTGAGCCCTGATCCTCCTTCCTCCCATCATGCCGAGTGCCCGGAGACAACTGATCCCACACTTGGACATTTAAAAGAGTTGTTCACTTTTCCATTTGTAGATTCGGGCCTCTCGCCCGACCAGCTACAAGCGAGTCAAGAGGAGAAGGCGTGTAGCAATGCCCAAATATTGCAGCAGCCACTATCACACAAAGATGATGAGGCACAAATGCCAGAAAGTCAGGAGGAGGACCAGGGTGCAGAAGTGGCGGACAAGGTGGTGGATGATATAGTAACTGACCCAACCTGGCAGGGGTACATACAGAGCGAGGACAGCAGCAAACAGGGGGAGGGAGGCATAGCACCACAACAGGCAGGAAGAAGCAGCGTGGTGGCCGCAGACACAAGGCGGGAAGCGTTCCTCTTAACGCCAACACGACGGAAGTTGCCAGTACAACTGTTAGTTCTTCCCGAGTCCGGTTATTTTTTAAAGACTCTGCAGATAACCCCAAAAAGGCCATTTGCACCACCTGCTAGGCCAACATCAGCAGGGGTAGAAAAACTAGCAGCCTGACCACCACCAGCATGATCAGGCACATGGCAGCAAAGCACCCGACTAAGTGGGCCGAACCCCAGGGTCCAGCAACAGTGTCTGCAGGTGACACTGCTTGTTCCGCTGTTGTGCATGCACACCAATCCCCTGTCCATGGCACATGCCAAGATGCCTCCCGCCCTGTACCTGTTGTTGCACACTCTCAACAAGCACCATCAGCAAGCACATCCACGTTCTTGTCCCTGCGTGGCTCTGAGGAGAGGTGAGCTCACACATATGCCATGCCTGGCCCATGTGCTTAACCTCGTGATTCAGCGGTTTCTCAAAACCTACCCAGATCTGTTGGATCTGCTTGTCAAAGTACACCGCCTGTGCGCCCATTTTAGAAAGTCAGCTACAGCTTCCGCCGCCCTTGCCGTGCTTCATCAGCATTTGCAGCTTCCAGCTCACCGACTGATCTGCGATGTCCCCACACGTTGGAACTCTACATTGCAGATGTTGGGGAGGATTTGTGATCAGACGAGGGCAGTTGTTGACTACCGGCATTAACAAGGCCGTCGGTATTCAGGTCAGACTCCACACATAAGACCTCAGGAGTGGACATGGATGACAGACATATGTACCATCCTCCAAAACTTTGAGGACTCCACCAAGATGGTGAGCGGCGATGACACCATAATTAGCATCACCATTGTTAGAACCTTGCTCTTAGGTTTTTTCCTTTGCTGGTCACATGACCTTGTTGGCCTATTTAATCCTGCTCCGCCCTTCTGGCTTTGCTGGACTTCATTGTATAACTACTTTCTAGCTAGCCTGTGCTCTGTATCTAACTCTGTTAGTTTGCTTGGTCTACGGACCTCAGTGTTCTATATATTTTGTTTGTTTGTCTGTCTGCTACTATTTCTGTTAGGAGGTGTCCCATTTTCCTCCCAGTCCTTAGTACTTGTAGGGATTCCTTCCCCACATCTATAGGTCTCCGTACAGACTAGCTTAGGACTTTAGCAGGTCTGATCGCAGGATCAGGTCCCCTGTTACATCGTAGGGATAAAGCTGAGTTCTATCGTAGGGACTGATCTCCTCTCTTTCCTTAGCTCTGGTAGCAGAACATAACAGTAAGTCCAGCCTGCAAATTCTCTAAGGAAAGATTTTTCTGTTCCATCATGGTGTCGGTTCAGGATTTAGCTCATCGCCTGCAGGGACTCTCTCTGGAGGTGGCCGAGCTCCATCAGCACGTGAGTAACTGTTCTGGAGCACATTTCTTGGAGCCTAAGGTATGTTTGCCGGATTTATTTTTTGGTGAACACCGAGAATTTTTTTCATTTAAAAATGCTTGCTTATTGTATTTTCGTTTGAGACCCAAGTCCTCTGGGGATGAATCCCAGCGCATAGGGTTCATAATGTCACTTTTGCGCAAAGAGCCTCAGGAGTGGGCCTTTTCTTTGCAACCTAGTGATACATGCTTCAGATCAGTGGATAGTTTTTTTTCTGCTTTGGGACTATTATATGATGATCCTGACCGTGTTGCATCAGCTGAGACTGAGTTGAGACGTTTGAAACAGGGATCAGGTAATGTGGAAAAATATTGTACTCATTTCCTTCGTTGGTCTACTCAAACAGGGTGGAACGATTCTGCTCTGAAAAGTCTATTTCTTGCTGGGCTCAATGAAAGGGTTAAAGACCTGCTAATTGCTTATCCTACACCTGAAGATTTGCAACAGGCTATGCAATTAGCTATACGGGTGGATAGGAGACTGCGTGCAAGGGTTAATGAGAGCAAATCCTCTGCTATGTCAGTTTCTGGTTATGAGAATGTGTGTACTAACAGTGGTGAACCGATGGAGATTGGATCGGTGGCACCTCGCTCTCAAGAAAAAGACCGTAGATTTTTTGAAGGCTTGTGTTTCTATTGCGGAAAATCTGGTCATTTGATTAAAGGCTGTGAGCTTCGTATGAAGAAAGAAAAAAAAATGGTCAGTCATGCCCGTATTGCCTGTTTAAATTCCAAGGGTGTATTTTTAGCTGCTTCCACGATTGCTCAGGAAAAATTAATGGAATTTCGGGTGTTTGTTGATTGTGGGTCTACTCTGAATGTAATTGATGGGGGATTCTTGGAAAGACTCAATTTAAAACCCGAACCTTTATCATCCCCCATTGCTGTGGTTTCTGTGAATGGTTCCCCTTTGAAGAATATTACTCTCAAGGTCTGTGAATCTCCTCCCACTATTAATGGTGTTCACCATGAGAAATTGGATTTGGTAGTTTTGAATAACTTGCCTTCTCCAGTAATATTGGGATTGCCCTGGTTAAAATTTCACAATCCTGTACTGGATTGGTCTACCAGTGAAATTAAATCCTGGAGCCATAAATGTTATGACAAGTGTTGTAACGGGCGTATTGCAGCTTTGGATAGGGGAGAATTGCCTGTTCCTATTCAGGATTTTTGGAGAGTTTTTTCTGAGAAGGAATCGCAGGTTTTGCCTCCCCATAGAGACTATGATTGTTCTATTGAATTTGTCCCTGGAGCGACTCTTCCTAAAAGTCGTTTATTTAACCTTACTATTCCTGAGAGGAAGGCTTTGGAGGAATACATACAGACAAGTTTGGCCGCCGGTCACATTAGGCCCTCTAAGTCTCCTGTGGCGGTTGGATTTTTTTTTGTAAAAAAAAAGGACGGCGGTTTACGTCCTTGTCTGGATTTTCGTGAGATTAACAAAATTACTGTACGCAATCCTTACCCACTGCCATTGATTCCTGATCTGTTTAACCAGTTAATGGGGGCCAAGTGGTTCTCTAAAATTGACCTTAAGTGGGCATACAATCTGTTGCGCATGAAGGAGGGTGGCGAATGGAAGACTGCTTTTAACACTCCTGTGGGTCATTTTGAGAATCTGGTTATGCCTTTTGGTCTTACTAATGCTCCTGCATTTTTTCAGAATCTTATTAATGACATCCTTAGACCTTTGATCGGCAAAAATGTGGTTGTGTATTTGGATGACATTTTGATTTATTCGCCGGATCTGGAGTCTCATTGGGGGGCGTACGTGAGGTATTACAGTTGTTAATGGACAATTCGCTTTTTGCTAAGCTGGAGAAATGTGAGTTCGCTGTACAGAGAATTAGTTTTTTGGGTTACATTATCTCCAGCGAAGGTTTTGAGATGGACCCGGTTAAAGTTCAAGCTGTACAGGAATGGCCTAGGCCTATTGGTTTGAAATCGATACAGAGGTTTTTAGGTTTCGCCAATTATTACAGAAAATTCATAAAAAATTTTTCTAGTATTGTCAAACCTCTGACCGATCTCACCAGGAAAGGTGCTGATGCGGTTCAATGGTCTTCTGAGGCTATTGAAGCTTTTGTGTATCTCAAGGAGAGGTTCACCTCTGCTCCCATCCTTATGCAGCCTGATGTGACTAAGCCGTTTTTGGTTGAGGTTGATGCTTCCTCTGTGGGGGTTGGCGCAGTATTGTCTCAGGATAACGGGGATGGATTACATCCCTGTGCCTTTTTTTCAAAAAAATTTTCGGAGACTGAACTGAATTACGATATTGGTAATCAGGAATTATTGGCTATTAAACTCGCATTTGAACACTGGCGCCACTTCTTGGAAGGTGCGGAATTTCCCGTTCAGGTTCTTACGGATCATAAAAATCTGATATATCTTGATGCTGCCAAGTGCCTGAATGCCCGTCAGGCTAGGTGGGCACTGTTTTTCTCGCGGTTTAATTTCTCCGTTACTTACATCCCTGGTACTAAGAATTTTAAGGCGGATGCCTTGTCTCGCAGTTTTTCTCCCATAGTCGGTGCTGAGAAAGAGGAGAACATTTTACAAGAAGGTGTTGTGATAGCTGCTTTGGACTCCGTTTTGGAAGATGAGATTCTTAAAGCACAGGAGAATGCCCCATCTAACACTCCTCATGGGAGGTTGTTTGTGCCTGGGACCTTTAGGAGAGATTTGTTTGTTGAGTGTCACGAATCTCGGTTGGCAGGTCATCCCGGAATCTCTGAGACCAAGAGACTGGTGGGTCGCAGTTTTTGGTGGCCTGGATGGCAGAAGGAAGTCATTAAGTGGGTGCGTCAATGTACTATATGTGCTAGATCTAAGTCCTCACATACTCCTGCTGCGGGGTTGCTTTGTCCTTTGGAGGTTCCCAGTGCTCCCTGGACACATTTGGCTATGGACTTAATAACTGACCTTCCCCCCTCTGAGGGTTTTACTGTCATCTGGGTGGTCGTGGACCGTTTTAGCAAGATGTGTCACTTGGTTCCCTTCGTCAAACTGCCCTGCGCTAAAACTCTCGCTAAGGCCTTTGTCAAGGAAATTGTCAGACTTCATGGCGTTCCTACTGACATTGTTTCTGATAGGGGTCCTCAGTTCGTGGCTCGTTTTTGGCGTGCCTTTTGTGACAGGTTGGGAGTTCATTTGTCGTTCTCGTCCGGATATCATCCTGAATCTAATGGCCAGACAGAAAGGAAAAACCAGGATGTTGAGCAGTTCTTGCGTTGTTTTGTGGCAGACAATCAAGAGGGGTGGTCTGAGTTTCTGCCACTTGCTGAATTTGCTCTGAACAATCATACATCTTCTTCTGCTGGTTGTTCGCCTTTTTTTTGTTGTTCTGGGAGACATCCGTCGTTTGGGTCGTTCTCCAAGTTGGGATCTGCCGTGCCTGAGGAGGAGAATTTTTCCGGTGATTTGGAGAGAGTTTGGACGGATGTGCGTGGTAATCTTCAGGAGGCCAACAGAAAATCTAAAGACTACTTTGATAGGAAACGACAGGAGGTTTTGTTCGCTGTTGGTGACATGGTTTGGTTGTCCTCTAGGAATCTGCGGTTGAGGATTCCTTCTAAGAAATTGGGTCCCAAGTTTGTAGGGCCCTTTAAGGTGCTTCAGGTTGTCAACCAATCTGCTGTTAGGTTGGAGGTTCCTACCTCCTGGAGAATTAATCCGGTATTTCATGTCTCTCTGTTAAAAAAAGCTGTTGTGTCGGATGGTGACGCCTCTGCCTCTGTTCCTCCGGTGGTGGAGGACGGGGAATATGAAATTTCTCGCATCCTTAACTCTAGACGGTATAGAGGTAGTTTGCAGTATCTTGTGGCCTGGAAAGGTTTCGGACCCGAGGATAACTCTTGGGTGAGGTCAGATGATGTTTCCGCGTCCAGACTTATCAGAGCGTTTCACAGGAGATTTCCTGATAAGCCTGGTCCTAGGGGATCCGGAGGATCCTCTTAGAAGGGGGGGTACTGTTAGAACCTTGCTCTTAGGTTTTTTCCTTTGCTGGTCACATGACCTTGTTGGCCTATTTAATCCTGCTCCGCCCTTCTGGCTTTGCTGGACTTCATTGTATAACTACTTTCTAGCTAGCCTGTGCTCTGTATCTAACTCTGTTAGTTTGCTTGGTCTACGGACCTCAGTGTTCTATATATTTTGTTTGTTTGTCTGTCTGCTACTATTTCTGTTAGGAGGTGTCCCATTTTCCTCCCAGTCCTTAGTACTTGTAGGGATTCCTTCCCCACATCTATAGGTCTCCGTACAGACTAGCTTAGGACTTTAGCAGGTCTGATCGCAGGATCAGGTCCCCTGTTACATCGTAGGGATAAAGCTGAGTTCTATCGTAGGGACTGATCTCCTCTCTTTCCTTAGCTCTGGTAGCAGAACATAACAACCATCCCGCTTCTCTGTCTTCTGAAACACTCTCTGCTTACAATTAAAGAGGATGCATTGCAGGTGGAGCATGATGAGATGGAGCAAGGAACCATACAGGGTGATTCCACACAGCCCAGCCTTATCTCATCCCAACGTGGATTGGGTGACAATAAGGAAGAGGAGGAGGAGGAAGAACAGGAGCTTGTTTCCTGCGCTATAGACGGTACTACCGGCACAACTGTCAAACCGTCTGTTCAGAGTGGATGGCCAGAGGACAGGGAGGAGGAGGAAGAGGAGGATGAGGAGGAGAGCATGGTCAGTTATCCTCTTGGTGAGGACACATAAGTCTTACCTCTTTGCAGTATGGCACACATGGCTGAGTTTATGTTACGCTGCCTTTCCCATGACAGTCATCATTGGTTGGTGACACTTCTAGACCCACGCTACAAGGAGAACTCTCTGTCTCTTATTCCCTTGCAGGACAGGCCTAATAAAATGGTGCAGTATGAGAAGGCCCTTGTTGTGGAATTATTAAAAAAATTCCCATCTGAAATTACTGGCGGCAGAGGTCAGGAGTACAGGCGAGAGAGACACAAATACAATCGAGAAGAGGCAGAGGAACACTGTCAAAATTCTGGGACAGTTTTCTCAGACCCTCCCATCGCACAAGCCCTGGTACTCTCTCAAGGAGGGAAAAGTTGCGGAAGATGCTGAGGGAGTACCTTGCCAACTGTACCAACGTCCTCCGTGATTCCTCTGTGCCTTATAATTATTGGGTATCCAAACTGGACACATGGCATGAACTGGCTCTCTATGCCTTGGAGGTCCTGGCCTGCCCTGCTGCTAGCGTTTTGTCAGGGCAGATTTTTAGTGCCGCCAGTGGAATTATAACTGATAGGTGCATACGTCTGTCAACTGAAAATGCTGACAGGCTGACTCTTATAAAAATAAGCAACACCACCGAGTGATAGCAGCGTAACATCAAATCAAATACAGTGGGGTTTTTTTGGGAGGTCTAACTCTATTCCCATGCACCTCTGTCTTCACTCTTCACACCCAGACATGGGTATACGCTTCCTGATTTTGTTTATTTGCTCTTGTCCTCATTGTCCTCCTCCTTCTCCGCATCCTCATCCCCCACCACCATATCACCACCATATGTACCATATCAACATATCTAGGTCTCTTGCAAGGGACATTGGAATTCCTCCAAATTTTTGGCAGCCGTTGCTTCACTGCATAGGCAAACAGTATGGGAGACACACTTCCTAATAATGGGAGTATTTTTTGCAGGAGGCCCTCCGACCTCTATGTCTCTTGCAAGGGGCATTAACACAACGCAATAACAGTATAGGAGACCCACTCGTTAATAATGGGAACAACAAAGCATAGCCGACTGCTAGCTCTTTAAGAATAGTAAGGGCCACCTGATGGCCCTATAAAAATAGTCTTTGTGACTCTCGGAGTCCCTCCATCATAAATGAAATAGGATGTATCTGATGATGTGTCACACACCACATGGCCAGACAAGGTAGCAAAATGTTAAAATTACATTTACTGGTAAATGTTTTTTCACCATTGAAAGCAATGCAAAAGTGCAAAAACGCATCAAAAACACTACGTGTGAACATAGCCCAAAGTGAGGAGAAGCATTTTGTTTTTGGTTATTTATTTTGTTTTATATACAAGTCATTACCCTGGAAAGGATGTTCCTTAACTTATCTCCCAGGAAAATCCATTTTGGTTTCATTTTTGTATGTTTTATTGTGAGTCCGTAAAAGTGGCGTAATACCTCTGACAATGGTGCTGACAGCAGTGAACTGGGAGTCAAAATTGCTTCCAGGGGTCTTCCGGGTCTTCCCCATACTGTTCCCATGTCATTTGAGCACTGTTCCCATCCATGTGGGCAATTTTTAGGCCCTCTGCAGACCGCTGGAGGGGGCCGCCGGAAAAATGCTCGAGTTTCTCATAGACTTAATTTGGGCTCGTTACGCGGTCCGAGCACTCGAGCATTCCAATTTGCTTGACATGAACAACGAGTACCCAAGCATTTTAGTGCTCGCTCATCACTACTTGCAATATGACTTGAATCTGCCTTTTATCTTAAGTCATATTGCAAGACTCGTTAAAGAGTCGATGATGAATTTAAGGCTCGCTGTTTCCAATAGGTGGCTCTAGAGTTTTAGTTGTCTTCCTCTCTGAAGACACAATTTGCATATTTAATTTCCCAAAGGAGCATGCATGGCTTTTAAGTCTCTTCACCCTGACAAGTCAAGCTTGGCTTGTCACTCTCCACAAGGAGAAACGTCCCCTCTTAGACCCTTAAACCTGATGTAAAATTCTCTGCTTTGAAACATTAAATAATCTTTCTATAAATGCTCAGCTTGATTATAAAATATTGTGACACATGTTGGTGCTTTGTATGTGTATATGTAAATATATATGTATTGTAGGAAAGCCAGGTAAGACGGGATTAAATCCTAGCACTTCAGTTCTTGATTAAATGCACCTGGCTAGCTTTGACTAAGAACCAGGACATGTCTTCAGTTTGCTCTATCTCAGTGAGCTGGGAAAGCTGAGCAGAGTGGGCTGTGTTAGAGCTGGGGAGAGAGAAAACAAAGTCTCTCTGAAACCAGTCTGCACTGGGGTGTTTGCACCAAACTGAAAGTATCAGTGGTTGCTATGGACAATAGCCGTTTTGTTTGACTAAACTGGGACTAGCTCAGATGTGTATGAGTAGCCAGGGTCTATTTCGTTTAGTTAGCACCTGGATAAGGCTAGGGATTTTGTGTTTATGGTATTGTTTTTGGTGCTGTTCAACGTATGTAAATAAATGTCAAATTGCCTTGACACAAGAATCCAGTGACTGTGTGAATGCTGCCTACTGATGAGGGTGTTGATTCCTACAGTGTATATATATATATATATATATATATATATATATATATATATATATATACACACACACGGTCAAAATTGTTGGTACCCCTCGTTTAATGAAAGAAAAACCCTCAATGGTCACAGAAATAACTTGAATCTGACAAAAGAAATAATAAATTAAAAATCTATGAAAATGAACAAATGAAAGTCAGACATTGCTTTTCAAACCCTGCTTCCACAGAATTAAAAAAAAAAATTAAACTCATGAAATAGGCCTGGACAGAAATGATGGTACCCCTGAAAATAATGTGACAAAAGGGACATGTTAAATCAAGTTGGGTCCACTAATTAGCATCACAGGTGTCTATAATCTTGTAATCAGTCAGTGGGCCTGTATATAGGGCTACAGATACTCACTGTGCTGATTGGTGACATGGTGTGTACCACACTCAACATGGACCAGAGGAAGCAAATGAAAGAGTGGTCTCAGGAGATTAGAAAGAAAATTATAGACAAGCATGTTAAAGGTAAAGGTGATAAGATCATCTCCAGGCAGCTTGATGTTCCTGTGACTACAGTTTCACATATTATTCAGAAATTTATGATCCATGCGACTGTAGCCTACCTCCCTGGACGTGGCCGCAGGAGGAAAATTTATGACAAATCAAAAAAACGGATAATACGAATGTTAACAAAAGAGCCCAGGATAACTTCTAAAGAGATTAAAGGTGAACTTCAAGCTCAAGGAACATCAGTGTCAGATCGCACCATCCGTTGTTGTTTGATCCAAAGTGGACTTCATGGGAGACGACCAAGGAGAACACCATTGTTGAAAAAAAATCATAAAAAAAACAGACTGGAATTTGCCAAACTACATGTTGACATGCCACAAAGCTTCTGGGAGAATGTCCTATGGACAGATGAGACAAAAATTGAAGTTTTTGACAAGTCACATTAGTTCTATGTTCATAGATGGAAAAATTAAGCATATCAAGAAAAGAACACTGTCCCTACTCTGAAACATGGAGGCATGGAGGAGGCTCTGTTATGTTCTGGTGCTGCTTTGCTGCATCTGGCACAGGGTGTCTTGAATCTGTGCAGGGTACAATGAAATCTCAAGACTATCAAGGGATTCAAGAAAGAAATGTGCTGCCCAGTGTCAGAAAGCTTGGTCTCAGTCGCAGGTCAGGGGTCTTGCAACAGGATAATGACCCAAAACACACAGCTAAAAACACCCAAGAATGGCTAAGAAAACATTGGACTATTCTGAAGTGGCCTTTTATGAGCCCTGACCTAAATCCTATTGAGCATCTTTGGAAAGAGCTGAAACATGCCGTCTGGAAAAGGCAACCCTCAAACACGAGACAACTGGAGCAATTTGCTCATGAGGAGTGGGCCAAAATACCTTTCGAGAGGTGCAGAAGTCTCATTGACAGTTACAGAAATCATTTGATTGCAGCGATTGCCTCAAAAGGTTGTTCAACAAAATATTAAGTTAAGAGTACCATAATTTCTGTTCAGGCCTATTTCATGAGTTTCATTTTTAAAAAAAATTCTGTGGAAGCAGGGTTGAAAAGCAATGTCTGACTTTCATTTGAGAATTTTCAAAGATTTTTATTTTATTATTACTTTTGTCAGATTCAAGCTATTCCTGTGACCATTGTGGGTTTTTCTTTCATTACATGAGTAGACAAGGGGTATCAACAATTTTGACCGTGTGTGTGTAATATATATATATATATATATATATATATATATATATATATATATATATATATATATACATATATATACACATACAGGTGCAGCTCACAAAATTAGAATATCATCAAAAAGTTAATTTATTTCAGTTCTTCAATCCAAAAAGTGAAACTCATATATTATGTAGAGTCATTACAAACAGAGAAATCGATTGCAAGTGTTTATTTCTGTTAATGTTGATGATTATGGATTACGGCCAATGAAAACACAAAAGTCATTATCTCAGTAAATTAAAATAATCAACAAAAAACACCTGCAAAGGCTTCCTAAGCGTTTAATAAGGTCCCTTAGTCTGTTTCAGTAGGCTCCACAATCATGGGGAAGACTGCTGACTTGACAGATGTCCAGAAGGCAGTCATTGACACACTCCACAAGGTCCCAGAGTTCCAATTTTCATTTGGAAATCAAGGTCCCAGAGTCTGGAGGAAGAGTGGAGAGGCACGCAATCCAAGCTGCTTGAGGTCTAGTGTGAAGTTTCCACAATCAGTGATGGTTTGGGGAGCCATGTCATGTTTTGGTGTAGGTCCACTGTGTTTTATCAAGACCAAAGTCAGCGCAGTCGTCTACAAGGAGATTTTAGAGCACTTCATGCTTCCCTCTGCTGACAAGCTTTTTGGAGATGGAAATTTCATTCTCCAGCAGGACTTGGCACCTGTCCACACAGCCAAAAGTACCAATACCTGGTTTAAAAACAACAGTATCACTGTGCTTGATTGGTCAGCAAACTCACCTGACCTTAACCCCATAGAGAATCTATGGGGTATTGTCAAGAGGAAGATGAGAGACACCAGAGCCAACAATGCAGACGAGCTGAAGGCTGCTATCAAAGCAACCTGGGCTTCCATAACACCTCAGCAGTGCCACAGGGTGATCGCCTTCATGCCACACCGCATTGATGCAGTAATTGATGCAAAAAGAGCCCAGACCAAGTATTGAGTGCATTTATTGAACATACATTTCAGTAGGTCAGCATTTCGCATTTTAAAAACATTTTTCAAGCTGTTGTTACAAAGTATTCTAATTTACTGAGATAATGACTTTTGTGTGTTCATTGATTGTAAGCCATAATTATCAACATTAACAGAAATAACACTTGAAATAGATCACTCTGTTTGTAATGACTCTATATAGTATATGAGTTTCACTTTTTGTATTGAAGAACTGAAACAAATTAACTTTTTGATGATATTCTAATTCACTGAGATGCACCTATATATATATATATATATATATATATATATATATATATATATATATCTATATATATGTACCGGATTTTCCGGCATATAAGATGACTTTTTAACCCCTGAAAATCTTCTCAAAAGTCAGGAGTCGTCTTATACGCCGGGTGTCATCTTATAGGGAATATAAGTATGGTAATTTATAAGCCCTCCCTGTCTCCAAGACTATCAGAGCGGTAGCACATCCCTCTGGCCCTCCCTTGTATCCTATTACTGGTACCTTCTTCTCTGCCTCTCTGATCTCGCTCCTGAGGACTGCAGTGACGAGGTGAGGGGGCGCCTCACCGGGAAAGTGTAAGTGAAGCAAGCTGCAGGCATCCGGGAAGCCCGGGGTATGGAAAAAAGAGAAAGGCACATGCGCGCCTACGCCGCTTCACTGCAGTCCTCAGGAGCAAGATCTGAGAGGCAGAGAAGGAGTTAATACAAGGGCGGGCAGAAGAGATAAAGAGGCGTGTTTTTCTGGGCACAGCACCGCTCTTTCTCTTTTTTCTATACCCCGGGCTTCCCGGACCCCTGCAGCTTCCTTCACTTACACTTTCCCGGTGAGGCGCCCCCTCACCTCGTCACTGCAGTCCTCAGGAGCGAGATCAGAGAGGCAGAGAAGGAGGTACCGGTAATAGGATACAAAGGCGGGCCAGAGGGATGTGCTACCGCTCTGATAGTCTTGGAGACAGGGAGGGCTGGGCAGGCAGGGACAGCTGACCAGAAGAGTGGTAGTCTTATACGGCGAGTATATCCCAAACTCTATATTTTAACTGGAAAAGATGTGGGTCGTCTTATACACCCAGTCCTCTTATACTCCGGAAAATACGGTGTATATATATATATATATATATATATATATATATATATATATATATATATATATGTGTATACAGTATATGCATAGCTCCCAACTTTTGAACAAAAAGAGGGATAGATCATGTCGTGTGCTACGCATGCCTTGGCAAATTTTGGCCACGCCCCTCACCACACCACAATCTACTTCCATTTACCGTTTCTTTCCACCCTTGCAGGATGAGTTGTTGGAGTAGCAGAGGTAGTGAGGGAAATTCAGCAGATGCCCAAGACTGCAGGGTGTAGACCCAAATCCGGGACTGTCCACTGTATCCCGGACAGTTGGGACTAGAGATGAGCAGATGAATTCACGGGTCTTTGGTCCAGCGTGCAGGTCAGTGGTACCTGACAGCTGGACAAGAGGCCGCGAATTTCTTACCTTTTGGCGTCCCTGGCACAGCCTTTGATTAACAAGGGATGGCACACATCATCTGTGCGTCCTGCTAATTTCTAGTTGGGACCTGCGGATTTATTTTTTATTCCTTCATTCACGGTTGAAGCCGCTAGAACTTTCTCATGTTTATGTAGCTTCATTATGTGACATCTGGCTTTATGATGGCTGTAAGGCTGTGTTCACACGTTGCAGAAATACTGTGTATTTTGTATTCATTGTAGGATCAACATCAAACTACACAATAATAATCTTCTCTGATTATTGCTGCATTTTTTATGCCTTTCCCCCCTTATTTGATGCATTTCTGGTGCAGATGTGAAGCCATGTTTTTAATGGGTTTTTATTGCACAGAAAAAGCGTTGATTCTTAATAAATAACTGCTTTTTTACATGTTTTTTTATGCTCCAAATAGAAGACGAGGAAAAAAAAGCACCAAAACTGCACAGTTCAGCAGCGTCTTCTCATGAAATCACATCCACTTTGCTTGGACAGTAAAACGCAGCAGAATTTCTGTGCAAAAGAACATCGGAAAAAACGCAGCATTTACGCTGCATGTGAACACGGTCTGAATGTCCAAGCAAAGTGGATGTGATTCCATGACATCTCTGCTCTCTGTGGTCTAAAGACACTGCTGAACTCTGAAGTTTTGGTGCATTTTTTCTTATAGGCTTCTTCTGAAAAAAAACGCATAAAGAAAAAACACATTTTTAAATGCAGAATTTTAAATAAATTTTCTGTTACTATTAAAAAAAGCTCTGCTTCACATCTGCACCAAAAACGCATCAAATAAGCGGGAACACGCATAAAAGAAACGCAGCAAACACGCAATAATCAGAGAAGCTTGTTATTGCGTTGTATGGTGAGGACACCTGCAGAAAATGTGCAGAAAAAAGCAGTAGAAAAAAAGCAGCATTTATACTACATGTAAACACGGCCTCAGCATTATGTTTTTTATATATTTTAAATACATTATTTATGGGTTTCATAGAGAAAATTATCAATCACACCCTCAGTGCCAGGTCTCTGCCTTCTCTGTTTTTTTCTGATTTGCTTGTAGTTGTGATGTCACAACCACAGCATACATCACTGCTGCAACCAATCTGAGCTGAGCAGCACTGCTAATGTAGGTAGCCTGAGCCATTGTGTTCATATTTGTGCAGGTGTTTCTAAACAGCAGAAAAATGTACCACAACTCTAGAGTCAGCTAAATCTTTCTGAAGGTCTTTTGCAGTCAGAAACCCCGCTTGCAGTCAAGCGGGGTTCTGATTTGCATTTCTAGCAATCCTACGATCAGCTCTCACTGAAATTTTGCTTGGTCTTCCAGACCCTATCTTGAACTCCAGTATTCCTGTTTACTGCCATTTCTTAATTACATTTCTTATAGCCTTCTCCTGCTTTGTGGGCCTCCACCATTTTCATTTTCAGAGTGCTAGGAAGTTGCTCAGAAGAATACATATCTGTTGTCTTTTGGCACAAGATTAGTTAGTTAATTAAGGACTGAAACCTTGGTCAAACTTATCTAAACACACAAATCTCAAGGGGTTCTAAAAACTTTTACATTGGCCCATTTAAAATGTAAAAAATGACAAATGACTTTAGACCTTTTAGAGATCATTTCATCTTCAACTTGCTTAACTGTTCAGATTAAAGGGAACCTGTCGCGTCCTAGTTGCTATGTACACTGCCCCCATTGCTTTGCTAGTGATGCAATGTGCATCACTAACAAGCTTTTTACATTACTATCGGTGGTGGTATAATGATGTTATAACATTTTATATACTTTGTCCTACCTGCTCGTATTCAGTCATAGGGGTGTGATTCTCTCATTCAGTCACTGCTGGCGTCGCCCATGTATTTGAACACTGCTCCCGGCAAGGTTGCATCTAGATCGGAGGTGATTTTTTTGTGCTCCTCACTTTAGCCACTCCGATCTAGAGGCTTCACTGCTGAGGAGACTAGATTGGAGTTGCTGGAGTGAGGTCCTCAGTAATCCCCTCCGATGTAGACAGTTCAGCACTGACACCACTAGATCGGAGTAGATTCCAGGATCCTCATACTCACTGCTGTCTAGTCGCCTCTACTGGCTTTTTAATGTTTTTCTTATGCTTTTATTATGCAATTGCTCATGTTTTTAATGGAGCAAACATCACAAGTCAAACATGATTTTTTTACTCCGTTATATAAGTAATGTATTTTTACACTATTATATATTTTATGGATTTGGGCAAAATTCTTTTTTTCCTGATTAATGAAACATTTTTATTGTCGCTTTATGTAATATCAAAAAATTCCCCTTATCGCTGATTGTTCAGTTTTGCCAGAATGTGACTCTTCCCATTTGTCCACAGTACTGCCCGCAGCACTGACATTGTGAAGAGTGGGCGGAGCTCCACGGGGAGAGGCGTAAAACAGCGCCCCCAACAGTCACCATAATGTACAACACAGAAGTGACAAATTATTACAGGAATGTCTAGGTCACTGGAGAACACTGCTGTTATAATTTACGCCACTTTTGTGATGTCAATTATGATGATTCTATCGGCTGCGCTCCGTAACTGGCTGAGGCTTCTGGACATACAGGAAAATTAGAATTTTATCAAAACTGAACTATCAGAGCTATGAATAATTTTTTATATTACAGAAATATGTTTTTATATGACAGGTTCCCTTTCTCCGATTTAGTGGTGTCAGTGCTGAACTGTCTACATTGGAGGGGATTAATGAGGCCTTCACTCCAGCAACTCCGATCTAGTCTACTCAGCAGTGGAGCCTCTAGATCGGAGTGGCTAAAGTGAGGAGCATAAAAAACCACCTTCGATCTAGACGCAACCTTGCCGGGAGCAATATTCAAATACATGGGCGAAGCCAGCAGTGACTGAATGTGGCGCCCGCCCCTGACTGAATGAGAGAATCACACCCCTATGACTGAATATGAGCAGGAAGGACAAAATGTATATAAAGTTATAAAATCATTATACTACCACCAATTTTAATGAAAAAAGCTTGTTACTGATGCACATTGCATCACTAACAAAGCAATGGGGGCAGTGTACATAGCAACTAGGACATGACAGGTTCCCTTTAAGTAATTTTGACCATGGGTGCCCAAACATTCACATGCTACTGTACAATATGTACAACATCTCTGGCTGCTATGGGCATAAAAGGGGACAAACTTATGGTGTGGCACCCATGCTCCCCTGACCTCAACCCCATTGAGAACCTCTGGAGCATCATCAAAAGGAGTGTCTATGATGGCGGGAGGCAGTTCACATCTAAGCAACAGCTCTGGGAGGGTATTCTGTCCTCATGCAAAACAATTGAAGCAGAAACCATCCAAAACCTGACAAATTCAATGGACGAGAGAGTTCAGAAGCTCCTTTCGAACAAGTGGTCCTATGTGCAAATGTAACATCACCTAGAATAAAGTTTTGAGTTGAAAACTGTTTGATTTCAGTTTGTAATAACCTGCTAATGCTTATAATTTCAAAAATGACCATTTTTTTGTTCTTTATTAAAATGAAAAGGTTGAAAACTCTGCTGTGCATAATAATTTGGAACATGCATTTTGAGTGCAGTTTGAGTTTTTTATTTTTTTAAAAATATACTGTAATCATAGGCAGTTTGTACAAAAACCTTTCAATTGTACTCTAAGGCTGAGTTCACACAATGCGTATTTAATGCGTTTCCGCGGCGTTTTTGCAGTTGCGTAAACGCCGCGGAAACGCATGAAAAACGCATGGTAGAAGGGAAGCAATGTTCCCCAATTGAAATCCGCATGTGCTGTGCCAATGATGCAGATTTTTCCGCAGCGTAAACGCTGCGGTCAAAAATTCGCAGCATGTCAATTAATTTTGCGGAAACGCTGCTCTTTTGTCGCCATTGACTTGCATTAGACCGCATGGAATCCGCATCACTGTATATGTTGATGCGCTTTTCATGCGGTCTAATGTGCGGATGGTACCCGGGTGTGGATGAGAGGACTCTCATCCAGACCCAGGTACCATTAAAAAAAAAAGAATAAAATAAAAAATATATATATTCTCACCTTCTGACGGCCCGCGCAGCGCTCCTGCTTGGTTCTCGGCACTTCGGGGTTGAATGAAGAAGGACCTTCGCTGACGTCAGAGTCAAGTGACGGGTCACGTGACGCTGACGTCGGAAGGTCCTAAAGTCTTCACTGCCGGCAGCCGGGACCGAGCGAAGCAGGACACCGGGGGCCATCAGAGGGTAAAGTATATATTTATTTTTTATTTTTTGACATTCACACACTATATAAATCCATGCCGGTTGCATGGATTTATATAGTGTAAAGTTGACAAGCACTTTCCAAGTGATGCTAAAATCGCTTGGGAAGCGCTTGTCAACCCGCATGCGGAAATGAAAGTGAAGACCGCTTCATTTCCGCATGTCCCTGGCAGGAAACCGCATGTACAATCCGCATGCGTTTTTTCTTGCCAGAGAGATGCAGAAACGCTCAGGAAAAAATCCTAAGCATTTCTGCATCGTGTGCACATACCCTAATAGTTATTTGACTGGAAAATTACAATGACTGCAATTCATATAGGTAATTTGGGAAAATCTGAGAAAATATTATTTGCATAATAATTTGGAACACAGTGTAATTAGAGATGAGCGAACCCGTGGATGTTTGAGTTCGCCGAGTTCGACGAACATACAGTAAAAAGTTCGGTTCGGGTCCTTGACCTCGAACTTGACCATGGACCCGAACCCAGTAGAAGTCAATGTGGACCCAAACCTCGGTGCTTTAAAATGGCTGTAAAATGGACATATTCAGGGCTAGGGAGCTGCAAAAGGAAGGAATGTGGATACGAAAATGACTTAAAGGGAATCTGTCACCCACGTGGGTGATATCAGACTACTATTATGGCCATACAGGTGATAGAAAAGTAAATCTATACTTACTCGTATGGCCAATAGCAGTGGTCTGATTAGAGAAATCTTCTTTTAAAAAGCTTCTTCTCCAGATGCTTGGCGTCCGGGGGATGCCAAGCAAACCCCTCCTATCTGCTTATTATGCAGCTAAATCCCCGCCTCTGGGCTAAATTATCATCTCCCCCCCCTCCCCGACACGTCACAGGGCCCTGTGACTGCTCTGTGACCTGCCCTGCTGTATCCCTCGATGCGCATGTGCACAGTGCCGCTCCCAATACAAGGGCTGCGGCACAGTGAGGGCAGAGGAGAAACAAAGCGCGCTCCATGGGAGCGGCACTTTGCGCATGTGTAGCACCCTGAGGATTCGGCTGCTACAGGGGTATTGCACCTCAAGCCAGAGGTGTGGTATTCCACTCCCGGGTAAGGATGGAGTGTGGAACTGAGCTCAGTTAGCTGCATACACTACATACATCCCATTTCCGGGGGACAGATCGACGGTACTCCCACCAGTATATGTGCAGGTACGACAGTGTCTGTCCCTGGCTGGAGTGGGAGGGGGGTGGAACATCCCAGTAGTGTAGGGGCAGATAGGGGGAGCAGTCTGGGTAAGGCTAGGAGCTCATTGGGTGCTGGTCACCTGAGCTCACACATAGAGGGAGTATATAAGGTGGGCACCATCTTAGAACCGGGTCAGTCTGTCAGAGTTTAGCCTGAGGAGCAGAGCAGAGAAGCTCAGCCAGAAGGGCTGACAGGGAGTTGTGGTTCCGGCTGGGCCCAGCTCCAAGGCCAAGTCTGAGAGAGAGAGAGGAGTCAGAAGGACCCAGAGAGAAGAAGAAGGAACCCCAAGACCCCAGAATACAAACGGCAGGGTGAAGGGTTGGCACCCAGGGTACCGGATCCCAAGCTGGCAGAGAGAAAAGCACACCTTAGCCAGGAACCGGAGGTCGTGGGCAGGATCTGCCACGACCCTCACCAAATCCACTAGAAAGGCATACCAAGCATAGGGTCAGGGAGCCCAGAGGAGGCTTGACCAACAAGAGACCCAAGGGAGCCGGACATAAGTGGACCCCTGGTGGGAACGGCCAGTAGAAAGGACAGTCAGAAAGGGAGCTCAGGACCACGCTCCAGAATTGCTTGGGGGTTGGCCGAGTCCAGGACCTGGTGGACGCAGCACGGCTCGGGTGGTCGCTTCAGGCCAGAGTGACCATAAGAACACCCGTAAGTAAAAACCCCTGAACTGCACAGCCCGACTCTGAGTCTTCTTGCTTGATCATCCTGCACCTTCACAACCACCATCCTCTACATCTGACCCCCTGAGGCTATACCCCTCCCGTTGGGGGTTATACTACCACAGCTGCACACATACCACCAGCCTCAGCGGACCCTTCTGCAGCGGCGGCCTTTTGACCGCAAATCAACGGGTGGCGTAGTCGACACTAAGAACATCAATAACATCTATCAAGACTGCCACACACTGAGTTTGACACCCTGGGCACGGACCGGGTCGCCGCCACTCGGAGACTACAACCCCCATCTGATCCGGCTCCGGGTATCCCCCAAACAGCACTGGCCCAGGGGGCGCGTCAACTTTGGCGTAGTCGGCAGGATTTCGTGCCCGCAACCACCGGGTACTGCGTGCCTGAAGAAAAGTTCAAATTTACCTCAAGAAGAAGTCTCCCGCCGGTTCCAGAGGGTCCCCGCCATGGGACGCCATCACGGATCGTTTCCCGCCGGTTGCCCGCCATCTGCAGCTTTTTCCCGCCATCCACGGAGTTTCCCGCCACTGGGAGACGATTCCCGCCATTTCCAGAAGATTTCCCGCCTTGGAAGAGCAGACACCATTATGGGCGTGCCAGAGGGTGGCAAGAGGTCACCTCCCATCGTGGGCCAGGTCAAGGAATGGCGCCAAAAGCGGAAACCGCCCCCACCAACGGAGACTGTGATGCTAGAGATGTCCATCAGCGTGAGAGAACTGCCCCTGGAACTGACAATCACAAAGTTGCCCCGGGACCACCTTCAATGTGGGCGGAGACAGAACAAGAGAGCGAAGATGGGTGCAGCCTGGAGGAGTCTGGAGAGAGCGCACCCGGAGACAAGAAGTCTGGAGAGGACTCCGGAGAAGTCGTACCCGGAGATGGAAGGAGAGTCAGGCAGCACCGACCCTGTGGTCAGGAGCCTGCTGCAAGCAACAACCCCACTAGGCTTAGTGGAGATCCTGGCACAGCTCCCCCGAGACCGGGAGTGTGCGCAGACCGCGCTGGAGCGCCTCGCATGGAGGATGGCCCAGGTGCAGCGAGAGACGCTGACGGAGTGGAGCCGAGAGATGGCCCTGCAGGCAAGAACCCGCCAGCGAAGCACGCCACCCGAGACGAGGAGACAGACCGCCTCTGAGGATGGTGCAGGAGGAGTGAAGGCCGGAGACGGCGCCGAAGAGGGAGCTGAACAGATGGAGGCAGGTAAAGGGGACGTCACTACCCCGAGCCGAGAAACCGCGTGCCTGCCCCAGCTCCCCGTCGCAGAGCCCGAAATTCCCCCTGCGGTGCCCGTCGCTGCATCGTCACCGCTCCAGACAAGGCCTCAAGCAGAAGCCGCGGCCGCGACCCCTGTGACGTCACGCGCCTCAACCCTGAGCGCGGCAAAGCAGGAAACACCACCGGCCTGGTCGCTGGGCCAAGTAACCCCGGGCGCCGCCGTCTTCACGGTGCCCTTTACGTTCAGGGTACCCCAGGCCTGGTCGCAAGGCCTGGCGAACCCGGGCGCCGCTTCCACCACCGCGCCCTCAACATCTAGAGTGCCACACCTGGGTGAAGACCTATTTGCCCAGCATACGTGCCCGGATGGGCAGCCCTTTATATGGCCACAGGAGTATTACCAACTGGAACTCCAAAAAGCAAGGCCCCTGTGCGAGCCCCTGATTCCGGCTCCGAAGCCCGTTAAGAGGACCCCGCTCCCGCTGGAAGAAGCGCAGTTCGAGTGGGACCCCACCGGAGGAGACCTCATGGGGTTCACTCAGGAAACTCGGGCAGCCGCAGCTGAGCGTGCGGAGTGCTGCCGCCAGCAGTTGGCAGTCTTCGAGCAAGAACGGAGAGAGAGGCGGGTCCGTGAGCAGCGGCTGCAGGAACAGAGCGCAGGGCAGAAGAGCAGGACCAGGAGAGACCCCCGTGCAGCTCATGGTCCCCGTACCACCGGGACTGTGATTAAGTTTCAATTGCAGCACGGGTGGGGCTTCATCAGGGATCACCACACCCCCGGCGACGTCTTTGTGACCAGAAGAGACGTGGAGTCCCATCTGCTGGAGGGACACAGAGGTCGTGACCTATATGTAGGGGACGAGGTCACGTTCACCCGGCACAAGTGTGCCAAAGGACCCTACGCCCTCCATGTACACCGGCTGACGGAGGAGGAGCTACGGTGTGAAGAGGAGCAAGAGGATCCTGACGGGTCTGAAGGAGGAGCAGGAGTACGCCGTCATTAAAGTACGGTAAAGAGACTGTACATAGTTACCCGTCAGGGTATAAGAACTGTTATTGCTGCTAGTTAAAATATAGTCCCCGTTGGGACCAGCAAATTGAACTGAAACCCGAGTGTCCCTATTCCCACTGACCGAGGACTGAGAGCGGTCATTCCTTTCCTAATACCTGGCCGAGGACTGAGAGCGGCCATATTTCCCCTTGTATATAGTTGCGCTTTTTAAGGCGCCCCCTACTAGTTTTATAGGAAAGCTGTGTTTTTCTTTCCAGAAGAGACTGTCGCACTTTACCCGGTCACAAGTTGCACCGTGGCCGGAAGAACAAAAATATTTATGTGAAAAGTTTACTGATGATAATGTTTTATATGTTTATGTTGTTATGAAAAAAATTGTATGTTTATGGATGTTTATTCTTTTACAGCCCGAGGACGTGCTGTGATTTACCAGGGGGGAATGTAGCACCCTGAGGATTCGGCTGCTACAGGGGTATTGCACCTCAAGCCAGAGGTGTGGTATTCCACTCCCGGGTAAGGATGGAGTGTGGAACTGAGCTCAGTTAGCTGCATACACTACATACATCCCATTTCCGGGGGACAGATCGACGGTACTCCCACCAGTATATGTGCAGGTACGACAGTGTCTGTCCCTGGCTGGAGTGGGAGGGGGGTGGAACATCCCAGTAGTGTAGGGGCAGATAGGGGGAGCAGTCTGGGTAAGGCTAGGAGCTCATTGGGTGCTGGTCACCTGAGCTCACACATAGAGGGAGTATATAAGGTGGGCACCATCTTAGAACAGGGTCAGTCTGTCAGAGTTTAGCCTGAGGAGCAGAGCAGAGAAGTTCAGCCAGAAGGGCTGGCAGGGAGTTGTGGTTCCGGCTGGGCCCAGCTCCAAGGCCAAGTCTGAGAGAGAGAGAGGAGTCAGAAGGACCCAGAGAGAAGAAGAAGGAACCCCAAGACCCCAGAATACAAACGGCAGGGTGAAGGGTTGGCACCCAGGGTACCGTATCCCAAGCTGGCAGAGAGAAAAGCACACCTTAGCCAGGAACCGGAGGTCGTGGGCAGGATCTGCCACGACCCTCACCAAATCCACTAGAAAGGCATACCAAGCATAGGGTCAGGGAGCCCAGAGGAGGCTTGACCAACAAGAGACCCGAGGGAGCCGGACATAAGTGGACCCCTGGTGGGAACGGCCAGTAGAAAGGACAGTCAGAAAGGGAGCTCAGGACCACGCTCCAGAATTGCTTGGGGGTTGGCCGAGTCCAGGACCTGGTGGACGCAGCACGGCTCGGGTGGTCGCTTCAGGCCAGAGTGACCATAAGAACACCCGTAAGTAAAAACCCCTGAACTGCACAGCCCGACTCTGAGTCTTCTTGCTTGATCATCCTGCACCTTCACAACCACCATCCTCTACATCTGACCCCCTGAGGCTATACCCCTCCCGTTGGGGGTTATACTACCACAGCTGCACACATACCACCAGCCTCAGCGGACCCTTCTGCAGCGGCGGCCTTTTGACCGCAAATCAACGGGTGGCGTAGTCGACACTAAGAACATCAATAACATCTATCAAGACTGCCACACACTGAGTTTGACACCCTGGGCACGGACCGGGTCGCCGCCACTCGGAGACTACAACCCCCATCTGATCCGGCTCCGGGTATCCCCCAAACAGCACTGGCCCAGGGGGCGCGTCACATGCGTGGGAGGTGAGACAGCAGGGCACGTCACAGAGCAGTCACAGGGCCCTGTCACGTGCTGGGGAGGGGGGAAGATAATAATTTAGCCCAGAGGCAGGGATTTAGCTGCATAATAAGCAGATAGGAGGGGTTTGCTTAGCGTCCCCCGGACACCAAGCCTCTGTAGAAGAAACTTTATAAAAACATTTAGCTGGAATCCGACCTCTGCTATGGGCCATACAGGTAAGTATAGATTTACTTTTCTATCACCTGTATGGCCATAGTAGTGGTTTTAATCTTTCACCATAGCAATCATGGTAAAATAGAAAGTAAATTAATAACATAAAAATTAGAACAGTGCATTCACAGAGACTGAGGCTTGCTACTTCCAGTCCATTTACAAATTTCACCCAGAGAACATGGAACACAGTACCCCTACATTAGCAGCTTACAACTTTCACCCACAGAGCATGTTTACACATTTCCCCCACAGAAGCTGATTATTAGTGATGAGCGAGCACTAAAATGCTCGGGTACTCGTTCGAGTCGAGCAAATTGGAATACTCGAGTGCTCGTTCCGAGTAACGAGCCCAATGTAAGCCTATGGGAAACTCAATCATTTTCCGGTGGCTACCCCCAGCGGTCTGCAGAGGGCCTAAAAATTGCCCAAATCGATGGGAACAGTGCTCAAATGACATGGAAACAGCATGGGGAAGACCCCTGGAAGCATTTCTGACTCCCAGGTCAATGCTGTCAACAATGTTGTCAGAGGTATTACGCCACTTTTATGGACACACAATAAAACATACAAAAGCGAAACCAAAATGGATTTTCCTGGGAAATATGTTAAGGAACATCCTTTCAGGGTAATGACTTGTATATAAGGCAAAATAAATATACAAAAACAAAAATGCTCCTCCACACCTTGGGATATTGTGGCGCCCCTGCGGGTTCAGTCGCCGCAGAGGTACTGCATCTCACCCAGAGGTGTGGTACCCCACTCTCAGGTAAGGAGGGAGTACTGCCCGGGACCCACCCACCTGCATCCAACACTACACCATTCCAGACCAGCAGGCGGGGCAAGATGCACTGCTGAGCCCTCTCCCTGGTTAGAATTGGGGGAAACCGACACAGGGGGAACAATGTAGTGGGTGTGGGTGGAGGAAGGAGCACAGGGGAGCACTTTGAGTACGAGTACAAAAAGGGAACCATCTTGGAAGAGTTCAGTTCAGTCTGAGAGGAGAAAGAGTGGGAGCAGGAGATCTGTAGGAGCTCTACTCAGGAGGAGAGAGAGAGGAGCGGACCTAGACTGAGAGGCTCAGGAGGACAGGCTGGAAGAGGACGGGAGCAGAGGGAAGGCTCCAGGAACAGAGGGGATCCCAGGGGCACGGCGAGTGCGGAAGCCACCCGTGCGCCCGAATCTACAAGGACGTGGAGGGATCAGGCCGCAAAGGGGACCGGACCCTAGCTAGTCGAGAACAACTAGGCTCAGCTAGGAACCGGAGGCTACTGTACTTTCAGGGTGCACCTGCTCACTACTGCAACTATATCGCTAAAAAGGTGGCCGCATAGGATTCAGGGGACTGTACGTAGCCCGCCAAAATTCGAGACTACCAGCTTGGGACACTGGTTGCGAGGCACAGGGCAGGAGGGTGAGAGCCAGCGCAGGAAGACGACCGAGGAAGGCACACAGAATGGGGTCCCGTTAAGTATTCTTGAGATACCTGGGAGATTGCTGAACCCCTTCCTTGGTGTACACAGGACGGCGTGGGAGGTTACCCTCGCGCAGGTAACCTGGAGTCTGACAACTGTGAGTAAATCTGAAGACTGCACCCCCACTATGTCCTAGAGTTATTATCTGCGCCATCACCTGCATTACACTGCACCAACAACATCTACCCTATAGTATCTCTACATCCTGCCCTGGAGATAAGCTCTGCCTGTGGAGAGCTGGACCAACTCTGCCGCGTCACCATCAGCTCCAGAGGATCTGCACTGCAGCGGCGGCTCCATATAGCCGCATACCACAGGTGGCGTCACGAACATTATCTATAGAAACTTTATTCCTTTTACTTCATTTCCCCTTTAATTGACCGCCCTGGGTCACGGACCGGGTCACCGCCACCGTGACACCCCCAGCATTGACTAGCCCGGCTACCGAGTACGCCACGGCCCAGGGGGTGCGTCACTATGTTCACGCGTATACTTTTTGATGCGTTTTTGCACTTTTGCATTGCTTTCAACCAAGACAAATGCATTCACCAGGAAATATCATTTTAACATTTTACAACCTTATCTGGCAACGTGGTGTGTGACACATCATCAGACACATCCTGTTTCATTTATGATGGAGGGACTCTGAAAGTCACAAAGCCTTATAGGGCTTTTTATAGGGCCATCAGGCGGCCCTTACTATTCGTAAAGGGTCAGCAGTCGGCCATCGCTAATGTTAGAGAGCCATCAGCCGGCTATGCTTTGTTGTTCCCATTATTAACGAGAGGGTCTCCTATACTGTTATTGCGTATGTAGTGACTGCAAGAACTGCAAAAAATTTGGATGCAACTCAATACCCCTTTGAAGAGACATAGAGGAGGGTCTCAGTAAAAAAAATGTTCCTATTATAAAGTGGGACTGCAAGGGCTGCCAAAATTTAGGAAAAAGTCCACTACCAATTTAAAGACACATAGAGCTTGGCCACAGTAAGCACATGTTCCCATTACATAGGAGAGGGTCTGCTATTCAGTTATAGGGTATGCAGTAAGTGCAACAGCTGCCAAAATTTAGGAAAAACCATACTAACAATTTAAAGACACATCGAGCTGGGCCATAGTAACAAGTACGACATGTTCCCATTAGAAAGGAGAGGGTCTGCTATTCAATTATAGGGTATGCAGTGAGTCCAACGGCTGTCAAAATTTAAGAAAAACCGTACTAACAATTAACAGACACATAGAGCTGGGCAACAGTAATGACATGTTCTCATTAGAAAGGAGAGGGTCTGAAATTCAGTTATAGGGTATGCAGTGAGTCCAACGGCTGCCAAAATTTAGGAAAAATCCCAGAAACAATTTAAAGACACATAGAACTGGGCCACAATAATGACATGTTCCCATTAGAAAGGAGAGGGTCTGCTATTCAGTTATAGGGTATGCAGTGAGTCCAACGGCTGCCAAAATTTAGGAAAAACCCCACTCACAATTTAAAGACACATAGAACTGGGCCACAATAATGACATGTTCCCATTAGAAAGGAGAGGGTCTGCTATTCAGTTATAGGGTATGCAGTGAGTCCAACAGCTGCCAAAAATTAGGAAAAACCGTACTAACAATTTAAAGACACATAGAGCAGGGCCACAGTAATGACATGTTCCCATTAGAAAGGAGAGGGTCTGCTATTCAGTTATAGGGTATGCAGTGAGTCCAACGGCTGTCAAAATTTAGGAAAAACCATACTAACAATTTACTGACACATAGAGCTGGGCAACAGTAATGACATGTTCTCATTAGAAAGGAGAGGGTCTGAAACTCTGTTATAGGGTATGCAGTGAGTCCAACGGCTGCCAAAATTTAGAAAAAACCCAACTAACAATTTAAAGACACATAGAACTGGGCCACAATAATGACATGTTCCCATTAGAAAGGAGAGGGTCTGCTATTCAGTTATAGGGTATGCAGTGAGTCCAATGGCTGTCAAAATTTAGGAAAAACCATACTAACAATTTACTGACACATAGAGCTGGGCAACAGTAATGACATGTTCTCATTAGAAAGGAGAGGGTCTGAAATTCGGTTATAGAGTATGCAGTGAGTCCAACGGCTGCCAAAATTTAGGAAAAATCCCACAAACAATTTAAAGACACATAGAGCTGGGCCATAGTAATGACATGTTCCCATTAGAAAGGAGAGGTTCTGCTATTCAGTTATAGGGTATGCAGTGAGTCCAACAGCTGACAAAATTTAGGAAAAAGCCCACTAATAATTTAACGACACATAGAGCTGGGCCACAGTAATGAGTATGTCATGTTCCCATTAGAAAGGAGAGGGTCTGCTATTCAGTTATAGGGTATGCAGTGAGTTCAACAGCTGCCAAAATTTAGGAAAAACCCCACTAACAATTTAAAGACACATAGAACTGGGCCACAATAACGACATGTTCCCATAAGAAAGGAGAGGGTCTGCTATTCAGTTATAGGGTATGCAGTGAGTCCAACGGCTGCCAAAATTTAGGAAAAAACCCACTAACAATTTAAAGACACATAGAGCTGGGCCTAGCCACGACATCAGCACCCGGTGCACCTGGGCAAGTGCCGGGGCCCTGAGCAGGCGGGGTGGCCCACTCACCGTCGGGCACCCCTGCGCGCTATGGGATCCGTGAGCGGTGCGGTGCTGGTGCCAGCGCCAGAGCCATCTCCCCCGCTTGCTCAGTGCCGCAGCAGCCGGCGACACAATACTTACCCCTCCCCGTGCCTCCGCAGCAGGTCCTCCATCTTCCGCGGCTGCTGCACTGTGATGGCTCAGGTCAGAGGGCGCGGTGACGTATTTACACCCCGCCCTCCCCTAAGCCGTCACAGTGCAGAGCGGGAAGACAGCGAAGCGAGTGAGGAGTCCGGAGCAGCAGCAGGTGAGGAGAAGTGAGGTGAGTATTTGATTTTTTTTTATTTGTATGGAGGCATGGGGCATTATATGGGGGGGGGGGGAACAAGTGACATCTTGCATGGGGCATTATATCGTGGGGAGAGGTGACATCCGGCATGGGGCATTATATGGGGGGGTGACATCCTGCATGGGGCATTAATATGGGGGGAGGTGACATCCTGCATGGGGCATTATATGGGTGGGGGTGACATCCTGCATGGGGCATTATATCGGGGGGAGACATCCTGCATGGGGCATTATATGGGGGGAGAGGTGACATCTTGCATGGGGCGAGAGGTGACATCCTGCATGGGGCATTATATGGAGGGGGGTAACATCCTGCATGGGGCATTATATGGGGGGAGAGGTGACATCCTGCATGGGGCATTATATGGGGGGAAGTTGACATCCTGCATGCGGCATTATATGGGGGGGAGAGGTGACATCCTGCATGGATCATTACATGGGGGAGAGGTGACATCCTGCATGGGGCATTATATGGGGGGAGGTGACATCCTGAATGGGGCATTATATGGGTGGGAGAGGTGACATCCTGCATGGGGCATTATATGGGGGAGAGAGGTGACATCCTGCATGGTGCATTATATAGGGCGGGTGACATCCTTCATGGAGCATTATATGGGGGGGGAGAGGTGACATCCTGCATGGGGCATTATATAGGGGGGGAGTGACATCCTCCATTGGGCATTATATGGGGGGGAGGGGTGACATCCTGCATGGGGCATTATATAGGGGGGGTGACATCCTGCATGGGGCATTATATAGGGGGAGTGACATCCTGCATGGGGCATTATATGGGGGGGAGAAGTTACATCCTGCATGGGGCATTATATGTGGGGGAGAAGTGACACCTTGCATGGGGCATTATATGGGGGGGTGGAAGTGACATCCAGCATGGATCATTATATGGGGGCGAAGTGACATCCTGCATGGGGCATTATGTGGGGGAACAGCCTGCATGGAGCATTATATGGGGGCCAGCATCCTGTATGGAGCGTTATAAGGGGGCCAGAATCCTCTATGGAGCGTTATATGGGGGCCAGTATCCTTTATGGAGAGTTATATGGGGACCAGTATCCCGTATGGAGCGTTATATGGGGACCAGTATTCTGCAGGGAGCATTATATGGGGTCTGTTATTCTGTATGGAGCAATATATGGGGCCCATAATACTGTATGGAGAACTATACTGTCCAGTCATCACTGTGCGCTGTGAGGATTCGCCGGTTTCTGAGCTATTGTAGAATTTACAATAGCTATCACTCATGTAATGTAAGAAGTAAAATCTTCAGCATTGTACTATATAAATCTTTCTCTGCGGTATCTGTGCATCATGAATCGTGGTATGTGTTAAAGGGGCCAACTGAGACTCTTTCGCCCAGGGCTCACAAAAACCTGGAGCTGGCCCTGGCTGGGCCACAGTAACGATATGTTCTTATTAGAAAGGAGAGGGTCTGCTATTCAGTTATAGGCTATGTAGCAAGTCCAACGGCTGCCAAAATTCAGGGAATAACCCACTAACAAATTAAAGACACATAGAGCTGGGCCACAGTAATGAGTACGACATGTTCCCATTAGAAAGGAGATGGTCTGCTATTCAGTTATAGGGTATGCAGTAAGTGCAATGGCTGCCAAAATTTAGGAAAAACCCTACTAACAATTTAAAGACACACAGAGCTGGGCCACAGTAACGAGTACGACATGTTCCCATTAGAAAGAAGAGGGTATGCTATTTAGTTATAGGGTATGCAGTGAGTCTAACGGCTGCCAAAATTTAGGAAAAACCCCAATAACAATTTAAAGACACATAGAGCTGTGCCACAATAATGACATGTTCCCATTAGAAAGGAGAGGGTCTGCTATTCAGTTATAGGGTATGCAGTGCGTCCAACGGCTGCCAAAATTTAAGAAAAACCCCACTAACAATTTAAAGACACATAGAGCTGGGCCACAGTAACGAGTACAACATGTTACCATTAGAAAGGAGAGTGTCTGCTATTCAGTCATAGGGTATGTAATGATTGCAACGGCTGCCAAAATTTAGGAAAAAGCCTACTAACAATTTAAAGACACATAGAGCTGGGCCACAGTAACAAGTACAACATGTTACCATTAGAAAGGAGAGGGTCTGCTATTCAGTTATAGGGTATGCAGTGAGTCCAATGACTGCCAGAATTTAGAAAAAAAACCACTAACAATTTAAAGACACATAGAGCTGGGCCACAGTAATGACATGTTCCCATTAGAAAGAAGAGGGTTTGCTTTTTAGTTATAGGGTATGCAGTGAGTCCAACGGCTGCCAAAATTTAGGAAAAACCCCACTAACAATTAAAAGACACATAGAGCTGGGCTACAGTAATGAGTACGACATGTTCCCATTTGAAAGGAGAGGGTCTGCTATTCAGTTATAGGGTATGCAGTCCAACGGATGCCAACATTTAGGAAAAATTCCACTAACAATTTAAAAACATATAGAGGTGGGCCTCAGTAATGATATATTCCCATTAGAAAGGAGATGGTCTCCCATACTGTTTGTCAAAAATATGACAAAACAATGTTCCCATTATTAGGAAGTGGGTCTCCCATACTGTTTGCCTATGCAGTGAAGCAACCGGTGCCAAAAATTTGGAGGAACTCCAATGCCCCTTGCAAAGAGATGTAGAGGTCGGAGGGCCTCCTGAAAACAATGTTCCCATTATTAGGAAGTGGGTCTCCCATACTGTTTGCCTATGCAGTAAAGCAACAAATGTAAAAAATTTGGAGGAACTCCAATGCCCCTTGCAAGAGACGTAGAGGTTGGAGGGCCTCTTGAAAACAATGTTCCCATTATTAGGAAGTGGGTCTCCCATACTGTTTGCCTATGCAGTGAAGCAATGGCTTCCAAAAATGTGGAGAAACTCCAATACCCTTTGCAAGAGACGTAGAGGTCGGAGGGCCTCCTGAAAACAATGTTCCCATTATTAGGAAGTGGGTCTCCCATACTGTTTGCCTGTGCAGTGAAGCAACGGCTGCCACAATTTAAGAAAAACCCCACTAACAATTTAAAGACACATAGAGCTGGGCCACAGTAATGAGTACAACATGTAACGTACCATTACAAAGGTGAGTGTCTGCTATTCAGTTATAGGGTATGCAGTGAGTCCAACGGCTGCCAAAATTTAGGAAAAACCCCACTAACAATTAAAAGACACATAGATCTGGGCTACAGTAATGAGTACGACATGTTACCATTAGAAAGGAGAGGGTCTGCTATTCAGTTATAGGGTATGCAGTCCAACGGATGCCAACATTTAGGAAAAATTCCACTAACAATTTAAAAACATATAGAGGTGGGCCTCAGTAATGATATATTCCCATTAGAAAGGAGATGGTCTCCCATACTGTTTGTCAAAAATATGGAGGCACTCCAATGCCCCTTGCAAGAGACGTAGAGGTCTGAGGGCCTCCTGAAACAATGTTCCCATTATTAGGAAGTGGGTCTCCCATACTGTTTGCCTATGCAGTGAAGCAACCGGTGCCAAAAATTTGGAGGAACTCCAATACCCCTTGCAAAGAGACGTAGAGGTCGGAGGGCCTCCTGAAAACAATGTTCCCATTATTAGGAAGTGGGTCTCCCATACTGTTTGCCTATGCAGTGAAGCAACAAATGTCAAAAATTTGGAGGAACTCCAATGCCCCTTGCAAGAGACGTAGAGGTTGGAGGGCCTCTTGAAAACAATGTTCCCATTATTAGGAAGTGGGTCTCCCATACTGTTTGCCTATGCAGTGAAGCAATGGCTGCCAAAAATGTGGAGAAACTCCAATGCCCTTTGCAAGAGACGTAGAGGTCGGAGGGCCTCCTGAAAACAATGTTCCAATTATTAGGAAGTGGGTCTCCCATACTGTTTGCCAGTGCAGTGAAGCAACGGCTGCCACAATTTAAGAAAAACCCCACTAACAATTTAAAGACACATAGAGCTGGGCCACAGTAATGAGTACAACATGTTACCATTACAAAGGTGAGTGTCTGCTATTCAGTTATAGGGTATGCAATGATTGCAACGGTGCCAAATTTTATAAACAACTCTATTAACAATTTTAGGACACATAGAGCTGGGATACAGTAACGACATGTTCCCATTAGAAAGTAGAGGGTTTGCTATTTAGTTATAGAGTATGCAGTGAGTCCAACGGCTGCCAAAATTTAGGAAAAACCCTACTAACAATTAAAAGACACATAGATCTGGGCTACAGTAATGAGTACGACATGTTCCCATTGGAAAGGAGAGGGTTCCCCATACTGTTTGTCAAAAATATGGAGGCAATCCAATGCCCCTTGCAAGAGACGCAGAGGTCTGAGGGCCTCCTGAAAACAATGTTCCCATTATTAGGAAGTGGGTCTCCCATACTGTTTGACTATGCAGTGAAGCAACGGCTGCCAAAAATATGGAGGAACTCCAATGCCCCTTGCAAGAAACGTAGAGGTTGGAGGGCCTCCTGAAAACAATGTTCCCATTATTAGGAAGTGGGTCTCCCATACTGTTTGCCTATGCAGTGAAGCAACGAATGTTAAAAATTTGTAGGAACTCCAATGCCCCTTGCAAGAGACATAGAGGTCGGAGGGCCTCCTGAAAACAATGTTCCCATTATTAGGAAGTAGGTCTCCCATACTGTTTGCTTTTGCAGTGAAGCAACGGCTACCAAAAATTTGGAGGAACTCCAATGCCCCTTGCAAAGAGACATAGAGGTCGGAGGGCCTCCTGAAATAATGTTCCCATTATCAGGAAGTGGGTCTCCCATACTTTTTGCCTATGCAGTGAAGCAACGGCTGCCAAAAATTTGGAGGAACTCCAATGTCCCTTGCAAGAGACGTAGATATGTTGATATGGTAGATATGGTGGTGATATGGTGGTGGAGGATGAGGATGCAGAGAAAGAGGAGGACAAGAGCAAATAGACAAAATCAGGTAGTGTATACCCTTGTCTGGGTGTGAAGACAGAGGTGCATGAGAATAGAGTTAGACCTCCAAAAAAAATCACTGTATTTGAGTTTTTTACGCTGCTATCATTCGGTGCTGTTGAGAAGTCTAGCCCAATCCAGCCCTTGTTCATTTTTATAAGAGTTAGCCTGTCAGCATTTTCTGCTGACAGGCGGATGCGCCTATCTGTTATAATTCCACCAGAGGCACTAAAAACCCGCTCTGACAAAACGTTGGCAGCAGGGCAGGCCAGGACCTCCAAGACATTATAGAGCTAGTTCATGCCACATGTCCAGCTTGAATATCCAATAATTATAAGGCACAGAGGAATCACGGAGGACGATAGGACAGTTGGCAAGGTACTCTCTCAGCATCTTCACCAACTTTTCCCTCCTTGGGAGAGTTCCCCGCGCATCAGGGCTTGTGCGATAGGAGGGTCTGAGAAAACTGTCCCAGAACTTTGACAGTGTTCCTCTGCCTCTGCTGGATTGCATTTGTGTCTCTCTGGCCTGTACTCCTTGTTTGTCCAACGAACTGTGGCCTCTTCCGCCAGCGTTTTCAGATGGGAATTTTTTTTAATAATTCCGCAACAAGGGCCTTCTCGTACTGCCCCATTCTATTAGGCCTATCCTGCGCGGGAATAAGAGATAGAAAGTTCTCCTTGTAGTGTGGGTCCAGAAGTGTCACCAACCAATAATGACTGTCACCCAAAATTTGGACGTGAGGGTCACGGGAAAGGCAGCGTAACATAAATTCAGCCATGTGTGCCACACTGCAAAGAGGCAAGACTCCCTTGTCCTCACCAAGAGGGCGACTGACCATGCTCTCCTCCTCATCTTCCTCCTCCCTTAGGTCATCCACGCTGAACAGACGCTGTGACAGTTGTGCAGGTAGTACTGTCTATAGCACAGAAAATGAGCTCTTGTTCTTCCTCCTCCTCTTCCTCATTTTCAACCAATCCACGTTGGGATGAGATGAGGCTGGGCTGTGTGGAATCACCCTGTATGGTTCCTTGCTCCATCTCATCGTTCTCCGTCTGCAATGTCTCCTCTTTAATTGTGAGCCGAGAGCGTTTCAGAAGATAGAGAAGTGCACTGTTGACGCTAATTATGGCGTCATCGCCGCTCACCATCTTGGTGGAGTCCTCAAAGTTTTGGAGGATGGTACATATGTCTGACATCCATGTCCACTGCTAAGGTTTTATGTGTGGAGTCTGACCTGAATACCAACGGCCTTATTGATCCTGGTAGTCAACAATTGCCCTCTTCTGCTCACAAATCCTTCCCAATTTAGAGTTCCAACGCGTGGGGACATCGCAGATCAGTCGGTGAGCTGGAAGCTGCAAATGCTGCTGAAGCACGGCAAGGGCGGCCGAAGCTGTAGCTGACTTTCTAAAATGGGCACACAGGCGGCGTACTCTGACAAGCAGATCTGGCAGATCTGGGTAGGTTTTGAGAAACCGCTGAACCACGAGGTTAAGCACATGGGCCAGGCATGATACGTGTGTGAGCTCGCCTTGCCTCAGAGCCGCCACCAGATTCCGGACATTGTCACTCACAACCATTCCTGGCTTTAGGGTCAGCGGTGTCAGCCACAGATCTGCCTGCTCTTTCAGAGCTGTCCACAACTCTTCAGCGTTGTCACCTAAGCATATTAGCTTCAACACAGCCTGTTGCAGCTTGGCCGAGGCAGTGCTGCAGTGCTTCCAGCTTGCGGCTGATGTGGTCAATTCGGAGATGGAGGCTGAAGAGAAGAAGGAGGAGGTGAAGTAGCTGTAGAATGTGGGAGCAACCCTGATTGACCCAGAGCCCGCAATCCTCGGCATCAGAAGGACGTGTTCTATCTCAAGGTCTGACTGTGTCCCAGCTTCCACTATATTAACCCAGTGTGCCATCAGCGAGATGTACCTTCCCTGCCCACAAGCACTTGTCCACGTGTCCATGGTTAGGTGGACTTTCCCAGTAACTGCATTGTTGAGGGCATGCCTAATGGTGTAGGATACATGCTCGTGTAATGCGGGGACAGCACACCGGGAGAAATAGTGGCAGCTGGGGATTGAGTACTGAAGGACGGCTGCCGCCATCAGGTTGCAGAAAGCTTCTGTCTCCATGAGCCTAAAAGGCAACATTTCAAGCGCAATGTGTGAATTTAGTATTGTGGCCTGTGGGGTGTTGGCTGCGTATTTGCGTTTGCGTTTCAAAGATTGGGATAAGGAAAACTGAACGCTGCACTGGGACAAGGACGTGGACGTGCTTGATGATGGTGCTATTTGAGAGTGTTCAATGACAGGTGCAGGGCAGGAGGCATCTTGGCATGCGCCATGGACACGGGATTGCCATGCACGCACAACAGCGGAACAAGCAGTGGTGTCACCCGCAGACACTGTTGCTGGACCCTGGCATTCGGCCCACTTAGTCGGGTTCTTTGCTGCCATGTGCCTGATCATGCTGGTGGTGGTCAGGCTGCTAGTGTTTCTACCCCTGCTAATGCTGGCCTGGCAGGTGGTGCAAATGGCCTTTTTGGGGTTATCTGCAGAGTCTTTAACAAATAACCAGACTCGGGAAGACCTAACAGTTGTACTGGCAGCTTCCGTCGTGTTGGCATTACGAGGAACGCTTTCCTGCCTTCTGTCTGCGGCTATCACACTGCTTTTTCCGGCCTGTTGTGGTGCTACGCCTCCCTCCCCCTGTGTGCTGCTGTCCTCGCTCTGTTTGTCTCCCTGCCAGGTTGGATCAGTTACTATGTCATCCACCACCTCGTCTTCCACTTCCGCACCCTGGTCCTCCTCCTGACTTTCTGGTAATTGTGTCTCATCATCATCCACCTCTTGCGACAGTAGTTGCACTTTACCACCGTCGCCTTCGTGTGTCTGTGGCTGCTCTAATATTTGGGCATCGCTACACGGATTCTCCTCTTGACTCGCTTGAAGCTGGCCGTGCGAGAGGCCCAATCTACAAATGGAAAAGTGAACAGCTCTTCTGAGTGTCCAAGTGTGGGATCAGTTGTCTCCGGGCACTTGGCATGGTGGGAGGAAGGAGGATCAGGGTGAGGAATATGCGGTTCAGATTCATGGCTACTGAGACTTGACCGTGTGGAAGACAGGGTGGAGGTGGTGGTCGCCAAGTGACTGGAAGCATTATCAGCTATCCAACCAACAACCTTTTGACACTGCTCTGTGTTCAACAGTGGTACTCTGCCATCCCCTAGTAATTGGGACAGGAAGGTTGAGCGACAAGATGTGGGTGTTTGTTGTGTCACAATTTCACCTTGCCCACGGCCTCTGCATGCACCATCACCATCACGTTCACTTCCCCTTCCCTTGCCACGCATCTTGCCCATTTTAAATGGAGAACAATATTTTAAACGTTCACGAGAAATGGCTGATTTTGGAACGCAGTTATATGTGATACGTCTGACAGAGAACCATGATTTTAAATAGCTGGCCAGTAATTTACTAATATTATTCTACACGGAGAAGTTGTGTGAATAGCTTCAACAACACACTGCAATGGAATGAAAATGGAAGAAATGTATGATTTTTTAAGTCTTTTAGGTGATATGTCTGACAGAGAACCACGGCTTTAAATTGTAGGCCTGCATAACAGCCACAAAATATATGGGGCGAAGACTCGAGCATGTCACTCGAGCACCTGCAATATTTAGTGCATACCCTGATGCAAACTCAAGCAGAGAGTACTTGCGCTCATCACTAGTAGCCAGATTTGTCATTGTTTTCGTTACTTTTGAAAAAATCCAAACCCCAACACAACCCTAACCCCAACCCTAATAGAATCCCAATCCTAGCACAACACTAACCCCAACCCTAAAACAACCCCAACCCTAATACAACCCTAACCCCAACCCTAGCACAACCTTAACCCTAACCCTAGCACAGCCCTAATCCTAGCACAACCCTAACCCTAACCCTAGCACAATCCTAACCCTAACCCTAGCACAACTCTAACCCTAGCACAACCCTAACCCTAGCACAACCCTAACCCCAGCACAACCCTAACCCTAACACAACCCTAACCCTAGCACAACCCTAACCCTAGCACAACACTAAACGTAGAGTTTATTTTTTGCGCCGTTCCTCGTGCGGTATAAGTGATTAGATGACTTTATTCTTCGGGTTAGTGCAATTACAGTAATATTAGATTTATATCGGGTTTTTATGATTGACAGCTGTCACACTAAAAACCCTTTTTTTTTGCAAAGACTAGTTTTTGCATCACCATATTTTGAGAGTTATAATTTTTCCATATTTCTGCTGACAGAGTCATGTAAGGGCTTGTTTTTGCGGGACAAGTTGATGATTTTCTTGGTAACATTTTCGGGCACATGACATTTTGTGATCGCTTTCTATTCCGATTTTTGGGAGACAGAATAAACACAAACCAACAATTCAGGAATTGTTTTTTTTTTTTTATGCCGTTCCGCTTGTGGTAAAATGGATAAGGCAGCTTTAATCTTCGGGTCGGTATGTTTACAGAGGTACCACATGTCTATCATTCCTTTATGTTTTGCCGCTTTTACACAATAAAAATTATTTTATAGAAAAAAATATTTTTTTTGCATCTCTTTATTCTGAGAGTTATAACTTTTTTATTTTTCAGCTGATGGAGCTGCATGGCAGCTTGTTTCTTGTAGCACAATATGATGTTTTTAGCGATACCATTTTTATTTACATTTGTCTTTTTGATCGCGTTTTTTTCCATTTTTTGTTTGGCGGTATGATGCTAAAGCATTGTTTTTGCTTTGTTTTTTATTTATTTTTTTACCATGTTCACTAAAGGGGTTAACTAGTGGGACAGTTACGGACGTGGCGATGCCAAATATGTGAATCTTTATTGTTTTTTTCATTATAATATTTATTTATAGGTACAGTATATATATATATATATATATATATATATATATATATATATATATATATATATATTTTAATATTTTTTCAAATTTTTTTTCACTTTCTGGGACTTTTTTTTTTTACTTTTACACTTTGTCCCTATATGGGGCTTTCATTTTTTGCAGGCTGATTGCTTGCACAGCATATGGATGAAGCATCATCCCCTATTTTCTGCAGGCTGCAGCCCCTGCACACACAAGTTGGGTAGATTGTGCACTAAGCACAATCTATCTAACATGCTGATGCCTGGTGACCCGGATGTCGTCATGACAACATCGAGTTACTATAGCAACTATCCGGACCCGGCATACACAGCGCGGGACACCGGAAATGCTGCGATTGACTTTGATCGCAGCATTTTGAGGGTTAATGTGCTGGGAGTGGTGCGGCACCACTCCTAGCACATAGTACCAGGTGTCAGCTGTGACAATCAGCTTACACCCGGCGGTGATCGTGCCAGCACAGCCTTTGTGCGGGCGCGATCGCCAGGGCGTAATAATACATATCGGGTCCAATAGGCCCAGGGCGCAGATACGTATTATTACGCCCCACGTCAGAAAGGGGTTAAATATTTCACCCACATAACATGGTCCATGGTACCCTCACATAATCTTATTAAAAATTTCACAGACAGAGCATGTTTTCACACAGCTCCAAAATTTCACTTCCAGTAGCATACAAGCAGCCGCAGATAAAAAGCTTGTAGTTTGATTCTGGATACAGCTGGTGGTCCGCCGCGAGGCCGGTTACTGCTAGTCTCAGCCCTTTGCCTTGGGATGCCTCCAAATGCTCTTGCCTTAGCGGCGTTTCGCAAAGTACTCCCACAGATATGTGTTAAAGAATACACACAGCAGCTTTTGGCACAGTACTATCACAGACATGGTTGCCTAAGAGTAGAAAAATATATTTACACTCACATCACTCCCACCGACACAGTTGAAAATTATAAAAACTTTTGGTTATGCTCGGTACTATGACAGACACAGGTACAGAATACACATAGAGTGTCTTCGTAAAACTGCGCACACGCAAAGTCTAATACTGTCCCTCACTACTGCTGTGTCCGGTCCCTAGGATAAGGAGAAATAAAAAATAAGAATCTTGAACCAGGATTAACAGGCCCAAGTGGAGGAAGAGCTGGATGTGTTGGTATGGGTTGAAGATGCAAGGGAGGACTAAACCAACACTGTTTTTTTTTATATACAGTACAGACCAAAAGTTTGGACACACCTTCTCATTTAAAGATTTTTCTGTATTTTCATGACTATGAAAATTGTACATTCACACTGAAGGCATCAAAACTATGAATTAACACATGTGGAATTATATACTTAACAAAAAAGTGTGAAACAACTGAAAATATGTCTTATATTCTAGGTTCTTCAAAGTAGCCACCTTTTGCTTTGATGATTGCTTTGCACACTCTTGGCATTCTCTTGATTAGCTTCAAAAGGTAGGCCACGGTTAACTAGGGGGGCGCTAAGATGTCCGACGAGCAGACCAGGAGTCAGTGTCCGCAATATTCCAAAAACTACAGACTGTCTTTGAGGACCTTACTGAGGCGGACCTCCGGATGAGGTTTTACAGCTGTTCCCAACAACCAGAAGACAATGTTCGGGACTACGCCTGGCGTGTTCAAGGGGCCCTGCGGGCTCTGAACCAGGTTAGTCCAACCAGCGTTGAGAATGAGAACAAAATGCTGAAGGAACAGTTTGTCCGGGGACAGACCCTGTACCCATTGTCATCCCCCCAATGAGTGAAATGCTCATCTGGTGTAGAGCTGCCATAGGTCTTAGAGGACAGAGCTACCAGGCAGTAGTAGAACCCCTTTGCTCCGAGCACAGACCCACGCTTAACCGCCAGGGGAGTGGTAGATGTACGTAATGGGAGGGTGCCTATCCGTCTTCTTAACCTAGGGGAAGATGAGGTCAACCTGCCACGTTATGCCACTGTTGCCAAATTACATGCTGTCAATAATAACTGCATCCATGAGGCGGTGTCCTTAACCTCACCAGATGAAGTAGAGGATAATGACCCTGCAACCCAGGTGGAGGATTGGTGTCAACAGCTCCATGTTGGGACAGACACCACTCCTGCCCATCAAAAACAGGGTATACACCGGGTGGTTCAAGAATACTCGCAGGTGTTCAGTAAACATCCACTAGACTTCGGGAGGATTAAGGGGCTTCAACATCATATCCCCACAGGCAACCATTCCCCAATCAAAGAACGTTATAGGCCTATACCCCCAGCTCACTACCAGAAGGCAAAAGAAATGCTGCATGGCATGAGGAAGGCGGGAGTGATAAGGGATAGTTGTAGTCCCTGTGCAGCTCCCCTAATGCTGGTTAGGAAAAAGGACGGGAGCATGAGAATGTGTGTAGATTACCGTCAAGTAAATCGCATTACACATAAGGATGCATACCCTTTACCACGCATAGAGGAGTCCCTAGCTGCCTTAAAGTCTGCAAATTACTTTTCCACCCTTGACCTCACTAGTGGGTACTGGCAAGTAGCTGTGGCTGAGGAGGATCGAGAGAAGACGGCCTTCACCACCCCGATTGGACTCTGCGAGTTCAACAGCATGCTGTTTGGACTCTGCAATGCCCCCGGAATGTTCCAGAGATTGATGGAGTGCTGCCTGGGACACCGCAACTTCGAGACTGTGTTACTTTACCTGGATGACGTAATTGTGTACTCCAGAATGTGCGAGGACCACTTGAAACACCTGGCAGAGGTATTTGAGTCACTGTCCCGGTACGGGATGAAGTTGAAGCCCTCAAAGTGCCACCTGCTCAAGAAGAAGGTACAGTACCTGGGACACATTGTCAGTCTGGAAGGCGTAGCACCAGACCCGGAGAAAGTCACAGCCATCCAGAAGTGGCCGGAGCTGAAGAACCTCAAGGAGGTGCGTCAGTTCTTGGGACTAGTAGGATACTACCGGAGGTTCGTAAAGGACTACACAAAGAAAGCAGCTCCTCTGCAAGACCTCCTGGTAGGGCAGTCCCCCAAAGGCAAAAACCCTCCATTCCACAGGGGTAAAGAGCAAGCAGAGTCGTTTCAGGAGATGAAGGAGATCCTGACAGGTGATGAGATCCTAGCCTACCCTGGCTACAGCCAACCGTTCCTGCTGTATAAGGATGCCAGCAACGAAGGCCTGGGCACTGTCTTAAGTCAGAAGCAGAATGGGCAAGAGAAAGTCATCGCATACGCAAGCAGGAAGCTCCGTCCGACTGAGAGGAACCCAGAGAACTATAGCAGCTTCAAGTTGGAGTTCCTGGCCTTGGTCTGGGCCATCACTGAACGGTTCAAGCACTATCTGGCCTCCAGCAAGTTCACTGCCTTTACTGATAACAACCCCTTGACCCATCTTGAAACAGCTAAGTTGGGGGCTCTGGAACAACAATGGATGGCTCGGCTGTCAAACTACCAATTTACAATCAAATACCGGGCAAGCCGCAAGAACACCAACGCCGATGCCCTGTCTAGGATGCCTCACCAGTCAGACATGGAAGAAGAAGTGGATGACCTGGAAGAGATAGAGCTTCCTGCCTTTCACGGGAGTGGGATGATCCATGAGCAACGAGCCTCCAGGAAGCCGAGTGAAAAGACGTTAAACCCCCTTCCTCACCACAGCTGGAAAGAGACCCAGGACAGCGATCCGGTTGTCAGCCTCATCAAACAGCTGATAACCCAAGAAGGTGCCTCCCTGGAGAAAGATGCGTCTCTGCAAGCAAAGCAGCTGTGGAACGAGAGAAGCCGGCTGTTTATCTACCGTGAGAAGCTGTGCCGGAGGTACGTTAATCCAAAAACTCTTGACATGGTATGGCAGATAGTGGTCCCGAAGACAGACATCCAGATGGTATTAGAAGCTTACCACGATCAGGCGGGGCACTTTGGCTGGAAAAAGCTAGAGACCCAGCTGAAGTGTCGATTCTACTGGGTAGGAATGCGCAGCTCCATTGAAAGGTGGTGCCGGGACTGTGGACCCTGCGGCCTAAGAAGGAAAGACTTCAGCAGCCAGAAGGCACCCCTGCAGCCCATCAAGATGACTCGGCCCCTGGAGATCGCGGCCCTGGACCATGTCAAGCTCTCCCCCAGCAGGTTAGGGTACTCCTATGCTCTGACCATGGTAGATCACTACTCACGTTTTCTGGTGGTCGCCCCCGTCAAAGACCTGACGGCAGAGACAGCAGCAAAAACGTTCCAAGCGTATTTCTGCAGACCCCATGGCTACCCTGAGCACGTGCTGATGGACCAAGGCCCGGCCTTTGAGGCTGAGTTGTTCAAGGAGTTCTGCCATCTCTACGGGTGTAAAAAGATAAGAACTACACCTTACCATCCACAAACCAACGGTCTCTGCGAAAAGATGAACAACATCATCATCGACCTGCTAAAGACCATACCACTTGAGGAGAGGAACCAGTGGCCAGACCTACTACCAGACCTAGTGGATCTGTACAATCATATACCAGTCAGTTCCACCAATTGCACTCCGGCATATCTCATGCATGCTTATCAATTTGTGCTTTTTCCTATTAATTCTTTATGCCCACATAATGAACTGCGTGGCTGAGGACTGTGTGCAGCCCAAAAACTTTTATTGTATATAATTGCGCTCCCTGGAGTGCCCTTTATAGGTGACCTCAGAAGAAAAACCTGTATGGAGTGGCTCTCTTGGAGGTCCAACTCGGGATCTTCATGCCCTGCAGCCACCCCAGGGCCTACGTAGAGGGTTTAGGACAGGTCCCTCAAAAACCAAAGTACTCTACCTTGTGAGATGGACATCCTGTATGGGAACCTCACCACAAGAGACTTGGATTCTGAGGACACTCTGCTTTGCTTTATTATGCAACGTTTAAGATTCGTGCCTCCCATAAAGGGAAGATTGTTTTAGTATTGCTTATATTACCTACTGTTACTGTTTTTTATAAAATGTACTTCATCCCGGGAGTGCTGAGTTTAACTAGGGGGGAATGTGAAGCCCAGCTGTGCTTGGTATCACAGATCCTAGAAGGGTGTATTGATGGATTCCTCCACAAGAGGCCCCCATAACCATTCACACATCTTCACCTTCCACCTCAGACCACCAGAGGGAGCCCGTTAGTGAGATATATAAGGGAAGGTGGAGCCAGGCAGCAGTCAGTCTAAGTTGGAGTCAGAGTCTAGTTCAGTCTGGTTTAACAGTGAGTCCAGTACAGCCTGAGAGGAGTTACCTCAGAGGACAAAAGCCTGTTCTAGCTCCTGCAATTGCTATCCTGCAGTGGAGCTTATCCAGATCAAGACTCGGTGTAGCTCAGAGAGGTGAGCTTTAGGTGTGCCGGCGCCACAAGATCGGTGAAGCGCGGCAAGCTGCCGTTAGTGTGAGTAGCCTATTGAGGGTCCGAGTAGAGAGAGTTAGTTCATAGGGGGGCAGAGGAGCTTATCTAGCTCACCCCGAAGAAGCAGTTACCGGGCACCGGGTCCGAAGCTTGCCGGGATCTCCACGACCCAGTAAGATAAACCGGAATCCCTGGAGAACTACAAGTCCCAGGATCGCTAAAGTGCTGATACGTACCAGAGCCAGGAGACACATAGGCCCCGTAGGTCGGGAGCGTGCACTCCAAGAGAAGGCCCTACCACAAGGTCAGCCAGGACAGAGACAAAGTTAGGCCTAGCTCCAGGCAGGTCAGAAACTTAATACGCAGCAGCAAGAACCAGGAGGCCCAAAACCTGCTCATTGGGGAGGATCCGGACATACATCCTTCACCCTACAGTGCTCCGGGGAGTGCCTGAATTTCCATCAGTAAAAGGTACTGAAGTGACTTTTGTGTCCGTCCCCGTTCTTGCTCCGACTCGGCTGAGTCTCCTTGTCCTGCATCCCCGTTCTTATACTGCCCTGAGGCCCAGCTCCACCTGTGGGGAGCTATACCATCAAGCTGCCTTATCATCAGCCTCAGTGGACTGCGCAGCGCTGGTGAATATCATCAGAAACCATAGGTGGCGTCACGAACTTTTATAAACTTAATATCTATCAACGCCTTTTTAAAGAGAGACCCCAGAGTACGGGCCCGGGAGCCGACCACCGCGACCTCCTTAAGGCTAAAGGCCCGGGTAACCGAGTCATCCCCCATCCCCTGGGCTTGTCAGATGCGCCTGTCTGTGATGACACCTCCTGCCATGCTAAGCACACATTTTGACAGTACATTTGCTGCAGGGCCAGCAGGCCAGCACATCCAAGGCATAAAGTGCAAGCTCAAGACAGGTGTCCAATTTGGAGACCAAGAAGTTAAGTGGGGCAGACCCATCCGGTGGTACGTGGATACGTGTGGACACGTACTCTTCCACCATGTTGTTGTAACGCTGCCTCCTGCTAAAACGGAATGTATCAGACGGTGGTGCTAGATGTTGTGGCATGTTCATAAAGTTTTATCACATTTCAGCCATGCTAACCCTGGCTTTCGAGATGCTGGCTGTGCCCCAGCTGCATTGGTGACTTCCTCCTCCGCCTCTGCCTTGTTGTTCCACTGAGCTCCCGCTATCAGGTGGGAAAGCCATTAGTAGTTTTTTTACCAGCATGTGCTTGTATTCATGCATTTTGCGATCCCTCTGTAGTGACGGAAGTAATCATGGTACATTGTCCTTGTAGCGGGGATCCATTAGGGTGGCCACCCAGTAATCAGCAATGGTAACAATACTGGCAGTCATTCCACAGGTATTGCAGCATGTGTGCCTGGCTGACCAGAGACAAGGACAAACTGTCCTCGGAGGGAGGTATATTGTCTGGGTCCTCTGTACCACCCCAGCCATGCTCCAGTGATGCCTCTGAGCTGATCTGAGTACCATCCTGCAGTGAACACAGTTGTTCCTCCTCCCCCGACTCCTCCTCTTTCTCATCATTATCCTCACAAACTGTCCCCTGGCTGGGTACCTGGCCGATGTTGGGACAGTAACCTACCCTCCGAACTATGTCTGGACGACAGGCCTGATAACAGTGTGAATTAGCTCTGCTACTCCAGCTCCTCTTCCTCCTGTGCCCCCACCTCATTCATCATGACCTGAATTGTTTTTTCCAGCAAGCATATAAGTGATATAATAACGCTGATGATGGCTTTATCAGTGCTGGTGTAGCACCCTGAGGATTCGGCTGCTACAGGGGTATTGCACCTCAACCCAGAGGTGTGATATTCCACTCCCGGGTAAGGATGGAGTGTGGAACTGAGCTCGGTAGGCTGCATGCACTACACACATCCCATTTCCGAGGAGCAGGCCGACGGTACTCCCACTTAGAAATGTGCAGGTACGACCGAGTCTGTTCCTGGCTGGAGTGGGAGGGGGGTGGTACATCCCAAGTAGTGTAGGGGCAGATAGGGGGAGCAGCCTGGGTAAAGATAGGAGCTCATTGGGTGCTGGTCACCTGAGCTCACACATAGAGGGTGTATATAAGGTGGGCACCAACTAAGAACAGGGTCAGTCTGTCAGAGTAAGAAGCAGAGGAGGAGCAGAGAAGCCCAAGAGAGAGAGAGAGGAGAAAGAAAGAGAGACCCAGAGGGGGAAGCAGAAGAGAGGACTCTAAGACCCCAAATCCAATCCACGGGTGAAGAGTCGGCATCAGGGTACCGGAACCCAAGCTGGTGGGGGCAAAAACACACCCCAGCCAGAGACCGGAGGCCGTGGGCAGCGTCTGCCACGGCCACCCACCATATCCACCACGAAGGCATACCACGTGGAGGGTCAGGGAACCCAAGGCCAAGGGTCTCCCAACAGAAGGCCCGAGGGAGCTGGACCTGGGTGGATCAATAGTGGGGACGGCCAGAGAAAGGACAGAAGGAGAGCTCAGGGTCACGCTCCGGACTCGCTTGGGGGTTGGCTGGATCCAGGACCTGGTGGATGCAGCACGGCTCGGGAGGTCACTTGAAGCTAGAGTGACCGGAACATCAGCAGTGAGTAAATACCCTTAACTGCATAACCCGACTCTGTCTTCCTTTAACATCTATGCTGCACCACCACAACCCCCATCCTCTGCACCTGACCCCCTGAGGCTATACCCCACCCGTTGGGGGTTATACCATCACAAGCTGCACCTATACCATCAGCCTCAGCGGACCCTGCTGCAGCGGCGGCCATAGTGACCGCAATACAACGGGTGGCGTAGTCGACAATAAAGAACTTAATAACATCTGTAGGACTGCCACATACAACTGAGTTTGACACCCTGGGCACGGACCGGGTCACAGCCACTCGGAAGACTATAACCCCCATCTGATCCGGCTCCGGATATTCCCCCTAAAAGAATATGGCCCAGGGGGTGCGTCACTGGCCATATTGGTGGAATATCCGAAGGAGCACAGCACGGCACCCAAGTCCTGCATGCAGGCTTAGTTGGTGGTGAAGTGGTGTTCTGCAGAGCAACTCAGCCGTGCAGCAACTGAAACTCCACTATTGCCTGTTGCTGCTCGCACAGTTTCTCCAGCATATGCAAGGTGGAGTTCCACCGTGTTGGTATGTCACATATCTGCTAGTGACTGGGAAGGCAGGTGTGGTGCTACAGCGCAGACAGGCGAGCAGCAGCAGGGTGAGAATGACAAAAATGCACACATACTGCTTGCACTTTCAGCAGCAGCTCCGACATATATGGGTAGTTTTTCAGGAAGCTCTGCACCACCAAGTTTAGCACATGCACCAGGCAAGGGATGTGCATCAAACCGGCTATGCCCAGAGCTGATATAAGATTTTGGCCATTATTGCACACCATCAGGCCGGGCTTGAGGTTCACAGGCACCAATCACACATCTGTCTGCTGTTTGAGCCTAGTCCACAGCTCCTGCGCATTGTGGGATTTGTCAAACAAACAGGAGTTTAAGAACAGCCTGCTGTTGTTTCCCAATGGCTGTCCTGAAGTTGGTGGTGCAGGTCTTTCTGTGACTGGATGAGGAGGCGGTAAAGGAAGAGAAGTAAGGGGAGGAGGAAATCTGGACAGATAAATGTCCAGCAATACTATGTGGTAGGACATGAGCTAGAACGCCTCCCGCCTCTGTCCCAGCCACCACTACATTTACCCACTGGGAAGTTACGTAGATGTAATGTCCTTTGCCATGCTTACTGGTCCACATATCGGTGGTTATGTGGACCTTGCCACTGATGGCGTTGCACAGTGCACACTTGATTGGGTCCGCAACATGTTTTTGCAGGGCAGGGATGGCCCGCCTGGAAAATGACAGCTGGGAACAACATACTGCGGGACAGCCACCGACATCAGTTTTTTAAAACTGTCCATCTCCACCAGCCCGAAACACCAGCATTTCAAAGGCCAGTAATTTGGAAATGCTGTCATTCAGGATCGTCAAACGTGGGTGACTACAGGGTATGTCCTCTTTCTCTCGAGGATTTGGGAGATGGAAAGCTGAACACTTTCATGTGACGGTGTAAAGATGCTCGGTGACACTGGTGGTGGTGCTGCTGTCCATCCTCTTTTTGCGGGGAAGCAGATGCCCTGTTGATCATGAGTGGGAGGAAGAGGCCGAGACTGCAGCAGAAGAGAGAGTAAGATAAGGCTCAGATCTGTCATGCTTTTAAGGCGTGTACTCAACTGAACCTCGTGCTTTTGAATTCAGATGCCTCGTCATACAGGTGCTCAGGTTCAGAACATTTATGCCTCGCTTCTAGTGATGAGCGAGCACTAAAATGCTCGGGTACTCGTTTCTCGAGTTGAGCAAATTGGAATGCACGAGTGCTCGATCCGAGCAATGAGCCCAATGTAAGTCTATGGGAAACTTGAGCATTTTTCCGGCGGCCCCCCGGAGGTCTGCAGAGGGCCTAAAAATTGTTGAAATCGATGGAAACAGTGCTCAAATGACATGGGAACAGCATGGGGAAGACCCCTGGAAGCATCTCTGACTCCCAGGTCACTGCTGTCAACAATGTTGCAGAGTATTACGCCACTTTTGCGAACTGACAATAAAACATACAAAAACAAAACCAAAATGGATTTTCCTGGGAAAAATGTTAAGGAACATCCTTTCCAGGGTAATGACTTGTATATAAAGCAAAATAAATAAACAAAAACAAAAATGATCCTCCACACCTTGGGCTATGTTCAGATGCAGAGTTTTGGAAGCGTTTTTGCACTTCTGCATTGCTTTCAAAAGTGAAAAATACATTTACCAGTAAATGTCATTTTAACATTTTACTACCTTATCTTCCCATGTGGTATGCGAGACATGATCAGACACATCCTGTTTCATCTATGAAGGAGGGACTCTGAAAGTCACAAAGCCTATTTTTATAAGTCCATCAGCCCACCCTTACTATTCTTAAAGTGCCAGCAGTCGGCCCTTTACTATTGTTAGAGGGCCATCAGCCGGCTATGCTTTGTTGTTTCCATTATTAAAGAGTAGGTCTCCTATACTGTTATTGCGTATGCAGTGACTGCAAGGGCTGCCAAAAATTTGGACGCACGCCAACACCCCTTTGAAGAGACATAGAGGAGGGCCTCAGTAAAAAAAATGCTTCTATTATAAAGGAGTGGGTCTCCTATAGTGGTAATGCCCATGCAGTGACTGCAAGGGCTGCCTAAATTTGGGAAATACCCCAAAACCAATTTGAAGACACATAGTGTTGGGCCTCAGTAACGACATCTTCCCATTAGAAAGGAACTGTTCTTCTATACAGTTATTGCGTATGCAGTGACTACAACGGCTGCCTAAATTTGGGAAATACCCCAATACCAATTTAAAGACATATAGAGTTGGACCTTCCTTAACAACATGTTCCCATTAGAAAGGAGCGGTTTTGCTATATGTAATGAATGACCCAAAAGGAGACATTACAAACATTTCTGCATTCATAGGAGTCTGTGGAATCATTTATGCTTTGATGTATTACCTGGTGTCACTCAATTAAACTAAATGTAAATTGTTGCACTGTAATACCACTGGAGTTCAGCAGGCGTTGGTATAAGGGTCGGCAACAGACTGTATTGGAGGATATCTGATCAACATACTCTATAGTTAGTCACTATGGTGACCAGGGGGAGTTGGCAGTTGGCAGTTAGAGAGTGTCAAGCCTGTCTAGAGGTGAGGCGTAGGGTACAAGGGCTGCTAGGTTTAAGTATCTTGCCAGAAAATTTTTTTAGAGCCCATCGCAGCAAGGCCAAATCTTTTCCCCTATCAGAGTATCAGTCCCGTTGCCAACCATCTGGCAACTGCATGGAAAACCAGTATTGCAGCTAATTGCTGAAGAACCTGCAGTGGAGAATTGCATTGTTGAAGCAGAAGAACCTGCAGTGGAGAACTACAATATTGAGGCTGAAGAATCTACAATGGACAATTGCAATGTTTAGCCTGAAGAATTTACAATGGAGAATTGTGCTGTAGTAGCAGAAGAAACTATAATGGAGAACTGTGATATAACATCAGAATGACCTATAATAGATAGTGATAGTTCATCATCAGAAGATTTCATAAATGAAAACATTGTTGAACCAGAGATCCTTGAAGAAGTGATGTCTCCTCAAGATAACCGCTTAATATCACCGTCTTTTGAAGATGTATCTGACAGCATTGAGCAGAATGCATCTCCAAAACTTACTGATATTTGCTTTATAGTAAATACAGGAAGTATAAGTAAAAAGAACAGTATGATCGCTGGTCTGAAAATTCGGATGATGATATTGAATATATACAGAATCTCTCTCACATCAAAAAGATTTCCAGTAAGATACTCATGAGCCTCCCAGATTATTACCAGAGGAAGTGAAACATCTTCAGGAACTGAAATAGTGGTCTATATGAAACTGCTGAAAATATGTTACAACATCTAAAGGATTGTGAATACAACTGTAGTAGAGGGCCATGAACCCTCAGGAGAATTCGTGCAGGATGTGCAAGAGATGAGGAAAGATTGCCATCTGCTGGCCAGGTGAAATCAAGCGTAAACAAGTTGCGCTAGAAGAGTTGAAGTGAGAGCAAATTCAGATGGTGGACCTGATCAGGTGACCCCCAGGAAGAATTTCCTGGATATAAAAGTCCAACGCGTCAAGACACAGGCAGATTTTGCACCAGGCTGCAGAGTAGCGCACACATACTCCAGAGGGACCGCAGAGCCCAGCGAGACAGGCCTCAGCCGGAGGCGTGGGTTGCACCAGAGTCGGACACCGCCTGAGAGGCACCAGACTCCTCACAGAAGTGCCCTGAGCCCTGCGCATGTTGGTCAGAGTTAGGACCTGCGCCACACACTGAGTAAGTTCCTGGGACCCGACGCCGTCTGTCAAAAGCCGAGGTCTGGATCCCCTTATCCCAAGCGTGGGAGACTACCATCGACGGTCAAGCCGAGAAGAGCTGAGAGAGGACTGCGACAGGAGAGACGTGCTAGCAACAACGGAGAAATCGCGCAAGCAAACAGGGCCGTCACTTCCAACTCTCACTTATGGTACCGGGGGCAGTTGGGATTAGGATTTTAGGTTGTGTGGGGGCCGATTGGTGCGTGGGAGGCTAAACGGGATCTGATAGACTTTATCCAGAAGAGACTTGTGGCCTAGCGCGAAGAACCGGTGACCCCCGCTAGGCCCATACAAAGAGAATACACATGGTGACTCCCACGACTATGTGCATCACACTTTTGCAAAGAACTTTACCGTTATTCAGTTAAACTATTTCTTATTGTTTTTCCAAGTTGCTGTTTATTATCCCTGTTACTAACCCCCTTGCATAATAGTTGTTATACATATAAAGTGGTTTTATCAATCCCTGACTGTTCCTGCCTTCTGTCTCCATGCACTGCATTCCAGCACCTGTGTTACACAACAGCAAGACAAATCATGGTAATGTTGCTGTAACTAGAAATATTAAAGACCCTGAATGTGCTACAAGAACAATCCACAAAGAGATTTGTAGGTCTGACTTGGACCAAATCTTCAATGATAACAGAACATTGTCAGATGATCTTACTTAGAACACTCTTGAAATGGAAAATGTAAGGTTTAATTGTAATTTAAAGGAGATTTTACGAAAGTCGTCGAAAGAAAAGTACATATATGGAACTCGTTTTTAGATGTTCAGATTCTACAATGAAGTGTAGAAATCCTCTGCTTGTCACTGTGCGTTGCCCATATCGCAGGACAGACTTTAGGAAACCTGATAGCAGACACTCAAGCACATGCAATATTTCACCCTACTATGAGGATGAATTATGGGATGAACCGGCGGTTACCTATTCAAGGATTATAAGAAAAGTTAGAACGCAAAGATATTCTCCCTTCTACTTCAGTCGATTAAGGTATGAAACACCATCGGACAAATCAAATTCTGACATCTCTGTCATCCTTAATGAGTGTGTACAATCCAATTACTTAAATTTGAGTAATGTTGGCTTCGGTAATGCTACAGTAGATAGAACTTTAGCCAGTCAGCTAGCAGAGGAGGGTGGCAAGCAGGCAAGAACATCTGTACCAGTTTCCTCCAAGTCCCAATCTTTTAAGAACATTATATCAGATTTGTGTACAAATCTGCACTCAAGGTTACAGAATGTTGCAAGAGAGACAGAGCAAAAAATGTCTTTTTATATATACAGTTATTGCGTATGCAGTGACTGCAACGGCTGCCTAAATGTGGGAAATACCCCAATACCAATTTAAATACACATAGAGGAGGGCCTCCGTAACAACAACATGTTTTCATTAGAAAGGAGTGGTTCTGCTATACAGTTATTGGTATACTGTGACTGCAACGGCTGCCAAAAATTTGGAGGCACTCCAATGCACCTTGGGAGAGACTTAGAGGAGGGCCTCATGAAAGATATGTTCCCATTATTAGGAAGTGGGTCTCCCATACTGTTATTGCCTATGCAGTGAATGGAAGGGCTGCTAAAAATTTGGACGCATTCCAATGCCCCTTGGAAGAGACGTAGAGGAAGGCCTCATTAAAAAAATGTTCCCATTAGAAAGGAGCAGGTCTCCTATACTTGTGATGCCCATGTACTAAGTGAATGGGCTGACAAACATTTACACCTGGGGGGTTTACATAAACATATTGTATAACAAACATATCCTATGGGCATCATAAACCGTTAAAAAAAATTATGTGGGTGTTGCATGATGATCACCATGGTGATATGGTGGTGGAGGATGAGGATGAGGAGAAGGACAACAGCAAATAGCCATAATCAGGAAGAGTATACGCATGTCTGGGTGTGAAGAGGTGCATGGGAATAGACCTCCCACAAAAAGGAGGACTCACTGGATTTGAGTTTATATTACGCTGCTTTCATTCGGTGGTGTTGAGAAGTCTGGCCCAATACAGTCCCTGTTCATTTTTATAAGAGTCAGCCTGTCAGCATTTTCAGTTGACAGGTGGATGCGACTATCAGTTATAATTCCACCAGCGGCACTTAAAACCCACTCTGACAAAACGCTTGCGGCAGGGCAGGCCAGGACCTCCAAGGCGTAGAGAGCCAGTTCATGCCACGTGTCCAGCTTGGATACCCAATAATTATAAGACACAGAGGAATCACGGAGGACTTTAGTACGGTTGGCAAGGTACTCCTTCAGCATCTTCCCAAACTTTTCCCTCCTTGTGAGACTACCCTGCGCATCAGGATTTGTGCCGTGTGATGGTCTGAGAAAACTGTTCCAGAAGTTTGACAGTGTTCCCCTGCCTCTGCTGGATTGGATTTGTGTCTCTCTCACCTGTACTCCTTGGTTGACCAAGGAACTCTGACCTCTGCCGCCAGTAATTTTAGATGGGAGTTATTTTTTAATAATTCCGCAACAAGGGCCTTCTGGTACTGCCCTATTTTAGCAGACCTGTCCGCTGTGGGAATAAGAGACAGAAAGTTCTCCTTGTAGCTTGGGTCTAGAAGTGTCACCAACCAATAATGACTGGCACTCAAAATTTGGAGAACGCGAAGGTCAAGAGAAAGGCAGCGTAAAAATAAACTCAGCCATGTGTGCCAGACGGCTAACAGGAAATATTTCCGTGTCCTCACCAAGAGGACGACTGACCATGCTCTCCTCCTCATCCTCCTCCTCTTCCCTCTCCTCAGGCCATCCACACTGAACAGACCCTATGACAGTTGTGCGGGTACTATCGTCTATAGTGCAGGAAACTAGCTCCTGTTCTTCCTCCTCCTCTTCCTCATTGTCACCCAATACACATCGGGATGAGATGAGGCTTGGCAGTATGGAATCACCCTGTATGCTTCCTTGCTCCATCTCATCGTGCTCCGCCTGCAATGCCTCCTCTTTGATTGTGAGCAGCGAGCATTTCAGAAGACAGAGAAGCGGGATGGTGACGCTAATTATGGCATCATCGCCGCTCACCATCTTGGTGGAGTCCTCAAAGTTTTGGAGGATGACACAGATGTCTTATATGCCAACTCCTGAAGTCTTATGTGTGGAGGCTGACCTAAATACAGACTGTCATGTTGATGTTGGTCAATAACTGCCCTCTGCTGCTCACAAATCCTTCCCCAAATCTGCAACATTGAGTTCCAACGCGTGGGGACATCTCACACCAGTCGGTGAGCTGGAAGCTGCAAACACTGCTGAAGCACGGCAAGGGCGGTGGAAGCTGTAGCTGACTTTCTAAAATGGGCACACACGAAGCGTACATTGACAAGCAGATCTGACACATCTGGATAGGTTTTGAGAAACAGCTGAACCATGAGGTTAAGCACATGGATCAGGCATGGTACGTGTGTGAGCTCGCCTCGCTTCCGAGCTGCCACCAGGTTCTGACCATTGTCACACAAGACCATGCCTGGCTGTAGGTTCCGCGGTATCAACCACAGATCTGACTTCTCTTTCAGAGCTATCCACAACTCTTCAGTGGCATGCAGTTTGTCACCTAAGCATATTAGCTTCAGCACAGCCTGTTGCCGCTAGGCCGAGGCAGTGCTGCAGTGCTTACAGCTTGTGACTGATGTGGTCATTTCAGAGATGGAGGCTGAGGAGGAGGAGGTGCAGGAGCTGTAGAATGTGGGGGCAACCCTGATTGACCCAGGGCCCGCAATTCTCGGCATCGGGAGGACCTGTTCTGTCCCAAGGTCCGACTGGGTCTCGGCTTCCATTATATTAACCCAGTGTGCCTTCAGTGAGATGTACCGTCCCTGCCCACAAACACTTGTCCATGTGTCCGTGGTTAGGTGGACTGTCCCAGTAACTGCATTGTTGAGGGCATGGCAAATGTTCTGGGACACGTGCTTGTGTAATGCTGGGACGGCACACCAGGAGAAATAGTGGCGGCTGGGGACCAAGTACCGAGGGACAGCCACCGCCATCAGGTTGCAGAAAGATTCAATTTCCACGAGCCTAAAAGGCAACATTTTGAGCGCAAGCATATGCAAAATGAGTGAGTTTAGTAGTGTGGCCTATGGAGCGTTGGCTGTGTATTTGCTCTTGCGTTCCAAGGACTGGGGTAGCAACAACTGAACACTGCGCTGGGACAAGGACGTTGGCGTGGTTGCTGATGGTGTTAGTTGAGAGTGTGCAATGACAGGTGCAGGGCAGGAGACATCTTCACATGGATAGGGGATTGGCGTGCACGCACCATAGCGAAACAAGCAGTGGTGTCACCCGCAGACACTGTTTCTGGACCCTGGGGTTTGGCCCACTTAGTCGGATACTTTGCTGTCATGTGCCTGATCATGCTGGTGGTGGTCAGGCTGCTAGTTTTGCTACCCCTGCTGATGCTGGCCTGGCAAATCTTGCAAATGGCCATTTTAGGGTTATCTGCAGAGTCTTTAAAAAACAACCAGACTCGGGAAGACCTAACAATTGTACTAGCAACTTCCATCGTGTTGGTGTTCTGGGGAACGGTTGCCCGCCTTGTGTCTGTGGCCACCACACTGCTTGTTTCTGCCTGTTGTGGTGCTATGCCTCCCTCCCCCTGCATGCAGCTGTCCTTGCTCTGCATGTCACCTTGCCAGGTTGGGTCAGTGACTTCATTGTCCACCACCTCGTCTTCTACTTCTGCACCCTGGTCCTCCTCCTGACTTTCTGGAAATTGTGTCTCATCATCATCCACCTCTTGCGACAGTAATTGCACATCCCACCAGTGTCTTAGTGTGACCGTGGCTGCTCAAATATTTGAGCATCGCTAAACGCGTTCTCCTCTTGCCCAGCTTGAAGCTGGCCGGGCGAGAGGCCCGAATCTATAAATGGAAAAGTGAACAGCTCTTGGAAGTATCCAAGTGTGGGATCAGTTGTCTCCAGGCACTCGGCATGGTGGAAGGAAGGAGGATAAGGGTGAGGAATATGCGGTGCAGACTCACCGCTACTGAGACTTGACCGTGTGGAAGACAGAGTGGTCATGGTGGTGGCAAAGTGACTGGAAGCATTATGTGCTATCCAACCAACAACCTTTTGACATTGCTCTGGGTTGAATAATGGTGTGCTGAAGTCCCTTAGTAATTGGGATAGGAAGGTTGGGTGTTTGTTTTGGCACAATTTCAGCTTGTCCACGGCCTCGGCCTCTGCATGCACCATCACCATCATGTCCATTTCCCCATCCCTTGCCACGTGGATGGGCCAGGAATCCCAGCCAGTGTAGTCATCAAAAAGCAAAAGAGACTGATGCATGACTTGTTAGAACCTTGCTGTTAGGTTTTTTTTCCTTTGCTGGTCACATGACCTTGTTGGCCTATTTAATCCTGCTCCGCCCTTCTGGCTTTGCTGGACTTCATTGTATATCTACTTTCTAGCTAGCCTGTGCTCTGTGTCTTGCTCTGTTAGTTTGCTTGGTCTACGGACCTCTATGTTCTTTATATTTTGTTTGTTCGTCTGTCTGCTACTATTTCTGTTAGGAGGTGTCCCATATTCCTCCCAGTCCTTAGTACTTGTAGGGATTCCTCCCCCACATCTATAGGTCTTCATACAGACTAGCTTAGGACTTTAGCAGGTCTGATCGCAGGATCAGGTTCCCTGTTACATCGTAGGGATTCAGCTGAGTCCTATAGTAGGGACAGATCTCCTCTCTTTCCTTAGCTCTGGTAGCAGAACATAACAGTAAGTCCAGCCAGCAAATTCTCTAAGGAAAGATTTTTTTTGTTCCATCATGGTGTCGGTTCAGGATTTGGCTAAACACCTGCAGGGACTCTCTCTGGAAGTGGCCGAGCTCCGTCAGCACGTGAGTAACTGTTCTGGAGCACATTTCTTGGAGCCTAAGGTATATTTGCCGGATTTATTTTTTGGTGAACATCGAGAATTTTTTTCATTTAAAAATGCTTGCTTATTGTATTTTCGTTTGAGACCCAAGTCCTCTGGGGATGAATCCCAGCGCGTAGGGTTCATAATGTCACTTTTGCGCAAAGAGCCTCAGGAGTGGGCCTTTTCTTTGCAACCTAGTGATACATGCTTCAGATCAGTGGATAGTTTTTTTTCTGCTTTAGGACTATTATATGATGATCCTGACCATGTCGCATCAGCTGAGACTGAGTTGAGACGTTTAAAACAAGGATCAGGTAATGTCGAAAAATATTGTACACATTTTCGTCGTTGGTCCACTCAAACAGGGTGGAACGATTCTGCTCTGAAAAGTCTATTTCTTGCTGGGCTCAGTGAAAGGGTTAAAGACCTGCTAATTGCTTATCCTACACCTGAGGATTTGCAACAGGCTATGCAATTAGCTATACGGGTGGATAGAAGACTGCGTGCTAGGGTTAATGAGAGCAAATCCTCTGCTATGTCAGTTTCTGGTTATGAGAATGTGTGTACTAACAGTGGTGAACCGATGGAGATTGGATCGGTGGCACCTCGCTCTCAAGAAAAAGACCGTCGTTTTTCGAAAGGCTTGTGTTTCTATTGCGGAAAATCTGGTCATTTGATTAAAGGCTGTGAGCTTCGTATGAAGAAAGAAAAAAAAAAAATGGTCAGTCACGCCCGTATTGCCTGTTTAAATTCCAAGGGTGTATTTTTAGCTGCTTCCACGATTGCTCAGGAAAAATTAATGGAATTTCGGGTGTTTGTTGATTGCGGGTCTACACTGAATGTAATTGATGGGGGATTCGTGGAAAAACTCAATTTAAAACCTGAACCTTTATCATCCCCCATTGCTGTGGTTTCTGTGGATGGTTCCCCTTTGAAGAATATTACTCTCAAGGTCTGTGAATTTCCTCTCACTATTAATGGTGTTCACCATGAGAAATTGGATTTGGTAGTGTTGAATAACTTGCCTTCTCCAGTAATATTGGGTTTGCCCTGGTTAAAATTTCACAATCCTGTACTGGATTGGTCTACCAGTGAAATTAAATCCTGGAGCCATAAATGTTATGACAAGTGTTGTAACGGGCGTATTGCAGCTTTGGATAGGGGAGAATTACCTGTTCCTATTCAGGATTTTTGGAGAGTTTTTTCTGAGAAAGATTCGCAGGTTTTGCCTCCCCATAGAGACTATGATTGTTCTATTGAATTTGTCCCTGGAGCGACTCTTCCTAAAAGTCGTTTATTTAACCTTACTATTCCTGAGAGGAAGGCTTTGGAGGAATACATACAGACAAGTTTGGCCGCCGGTCACATTAGGCCCTCTAAGTCTCCTGTGGCGGTTGGATTTTTTTTTGTAAAAAAAAAGGACGGCGGTTTACGTCCTTGTCTGGATTTTCGTGAGATTAACAAAATTACGGTACGCAATCCTTACCCACTGCCATTGATTCCTGATCTGTTTAACCAGTTATTGGGGGCCAAGTGGTTCTCTAAAATTGACCTTAAGGGGGCATACAATCTGTTGCGCATGAAGGAGGGTGATGAATGGAAGACTGCTTTTAACACTCCTGTGGGTCATTTTGAGAATCTGGTTATGCCTTTTGGTCTTACTAATGCTCCTGCATTTTTTCAGAATCTGATTAATGACATCCTTAGACCTTTGATCGGTAAAAATGTGGTTGTGTATTTGGATGACATTTTGATTTATTCGCCAGATCTGGAGTCTCATTGGCGGAGCGTGCGTGAGGTATTACAGTTATTAATGGACAATTCGCTTTTTGCTAAGCTGGAGAAATGTGAGTTCGCTGTACAGAGAATTAGTTTTTTGGGCTACATTATCTCCAGCAAAGGTTTTCAGATGGATCCGGTTAAGGTTCAGGCTGTGCAGGAATGGCCTAGGCCTATTGGTTTGAAATCGATACAGAGGTTTTTGGGTTTCGCCAATTACTATAGAAAATTCATAAAAAATTTTTCTAGTATTGTCAAACCTCTGACTGATCTCACCAGGAAAGGTGCTGATGCGGTTCAGTGGTCTTCTGAGGCCATTGAAGCTTTTGTGTATCTCAAGGAGAGGTTCACCTCTGCTCCCATCCTTATGCAGCCTGATGTTACTAGGCCGTTTTTGGTTGAGGTTGATGCTTCCTCTGTGGGGGTTGGCGCAGTATTGTCTCAGGATAACGGGGATGGATTACATCCCTGTGCCTTTTTTTCAAAAAATTTTTCGGAGACTGAATTGAATTACGATATTGGTAATCGGGAATTATTGGCTATTAAACTCGCATTTGAACACTGGCGCCACTTCTTGGAAGGTGCGGAATTTCCCGTTCAGGTTCTTACGGATCATAAAAATCTGATATATCTTGACGCTGCCAAGCGCCTGAATGCCCGTCAGGCTAGGTGGGCACTGTTTTTCTCGCGGTTTAATTTCTCCGTTACTTACATCCCTGGTACTAAGAATGTTAAGGCGGATGCCTTGTCTCGCAGTTTTTCTCCCATAGTCGGTGCTGAGAAAGAGGAAAACATTTTACAAGAAGGTGTTGTGATAGCTGCTTTAGACTCCGTTTTGGAAGATGAGATTCTTAAAGCTCAGGAGAATGCCCCATCTAACACTCCTCATGGGAGGTTGTTTGTGCCTGGGACCTTTAGGAGAGATTTGTTTGTTGAGTGTCACGAATCTCGGTTGGCAGGTCATCCCGGAATCTCTGAGACCAAGAGACTGGTGGGTCGCAGTTTTTGGTGGCCTGGATGGCAGAAGGAAGTCATTAAGTGGGTACGCCAATGTACTGTATGTGCTAGATCTAAGTCCTCACATACTCCTGCTGCGGGGTTGCTTTGTCCTTTGGAGGTCCCCAGTGCTCCTTGGACACATTTGGCTATGGACTTTATAACTGACCTTCCCCCCTCTGAGGGTTTTACTGTCATCTGGGTGGTCGTGGACCGTTTTAGCAAGATGTGTCACTTGGTTCCCTTCATCAAACTGCCCTGCGCTAAAACTCTCGCTAAGGCCTTTGTCAAGGAAATTGTCAGACTTCATGGCGTTCCTACTGACATTGTTTCTGATAGGGGTCCTCAGTTCGTGGCTCGTTTTTGGCGTGCCTTTTGTGACAGGTTGGGAATTCATTTGTCGTTTTCGTCCGGATATCATCCTGAATCTAATGGCCAGACAGAAAGGAAAAACCAGGATGTTGAGCAGTTCTTGCGTTGTTTTGTGGCAGACAATCAAGAGGGGTGGTCTGAGTTTCTGCCACTTGCCGAATTTGCTCTGAACAATCATACATCTTCTTCTGCTGGTTGTTCGCCTTTTTTTTGTTGTTCTGGGAGACATCCGTCGTTTGGGTCGTTCTCCAAGTTGGGATCTGCCGTGCCTGAGGAGGAGAATTTTTCCGGTGATTTGGAAAGAGTTTGGACGGATGTGCGTGGTAATCTTCAGGAGGCCAACAGAAAATCTAAAGACTACTTTGATAGGAAACGACAGGAGGTTTTGTTCGCTGTTGGTGACATGGTTTGGTTGTCCTCTAGGAATCTGCGGTTGAGGATTCCTTCTAAGAAATTGGGTCCCAAGTTTGTAGGGCCCTTTAAGGTGCTTCAGGATGTCAACCAATCTGCTGTTAGGTTGGAGGTTCCTACCTCCTGGAGAATTAATCCGGTCTTTCATGTCTCTCTGTTAAAAAAAGCTGTTGTGTCGGATGGTGACGCCTCTGCCTCTGTTCCTCCGGTGGTGGAGGACGGGGAATATGAAATTTCTCGCATCCTTGACTCTAGACGGTATAGAGGTAGTTTGCAGTATCTTGTGGCCTGGAAAGGTTTCGGACCCGAGGATAACTCTTGGGTGAGGTCAGATGATGTTTCCGCGTCCAGACTTATCAGAGCGTTTCACAGGAGATTTCCTGATAAGCCTGGTCCTAGGGGATCCGGAGGATCCTCTTAGAAGGGGGGGTACTGTTAGAACCTTGCTGTTAGGTTTTTTTTCCTTTGCTGGTCACATGACCTTGTTGGCCTATTTAATCCTGCTCCGCCCTTCTGGCTTTGCTGGACTTCATTGTATATCTACTTTCTAGCTAGCCTGTGCTCTGTGTCTTGCTCTGTTAGTTTGCTTGGTCTACGGACCTCTATGTTCTTTATATTTTGTTTGTTCGTCTGTCTGCTACTATTTCTGTTAGGAGGTGTCCCAAATACCTCCCAGTCCTTAGTACTTGTAGGGATTCCTCCCCCACATCTATAGGTCTTCGTACAGACTAGCTTAGGACTTTAGCACGTCTGATCGCAGGATCAGGTTCCCTGTTACATCGTAGGGATTCAGCTGAGTCCTATAGTAGGGACAGATCTCCTCTCTTTCCTTAGCTCTGGTAGCAGAACATAACATGACTTGGGACTCAGACTGCTTGGTATGGTCCTCAGGTACCAACTGTGCACTTTCTGCAGTGGACCGGGTGGAAGATAATGTGAAGGAAGTGGAGCCACTCTCAGCCATCCAATCTAACACCTTTTCAACATCATGTGGCCTCACCGTTCATGCAGTGGTATTAGGGCCTATGAAAGGACGCATAACATACTGTTGCCTGTGTGCACAAGAGGAAGGTGTTGTATTTGGGCACGTAGCAGGTATAGAACAAACACTTCCTCTCCCTGAATAAGCTACACCTCCACCATCAGCAGCAGCTACACCACCACGGCCACAGCCATGGCCACGTCCCTTATTTGATGCTCTCCTCATTTTTGAAAGTTGATTTTCTAAACACTACTTGCAAAGAGATGGCGAAAGAGTAGATTCATTTATTTGGAACACTGCTAGAAAACATAGAAAGCACACAGCGGTTCTGAAAAATTATTTCTTTGGCCTGTAAATGGAAATGAGATGGCTGATGCCAATTATTTATTTCTCAGACTAATAAAAACTATACAAAAGTCCAGAAAATGTATTTTTGAGGACTAGAAATGGCTACGAGGCTGCTATATTTACTAGCAAAACTAGTAGAAAACACACACCGGTCCTGAATAATTATTTATTTGGCCTACTAATGGCAATGAGACGGCTGATTCCAATTATTTAGATCTCAGACTACTAGAAAACACACAGCAGCTTAAAGGACAATATTCTCACAGACAGGTTTTCAGGGTACACACAGTGGCTTAAAGGGCAGTAGTCCCACAGGCGGAGGGTGCAGTGTACACATACAGCTGCTTAAAAGCACAGTACTCCCACAGGCGGAAGGGGCAAAGAAAACACTGTGACTTTTGGCACAGTACTCTCACAGACAGGTTTGCAGAGTACACACAGTGGCTTAAAGGACATTACTCCCACAGGCGGATGGTGCAAAGTTCACACAGCAGCTTAAAGGCACAGTACTCCCACAGGTGGAGGGGGCAGAGTACACACAGTGGCTTTTAGCACAGTACTTTCACAGACAGGTTTTCAGAGTACGCACAGTGGCTTAAAGGGCAATTCTCCCACCGGTGGAGAGTGCAGAGTACACACAGCAGCTTAATACACAGTACTCCCACAGGCGGATGGTGCAAAGTTCACACAGCAGCTTAAAGGCACAGTACTCCCACAGGTGGAGGGGGCAGAGTACACACACAGGCTTTTAGCACAGTACTTTCACAAACGGATTTGCAGAGTACAAACAGTGGCTTTAAGGAGAGTACTCCCACAGGTGGAGGGTGTAGAGTACACACAGTGGATTTTAGCACAGTACTCTCACAGATGGGTTTGCAGAGTACACACAGCAGCTTTTACCACAGAAATAGCCAATTTAGGGGTTGCAGAGTATGCAAAGCATGTTTGCAAAGTACGCAGTTGTGACACCCCAGGGGTCTGGTTGCCACAGTAATAGAGATATTATGTCTGAGAGCAAGTGGGAGGTTTCTCTGGTCAGGAGCCCTAAACATGCAACACGGCCCACCCAGACCTGGGAGGGGAGGAATCTGCCCTTATAAACTGGGTCTGGGGTGGGATTAGAGCAGTCAGAGACGGAGTCAGAGTGGAGCTGCAGACGGTTCCAGACACAGGGAAAGCAAGAACAGGAGCTCTGTAGGAGCAGTAGCAGAAGTCCAGGGGCTGGGGCTGAGCAGAGTTCGCCCTGGACGAAGATACTAAGGCCGGACACAGGAGTCCGAGGCTGTGGGGACTGATATACACCCAGCAGCAGAAACCAGCCGGCAGGGGATTCCAGGTCCTCTGGCCATAGAAGCCCGGAGGCTCAGTCACAGAGAAGGGACCAGCGCCGCCATCCAGGAGCGGAGGCTAACAGAAGGCCCCAAGTCACCAGCCATACGGGTGAGCACCACACGGTATACTCAGGGACGTGGGCTACTTGTAACCGCTGACAGCAAGGTAGCCAGGAAGAGTGCAGATAAACGGGGAGGCCTACAACTCCACCTGGCCAGGGGAACTCCTGCTTGCTCGCAGACTGACCAGGCCCCTTATACTAGCCAGTACTCCCGGGAGGGTCTGCCTTGTACCATCAGTAAAGACCCTGAACTGCACCACACGTCTCTGTGATTCCTTGCCGCACCAGCACCATTAGTACTGGGACGCTCACACCATCACTCCCATCATCTCTCACATTAGCTGCCCTGAGGCAATACTCCTCCCGTGGGGAGTTATCCCATACTCGGCTGCGCAACCAACATCAGCCTCAGCGGTCGGCAGCGCAGCGGCGGTCCCCACTGACCGCAATCCACGGGTGGCGTAGTCGGACACTTATTCCAATACAAATAGACTGCCACTGGTTTGACCACCCTGGGCACGGACCGGGTCACCGCCACGGAGAACTACAACCCCCAGCGATCCGGCTCCGGGTATTCCCCCTGCACAGCAGCAGCAGCACAGGCCCAGGGGGCGCGTCAACTTTGGCGTAGTCGGCAGGATTTCGTGCCCGCAACCACCGGGTACTGCGTGCCTGAAAAAGAGACTTTTATACTTACCTGTGGTGAAATTTCCCGCCGTCCGGAGCCGATTCCCGCCATCAGACGCCATCTTGGACCGTTTCCCGCCGTCTTCTGCGTTCTTCCCGCCATCCGCAGCTGCTTCCCGCCTTCGGACGCCATCTTCGGGACGCCGCACGGGAAGAAGAGGGGCGTGGACGCCGAAAGCGCGCGAGATCCGAAGCTCCGCCCCACGCTCTGACGCTGCGCAAGGTCCTGGAAGGGAGGAAGAGCGACGCTGACGTCATCGGAGCGCGACGCCAGGTCCTCAACCCCGACGATCGACTGCGGAGCCGCGGCCTACGGAAGAAGAGCATCGCAAGATAGGCCACGGTCCACTAGGGGGGAGGAGGATGCCGGACACCGAGGGGAGCTCCACTGCCACAGCCACCGCCAGCGCAACCGCTGCAGCAGTCATGCCATTCACCATGCCCTATATCCCGGGGGCAACCTGGCTACCCCAGTACTCAGGGGAGTCACATACCCTAAATGACTTTAGAGAAAGACTGGATAGCCTCTTCCAGGTGTACCCCCTCACAGAAGAGCAAAAAGTGAGCATCCTGGTGGCCCAATTAATCGGGGCAGCCCAAAGGGAGGTAAAGTCCTGGCCACCTGGGAAGAAGAGGACTGTCAGAGACATACTAACCCGGCTGAAAGACACATTTGACACCCGCACCTCAGCCGAAATAAAACTAAGATTTTATGGGTGCAAACAACGGGCACATGAGAGTATAAGAGACTATGCTCTAAACCTACAAGAGGCCCTGAGAGCCATTAAGCAGGCAGACCCTGACAGCGTGGGAAATGAAGATAAGCTGTTGACTGAACAATTTATTGAGGGTCTACTGTGCAATGCCCACCGAACCCAGTTGCGGGCAATGGCCTTACAGGACCCTGACCTGGACTTTGCACAGTTCAAGGACAGAGCCATCCGGGTGCTCCGAGAACCGGCACCAGGTGGCGCTGTGACCCACAGGCGCCCTGCTATCACTTACCACCAGGAGACGGCGCCCTTGTCTGCAGGGCCTGTGGGAGCTGATGCGCAGGCTTTAAACAGTGACCCGGCTACAGACCTGCACCATCAGGTCCAAGAGCTGACTAAGAGCGTTGCCGCGCTAACCAGAACTGTGCAGTCTTTACAGGTCTCTTCTCCAGGAAAGATCCAGCTGGCATCCGGACCGGAGGACGTCCCGTGGCGCCGACTGAGGAGGACCCCACCGGCCAGAGGAAGACCCAGCGACAGATACAACGAGGACGGACGACCCATCTGCCGCCGCTGCAATCAACCCGGACATGTGGCAAGGTACTGTCATTTAAACGGGCACAACCTGGGGTAGAGGGCCAACCCCCAGGCATAAGACCATCAGGCCCATCAAAATGGCGTGATAAATACGTAGGGGGACGTCCAATCTTGCCTGTGGTACTGGATGGCATTCCTATGAGTGCCCTACTAGACACCGGGTCACAGGTCACCACCATCCCGTACGTGCTCTTCAAGCAGTACTGGAATGACTCGGACATAACCCGCTACCCAGATGACGACCTGAGTATCATCGCCAGCAATGGTCAGCCCGTGCCGCAGGTGGGATTCAAAGAGGTGACCATTAAGATCGGTAAAGTCGAACTGGCGGCACAAGGACTGATAATAGTGGACATAGACCATCATGAGAGTCACCCTAGAATAACCTTGGGAACTAATGTGATTGAAAATTGTCTTGCAGAGGTGATTCTCATTTTACAGCAGGTTGCCAAGAACGCCAGTTCCGGCCAGCAGCGTGTGCTCCAAAAAGAGATCCGGGCACTGATGAAGCGGCAACAGGTGGAACTATCTGGTGGTGAGATAGGTAGCGTGAGAATGTGTGACCCGTTCCCTATTGCCATGCCCCCAAAAAGTGAGATGATGATTTGGTGCCGGGCAGCTATTGGTTTAAGAGGTAGAGACTACCAAGCAATGGTAGAACCCGTCTACTCAGACAGTAGGCCCACCATTTTGACAGCACGGGGGGTGGTCGATGTACGCCATGGGAGGGTGCCCGTTCGCATCATAAATATCGGGGAGAGAGAAGTACACCTGCCCCGGTATGCCACGCTAGACAAATTTTTCACCATAAACCAGAATTCTGTACAGGCCGTGGAACCCTTGCCTCCATCTCAACCAGAGGAAGGTAACGGCTCTAAGAAACCAATGGAGGACTGGTGTCAGCAACTGCATTTGGGTACTGACTCCACTCCCTCACACCAGAAACAGGGAGTCTATCGGGTGGTTCGAGAGTACGAGAGAGTGTTTAGCAAACACCCGCTAGACTTCGGGCGAGTAAAGGGGGTAGAACACCACATCCCCACGGGAGACCATCCTCCCATAAAGGAGAGATACCGACCCGTACCCCCGGCACACTACCAACACGCCAAGGGGATGCTTAGAGACATGAAGGAGGCTGGGGTAATCAGGGACAGCTGTAGCCCCTGGGCAGCTCCACTAGTCTTAGTGAAAAAGAAAGACAACACCATGAGAATGTGTGTAGACTACAGGAAGGTCAACCGTATCACACACAAAGATGCGTACCCGTTACCAAGGATAGAAGAGTCCTTAGCTGCATTAAAATCTGCTAACTTCTTCTCTACTTTGGATCTCACTAGCGGGTACTGGCAGGTTCCTGTAGCAGAGGCGGACCGAGAGAAGACCGCATTCACCACCCCGATGGGTCTCAGTGAATTTAACTGCATGCCGTTCGGGCTCTGCAACGCACCAGGAACCTTCCAACGGTTGATGGAATGCTGTCTGGGACACCGGAACTTCGAGACGGTCCTGTTATACCTGGACGATGTCATCGTCTATTCCAAGACCTACGAGGACCACCTGAAACACCTGGCAGAAGTGTTCGAGGCTCTGGCAAACTACGGCCTAAAGGTGAAACCCTCCAAGTGTCACCTCCTGAAAACAAAGGTGCAATACCTGGGACACGTGGTGAGTGCTGGCGGAGTGGCTCCTGACCCTGATAAGATCACCGTGATTAAGGACTGGCCAAGACCCTCCAGCATAAAGGAAGTGCGGCAGTTCCTCGGGTTGGTAGGCTACTACCGAAGATTCATTCCTGGTTTCACCAAAATGGCAGCTCCTATGCAGGACCTCCTGATAGGTCAATCTCGGAAAGCCAAAAACCAGAAGCCGCCCTTCAGGTGGGAAAAGCTGGAAGAGGAGTCCTTTTGCCAGCTGATGATGGCCCTCACGGGGGATGAAATCCTGGCATATCCAGACTACAGCCAGCCCTTTATCCTCCACACGGACGCAAGCAACATCGGGCTAGGAGCCGTACTGTCCCAGATCCAGCAAGGGAAAGAACGGGTAATCGCTTACGCCAGCTGAAAGCTACGGCCCACGGAGAGGAACCCTGAGAATTATAGCTCATTCAAGCTGGAGTTCCTGGCAGTAGTGTGGGCAGTGACCGAACGTTTCAAGCATTACCTTGCCTCCTCCAAATTCACCGTGTACACGGATAACAACCCGTTGACACACCTGGACACTGCAAGGCTCGGTGCCCTGGAACAGAGATGGATGGCCCGCCTGTCCAACTTTGAATTCACCATCAAATACCGGGCAGGACGCTCAAATGCCAACGCGGATGCCCTGTCTAGAATGCCGAACTTACCGGACGTAGGGGAAGATCCAGAAGATCTGGAAGAAGTTGAGCTCCCTGCGTTCCACCGTCATGGGATTACCCTGTATTCCCACCACGTGAAGGACAGGCGCTCCGTGACGTTCAATCCCTTGCCCCACTACAACTGGGCGGAGACGCAAGACAGTGATCCCGCAGTCCATTTGGTGAAGGAAATGCTGACCCAGGCCGATGCCCGTCTTGACCCAGATGCTCCGGAGGAGACCAAGCAACTGTGGAAGGAGAAAAGTAAGCTGTTCCTCTACAGGGAGAAGCTGTGCCAGAGAATGGTTAACTCTCGAACGCATGAGTTGACCTGGCAGGTAGTGGTCCCAAGACGAGACGCGGCTATGGTTCTGGAGGCATACAACAACGGAGCAGGGCATTTCGGATGGAAGAAGCTGGAGTTCTTGTTGCGTGAACGGTTCTACTGGGTAGGCATGAGAGGAGCCATCGAGAGGTGGTGCAGAGACTGTGGCCCGTGCCACCTGAGAAGAAAAGACCGTGCCAGCCAGAAGACTCCCCTGCAGCCCATCATCACCAGACAGCCACTGGAACTGGTAGCCCTGGACCATGTGAAACTGGCTCCAAGCAGATCTGGGTATGTCTACGCCCTCACAATCGTAGATCATTACTCCCGGTTCCTGGTGGTGGTCCCGGTCAAGGACTTAACGGCTCAAACAGCAGCTAGAGCCTTCCAGCAGCACTTCTGCCGTCCACACGGGTACCCGGACCAAGTGCTGACAGAACAAGGACCAGCCTTTGAAGCGGAGGTCTTCCAGGAGTTCTGCAACCTGTATGGCTGCAAGAAGATAAGAACAACGCCCTATCACCCTCAAACCAATGGGCTCTGCGAGAAGATGAACCAGGTGGTGATAGATCTGCTAAAAACATTGCCCCTGGAAGAACGCAGTCTGTGGCCTGAGAAACTGCCCGATCTGGTGGACCTGTATAACCACATCCCTGTAGGTTCCACCAACTGTACCCCGGCTTACCTAATGAGAGCAAGACCTGGTAAGCTGCCTATTGACCTGGATATGGGAGTCCTGACGCCTGAGGACACCTCGCCAGAGGCAGACTGGGATACAGAACGGCAGCAGCAGTATCGGAAAGCACAGGAGAGCGTCGAGCGAAGTCTGTCTCAAGCTAGAGAAAGGCAAGAGAAGGCTTATAACCAGTATGCTCCCGCTGTTCCCCTGGTACCTGGAGAGCAGGTCTTGAAGAGGAAGAGGCGGCTCCACAAGTTGGACGACCAGTGGGAGAAGGACCCGTACACCGTACTGCCATCAAGCCATGAGAACCCAAAAATCTGCATAATCAGTAAGGATGGAGGAGAAACCACAGCCATTGTCTCCAGAGACCACCTGAAGACGTGTCCCGAGCAGCTGCAAAGCCCTGAAGAAGATCAAGAAAACCCTCAACCCGCAGAGGAAAGGGAAGAAATGATCAGTACCGTACTCGGAGAATTCCCCCGGTCTTGGACACAAGTAAACGGCGCTGTCGTGGAACCCGTCCTCACCTTTCTCCAGCCAGCCCCGCAAGTGCCTACAGAGGAACCGGTAGAGCTGGAAGAGCAGCCGGCCCAAGAGGCAGAAGAGTCCACACCAGCAGTACAGGAGGATCAACCCTCTGCTAGTAGTGAGCCTGCCGTGCCCCTAGTGAGCCAAAGAGTGCGCAGAAAGCTGCCCAGCTTGCCCATAACACCTCCTACACCCTGTAGTGCAGAACCAGTTAGTGAGCTCCGTAGGTCCACTAGAGTCACTAGAAGTCAGATGCCCGCTCGCTGGAGAATCTAAACCAATGCACTGTAAAGTTGACTGTTTATTGAAAAATGTTTATGGTTTATGTTTGTTGCCTGTTACTAATTATGTTTCTCAGTTACCCTGCAGATTTATTTGGACTAACAGGTTATGGACACTGGATAACCGGAACAGTTTTGTAGATAGTTGCACCTTGGTGCCTCTTGCGAAGACGGCCGCGGAAGAGAAAACCTGTCTGGCGTGGCCTCCTTGCGGCCCAAAGTAGTTAGTCTACCCTTGCAGCCACGCCCAAGGACAACGCAAGGGGTTTGTTTTGGACAGGTCCCCTATTCTGTGCCAAGACTTCGCCTTGTTGGGTGACATGGACACCCCCTTTGTTTCATAAACTTCACCTTGGGTGATATGGACACCCGGTCACGGAAACGCCGTGACCTCTACAGACTAAAGCTTCTTGTAAATATGTTGTCTTGTTATTGTTATACCTTGTATTTATGTTTCTTTAAAAAAAAAAATGTGTTTAGTCCCGGAGTACTAAAATTTACTAGGGGGGAATGTGACACCCCAGGGGTCTGGTTGCCACAGTAATAGAGATATTATGTCTGAGAGCAAGTGGGAGGTTTCTCTGGTCAGGAGCCCTAAACATGCAACACGGCCCACCCAGACCTGGGAGGGGAGGAATCTGCCCTTATAAACTGGGTCTGGGGCGGGATTAGAGCAGTCAGAGATGGAGTCAGAGTGGAGCTGCAGACGGTTCCAGACACAGGGAAAGCAAGAACAGGAGCTCTGTAGGAGCAGTAGCAGAAGTCCAGGGGCTGGAGCTGAGCAGAGTTCGCCCTGGACGAAGATACTAAGGCCGGACACAGGAGTCCGAGGCTGTGGGGACTGATATACACCCAGCAGCAGAAACCAGCCGGCAGGGGATTCCAGGTCCTCTGGCCATAGAAGCCCGGAGGCTCAGTCACAGAGAAGGGACCAGCGCCGCCATCCAGGAGCGGAGGCTAACAGAAGGCCCCAAGTCACCAGCCATACGGGTGAGCACCACACGGTATACTCAGGGACGTGGGCTACTTGTAACCGCTGACAGCAAGGTAGCCAGGAAGAGTGCAGATAAACGGGGAGGCCTACAACTCCACCTGGCCAGGGGAACTCCTGCTTGCTCGCAGACTGACCAGGCCCCTTATACTAGCCAGTACTCCCGGGAGGGTCTGCCTTGTACCATCAGTAAAGACCCTGAACTGCACCACACGTCTCTGTGATTCCTTGCCGCACCAGCACCATTAGTACTGGGACACTCACACCATCACTCCCATCATCTCTCACATTAGCTGCTCTGAGGCAATACTCCTCCCGTGGGGAGTTATCCCATACTCGGCTGCGCAACCAACATCAGCCTCAGCGGTCGGCAGCGCAGCGGCGGTCCCCACTGACCGCAATCCACGGGTGGCGTAGTCGGACACTTATTCCAATACAAATAGACTGCCACTGGTTTGACCACCCTGGGCACGGACCGGGTCACCGCCACGGAGAACTACAACCCCCAGCGATCCGGCTCGGGGTATTCCCCCTGCACAGCAGCAGCAGCACAGGCCCAGGGGGCGCGTCACAGTCATAATCTCTCCATCACTCCAGCTGTGTCCTATCACTACACTAACAAGAGCATAATGGCAGCGGCACTCGTGATCCGGCCTTTATACAGGTCGGGTCACATGCTGTCCGGCCAATCACAGCCATGCCAATACTTAGCATAGCTGTGATGGCTCTGGAATTGCCCACAGTCTAAAAGCTTATTGATTGACTGCACTACAGCCTTGCAACAAGCTTTATTAGACTGGCAAACCCAAACAGGAAACCGGACGTACATTAAAAAGTCCAGGTTTGGGGTTTGGCACCGGACACAGGTGTCCGGTATGAACCCCGAACTTTCTGGTTCGGGTTCGCTCAACCCTATTCCTAATAGTACAGGGTTATTTGCAGTAACTGATTTAGTTGAGGACTGTGACCAATGAGTTAATTCTCCTGCTTCTAAGACTCATGTGGGCCAATGGCACAGTGGGCATCACTTGGTTACTTTGACACTGTCCACTTCTAGAGGTGAGCGAGCACTAAAATGCTTGGATGCTCGTTACTTCGAACCAAGCAGTTCCTAATGCTCGGATGCTCGTTTTAAGTAATGAGTATAATGGGAGTTAATGGGAAATCCGAGCATTTTTCTGGCAGACCCTACAAGGAGGTCTGGGGGTCAGTGAAAATGTTGAAATGGATACAAAAAGTGCTGAATGGAAGTGACTCGCCCCCTGGGCCGTGGGGCACGCAGATCCGGGCGATAGGGAGACGTTGAGGGTAGTAGTGGCGGCCCGGTCCCACGGCTCAGGGTGGTCAGACCAATGGTAGTCTGCTACGTGCTTCAGATAATGTCCGACTACGCCACCCGTGGATTGCGGTTATTAGGAACCGCCGCTGCAAGGCAGTCCGCTGGGGCTGATGATGAATGCAGCTGGGATGGTGTGACTCCCCACGGGAAGAGTGCGGCCCCAGGGCGGTGTAGTGGATGGTGGGAGTGATGGTGGTGAGAGTCCCAGTACCGGTAGTGCTGGAGGCGCGAAGGAGCACACAGACAACAAGTTACAGTCCAGGGTCTTTACTCACAGTTCATTTGTTCCGGGTCACTTCTGTCAGCAGTGACCGCCCGAGCCGTGCTGCGTTCACCAGGTGTGGGGCTCGGTCAACTTCCAAGCAGTTCAGGAGCATGGCACAGGACCCCCTTTAATCCTTTCTCTGGCCTGCCTCACCAGGCAGTGTCGCCTTGCTACACTCATCAGAAGAGCTTTAAACTAGAACCATGTGGGAAGGGAAGCAAAAGGCCAGAAAAAGCCATACAGCTGACAAATACTATTGAGATCTCTGCTACTGGAAGTGGAAAGGAAGAACAAAGACAAAACAATTTAAATAATAAAAATATGGGAGGAAGAGAAACCAATCACAAACTAAAATGTTTTTATACAAATGCACAAAGCATGGGCAACAAACAAGGAGAATTGGAACTACTAATGCAGGAAAAGGAATATGATGTCATTGGAATCACTGAAACTTGGTGGGACGATACACATGATTGGAATAAAAGGCTGAAAGGATACAACTTATTTGCAAGAAACAGACTTGATAAACGAGGAGGAGGTGTTGCATTGTATGTTAGAAAAGCGTATATCTGCACAGAGATTGAAGCTTCAGAGACTGGGAGTTCTGTGGAAACTGTTTGGGTAAGAATACAAGGAGAGAACAACGGAAAGGACACCATTGTAGGCATTTACTACAGGCCACCTGGGCAAGCTGAAGATATGGATGAACTCTTTATGTATCAAATGACCAAGTTCTCCAAAAAATATGACGTAGTGGTCATGGGAGATTTCAACTATCCAGACATTTGTTGGGAATCTCTCTCAAGTAAAACTAACAGGTCAAGCAAATTCTTATCCTCTCTTGCTGACAACTTTATCTTCCAAAAGGTAGGGGAGAAAACAAGGGGATCTGCTACTTTGGATCTAATCCTTATAAACAGGGAGGAAATGGTTGAGGAGGTAAAGGTGGCTGGGACCCTAGGAGGCAGCGATCATGCTATTATAGAATTTTGGATAACTAGAGGAGGAAGACATGTGAAGACTCAAATTTCAAGGTTAGATTTTAGAAAGGCAGATTTTAAGAGACTCAGAAAGAGAATAGGAGGGATCCAATGGCTGGATGTCCTTAAGGACAAAAATGTCCAGGAAGGATGGGAAGTTTTTAAAAATGAGATTCTCAAAGCACAATCGTTAACAATCCCGAAAAGTAGGAAGAATGGGAAGCATTTAAGGAAACCAGGATGGATGAACACAGAACTTAAACACATGCTAAAAAGAAAGAAAGAAATGTTTATTAAATGGAAAGAGGGAGGCATATCTAAGAAGATTATAATGCAGTCTGCAGATCCTGCAGGGCACGTATCAGGTTAGCTAAAGCTGACAATGAATTAAGGCTTGCAAGAGATGTCAAAAGCAATAAAAAGGGATTTTGGGGGTATGTCAAAAGTAAAAGAAAAGTCAAAGATGCTATAGGATTTTTACAGGATGAAAATGGAGAAATGGTAAGAGAGGATGTTGAGAAGGCCGAACTTTTTAATTCCTATTTTGCATCTGTTTTCTCTCAGAAAGAAAATGTAACATCAACTGATCTTCACTGTCCTTTTAAAGGAATAGAGGAATCCAAGTTATCTGTAAACAGAAAGATTGTGAGGGAATATTTAGCTAACATAAATGAGTTCAAGTCTCCAGGTCCAGATGAATTACACCCCAGAGTACTGAAGGAGATCGTAGAAGAAATTTTAGAACCACTCTCCATAATCATTGAAAATTCTTGGAGAACAGGAGAAGTCCCAGAAGACTGGAGAAGAGCAAATGTTGTTCCTATCTTCAAAAAGGGGAAGAAGGTGGACCCAGGGAACTATAGGCCGGTGAGTCTGACTTCTATACCAGGAAAGATCTTTGAACAAATTATTAAACAACATGTATGTAAGTACATGGATAAGAATGAAGTGATTAACCAGAGTCAGCATGGGTTTGTAACTAACAAGTCATGTCAGACTAACTTAATTTCCTTCTATGACAGAATCACTGACTGGGTGGATCAGGGAAATGCTGTAGATATAGTATATCTTGACTTCAGCAAAGCATTTGACAAAGTATCTCACACCATCCTTATTGAAAAAATGACCAAGTATGCAATGGACCAGGCAACTGTTAGGTGGATTCATAACTGGCTTAGTGATCGGACTCAAAGGGTGGTTGTAAATGGCTTCACATCCAGCTGGATGAATGTCTCAAGTGGGGTACCACAGGGCTCCGTCCTGGGACCTGTATTGTTCAACATCTTTATCAATGATTTAGGTGAAGGAATTGAGGGTAAACTGATTAAATTTGCTGATGACACAAAGCTAGGAGGGATAGCTAATACTAGAGAAGAGAGAGAGAGGATTCAAAAAGACCTAAATAAACTGGAGCAGTGGGCAGCAACCAACAGAATGGTTTTTAACAGGGAAAAATGCAAAGTACTACATCTGGGCAATAAAAATGAAAAAAGCATATACAGAATGGGTGGAATAGAGCTAAGCAACAGTACATGTGAAAAAGACTTAGGTATACTAATAGATCATAGACTGAACATGAGTCAACAGTGTGATGCAGCAGCAAAAAAGGCAAATACAATTCTGGGATGTATTAACAGAAGCATACAGTCTAGATCACGTGAAGTCATTATCGGTCTTTACTCCTCTTTGGTCAGACCTCATCTGGAATACTGTGTACAGTTTTGGGCACCATATTTTAAAAAAGACATAGACAAACTGGAGCAAGTTCAGAGAAGAGCGACCAGAATGGTGACTGGTCTGCAAACCATGTCCTATGAGGAACGGTTGCAGGATTTGGGAATGTTTAGCTTGCAAAAAAGAAGACTGAGAGGAGACTTAATAGCTGTCTACAAATATGTCAAGGGCTGTCACATTGTAGAAGGATCATCTTTATTCTCATTTGCACAAGGAAAGACTAGAAGCAATGGGATGAAACTAAATGGGAGGAGACACAGATTAGATATTAGAAAAAACTTTTTGACAGTTAGGGTGATTAATGAGTGGAACAGGCTGCCACGAGAGGTGGTGAGTTCCCCTTCAATGGACGTCTTCAAACAGAGGCTGGACAAACATCTGTCTGAGATGATTTAGTAAATCCTGCTTTGAGCAGGGGGTTGGACCAGATGACCCAGGAGGTCCCTTCCAACTCTACCATTCTATGATTCTATGATTCTATGTGGAAGACTGGGTGGTGCTGGCAAGCATGCTGGAAGCATTATCTGCTATCCAACCGACCACCTGTTTGCACTGGCGTGGCTTCAGAAGCGGTATTCCGTGTCTCCCTCCAAAGTGGGACAGGAAGTCTAATTGCTAGGTCTCTAGAAACCAAGTTTCCTTGATTAAATGAAACTAAATTAAAAAAAAAAAAAAAGTGTTCACCTGTAGCAGGCCAAGTTTTTTTTAAACTTTCAAACCACCGTAATTTCACACCAAGCAGGTTAAGCTGTATGGATGACAATAGTTAATTTTTGGAACAAAAAATGTGGCCACCTGTAGCAGGCCAAGCGTTTTTTTTTTTTAATTTCAAACCACCATAATTTCACATAAAGCAGGTTAAACGGTATGGATGACAATAGTAAATTTTTGGGAAAAAAATGTGGTCATCTGTAGCAGGCCAAGCGTTTTTTTTTAAATTTCACACCACCGTAATTTCACACAAAGCAGCTTAAGCTGTATCGATGACAATACTCAATTTTTAGAACAAAAAAGTTAGGACACCTGTACCAGGCCAAGATTTTTTTTTTAAATTTTAAACGACCGTAAATTTTTCTGGCAGACCCTACCAGAAGGTCTGGGAGTGCAGGAAAATCGCTGAAATGGATGGAAATGCCACTGAAATGGAATGGGAACAGCATGGGGAAGAACCCTGGACATATCTCTGACTCCCAGATCGTTGCTGGGAACAATGTTGTCAGAGTATTACACCACTTTTACGGACTGAAATAACGCATACAAAACTGAAGACAAAATGGATTTTACAGGAAAAAATGTTAGGAAACATTCTTTCCTGTATAATGACTTGTATATAAGGCAAAATAATGAAAACAAGAAAAAAAGGCCACCTCTCACCATATTTCCCTGTCGGTTTTAGCTATAAATTAATAAATAAAAAAAAAATGACTTGGGTTCCCCCCTATTTTTGATAACCAGCTAAGGCAAAGCAGAAAGCTGCAGGCTGATATTATCAGGCTGGTAAGGTCCATGGTTATTTGCCCCTTTCCAGCCTAAAAATAAACAGCCCGCAGCCGCCCCAGAACTGGCACATCACTTTAGATGTGCCAATTCTGCCGCCCTGTCTAAGCTCTTCCTGATTGCCCTAATGCAGTGGCAATCAGGGTAATGGGATTTGGGGTTGATGACAGCTGTTATTTGTCAAAAAAGCACATCTGGCATCAACCCCTAGAGTTAATAATGGAAAGGTGTCTGTCAGACACCACAATTACTAAGCCAATAAGAAAAAGGAAAAAAACACACACTACCCGACAAATGCCCTCGTTCTCCCATTTATTAAAAAAAAAAACAAATCCCATGCATTTCCGAAGTAGTCCAATGATCCCACAATGTCCCACTTCGTCTGAAGCATATGGAGCGCGGTAACGACACTCTATAGGCTTTTGCAGCCACCATTGCCTGGCACATTGCTCTGCGAAACCGGCCGGCTATGAACTGATGTAACCTCAATGACGTCAGTGAGGCTACATTAGTTCACAACCGCCTGGGCCGGATTGTGCTACCACCTTGTCAGTCCAGCAGTCTAACGTACTACAGCGATTCCGCCGCATCACGCAGATTGCCGGACTGCGTTTTGCATGACCCAGTGACTGTCAGGCCCGGTAACCTTAAGGGAGCCTTTAAGGGATACTTTAAGGTTACTGTAGTTCCTAGCTGCTGGAACTGTCACAGGTGTGTCAGATGTGACAGACAGTTGCCCTGCAGTTGGTTGGAGAAGATCTTTTCGTTTGGCATTACAGACACCTTTTTAGCTGTTTCACTTTAGGACCCAGCGGCTACCTCCTTCCTGCTAATTGACACCCTGGCCTGGGTGTTTAAATAGTTTCACTTTGCAGCACAAAGGTGCCAGTGATACTCACATGTTTCCTTGTGAATGCTTTGAGCTCTCAGACTGCTATCTTCCTCTGTGGTGCTAGGAGGACGCTTGGAGTTATCTCTTTGAAGTCGGCTAAAACTAAGCTACTTTCCCCTATGTTTGTCTCCCTTGTTGTCTTTAGTCGCTAGTGGGGATTGACTAGTGTTCATCCCCCCTTCCCTATCCAGGGTCAAGTGCTATGGAAATACAGGGTTTAATTTCACATGCGGTGATTGGTGACGAACCTATATAGGAACGTTAGTGGAGACAGGGTGACATCAGATCAGCCTAGGAGGTCCCCCTTTCCCTAGAGTCTGGGCTCCCTATCCCCATTCCTTTTGTGTTGCACTTAATCTTTCACACTCCTTGCCTGACAGGAACACCTGGAGACTGTGAACTCTAGTAATCTTAGTTCATAGCTTCCAAGTGTCCCAGCAGCTGGGAACTCCAGTAACCTTAAATTGGTATTCCCATCTTCAAAATCCTATCCCAATATGTAGTAGGTGTATTAATAATAATATTAGCAAATTCCTCCAATTAGAAATATAGTATAATTGTCTGATTTGCTATGTCTCTTTCCTCATGTGCAGGCATTGAACGACCTTAGGTATCCATGCTTATGACTACTAGCACCTAGCTGACTAACAGTCACTATATCAGTGATTGTTACCATGAATACCAAGGTCCTGCAATGCCTGCACATGAGGAAAGAGAAATAGTGAATCAGAAAAACTATGCTACATTTCTAATTGGAGGTATTTGCTAATATTATTACACCTACCATATATTGGGATAGGATCTTGGAGATGGGAATACCCCTTTAAAGTCTTCTGCAAAGGCTCCCTTAAAGTTTCCAGGCCTCACAGCTGCTGGAAGACCCAATGGATGTGAACTCTACCGGAGCTCACAGCCACCAGGTCTCCCGGAAGCTGTGAGGCCCTTTTGCACCACCGGGAAATTCCTGTTACAGCTAAGCCTACCAGCCAGCCACAATATTCTGGAGACTGGTGCCTATTAACCCCTTATTTCACATACACAAAAAAGTCCTTTATTTTAACAAAAAAAATCCAGACACCCCCTTTCACCAATTTATTTCCTCAAAAACATCCCACGCCGATCCGTCATAGTCCAATGGATCCGCTGTAATACACATTGATGTCCCACGACAAACCCTATCCAAAATTCCAGCATATGGAGCCACGTTCAGAAAACGGGGCTTAATAGTCTGTCACATCAGCACACACTGTCGGATCTCGCAGCGCTTTGCGATAACCAGCAGTGTCTGTGTCCGGTGGTGATGTCAGTATGGTTACTGCTGGTTACAGACACTGTTTCCCACACTGTCACACAGTGTCTGCGACTGGCGGTAACCTTCCTGATGTTACCGCTCGTCACAGCAGCCGACTCTCGCACTACCCTCAGCATGAGAACTGACAGCAGCTGCTACAACATATCAAGCTTCGTTCTGTGAATGAGGCTTCATATGCTGCGGATCTCGGAGCGGTGATTATGGTGCCACGGACTACGTTTGACCTGCTCGGAACCTTTACTTTCTGATAAATAAGTAAATGAGGGGAATTGTCGGGGAGTTTTTTCTAAAAAAAATGACTTTTGTGTGTTTATTTGATTTTAAATAACTCATCTGCCAGTTAAGCAGATGTAAATATGCTTAATATTCACTGCTTCCCCCTCCCATCTCACGGCACCAAGAGATGGGAGGGGGAAGCAGTGAATATTCATTTTATCCTGATTTCAGGGGTCAGTGCGCCAAGATCCAAGTCCCCGGGTTTTAGATAGACCTGATGATGTGATGTGGCTGGCCAATCACAGTAATGTGAGTAGCCAATATAGCTACTGCATTACTGTGTATAGCAGGCAATCCCCGCATGATGATTGACTGTCTAACTGCTGCAAACAGGGACTTGAGCATTGAGCTCCAATACCCCCGATGCTCTGCAAAATAACGAGTGTGTCCAAGCACCTTGAGTAATGAGCAGTGCTCACTCATCTCTGGTAACTATGTTTATATCCCCCGCCCTATGACTTAATTGAGTTTACCTTTACAGTGATATATCATCAGTTGCCGATGTACCAAGCACCGAGTGCTTAACTTAGTGTATTTGATACAGAACCACATAAAAGGACACTATTACTACAAACAGAATGTAAAGGTAGCATGATCGATAACTGATTTTCTATTAGATGTCTCTTCAAAGTCTTAGTGTAACAGTAATTTACAAATACTGTAAATATTTTGTATAGCAATTAAAGAAGTATACCTTTGTATACAAATATTACGTATGTTTAATGTATCCATAAATGTTTACACCTATGTTCAGCATTTGGTACAATTTTTTTTTTTTGCAAGACAGGACGGTGGAGATGTGCACCGCTCCTCCTCCATTCTTGAGTTCTACAAACAACATTCCAAGCCCTTCTGAGCTGCTCTAGGTTAGGAGGCAAGGTGAGGCTGTCCCACTGTGGACATTAATGCTGCCCCTTGGATGAAAACATTAATGTGGACTGTGGGAGCTCAGCCCAATAAAACACTGACACTGACTCAATTCTATGTTGTCTGTCATTTATCCAAGCAGTATGAGCTGTGTGAAGTATAATAGACATTCTTTGTAACGTAAAACATATAATTAGTACATCCGTACACATCCTATTATAAAAGTGGAACCATACTGCATGACTAGCCAGCAACAGAAGTTTATTGGCTGGATTAGTATAATAGTAAGTAGTTAACAAGACTACTATGATTGACATATCACAATGTGTATGCCAGAAGTCACATGAAGCCTGAGGGTGTTTAGCTGAACTATTTCAAAATACACATTGTCAGCTATGGCTGTATTTTCCTTAAGGCTAAAAAAATAAATATCAGCGGCTGAAAATAACATTTATCTGTATTATAGGCCACACGTGGTTTAGTGTGACAGTCAGGGATGCTAGGGTTTTTTTATGGAGTAACAAGGGAGAGAGACACATGGTTTATCAAACTTTAAGAGGATACGCCTCTTTAAAACAGGTGATAAGAAAGTATCACAGCCACTTTGAGTATGCATGAGCAGCACTGTCAAGAAAAAAACAACAACCGCTTACATTGATTTTTTTTCCAAATTGTGAAGTATAGTCATCATGAGACAACCAATTTAACAATGGCCTAGTCCTGCCATTGTTTCTCATTTGTATTAAACAGCATGCTAGCCTATGTTAAATTACAATGAAAAAAAAAATTGTGTTCCGACATATATCTGTTACACTTCATTCAGATGTCGGTGTTGCAAATGCGTGTTCTATCTGTGTTGTTCACGGATATAAGATGTACCCATTATAATCTATGGTGCTATTCACATGTCCATGTTTTTTCAAGGGCAGTGTGTTGTGCAAAATAGTACCAAGGATAAAAAAAAGGCCAGTGCAAGACGTGAAAAACACGGATTGCATGCGGATGCTACCCATGTGACATTTTACTGATGCTCCATATATTTCTTCATTCTATGCGTTAAGTGCATAGGCATATATTTGCATGTTTGTAAATTCAAGATCCTTTTTGTCTTTTCTTATACCAAAAAGAAGTTAAAACAATCAGTATATTTAGCATATTTTTCAGGACTGTGTGAGACTAATTAAAGTGAGTGCATACACTGATGAATATATGCAAGTACCTTTTTCTTTTATAAAAAAATAGCATATCCGCTAGACTGAGAGCGTAATTGTGATAAGAACAGCTAGTATTCAAGGCTGTAGAATGAAGAAAAACATGGATGCACACATTTCCATTACTTTGTAATTAAAAGATAAGCAGCACACAAAATGTTTACACAAATAAAACCTGTCACCAGTTATACAACATTAAAGGGGTTGTCCTCTACTTTATATGATCCCCCAATGTATTCCCCCAGGGCCCATAAGTGTTTCTCTAAATACCTTGTGGTGCCTTTTCTGCCTGTGAGTGGCGCTATCACTGGCCGCTCACAGGCAGCACATGACCCCTGGCTGGGGGTCCCTCTTCCGCGTTCCACCGGTGGCTGCTGGGTTGTGGGCGCGGTTACCCAGCACGTCACACCCAGCATCCACAGCGCGCTCTCCCTCTCCTCATTCACTGGGAAAATGCGCGGTGGATGCTGAGTGTGACACACGGGGTAACCCCGCACACAGCCCAGCATCCACCGCGGGGAGCGCGTCACTGATGTCACGCCTCACTTGACGTGACATCAGTGACGGGTCACGTGATGCCTCTGAGTGGCCAGCGATAGCGCCGCTCAGAGGCAGAAAAGGTACTGCAAAGTATTTACAAAAACACTTCTAGGCCCCGGGGGGATACATTGGGGGGGTTCATATAAAGTAGTGGACAACTTCTTTAAAATGTGGCTGTTTTCTAAAAGTCTCCATACACTTCTGTTGGAAAAGGGATTACCACTAATGATATCATCTGTCGAGCATTGGATAAAGCACATATTCCAGACTTTGGTAATATACCTTTCCCATTTGAACTTTAAACAGCTCTGTTGCCAGATGGTTATAATGTCTCCCAAGAAATGAATAGTTACTTGATTTTATTGACTGGTGATTGGTTGATGAATCATAATTACAAATCATCATTAGTAATTTACAATTACTGAAAAATATAATATAAACAGTGTACCATACCATAGCTTTAGGCAAATTTATACTTAAAGAGGTTGTCCCTATTCAGAAAATCATCATCCCCTACTACAGTTTCTTTAAATGAAAAAAATGCTCTTTAGGCTATGTGCCCATGATGCAGAAATGCTCCGGATTTTTCCTGAGCGTTTGTGCATCTCCCTGGCAGAAAAAATGCATGCGGATTGTACATGCGTTTTTTCAGCCAGGGACAAGCGTTTGTCACGCGTTTTGCACATGCGATTTCGCATGCGGGTTGACAAGCACTTTTCCAAGCAATTTTAGTATCACTTGGAAAGTGCTTGACAACTTGTTCACACTATATAAATCCATGCAACTGGCATGGATTTTATACAGTGTGACCAAGTTAGTTAAAAAAAAGAATAAAAATTGTAAAAAAAAAAAAAAATACATAATACTCACCTTCCGATGGCCCCCGGTCTTGTTATCCGATGCGTCCGGTCTCCCCGGTGTCTCGCGGTGGTGTAAAAGGACCTTCCATGACGTCATTTAGTCATGTGACAGTCATGTCACATGACTAAATGACGTCATGGAAGGTCCTTTTAGACCATCGCGAGCTGCTGGGGAGCCAGGACGCATCACTAAGGAGACCGTGGGCCATCAGAAGGTGAGAATAATGTATTTTTTTATTTTAAATTCTTTTTTTTTTACAGGTACTATGGTACTCGGGTCTGGATGAGAGTCTCCTCTACTCCAGACCTGGGTACCATCCGCACATTGAATCAATTAATATCCGCATGTGCACATGTAGTCATGCGGATATTAAGCGCCGAGAATACGCAAAATAATTGGTAGTGCTGCGTTTTTTTCCGCAATGATAATCCGCAGCGGAAATTTCCGCAGCATGTGCACAGCACATGCGGATTATCATTGGGGAACATGGCAGGCCTTCTAACATGCGTTTTTAAGCGTTTCTGCGGCGGAATTGCCGCTGCGGAAAAGCTTAAAAAACGCATAGTGGTCACACAGCTTTACTCATTGTCTCTGGGTCCAGCAATGAGTCTCTGGCGCTGAACCCGGTTACGTCCACAACACCGCAGCTGGTCACTGAGTTCAGTGGCTCTGCCTGTGCAGACAGAAAGCCCCCTTTAGAGATGCTGAACTCACTGATTGGCTGCCGCACCTTTGAGGTGATGTCAGAGCTGCAGCCAATACCGGACATCGGGAGCAGCGACAGAAACTGGACCAGGGGATGTTGAGTAAAGAGCAGTTTATTTTATCCCTATAAAGCTTTTCTGGAAGGGGTAAACTACTTTAAGTTTTCTAGGTTCTATTACTCTTCAGATATGAAAACATTTTCATTTTAAATAGTTAATAGACCATGTGCATATGTAGCATTTCTTAAAATGACAAACATACCACAATTTGTCAAGATTTTCTGATGCAGAACACTGTAATTCGACACCCAACTAATTTAACTATACAGGTTTGGTGGCTTTTGTTGTGTTAATATTCCGCATTGTGATATTTTTCTTGCGTGTTTGTTGAAAAAATGTTATCTGCATATCCCATGATTCTGACTTGTCTTGAGCAGTCTAATAGAATTGTATATCAGCATTTCTATGTCATTTCATGGAACAGATGCTAGTCCACACATACGTTCATTCCATTGAGATTATTCCACATCTCTAAATGGCATGCAAGGCTACATCCACAGAACCATGAATGAACACTGCTCCAGTGCTGTTGTGTATGGAGGGAATTATCATTTGGAGATTAGTATCACTATGCAATGTTGATTTTAGATTTACGATTTATGGGGGCTTCTACTAAAACTTCTTAGGTGGAAAATATAGATCCTACTATTATCAATTTATGGCAGAATTTCCACAACATAGAGCATAGGAGCTTACAATTGTTCAATAGTGGGCTTAAAGGGGTTGTCCACTACTCAGACAACCCCTTCTGAATCCCTATGTTTCCCCCCAGTAAAATAATAACACCACTGCCATGGTTGTTCCAGTGGTGTTGGTACTGGCTCTCCCTGCAGCCAATCACTGCTAGCATCACCTTCCTCTCCTACAGACATGATTGTCTTCCAGAGTAAGTGTGAGCTGTGACTGCCCCCTGGAACAGCGCTGCCACCAGAGGCGAGTATATATGTTAGTATTTTACTGGGAGGAACATAATGATTGAGAAGGGGTTGTCCAAGTAGTGGACAACCCCTATAAGTTCTCAATAGTGCTATTTGTATTAGAAAGTGCTGCTATGAGCAAATACAGGAATACAACTTCTTATGGTAAAAACACTAAGAGAACATTCTAAATAAATGCCCCAAAAGTATGTTTTACTTCCATCTCAGTAATAAACAACTGATGTGTTTACTGACTAATATGGCTGCGCTATTTGGTGAGTTATCTCATGATATTAAAAGTGTGCGTGGACTGTAAATCACAATTTGACAGCAGGTAAACCTATTTTGTAACTATGATGATGATGAAGTGAAAATGTTCAATGTTCAGATCTTCAATATCTCTATGTGTGTTATATTTCCTTTAACGTATTTAAAAAAATAAATAAATAAAGCAAATATATAAAATATTTAAGTGAACAAATAAAATCCATCTGCATTAAATTAATAGTTGGAGATTGTCAGGACACCAACTCTATTGGATGGTACCATATGTGATATTCCTAGATGTAATATAACAGTGTGGCAGCAAAGTATCCCTGGTGATCATAGTATCAACTAGGGCAAAAGTGTCAGCAGTAAGGGCTGCCTAATTTCTAGGGCATACTCTAATCCTCAGCGCCATGGCTGCTTGCAGTAGAAAGTTGCATCCAGGACATATAATCTGGGTCACATGTAAAATATAATGATGACTGACCATAAAGATGCCAGTGGAATATGAATTATTACAGCCTGTGTAACTATAGTGCCCAAACCCCCAGCTCCTGTGGTTACTCCAACAATCCTGTATGCTATTCCTCTGCATACATGTCTAGGTTCAACAAGTGCATTGCAGTGTACACAAAAAGACCTTGAAATTGGAAACATAAAGCATTAATCCAGATTTTACGATCACATCCGTGTCACCAAGGTCTTGCTGCAGAACTACAAGTCACTATAAAAAGAGCTAAAAATAAGAACACAGAAAATATGCTTAGCCTTCTCTGTGAGTGCATATATTTCCTCTTGTGCAGAAAAAAATTAAATTAAACCAAGAAGGATTACTTTAAATGTATCTATAGTAATGAGCTTTCCCTATAAATTATAGTGCTAGGAAATCATAACCACAATCTGCACTGAATTCATGGAGAGCACCCACCTTGTTCTGTAAAGTCCACAGAAGATTCAGCTGCCTGTGTCTGCAGAACCTTCATACATTTACTGATTTGCTTTTTTTGCTGATGGGAAAAGGGTCTGCCTCTCAGCATCACATTTCACAGAAGGCTGAACCTACTTTTAAAGGAACCCTCCTGTAATCGTAGACATTTGCAAACACTATCCATTGCTCCTTACTTAAGAAACTTAGTATTGTAAATGTCCTCCAAATATTATATTTATTCCTAGTAAACAAATTATGTAATAAACTGCCATATATTTCATGTCGTTAATTCCAGAGTCATCGAAGTATCAAAACTTTACAGATAAAATATTGAAATTTTCCAATCTTTACAGGATTCAGGAATTTTCACACAAACCAAACACAGTGAAGTTAACAAATTTAATTTTCCATGCAAATGAACCCAAGATAGATAGATATTAGTGTGTTGTGTCTTCACAAATACGCTATATCGATAAAAGTATTGAGACATACCTCTTAATCATTGGATCCCGGTTTTGTCATTTAGCTCCACTGTCATAAGTCACGTGTATAAAATTGAGCCCCTCGCCATACAGTCTGCCATTTGTGAAACTATGCCTCATTCTAAAGAGCTCACTGAATTTGAGTGTGGTACTGAAATAGGATGCCACTATTGTGACAAGTCAATTCATGAAATGTCTTCTGTCATAAATGTTCCTCTATCAAAAAATCTCACAAACTCCAAAATATCTAGAAAGCCTTCCAAAAATAATGGAAGCTGTTTTCTTGGAATAAAAGCTCCTGCAGGTGTAATGTGTAGGTCTCAATACTTTTGTAGGAATGAAAAATCTGAATTCATTTGGTGTGTCCCAATTATTGCCTATTATTAACAATTATTTACAGTTATATTATCATTTATTTTGACAGTTATTATAGTTTTGAAAAGAATGAAGGTTTACTGGGGCTATCGGGTCACAAGATGTCAATATCAGATCAGTAGAGGTCTGACACCAGGCACCCCCATTTGCACAGCTCCATTTAATATGTAGTGGACGCTGCAAGGTATTGCAGAACATCTTATATTTTTTGAACTGTAACTCATCCATAGCTCTTAAACGTTCCGGATTCATCAAGAATGTCCTGATTAGGGGGAGCCATCCCGATTAGGGGGAGCTGTCCTATTATTCTGGGAGGCCAGGGCTATGCCCTGTCTTTCACTCGCATTGTCTGCATTGACTTCTGCAGTTCAGGCGTTACTTGTCTTCACTGCTGGTGTTCAGTTCTTCTGTTGTTCCTCCTCTCCGGACTCTGGGGGGCGAGGCCAGCATCTCCTTACTCTGTTTATACTTACAATTATTTAACCCCTTAATGACCAGAGCATTTTTCCTTTTTTGCATTTTCATTTTTTGCTCCCCTTCTTTCCAGAGCCATAGCCTTTTTATTTTCAATATGGCCATGTGAGGGCTTATTTTTTGCGGGATAAGTTGTACTTTTAAACGCCATCACTGGTTTTACCATATCGTGTACTGGAAAACAGGAAAAGAATTCCAAGTGAGGTGAAATTGCAAAAAAAAAGCAATTCCTATGTTGTTGTTTTTTTTTTTTTTACCATGTTCACTGAATGCTAAAACTGATCTGCCATTATTATTCTCCAGATCATTACAAGTTTGTAGACACCAAACATGTATAGGTTCTCTTTTATTTAAGTGGTGAAAAAAGAATCCAAAGTTTGCTAAAAAAAAAATTAAAAAAGGGCCCATTTTCCAAGCCCCATAGCGTCTCCATTTTTCGATATCAGGGGCCAAGTGAGGGCTTATTTTTTGCGTGTCAAGATGACATTTTTATTGATACTATTTTGGGGCAGATGTGAAGTTTTGATCACCCGTTATTGCATTTTATTTCAATGTTGCGATGACCAAAAAAACATAATTCTGGAGTTTAGAATTTTTTTCTCGTTTCGCCATTTACCGATCGGATTAATTATTCTTTTATATTGATAGATCGAGCGATTATGAACGCGGCGATACCAAATATGTGTATGTGTTTTTTTTTTTTAATTATTTTATTTTGAATGTGGCGAAAGGGGGGTGATTTAAACTTTATATATATATATATTTTTTTTTCATATTTTAAAAAACATTTTTTTCCACTTTCTGCATGCTTCAATAGTCTCCATAGGAGACTAGAAGCAGCAGTTGTCCGATCACCTCTGCTACATAGAGGCGATGAGCAGATAGCCTCTGTGAAGCAGAAATGCTCATGTGCTATGAGCGCCGACCACTAGGTGGCGCTCATAGCTAGCGAGACCTGACAACCACAGGGGTCTGTTGCAGACCCCAGGTTGTCATGCCCATGCATCGGTAACCCGCAATCACCGATGGGCGGGGCTAATGCATCGCTTCCGGCTCGGCGATGTTAACCACTTCGCGCCAGAGCCTGTTTTTTCCTTCGTGACCGGGCCAATTTTTTCAATTCTGACCACTGCCAGTTTATGAAGTAATTACCCTGGAACGCTTCAACAGATTCCCTTGATTCTGAGATTGTTTTTTTGTGACATATTGTACTTCATGATAGTGGTAAAATTTCTTCGATATCACTTGCGTTTATTTGTGAAAAAATTGGAAATTTGGCGAAAATTTTGAAAATTTTGCAATTTTCAAACTTTGAATTTTCATGCCCTTAAGTCAGAGAGATATGTCACACAAAATAGTTAAAAAATAACATTTCCCACATGTCTACTTTACATCAGCACAGTTTGGGAACCAAAATTTTTTTTTGTTAGGAAGCTATAAGGGTCAAAAGTTGACCAGCGATTTCTCATTTTTCCAACAAAATTTACAAAAACATTTTTTTAGGGACCACATCTTATTTGAAGTGACTTTGAGGGGCCTTTATGACAGAAAATACCCAAAAGTGACACCATTCTAAAAACTGCTCCCCTCAAGGTGCTCAAAACCACATTCAAGAAGTTTATTAACCCATCAGGTGTTTCATGGGAATTTTTGGAATGTGGAAGCAAACAATGAACATTTAACTTTTTTTCACAAAAATGTTACTTTAGACCCAATTTTTTTATTTTCACAAGGGTAACAGGAAAAAATGGAATACACAATTTTTAGTGCAATTTCTCATGAGCGCGCTGATACCCCATATGTGGGGGAAAACCACTGTTTGGGCACACTGCAGGGTTTGGAAGGGAAGGAGCACCATTAGACTTTTTGAATGTAAAATTTGTTTGAATAATTAGCAGACGCCATGTTGCGTTTGGAGAGCCCCTGATGTGCCTAAACAGTGGAAACCCCCCACAAGTGACACCATTTTGGAAACTAGACCCCTTAGGGAACTTATCTAGATGTGTGGTGAGCACCTTGAACCCCAAGGTGCTTCACAGAAGTTTATAATATTGAGCTGTAAAAATAAAATTTTCACATTTTTTCCACAAAAACGTTTTTCATCCCTTAATTTTGCATTATCATAAGGGTAATAGGATAAATTGCACCATGAAATTTGTTGTGCAATTTCTCCTGAACACGCCGATACCCCATATGTGGAGGCAAACCACTGTTTGGGCGCACAGCAGGGTTTGAAAGGGAAGGAGCGCCATTTGACTTTTTGAATGTAAAATTAGTTTGAATAATTAGCAGACGCCATGTCGCATTTGGGGAGCCCCTAATGTGCCTAAACAGTGGAAACCCCCCACAAGTGACACAATTTTGGAAACTAGACCCCTTATGGAACTTATCTAGATGTGTGGTGAGCACCTTGCACCCCCAGGTGCTTCACAGAAGTTTAAAATATTGAGCCGTAAAAATAACATTTTCACATTTTTCCCACAAAAAATGATTTTCATTCCCTAATTTTGCATTATCATAAGGATAACAGGAGAAATTGCACCATGAAATTTATTGTGCAATTTCTCTTGAACATGCCGATGCCCCATATGTGGGGGAAAACCACTGCTTTGGTGTACGGCAGGGTTCGGAAGAGAAAGGAGCGCTATGTTGGCTGGGATAGGTTGCAGACACCATGTCACATTTGAAGAGTCGCTGACATGCCAAAACAGCAGAAACCTCTCAAGGAATTCATCTAGGGAAGTAGTGAGTATTTTTTAATTTTTAAATTTATACCATTGGGCAGTGAAAAAAACATAATTATATTTTTACCACAAAAAAAAGTTTTACCCTCAGATTTTACATTTTCACACAGGGCAATGGGTAAAAATGGTGCCGAAATGTGTCACACAATTTCTTCTAAAAGTGGCAATACCCCATATGTGGCTGTATCGTACCGCTTAGCCATACGGCAAGATCTGGGAGGGACGGAGCGCTATTTGACAATTGGAGAACAAATTATTGTAGAATAGGCATTTGTATTTGCGAGCAGAAAATTTTCTGAATTTCTTTTGGGGGGCAAGGGCCATTTCGCTTTTCCAGAGCCTTTCTGCTACCAGTAACTTGGAATATTTTTAACAGATGCCGGACCTGAGTGGGGACTAGTTTTTTTTGAGGACTGAGTTGAAGGTTTTATTGCGAACATTTTACGTAACATTTATCCGGCGCTCTAGGCTGAGCACTTGCATCGGGGTTTCCATCTAAATTTCCAAGTGATGTAATTCAGATGAAACCCCTGCGGGATCCATTCACTGTAATGAGGCAGCAGAGTTACTCTGGACTCCGTCTGGCCTCTGTTTAGCGGTGTCCTTTTTTTCAGAAGTGCACAAAACTTTGGCCAACCGCACTTTTATGCACGCCTAAAAAAACTGACACTGTGGGATCACAGGCTAGATGGCATCCACAGTGGCCTATATCTGCCTCATTACAGGGAATCTTCCGTCATGGGTTCCGTCTGAATCACGTATTTCAGAGATTTACATGGAAACTCTGGTGTAATTGCTCAGTGCAGAGCACAGGATAAATGTGAGCAGAGCCTTACTGCGATCTTTGGGAGACATAATAAACAAATCAGTAGCAGGTGAAGAATTGGTTTTATTTATTTTTTACGCTGTTCCTCGTGCGGTATAAGTGATGAGATTACTTTATTCTTTGGGTCGGTGCGATTACAGAGATACCAGATTTATATCGGGTTTTTATGACTGACAGATGTCACACACTAAGAGACGCTTTTTTTTGCAAAATCTAGTTTTTGCATCGCCATATTTTGAGAGCTATAATTTTTCCATATTTTAGCGGACAGAGTCATGTGACAACTTGTTTTTTGCGGGACGAGTTGACATTTTTATTGGTACCATTTTTGGGTGCGTGGCATTTTTTGATTGCTTTCTATTCCATTTTTTGGGAGGTAAAATTAACAAAAACCAACAATTCAGGAATTGTTTTTTGAGTTTTTTTTTTTATGCCGTTCTGCGTGTGGTAAAAGTGATAAGGCAGCATTATTCTTCAGGTCAGTACATTTACAGCGATACTACACTTACTGTATTTTTTTTTATGTTTTGGCACTTTTTCACAATAAAACAATTTTATAGAAAAAATATTTTTTTTGCATCGCTTTATTCTGAGCGCTATAACTTTTTTATTTTTTGGCTGATGGAGCTGTATGGCGGCTTTTTTTTTGCAGAACAAGATGACGTTTTCAGCTGTACCATTTTTATTTCCATTTTGCTTTTTGATCGCATTTTTTTCCACTTTTTGTTTGGCAATATGATGAAAAAGCATAGTTTTTTGCTGCGTTTTTTATTTATTTTTATTACGGTGTGCACAGAAGGAGTTAATTAGTGTGACAGTTTTATAGATCGGGTTGTTTCGGACGCCACAATACCAAATATGTGTACTTTTTTTGTTTTTGCATAAATATACGGATTTATTGGTTTAATATTTTATTTATTTATTTTTATTTATTTTGTGATTTTTTTTAACAGTTTGAAAACATTTTTTTGACTTTTTTGTTACATTTTTACTTAGTCCCTGTATGGGACATTAATTTTTATTTTTCTAATCACTGATGTCATGCAATGTAATAGACATGTATTACATTACATGACATCTTTGCTGACTGTTTCACAGTCAGTGTCTCCTGCCAGGCTTCAGCTGCAGGCTAAGCCTAGCAGGACACCATATATGGCAGATCTGGAGGCGGTCATGTGACCTCCAGCTGCCACAACAACGGAAGGTCCTGGAAGATATCATGGGGCCGTCGGAGAGGTAAGTTGACGACCCCCTCTCCTCTCACTATCTTCTATATGCCGCGATCACTATAGATCACGGCATATAGAAGATAGCAAAGGGTTAACATCATTGGGACCTGATCCAATCAAAAAAGCTCTTGGCCTATAGCTTTGTTCCTGGAAGGTTACGACGACACATCGTGTGAGAGAAGTCGCACAACAGAAGGAATCACAAACCTCCCATGTGATGTGGTAGGCCCTCCCCGGCAAGCCAGGCCTTTAATCTGACTGGTAAAGTACTCTTAATATCTGAATACTTTTGTATCACTACTATTGTGTTTGCATCTCTGACCATTATGTATGTATAACCCTTGTGTACATAGCGTATTGTCTAGTGTGCCCTTAAGTCGATTAAATATATAATTTAATCTTGGGCTGCTCTTTTATCTCAATCCATGAATCCACACGTCCGTTGTTCGGTTCAACTCACATGCTACCAGGGCTGGTTTCTGGCCTAATATAATTCCCATTACGGACCGGGGCTTATGTCTAATAGGTACTGGGGGCAGCTCTACTGGGCTGAAAAGGTTCTGTTTCACTGAAGTCAGTGAGAGGGGCCTCTCACCCTGTCAGGGGTGTGAGCGAGTGTGGTGCCACATCAATGACTAAGTGGGCCACCTCTTCTCACCCCCGGTACCTTCCTGGAACCGTGAGGACAGGGGGTGTCTGTGTAGAACTGTACCAGTCTGACCTTATGTGTCCCCGAGGGGGTGCGGAACATCACATTGGTGTAAAGTGCGGATCCATGATCCGTATGACGCAATAGTGAGGTCAGGCAGGAGGCAAGGTGGGGATCCTTCACATGTGGGGGCAGCGGTGGGATCTCTCTGGTGCATTCGTCACACCTCCCTTGTACTATGTTACTGTCTATTTATGTTTCCCTACCTTGGCATATTAATGGACATGCATATGTTGTTATTTATACATATCTGCTGGAGTATAATGCCAGTATTCTTGGCTTATCTGTTTGTCCCACTATTTTAACATGATTCAATAAAGATTTGCACTTATTTTTATATGATTTGTTGACTATTTTGGTGGTTTACCATATTTTGGTGTTTTACCATATTGATTGGCCCTACTGTATAAGTACAAATATATATTATGAAGTGACTTTTTGTGTATTTATGCACATTGCCTATACTTGATTCATTTACCGGCCATATTGGCAAACTAGTTCCCCTTAGAGGAGCACTGTGTTGGGTTGTGGTGAAGACAAAGGACCTTGAGGCAGAAACATGAAAACTTGGAAGAGGTAGAGAGATTGTGTTTGAAAAAGCTCTGTATTGTAAAGAAAACATTTGTGAAGTATTGCACCCACTATCTATTGTACATAGTGTGAGGCGGATCATATGCGAGGGACGGTATGTATCCCCCAGGGATTTGTTTGGCATGTTCTGTCGCCTTGGGCCACCTAAGGGGATCCTTACATATCAGGGGACTCCCTTTATGTCCAAGTTGACAAAAGAACTCTGTAAACTGCTTAAAATTAAACAGTTGCGCACGTCGGTGTACCACTCACAGACCGATGGTTTAGTTCAGAGATTTAACAAGACTCTTAAATCTATGTTGAAAAAAGTGTTTTTTCAAGTATGGGAGGGATTAAGACATGTTACTGCCCTATTTAATGTTTGCCGTCCGCGAGGTACCACAGACTTCCACGGGGTTCTCACCCTTTGAGCTACTGTATGGCAGGCATCCCAGGGGGATGCTTCACATAGTCAAAGAGACATGGGAACAGGAGCCTACTCTGCATAAGAGTGTGGCAAGTATGCAGGACCTAATCGCGGCAGTCATGCCTATAGTAAAAGAACACCTTGATGCCTAGACAGCGCAAAGCCGAGCATATAATAGAAAGGCCACCGTTAGGTCCTTTAAAGAAGGGGATCGGGTATTAGTCTTAGTGCCCATCATAGAGAGTAAGCTCATGGCCAAGTGGCAAGGGCCATATGAAGTCCGGGAAAAGGTGGGGGAGTTAAATTACAGAGTGTACCAACCCAGGAAGAGGAAACCCAAACAAATATATCATGTCAATCTGCTTAAAGCCTGGAAAGACGGGGAATGTATGATTACCGATGCGAATCTGGTTGTATCGTCTGCGGACCCTCCGACATCAGCCCTGGAGGAGGCCGGGGAGAGGAAAAGATAAGCGACGCTCCCACTAAACAGCAGTGATGGGAGGCTTGGAAGTTGGTGCAACAGAATACGGACGTATTCTCAGAACTGCCTCGCCGTACATCTGTGATCTGACATGACATTGGTACCGAGCCTTGGTAAGTGTGCGAATCAAGGAGGCAAGCCATCGCGGCTGAGGTAAAACATATGCTCCAGTTAGGAGTCATTGAGGAATCCAGGAGTGAGTGGGCTAGCATCATTGTGCTTATTCTGAAGCCGGACGGATTGTTACGATTTTGTAATGACTTCCGAAAGTTGAATGAGGTGTCAAAGTTTGACCTTTCTCCAATGCCCCGGGTGGATGAGCTGATTGAGAGACTGGGACAGACCAAGTACTTCACTGCACTCGATCTGACCAAGGGTTACTGGCAGGTGCCTCTGACAGAGTCGGCGAAAGAAAAGACTACCTTTATAACGCCGGAGGGTCTCTATCACTATGTCGTCTTGCCTTTTGGATTACATGGGGCCCCGGCCACATTCCAGAGATTGATGGACATAGTATTAGAGCCTCCTCAGAAGTATGTGTCAGTGTATTTAGATGATATTATCATCTTTAGTACCAATCGGCATACCCACTCGTCCCAGGTACAAGCAGTAGTGGATTTGCTCAAAGCCACAGGTTTGACAGCGAACCCAAAAATATGTGCAGTATGACTTTAGGAAGCCCGGCACTTGGGGTACATGATTGGCCGTGGGGTTATCAAACCGCAAATAAACACGATTGAGGCAATTCTAAGGCCTTTGACTACTAAACAGGTGAAAGCGTTCATTGGCATTATTGAGTAGTACCAACGGTTTATACCTAATTTTGCTGGGAGATCGGCTCCCCTGACCAATCTCTTAAAGGGAAAGAAGTCGGTCATGAACTTTGCATTGTGCAGACAGCCTGTCCTCACCAGCCCCAAGAGATGAATGCAAGAGGTGAACGGAGATGAACACCCAGTCACCTACTTGAGCAGGAAACTTAACCCGACAGAGAAATATTATAGCATATTGGAGAAGGAGTGCTTGGTCATTAAGGGGACCTTGGAGTCCCTACGCTATTATTTGCTCAGGCGACAGTTTCGTTTGGTAACGGACCATTCACCCCTGGTCTGGATGAGAAATGCCAATGAGAGGAATGCTCGGTTCACCAAATGGTTCCTGTCACTGCAAAATTTTAGTTTCTCAGTGGAACATCGAGCTGGGAAGTCACAGGGAAATGCGGATGCCCTGTCACGGGCACCCTGTATGGTGACAGGTGTTCAACCCCACAAGGTTGAACAGAGGGGGGGATATGTGAGGCAGTGAGGGGGATCAGACGCGAGGGATGGCATGTATCCCCCAGGATGCACATAGAAGGTTATTGAACCCGCTGGAGTGCATTGTAATTGACGCGCCCCCTGGGCCGTGGGGTACTCGGTGCTGGGCCGGTCATTGCTAGGGGAGATGTCACAGTGGCGGTGACCCGGTCTGTGACCCAGGGCGGTCAGTAAAAAGGGGATATTTACAGGGGAATTAAAGTTCTTATATACAGTTCGTGACGCCACCTGTGGTATGCGGCTAAAGGGAGCCACCGCTGCGGAGCAGGTCCTCTGGAGCTGTTGTTAATGCAGAAGAGTTGGTTTAGCTCTCCACAGGTAGAGCTTAGCTCCAGGGCAGTGTAGACGTTGCTGTTATGGTGTAGTGCAGAGGATGGCGCAGTTAATAATCAGTCCACAACTTAATGGCGGTTTCCTCTTATCTTTACTTGCGGTGGTTAGGCAGACTGGTTCACGGGTACTAGCTGGTAGCAGAGGTCCGGGCGGCCTGGAAGCAAGTTGGGGGATCCACCTAGCCAGGTGGAGTTGTAGGCCTTCCCTTTGTGCTACTTCTTTGACCCTGCTGCGTATAGCTATGCTGCGGCCCCCGTCCCTGAGTAAAACGTCTTTGTGCTCACCCATATGGCAGGCAGCTCGGGCCTTCCTGGAGTGTCGCTCCCACGTGGCGGTGCTGGGCCCCATCGTGCTGCTGAGCCTCCGGGCGTCTTGCTGGGCCTTCGATGCCCCACAACCTCGGACTCCAGTGTCCGGTTCTTCTGCGCTTCCGTCTGGGGTGAACTGCCGTGCTGCTCCACTCCCTAGGTCTTTCTTCGTCGACGTCCTGACTTCAACTCCTGTCTGTTCTCTTCACACTAACTAACCCCGCCTCCAGATCCCAGTTGCTAAGGGGAGGAGCCAGGAAAGTGTTGCATGCTAGCAAAACCTGATTAGGGGACCCCTGCTTGCTTCCAGGCATGGCATCACCTCTTGTGAGGGAGACAATGCCACTGTGGCAACCGGACTCCTGGGGTGCCACACAATCACAGACACAGACGTGGTTTCAGTGCAAAATAAAAGTACGTTTGAACTTGGTCAAGCTATTTGACCAAGTCAGATTAAGAAGACCCAAAATGGGCTTTTATTTTTGGAGTGTTCTACAGGATGGTAGTGGGGTTGATCACTTCCTCCAGCCCAGGTCTTACAAGTTGCTCATGGTCACAGTTTTCATTTAAAAACCTTCAGCAAAGGTTTAGGTGTGTCAGTGGTTTGTTTGCTAGCTGCAGAGCAGGAGACTCTGTGCACTGCAAGCCTGTGTGAAGGCATAACACAAGCCTGTGAAGGCAATGTAGCTGGTGCACGTCAGAGCAAAATGGCGCTGCCGTCACCCACAGCAACCATTTTACGCGGAGTGTTTGGACCACCCAGCCGGAGGACATCATTTGCATTTAATTGTGAGTTCTTGTAAATAAAGACATTTAAGTTGAACTTTCCTTGGGTCACTGCCTCATTACCGCACAGTGTGAACCCCGCCCCACTACAATAGTTCCCACCAAGTTACTGTTAAGAAAAAGACTGCTTATTTTTAAGTGGTGGTCTCCCTCATTGAACCCCTCAACACCTGGTCCTGGCCAGCCAAAGTCACCAGCATCATGTGGCCTGTAAGGGTGTAGTACCCCCATAGATGAAGCCCACACACTCAGCCAGGACCACCATCTTCGTGTAGCATGCCAGGCCGTGAAAGAAGAGTACCTCGCTTACGGCTACCACCCCACATCACATAACAATGCTGTGGCATATTTTTATCTCCTTTAGTTATATATGTCTAGCTATTTGTTAACTTGTATGTAACACTGCATTTACTTGACCACACATACTAGAGATATTAGTATAAGGGAATATCATTCATAAAATAAAATGAGAACGTTTCACAAAGTAAGTTATTTACATAGGCCACAAAATGTTTTAATACCTTTATATAAGTGTCTCTATATATTGTCATGTACAACTATTGTTGTTTATATGACACTCTTGTTATGATCAACCACCAAAGATTTCCAGAAATGTCGTAGAACGCTGCCAAGTGCTTAAAATTCTCTTAGCTACAGGAAAACTTGTTTTCTCAATCATGGTAAATATTGTATGTTGACTGTGAAATCAGTGAATGTTTTGGCCTTAGCATTAGACCACTAGGTCATGATCTTAATAGTTGCACACTTTTTGGTCCCGTTGCTTCAGCTTCACTTTCTAATTTTCACCTTCAAAACCTTTAGATATGACAGATGTTCTGTCTTTTATCTGTGACTTGTTGTATATGGTATATGTTTTTTCACATAGTCATTTCTCTCTGTGCTCATCTGTATAAATAGCCACAAGCTGTGCATAGAGAACACAGCAGTATACAGGCCACAGGAAATAGTTGTCCTAACCTAAGCTGTAGAGTTCATATTATTATACATAGAGTTAAATTATAAGCAAATGCTGCTTACTGTTTCTAAAGCAGGGTGATCAATCTACAGCAATGATGTATGAATGGATGATCTGTCTATTCTATAAAACTGTTATGTGCAGACTGGCACCAAACCAGCAAGGCACAGCCACAGATGGCTGGGAGTACTATTCACCCAGCTCCCAGTAAATGAAAGGGGGACTTTGGCAGAGCCCTTCCCAGGCCCACTGTCGCCAGACAGCTGGCGCCTGTGATGCGGCTGGTGCCTAGTCAAGAACCAGGTGAGTACCTCTGCAAGAACCCCAGGACGTGAAACCAGTAGAGAAAATGAGAAAACCCCTAAAAAGATAGCAATACTAATGATAGCACCACTCAACACTACAACACATAGGAATTGCAATAAACAGCAAAGCACTGAGCAGGGAGCTTGATTAAATAACCCGCCTAATGATCAGATGTTGAATACCTCTCAATCATCCCCAGACAGCCACTCCCTGCTAGCTTGCACAGCAGAATAAACATAATTCCACCACTGCTTTGTGCCAGACAAAGCCGCGTCCTGCGTTGCCTGGCCACTGGAGAAATCAGTGAGAGACACGGCATCCCGCGTCCTCACACATCCTACAACGCGATCCTCCATAACATTGGGACAGTCTCAATGCATGTGTAGTGCTCCACCTCCAGGGTCAGGACAATGGCGGCGCCAGCGACCGGAGTAGCGTAGCACCGGACCTGCTCCATTCCCAGTTGGAAGCACAGAATCGCGATTCCTAACAAAAACCTGCTAATACAGGAATTTATAATAATCATCATGACCAATTATAAATCTCCATTATCCTATGCAGTACTTTATGTTATCAAAGAAGATTTGTCAGGTTTACAACAAAGTAAACAAATACTATCACATACTATACATAGTTTACTAGTACAAATTTAACATTCACACAAGAGATAGAATCAGTTCTGTCATTGTTAATATTTTGAAGTCGATTCTTTCTTGATTGGGTTGCTTGTAAATTAGCAGAGGTAGGGACAGAGGAGGAAGAAGAAGAGAGGTACAGTGGATTGGAAGACCTCTAGAGTGTTAGATGGGTGGCCACAGATGTTGCAGTAATGTAGGAAGTAGATGAAGAGCATTATACTACAGGGTGGGCCATTTATATGGATACACCTAAATTAAATGGGAATGGTTGGTGATATCAACTTCCTGTTTGTGGCACATTAGTATATGGGAGGGGGAAAACTTTTCCAGATGGGTGGTAACCATGGCGGACATTTTGAAGTTGGCCATTTTGGATCCAACTTTATTTTTTTAAATGGGAAGACAGGGTGATGTGACACATCAAACTTATTGAGAATTTCATAAGAAAAACAATGGTGTGCTTGGTTTTAACGTAACTTTATTCTTTCATGAGTTTTTTTACAAGTTTATGACCACTTATAAAATGTGTTCAAAGTGCTGCCCATTGTGTTGGATTGTCAATGCAACCCTCTTCTCCCACTCTTGACACACTGATAGCAACACTGCAGAAGAAATGCTAGCACAGGCTTCCAGTATCCGTTGTTTCAGATGCTGCACATCTCGTATCTTGATGGTATGGTGTGGTATATGGGGTACAAAGATAGTGGGGCCATTCTTCATCAATGGAAACCTCAATGCCACTGGATATCTGAAATTGCTACATGATGGTGTGTTGCCCTCTTTATGCACTGAAGATGGCATGTTCCCTGAGTTTTTCCAACAAGATGGTGCACCACCACATTATGGGTGTCAGGTCCGAGCATTCCTACATGAACAGTTTCCTGGAAAGTGGATTGGTCGTCGTGGGCCAGTTGAATGGCCACCAAAGTCTCCCGATCTGACCCCCTTAGACTTTTATCTTCGGGGTCATCTGAAAACAATTGTCTATGCTGTGAAGATACGAGATGTGCAGCATCTGAAACAACGGATACTGGAAGCCTGTGCTAGCATTTCTTCTGTGTTGCGATCAGTATGTCAAGAGTGGGAGAAGAGGTTTGCATTGACAATCCAACACAATGGGCAGCACTTTGAACACATTTTATAAGTGGTCATAAACTTGTAAAAAACTCATGAAAGAATAAAGTTACGTTAAAACCAAGCACACCATTGTTTTTCTTATGAAATTCTCAATAAGTTTGATGAGTCACATGACCCTCTTCCCATTGAAAAAAAATAAAGTTGGATCCAAAATGGCCAACTTCAAAATGGCCACCATGGTCACCACCTATCTGGAAAAGTTTTCCCCCTCCCATATACTAATGTGCCACAAAAAGGAAGTTGATATCACCAACCATTGCCATTTAACTTAGGTGTATCCATATAAATGACCCACCCTGTATATTGGTTGTCTTGAGGTTGTAGGAAGAGCAGATTCAATATTCATATTTGAGGTGCCTAGCAAAAATACCACTTTGGTAGATTGAATATATCCAGCTATAATATTTAACAATGTTCCTTATAGTATAAAACAGTTGCTGTTGTATCAAAGATGTATAAAAAAAAAACATGAAAAACTATTGTATGTGTTAATTAGCTCAGTTATTTGTGTAACTTCAGTTCAGCACAGTGTGACGGGTCCATGGAGTAGGTGAGATAGTAAACTATATAGACAAAACTTTTGGGCAAACCTCTTAATCAATCCTTTTTTTAATTTAGTCACATTGCCATAGGTGTAGAAAATCCAGTCCCTAACTTGAAGTCTGCCTTTACAAATATTTCTGAAAGAGAAACTTGTTCTAACAAGCTCACAAAATTCAAGCATACTCCTGTAACACTATTCAACATATTTTCAAAAGTTGTCAGGTTCAGTTATTAAATTAGCTATTTCCCAATGATTTTGATTTCATAAATTCAAATCTGACAATGACAATTTTTAGTTTGCTCTTGTTTCTAGATTAATGAGTTTTCCTGTTACTACTACATATAATTAATGAATAAAAGTTTAAATACTTTAAAACATTATTATTTTTGCAAATATAAAGATGTAGAATATTTTGTGATGGCAATTTTCTGATATTTATTTAGAGGAAACTTGGCAACAATTCAAATAACTAAAACATGTCTATATGTTTTGATGATATTTTCCACCAACTCTTCATAGTTATCTCCTCTTGAGTTTCTCCAAAAATTAGTTACCACTAACACAAAAGCTACCTATGCAGTCTTTTCCTTGCCCTGCAACAAATGGAGAAACTCCTCATCATTAAGAAACTTACGAATCTGAGGTCCAATAAAGACTCTTTCCTTTTCCTTTGCTTTACTCAACCTTGGAAATGTATCAATTATGAAATACTTGAATCTTATTGCATTTTTATCCATAGTCTTCAATAGGCACAACTTGATATGCAATTGTGGTAACAAAATTTTATGTGGGTCAACAAGTGCTGGATGCAGGACATTTTTACTCCCAGGCTGAAGTGAATGTTGGTGAGGCCAGTCTCTTTCGATTGTAGTGATATTCTCTTGCACAACTATCTCACTCATACAGAAAGCAGCAGTACTTTGTGTATCCACCCTGGAGACCAAGTAAAAGGGCAACCACCTTTAAGTCACCACATAGGGGCCACAAATGTTGTTCATAGTTCAGGCACCTCAACAGTTGTTTCATGTTGTTAGCGGTTTCTTTCATGTGGCCTCCATATCCACTGGAATTGAATGTAGCACATTGCCATTATGCAGCAAGACGGCTTTTAGGCTTGTTATGAACAAATCGAAAAAGAGCCTCCATTCCTCTGGATTATGATTTATCTTCAGAGCTTCCATTAAGCTGTTGATATTGTTGCATGCCACAAGACTGCCCTCCATAAAAAGTATTAGACAAGATATTTATCACGGTTACAGAACAAAGAAATCCAAACATCGCCCGCTAGGAGATTCCACTGCTGTAGTCTAGAACCTAAGAGCTCAGCCTTACTCTTGGGCAGATCCAAATCTCTAACAAGATCATTCAGTTTACTTTTTGTTATAAGGTGTGGTTCAGTTGAGGTTGCTGACAGATTGTCTGAGTCATGAGAGGAAGATGCTTCATGATACAAACTCTTTCTTTCTCACTTGACTTGTTTAAAAATGTTTCTGATGCTTTTGGAACCAGTAGTACTTCTGTATGTGGTACTGGGCGTATTGCAGATGAAATGCTTGGATACTGTAAAGTCCACTTCTTCTTCCTTGAAACTCCTTTCCTTATGGGGGGCATCTTGCCGAAATAACAATTAGTAGTGTGATCAGTTGGCTCTCTACAGATCATTGGGACATCAAAAGGTATAGATTACCTCTTCCCATGCAACCCCTGAGTAAGATGTGATGCATATCTATTGCAGCATATGTGTGGAGCCCAAATCCCCCCTGATCTCCTATTCTGCAGCTAAAATACTGGTTGTAGGCTTTCCTTATCATAAAAGTCAAGTTTCGCCTTTGTAATGCAAAAATGATTACTCCAGATATGTAGCAAAAATTGTCCGCTTTGTTAAGGCAAGAATGAGGCATATCTGAAAAAACATAAAGAAACATGTCAATATTGTAAGAAACAAAGCTAAGAATTCCTAAAACTATATACCTTACACAGAGAGCACAGATAGCATTTATAATAGTAGGTGATGCAACTGTAAGGCTTACGTCATTGGAGCTGAGCTGGCATTTTTAGATTGGTTACCCTAAGATGACGAAGGCACTTACTAAAAAGCACATCAGGGTGGGCGCCACACTCCTTGCTGGAACCCTCTTAAGGTATACCAACATATCCTTGTTCGTATTATGACTTATCATTATATATGTGTTTGACACCCTCCATGCTACCAGCATAACTTCAGTGTGCTATGGTATCCCTATTATCGATTGGCCATTATGGGTTTATACACATATTTTGTATGATTCATTGAATTAGAGTGAGCTTTTTGGTTGCCACATCATGTATGTATATACCTCTTTCATGCCCCCTAAATAGTGATACATATACAAACACTTTGTGTGATTTGCATCTCAGCACTTTATTCAATGCGTTGACTGTTTTGTTCCAATTATATTGTACTCATTTGCAAACTTTTGTTTCATTTGAATATCATTATCATTGTGCCTTGTGTTTATACCCTATAGGTTCCACTGCATATAGTATATCACAAAAGTGAGTACACCCCTCACATTTCTGTAAATATTTTATTATATGTTTTCATAGGACAACACGGAAGATATGACACTTTGATACAACATAAAGTAGTCAGTGTTGAGCTTGTATAACAGTGTAAATTTGGTGTGCACTCTAAATAACTCAACATACAGCCATTACAGTCTAAACCGCTGGCGAAAAAGTGAGTACACCTATAAGTGAAAAAGGCCAAATTGTGCCGAAACTGTCAATATTTTGTGTGATCACCATTATTTTCAAGCATTGCCTTAACTCTCTTGGGCATGGAGTTCACTAGAGCTTCAAATATTGCCATTGGAATCCTTTTCCACTCCTGCATGACGACATCACGAAGCTGGTGGATGTTAGAGACCTTGCGCTCCTCCACCTTCCGTTTGAGGATGTCTCACAGACTGGCCAAGGTAATGGACATGCTTGGCCAGTCCTTCATCTTTACATTTAGTTTCTTTAGCAAGGCAGTGGTCCTTTTGGAAGTGTGTTTTGGGTCGTTATCATGTTGGAATACTGCCCTGCGGCCCACTTTCCAAAGGGAGGGAATCATGCTCTGCTTCAGTAGGTCACAGCTCATGTTGGCATTCATGGTTTCTTCAATGAACTGTAGGTCCCTATAGCAAGCAGCACTCATGCAGCCCCAAACCACAGCACTTCCACCACAATGGTTGGCTATAGACAAGACACACTTGTCTTTGTACTCCTCATCTGGTTTGCCTCCACATAAGCTTAAAGGGAATCTGTCACCCCCTGGGACATATCTAACCTATTAATATGGGCATACAGGTGATAGAAATGTTAATCTAGTACTACCTGTATGCCTCATATTAATGGTCTAGTTTTGTGAAATTGTGGCACCCCAGGGGTCCGGTTGCCAGAGTGGCTTTGCCTCCCTAAAAAGAGGTAATGCCATGTCTGGAAGCAAGCAGGGGTCCTTTTAGTCAGGTACACTACACATGCAACACTTTCCTGGCTCCAGACCAGCAAGTGGAGTCCCCTCCACTTGGCAACTGGGATCTGGGGGCGGGGTTAGTTAGTCTCAGTGTTAGGAGTCGAGTTTAGGATGTCGAGGAGAGAGGAGCTAGGGACTGGAGCTGAGGAAGCTCGTCCTAGCTGAATTACAGACCGTCACCGGCGGAACTGCGGCCTACCAGGAGCAAAGTAAAAGGAGGTAGGCCACGGTTCACTAGGGGGGAGGAAGACGGGCAACATAGAGGAAAGTTCAGCCGCAGGCGCGGCCGCTGCCACCGTAATGCCATTATCAATGCCATACATACCGGGAGTGGCGTGGCTGCCCCAGTACTCAGGGGAGTCACACACCCTGAGTGACTTTGAAGAAAGACTGCGCAGCTTGTTTAAAGTGTACCCCCTGTCTGAGGAGCAGAAAGTCAGCATCCTCATAGGTCAGTTAATCGGTGCAGCCCAGAGAGAAGTGAAGTCCTGGCCGGGCAGAGACAAAGGTACTGTGAAGGAAATATTGGCCCGACTAAAGGACACCTTTGACACCCGCACTGCAGTTGAAATAAAAATTAAGTTTTACGGGTGCAAACAAAGGGTGCAGGACAGTGTACGGAACTATGCTTTAAACTTGCAGGAGGTGCTGCGGGCCATCAAACAAGTAGACCCCGACAGTGTGCGAGATGAGAACAGATTGCTAACTGAGCAGTTTATTGAGGGGCTCCTGTCCAGCGCTCACAGGACACAGCTGCGCATTATGGCTCTGCAAAACCCTGATCTGGACTTTGCGCAATTTAAAGACAGAGCCATCAGGGTGCTGCGGGAATCAACACAAGGAGGCGCTGCATCCCACCGTCACCCAGCTATCACCTACCACCAGGAGGTGGCATCCTTTTCCCCAACACCTGTGGAGGCTGACGTGCAGACGCTGAACAATGACCCGTCTGCCGACCTGCGCCTTCAGGTCCAAGAGCTGACCAAAAGCGTGGCCGCGTTAACCAAAACCGTGCAGGCCCTGCAAGTGTCTCCCCAGGAAAAGATCGAGCTGGCTTCCAGTCCAGATGATGTCCCGTGGCGACGACAGAAAAGGATTCCACCAATCAGAGGGAGGAACAGTGATCGCTACGACCAGGACGGACAACCCATCTGCCGCCGCTGTCACAAGGCAGTACACTATACAAGGTACTGTAATTTAAATGAGCAAAACCTGGGGCAGAGGGCCAACCCCCAGGAGTAAGACCACCAGGCCTACAAAGCTGGCGAGATAAGTACATGTGAGGACGGCCGGTCCTACCTGTCGTGCTTGATGGCATCCCAATGAGCGCGTTGCTGGACACTGGATCCCAGGTGACCACTATGCCATACATTCTTTATAAACGATACTGGACTGATTCGGACATTACCCGTCGTCCAGATGAACATCTTAGCATCTATGCCAGCAATGGTCAGCCCTTGCCTCAGGTGGGGTATAAAGAAGTGACCATAAAGATAGGCAGAGTAGAGTTGCCATCACAAGGAATGATAATTGTTGACATTGATCGCCGAAAAAGTCATCCCATGATAACCTTAGGCACTAATGTCATTGAAAATTGTCTTTCAGAAATTATTGTCTTGTTACAGCAGGTTGCGGAGACTGCCAGTTCCAGTCAGCAGCGGGTTTTGCAGAGAGAAATCAGAGCCCTGATGAGAAGACAACAGGTAGAACTGTCTGGTGGTGAAATTGGCAGTGTCAGGATGAGTGACCCATTCCCAGTTGCCATGCCCCCTAGAAGTGAAATGTTGATATGGTGTCGGGCAGCAATCAGTCTCAGGGGTCGAGATTACCAGGCCCTGGTAGAGCCTGTATACTCTGACAGTAGGCCCACTATTTTGACAGCCAGGGGGGTGGTTGATGTCCGCCATGGGAGAGTGCCAGTCCGTATCCTGAATTGTGGGGAGAAAGAGGTTCATTTGCCCCGATATGCTACCCTTGCCAAATTATTCACCGTCAGTAATAACTCTATAAAGACAGTGGAACCCTTACCTCCATCCAAACCGGCGGAGGATAATGGCTCCAAGGGACAGATGGAGTACTGGTGTCAGAAGCTACACGTGGGCACTGACTCCACCCCTCAGCACCAAAAACATGGAGTATACCAGGTGGTCCAGGAGTATGAGCGGGTCTTCAGCAAACACCCATTAGACTTCGGGAAGGTAAAAGGGGTACAACACCATATCCCCACGGGAGATCATCCACCCATTAAAGAGCGGTATCGACTGTACCCCCAGCTCACTATCAATGTGCCAAAGGGATGTTACGGGAGATGAAGGAGGCTGGGGTGATAAGAGATAGTTGTAGCCCCTGGGCAGCTCCATTAGTTCTTGTCAGGAAAAAGGATGGTACAATGAGAATGTGTGTTTACAGGCAAATTAACTACATTACACATAAGGATGCCTACCCGTTACCCAGAATTGAGGGGTCCCTAGCTGCATTAAGATCTACTAATTATTTCTCTACTTTGGATCTCACCAGCGGGTATTGGCAGGTTCCCATAGCAGAGGCGGATAAAGAAAAGACCGCATTTACAACGCCGATGGGCCTCAGCGAGTTCAACTGCATGCCATTCGGGCTCTGCAATGCCCCAGGAACCTTCCAGCGGTTGATGGAGTGCTGTCTGGGACACAAGAACTTCGAGACTGTCCTGCTGTACCTGGATGACGTCATTGTCTACTCCAAGTCCTTTGAAGACCACCTGAAGCACCTGGCAGAGGTGGTTGAAGCCCTAGCTGGGTTTGGCCTGAAGGTCTAGCCATCCAAATGCCACCTGTTGAAGCCCAAAGTACAGTACCTAGGTCATGTGGTAAGCGCCGAAGGTGTAGCACCAGACCCTGAAAAGGTCACCGTAATCAAGGACTGGCCAAGACCCTCCACTATCAAGGAAATGTGGCAGTTCCTCGGGTTGGTAGGCTACTACTGAAGGTTTATCAAAGGCTTCACAAGATAGCGGCACCCATGCAGGACCTCCTAGTAGGCCAGTCCAGGAAGGCCAAAAACCCGAAGCCTCCGTTCAAATGGGATAAGCCAGAAGACGAATCCTTCACCCGACTGAAGGTGGCTCTCTCGGGAGACAAAGTTCTGGCCTACCCCGACTATGGCCAACCCTTCGTACTCCATACAGACGCGAGCAATGTAGGATTGGGAGCGGTGCTGTCCCAGATACAGCAGGGCAGAGATAGAGTGATTGCCTATGCCAGCAGGAAGCTCCGGCCCACGGAAAGGAACCCCGATAACTACAGTTCCCTCAAGTTGGAGTTCCTCGCCGTAGTCTGGGCTGTGACAGAGCGCTTCAAACACTATCTCGCCTTCTCCAAATTTACCGTCTTCACGGACAATAACCCGCTGACGCACCTGGAGACTGCGAAGCTTGGTGCCCTGGAACAGCGATGGATGGCCCGACTGTCTAACTATGAGTTCACCATCAAGAATCGGGCGGGGCACAAGAATGCAAACGCTGATGCGCTGTCCAGGATGCCCAACTTGCCAGATGGAGTGGAAGACCCGGAAGAGCTGGAGGAGATAGAGATCCCCGCTTTCCACTGTCATGGGGTGACCCAGTGCTCCCATTGTGTAAAGAACAGGTGCTCCGCCAACAGAGAGGCGACGTTCAACCCATTTCCCCACCATGGAAGGGCAGAGACATAGGATAGTGACCCAGCTGTCCGCCTAGTCAAGGAGTTGCTGACTAGAGATGAGCGGTGTTCGACTCGAACTGTTCGCCAATCTCAAATTCGAGCTGTTTTGGGCGGTGTTCGAGCCATTCGGCGAAGACGAACAATTTGAAAAAAATTCGGCTGTTCGAGGTTATGTTCGATAACTGTTCGTGCACCAAAATCATAACTGGATTTTTTTCCCAGTAATGCTGAAAATTAATGTTAATACGCAGTTTGAGTGTACAGCGGGGCGGGGGGAGGGGCAGGGGATGGATCTCTGCAGAAATAATGAAGATCTCCATTTTTTTTTCTCTTTCCCGCATTTACAGTGGGGAGGTGCAATCTATCAGCAGCACACACACGGAGCGAACTGCTTTTTTTCACACAAGCAAGAGCAAGTGTCATTGGCAGTGTATGTCACATGTCCTTGCCCTATAAGACCCAGCCATTTTCCCCGTCGCCACCATTTTCTCACTGCTGCAGCTTCGTGTTAGACGGCACCACTGTTGCTGTGTGCGCTATACTTTGTTAATTTCAAGCCAATTTTCGCACAAATCTACAGATAGATTGGGAGTAGGGAATAGTTGTGATTGCAGTCCTTTTAAGGACTAGGTTACATCATTTCCTACGACTTTTATCAGGCAGGTCTGTGCTCTTAAATAGATAGGTTGGGAGTAAAGACTAATTGTAATTGCAGTCCTTTTAAGGGCTAGGTTACATCAGTTTCTATCACTTTTTGCCAGGCAGGTCTGTTTTAGTGCTGTGCAAGTTTTCTTCACAGCATTTGGCTAAATCTAGCAAAGCAAATCCTTTTTGGCCTCTTGCAGTGTGTGTTAGTCAGTGGAGTAGCCTATCTGTGTTGCAAGCTACACCACCTGTGTACAGAATACCAATTTTTTTACTGCACCTAGTGAAGTAAAACCTTTTGGGCATAGCATCATTCTATTAGTCCATCTATACTAACCTCCACCAGGTTGCAAATTCAATATAATTTTTTTCTGCATCTTGCTCTGAAAAAATATTTCAGCTTGTAGCAGTGTGTGGGACTTGTTCTATTAGCCCATCTATACTAACCTCCACCAGGTTGCAAATTCAATATAATTTTTTTCTGCATCTAGCTCTGAAAAAATATTTGGGCTTGTAGCAGTGTGTGGGACTTGTTCTATTAGTCCGTCTATACTAACCTCCACCAGGTTGCAAATTCAATATAATTTTTATCTGCATCTAGCTCTGAAAAAATATTTGCGCTTCGGCTTGTAGCAGTGTGTGGGACTTGTTCTATTAGTCCATCGATACTAACCTCCACTAGGTTGCAAATTCAAAATAATCTTTATCTGCATCTAGCTCTGAAAAAATATTTTGGCTTGTAGCAGTGTGTGGGACTTGTTCTATTAGTCCATCTATACTAACCTCCACCAGGTTGCAAATTCAATATAATTTTTTTCTGCATCTAGCTCTGAAAAAATATTTGGGCTTGTAGCAGTGTGTGGGACTTGTTCTATTAGTCCGTCTATACTAACCTCCACCAGGTTGCAAATTCAATATAATTTTTATCTGCATCTAGCTCTGAAAAAATATTTGCGCTTCGGCTTGTAGCAGTGTGTGGGACTTGTTCTATTAGTCCATCGATACTAACCTCCACTAGGTTGCAAATTCAAAATAATCTTTATCTGCATCTAGCTCTGAAAAAAATATTTTGGCTTGTAGCAGTGTGTGGGACTTGTTCTATTAGTCCATCTATACTAACCTCCACCAGGTTGCAAATTCAATATAATTTTTTTCTGCATCTAGCTCTGAAAAAATATTTCGGCTTGTAGCAGTGTGTGGGACTTGTTCTATTAGTCCATGTATACTAACCTCCACCAGGTTGCAAATTCAATATAATTTTTTTCTGCATCTAGCTCTGAAAAAATATTTGGGCTTGTAGCAGTGTGTGGGACTTGTTCTATTAGTCCATCTATACTAATCTCCACCAGGTTGCAAATTCAATATAATTTTTATATGCATCTAGCTCTGAAAAAATATTTGGGCTTTGGCTTGTAGCAGTGTGTGGGACTTGTTCTATTAGTCCATCTATACTAACCTCCACCAGGTTGCAAATTCAAAATAATTTTTATCTGCACCTAGCTCTGAAAAAATATTTCGGCTTGTAGCAGTGTGTGGGACTTGTTCTATTAGTCCATCTATACTAACCTCCACCAGGTTGCAAATTCAAAATAATATTTTTCTGCATCTAGCTCTGAAAAAATATTTCGGCTTGTAGCAGTGTGTGGGACTTGTTCTATTAGTCCATCTATACTAACCTCCACCAGGTTGCAAATTCAATATAATTTTTTTCTGCATCTAGCTCTGAAAAAATATTTCGGCTTGTAGCAGTGTGTGGGACTTGTTCTATTAGTCCATCTATACTAACCTCCACCAGGTTGCAAATTCAATATAATTTTTTCTGCATCTAGCTCTGAAAAAATATTTGGGCTTGTAGCAGTGTGTGGGACTTGTTCTATTAGTCCATCTATACTAATCTCCACCAGGTTGCAAATTCAATATAATTTTTATCTGCATCTAGCTCTGAAAAAATATTTCGGCTTTGGCTTGTAGCAGTGTGTGGGACTTGTTCTATTAGTCCATCTATACTAACCTCCACCAGGTTGCAAATTCAAAATAATTTTTATCTGCATCTAGCTCTGAAAAAATATTTCGGCTTGTAGCAGTTTGTGGGACTTGTTCTATTAGTCCATCTATACTAACCTCCACCAGGTTGCAAATTCAATATAATTTTTATCTGCATCTAGCTCTGAAAAAATATTTCGGCTTGTAGCAGTGTGTGGGACTTGTTCTATCAGTCCATCTATACTAACCTCCACCAAGTTGCAAATTCAAAATAATTTTTATCTGCATCTAGCTCTGAAAAAATATTTTGGCTTGTAGCAGTGTGTGGGACTTGTTCTATTAGTCCATCTATACTAACCTCCACCAGGTTGCAAATTTAATATAATTTTTATCTGCATCTAGCTCTGAAAAAATATTTCGGCTTGTAGCAGTGTGTGGGACTTGTTCTATTAGTCCATCTATACTAACCTCCACCAGGTTGCAAATTCAATATAATATTTTTCTGCATCTAGCTCTGAAAAAATATTTCGGCTTGTAGCAGTGTGTGGGACTTGTTCTATTAGTCCATCTATACTAACCTCCACCAGGTTGCAAATTCAATATAATTTTTTTCTGCATCTAGCTCTGAAAAAATATTTGGGCTTGTAGCAGTGTGTGGGACTTGTTCTATTAGTCCATCTATACTAACCTCCACCAGGTTGCAAATTCAATATAATTTTTTTCTGCATCTAGCTCTGAAAAAATATTTGGGCTTGTAGCAGTGTGTGGGACTTGTTCTATTAGTCCATCTATACTCGCCTCCACCAGGTTGCAAATTCAATATAATTTTTATCTGCATCTAGCTCTGAAAAAATATTTCGGCTTGTAGCAGTGTGTTGGACTTGTTCTACTAGTCCATCTATACTAACCTCCACCAGGTTGCAAATTCAAAATAATTTTTATCTGCATCTAGCTCTGAAAAAATATTTCGGCTTGTAGCAGTGTGTGGGACTTGTTCTATTAGTCCATCTATACTAACCTCCACCTGGTTGCAAATTCAATATAATTTTTTTCTGCATCTAGCTCTGAAAAAATATTTCGGCTTGTAGCAGTGTGTGGGACTTGTTCTATTAGTCCATCTATACTAACCTCCACCAGGTTGCAAATTCAATATAAGTTTTTTCTGCATCTAGCTCTGAAAAAATATTTCGGCTTGTAGCAGTGTGTGGGACTTGTTCTATTAGTCCATCTATACTAACCTCCACCAGGTTGCAAATTCAATATAATTTTTATCTGCATCTAACTCTGAAAAAATATTTGGGCTTCGGCTTGTAGCAGTGTGTGCGACTTGTTCTATTAATCCATCTATACTAAACTCCACCAGGTTGCAAATTCAAAATAATTTTTATCTGCATCTAGCTCTGAAAAAATATTTCGGCTTGAAGCAGTGTGTGGGACTTGTTCTATTAGTCCATCTATACTAACCTCCACCAGGTTGCAAATTCAATATAATTTTTTTCTGCATCTAGCTCTGAAAAAATATTTAGGCTTGTAGCAGTGTGTGGGACTTGTTCTATTAGTGCATCTATACTAACCTCCACCAGGTTGCAAATTCAAAATAATTTTTATCTGCATCTAACCCAGCCAATACTTTTCGGCTAATACCACAGTTTGGCCACTCAGCTCTGCTCGGTTCCCATCCATTGTTTTTTGTGCAAACAACTCCAGAGTTGTGAATTAGTTAACCACCAAAATGAGTGAAAAAAGGCGTGCTGCTGGTGGAAAGGGGAATAGGCGTGTCGGGAAGGGAAAAAAAGGTTGTGTCCGTGGGGTAGGTGTTAAAGCAACAGTAACATCTGCAGAAGAAAGACCATCTTCCAGCCAAACTAAGATGTCTACTTCTTTTAGCGGACAATGTGATAAGATCCCTTTCTTACGGCCACGCCAATCGCTGCAAATTCCAGATGAGGCACAAAAACAGCAGGTGCTTCAACGGATATCAAGTGCTCCTTTAAGTGGGCTCTCCTCCACCTCAACTTCAACATCACAAATACTCCAGTCCTCAGAGGTGTCACCCCAATCGCACTTGCTTCCTCACAGCTCTCAAGTCTCCAGCTGCCCGTCTGAGTATGGGGTAGAACAGATGGTTGAGTCTGCAGAGCTGTTTACTCATACTATAGCCTGGGAATCAGAGGTCGGCTCCAGAGCTTCTGTGAATCCAGACGAGGAAATGATCTGCAATGATGCCCAGAATCTTTATGAGTCGGATCCAGGACCAGACGCAGAAGGTTCTGACCATAATGTCGACCCAAGTTCCCAAACTGTAACTCCTGTTGGTGGAGACAATGAGGAAGACGATGATGAGACTCAAATACCTGATTGGAGCGACAACTTTAGTTTTTTGTCAGGGCAGGAAGAGGTTGGCTCTGAGGACGACGGGTGTGATAACACACAGGGTGATGATGACGAGGTTGGAGATACCACTTACTGTCAACCCACAGTCAGCCAGTCGATGAGGTCAGCAGAGGAGGTGGAGGAGGATGCTAGTGACGACGAGGTCAGGTTGCGCCTTCCTGGACAGAGACATAGTACTGGAAGCACGTCACCAACTGTATCCTCAAACACAACTCTGCCTTTGACCACAAGTCGTGGTGGCTCTTCAGGTCGCATGGGTGCTAAGCCTTGCATAGCCTGGGCATTTTTTCAGATCGATAAAGATGACCCAACTCGTGTTATCTGTAACATTTGTCAGCAAAAGCTAAGTAGAGGCCAAAAAATACATAGTTTGAGTACTTCATGCATGAACCGGCTGTAGTGCACACGCCCGGACAGACTGGCATGTGCGTGTTTAGAGGTTCCACTGTGCCATGAACCAGAGAGTGCCTGGAGGGGCGTAACTAAGTATCTGCTCGATCCGACCAAGGTCGCACGACGGCATACGACGCCAGTGCACCAGGGAGGAACCGAGCAGAGTGACCAGGGTCTACTCCAGGTCAGACTCCGGACACGGCTGTTGACCCACACCGGGGAATACAGGAACAGGCAGGCTAGGGCGCAGGCTGGGTAGGGTACAGTACAGACTGGGAGATGAATTCAGAGCCGCAGTTGCGGTAATCAAACAAAGTAAAGCGAAACCGCAGGTGCGGTAGACAAGGCTGAGCAGAGCAAAACCGCAGATGCGGTAGACAGGGCTGAGCAGAGCGAAACCGCAGACGCGGTAGACAGGGCTGAGCAGAGCAGAACCGCAGACGCGGTAGACAAGGCTGAGAAGAGCAAAACCGCAGACGCGGTGGACAAAGCTGAGCAGAGCAAAACCACAGACGCGGTAGACAAGGCTGAGCAGAGCAGAACCGCAGACGCGGTAGACAAGGCTGAGAAGAGCAAAACCGCAGACGCGGTGGACAAGGCTGAGCACAGCAGAACCACAGACGCGGTAGACAAAGCTGAGCAGAGCAGAACCGCAGACGCGGTAGACAAGGCTGAGAAGAGCAGAACCGCAGATGCGGTGGACAAGGCGGAGCAGAGCAGAACCGCAGACGCGGTGGACAAGGCTGAGCAGAGCAAAACCTCAGACGCTGTAGACAAGGCTGAGCAGAGCAGAACCGCAGACGCGGTAGACAAGGCTGAGCAGAGCAGAACCGCAGACGCGGTGAACAAGTCTGAGCAGAGCAAAACCGCAGACGCGGTGGACAGGGCTGAGATAAATCACCGAAGAGGTAAACAAAGACAAAGCAAAGGGGACAGGGCTCTGTTCACACGGAACAGAAAGAAAGGCAGAACCAGATAAGCATTTGATACTTGCAAAGAAGTAGCGAGAGGACTCCAACTCACAAACGGAAGTACAGCGACAGCGAGAAGGAGTTAGGTGCAGGTTCAGACACTACAGAAAAAGGGAGCAAACGGACATAAAGGCAAAACTGATAAAAAAGTAGGAGACAGTTCAGACAAGAACAGTTACTGCAACAAAAATGCAAGAACGAGCCTAGGTAAAGCCAAGTGCTGGTTCAGACACTGCAGAAAAAGGGATCAAACGGACATAAAGACAAAACAGATAAGAAACTAGGAGACAGTTCAGACAAGAACAGTTACTGCAACAAAATGCAAGAATGAGCCTAGGTAAAGCCAAGTGCTGGTTCAGACACTGCAGAAAAAGGGAACAAACGGACATAAAGACAAAACAGTTCAGACAAGAACAGTTACTGCAACAAAACAGGAGCGAGTCTGGGTATGCGGCCCCCAGAGGGCGAGACGAACAGGCTAGGAGCGTGTTCAGACAGGCCTGGAAATACAGCCTCAAGAAGGCAGACATACAGCTGGCTAGAATGCACAGACAGGACACACTTCAGACACGGGAACTGATACCGATAGGCAGGAAACATAGACGGGACCTGGCATGTCAGGGACCAGAAGCCAACTGACAGAACACAATGCTCAGGCATGGATTCCAGGGAGCAGCTGGGTTAAATACCAGGTGACAGACAGCAATAGGCTGAGGACGCATTAGGGGTGTGTCTGCAGCAGCTACAAGAATCAGGAAGTTCGGCGGGCGTCGCCCTAAACAGCAAGAGCAAAGCAAAGCAGACAACATGGAAAGAAGCCAAAGTGGCAGTCTGGACTGGAGATCAAGTGCGCGCTCTTGCACAGTGGGAGATGGACCACTATGCAAGGACGCCACCAGGTATGTTACACCGGAACATGGATATGAAGCATAAGTTGCAGTGGGAAGCTCACTGTGCTACAATGCGGCCTAGCCGGCCGGGCCAACCACCGTCTGCCACATCTTGTGCATCCGCGGCCTCTTCATCCTCTGTGACTGAGGGGACAGCAGTCACACCTGTTTTGGGACGCAGACCTGCCACCTCTTATCCGCAACAGCCCGCGTGATTGGCAGGTCATCATTTTCTTTGGAGGTGGAAACACCAGCTGGTGTTCAGCGCTGTCCGACATCGATAGCACCACCTTTGGATCAAGGCAACCTAACATGTCCGCCTGCATCTTCCTCACAGACCGGCAGTTTGCCGGGGACACCCTTCTCAACCCCGTCTAAGCACAACAGCCAGCCCTCGGTCCCTCAGATGTGGACAAGTAAAAGACCATTTCCTCCTAGCCATGAGAAAGCTAAGAGGTTGAATTTCACCATCTGCAAGCTCTTGGCTACAGAAATGCTGCCTTTCTGCCTGGTGGACACAGAGGATTTTCGAGACCTTATGTCCATCGCAGTGCCCCAGTACCAGATGCCCAGTGGGCACTACTTCTCAAAGAAAGGTGTGCCTGCGCTCCACCAGCATGTCGCACACAACATCACCGCTTCTTTGAGAAACTCTGTGTGTGACAGGGTACATTTCACCACAGACATTTGAACAAGTAGGCATGGACAGGGGCGTTACATGTCGCTGACTGGGCACTGGGTAACTATGGTGACAGCAGGACAAGGGGGTGCTGTCCAAGTCTTGCCGTCCCCACGAGTTGTGCGTCAATCCTCTTTATCTTGAAGTTCCTCCACTGCTTCTGCCTCCTCAACCTCCTCTCGGTCCTCCACCTGCACCCAAAGCCTGTCTGGTCATGCCACAAGCTTTCTAACTGCGCAGACGGGATCCTGCACACCTCCTTACTATGCTGGCGGCAGGGCTCAACGTCATCAGGCAATTTTTACTTTGAAATGTCTGGGAAATGTGAGTCACACAGGTGAGGAGTTGTGGTCAGCTCTGGAGAACCAGTTTCCTGAATGGTTGTCTCCACTGGACCTGAAACCAGGGAAGGCCGTGTGCGACAATGCTGCAAACCTGAGTGCGGCCCTTCGCCGGGGCAATGTCACACACGTGCCTTGTATGGCTCACGTGTTGAACCTGGTTGTCCAGCAATTTTTAGCCCACTATCCCGAACTAGATGGCCTTCTGCAGAGGGCACTGTCGCTGTGTGCTCACTTCCGCTGTTTGTATCCCGCAGCTCAGCGACTTACATCTCTACAGAAGTCGTTGGGCCTGCCACATCACCAGCTAAAATGCGATGTGCCTACCCTGTGGAATTCAACTCTGCACATGTTGCAGCGACTGTGGCAGCACCGACAAGGCCTGGTGGAATACGTTCTGACGTATAGCCTGGGCCAACGAGATCCAGAGGTGGGGCAAATCACGCTGGAGGAGTGGTCTCAGATCAGGGGCCTATGCACCCTTCTGCACAGTTTTGAAATGGCGACGAAGATGTTTAGTGCTGACGATGCCATTATCACCATGACTATTCCGGTGATTTACATGCTGGAGCACATGTTAAACAGAATTCGGAGTCAGGTGGTGGCACAAGAGGAGGTGGAGGAAGCAGAGGAGGAGGAGTTGTATGCGGAAGGGCTAACATCTGCAAGGTCCAGACGGTCGGCAGCACAAAGGCGGCAGGCATGTGAGGGAGGGGGAGATGGTTTTACCAGGGCGCATGGTAGCAGCCAAACTAGTGAGGAAGGTGCAGGAGCCCAGGAAGAAGTGGAGGACGAACTGATGGAAGACTCATCAGATGAGTGAGACCTTGATCACATTTCTGTTGTGCGAGGTTGGGGGGAGAGGGCAGAGGAAGGAAGCATGATTGTTACCTCGCCACCAACACAACAGGGACTTGGTGCTCCTGGATGCGCAAGACACATGAGTGCCTTCTTGCTGCACTACCTGCAACATGACCCTTGAATTGTGAGAATTAGAAATAATCCTGACTACTGGGTTGCCACACTGTTAGATCCCCGGTACAAAAGTAAATTTGCAGAAATTATTCCTGCCATTGAAAGAGATGCACGCATGCAGGAGTATCAGCAGAGACTGTTGCAGAATCTTACATGTGCTTTTCCACAAAACACTAGTGGTGCACGTAGTGAATCTCACAGTTCCAACTTGCCAACCGTGGGACAGTCAAGTGTTCAGCACTCTAAACGTAACAGAAACACAGTATCTGCTGCTAACATCAATTTTGCGGAATCATTTCCCCACTTTTTTAGCCCATCCTTTGCAATGCCACAGGAGACAAGAAGTCTGACACATAGTCAACGCCTAGAGACGATGGTACAGGAGTATCTCCAAGAAAACATTGAAGCCATGACTGTGTCACTGGACGCTTTCTCTATTTGGGCTTCCAATCTGGATAAATGGCCGGAGCTCGCCACTTACGCCTTGGAGATCTTGTCATACCCCGCAGCCAGCGTTCTGTCTGAACGTGTGTTCACAGCTGCTGGTGGTGTGCTGACAGATAAGCGCACGCAGCTCTCCACTGATAATGTAGACAGACTTACGTTCATAAAGATGAACAAATCATGGATCCGAAACGACTTTTCTACCACTGTGTCATCCTGGGGAGAGTAAAAGCTTGATGATTTGTTAAAATCTCCTCACCAACCGTTTTAAGCTTTCAAATTACTAATCATGTTTATCTGTATCTTGGCTGGAAAATAATTTGGGCCTTGTAGCAGTGTGCAGTAATGATTCTATTAGGCCATCTATGCTAAACTCCACCAGATTTAAAATTATTAATCATGTTTATGTGTATCTTGGCTGGAAAATAATTTGGGCCTTGTAGCAGTGTGCAGTACTGGTTCTATTAGGCTATCTATACTAAACTCCACCAGATTTAAAATTACTAATCATGTTTATCTGTATCTTGGCTGGAAAATAATTTTGGGGTTCCTAGATGCGCTAGACACGAGTGCCTTCTTGCTGCACTACCTGCAACATGACCCTCAGATTGTCAGAATTCGAAATAATCCTTACTACTGGGTTGCCACACTCTTAGATCCCTCACACTCTTCGATCAACCTTTTCATTTTAATAAAGAACAAAAAAATGGTCATTTTTGAAATTATAAGCATTAGCAGGTTATTAGAAACTGAAATCAAACAGTTTTCAACTCAAAACTTTATTCTAGGTGATGTTACATTTGCACATAGGACCCCTTGTTCGAAAGGAGCTTCTGAACTCTCTCGTCCATTGAATTTGTCAGGTTTTGGATGGTTTCTGCTTCAATTGTTTTGCATGAGGACAGAATACCCTCCCAGAGCTGTTGCTTAGATGTGAACTGCCTCCTGCCATCATAGACACTCCTTTTGATGATGCTCCAGAGGTTCTCAATGGGGTTGAGGTCAGGGGAGCATGGGGGTCACACCATAAGTTTGTCCACTTTTCTGCCCATATCAGCCAGAGATGCAGATGTGTTATGTGCAGCATGAGACGGTGCATTATCATGCATGAAAATGATCTTGCTGCGGAATACACGGTTCTTCTTCTTGAAGCATGGCAGGAAGTGCTGTTTGAGAAACTCCACATACATTATGGAGTTCATCTTTACCCTTTCAGGGATCCTAAAGGGGCCAACAATCTCTCTCCCTATGATTCCAGCCCAAAACATTACTCCACCTCCTCCTTGTTAGCGCCGTAGCCGTGTTTGCAAGGGGTGTCCATCAACCAGCCATCCTCCACTCCATCCATCTGGACCATCGAGCGTTGCACGGCACTCATCGGTGAACAAAATAGTTTTGAAGTCAGTCTTCATGTATTGTTTGGCCCACTGGAGCCGTTTCTGCTTGTGTACAGTGGACAGAGGAGGTCGACAGGATGGCTTACGCACAGCTGCAAACCTCTGAAGGACCCTGCATCTTGTTGTTCGGGGGACGTTGGAAGCACCAGCAGCTTCAAAAACTTGTCTGCTGCTATGACAAGGCTTTTTTGCCGCTGCTCTTTTAACCTGACGTAATTGCCTGTAGGAAAGAGTCCTCAATTTTCCCTTATTAGCACGCACACGTGTGTACTGTGAATCAGCTACATACTTCTTGATTGCCAAGACACTTCATCCTGATCATCGCACAATGTTGATTGTAGTCATGCCTTGACCTAAACACTCCACAATTTGTTGCTTTTCAGCAGCCGACACATCCTTTTTCTTTCCCATTTTGGCAGAAAATGTAGGCTGCTTAATAATGTGGGACAGACTTCTTAAGTAGTCTTGCCTTTCATTGGACACACCTGCCAAACTAATTAGCACAGGTGTCTGCAATTGCTTACAGTGATATAAAGAGCCCTGACACACATCACCATCAATGAGTTTAACTGACAAACAAACAAATTCTTCCCTTATCACTCCTAAACACTTTTTGCATAATAATTTGGAACACAGTGTACATGTGCTTTTCCACAAAACACCAGTGGTTCACGTAGTGAATCTTACAGTTCTAACTTGCCAAACGTGGTCTGTATGGAGTTGTTCAATAAAGGGCCCAAAATTAAGATAACATAGACGGGAGAGGTCTCTATGAATAGGAATTGCTAAGTATTTGATACCCTGTGAGGGCCAGGCAAAGGGAAAGTTGGACTGGATGGAATCCTGTATGGATTTAGGGAGGGAGACATCGAGGGCCTCAGACTTCGCTGCATTGATTTTAAAATTTGACCATGTAACAAAGTGATCTATTTCAACCATAACAGCAGGGATGGATATATGTGATTGAGTGATATATACTAGGACATCATCAGCAAATAGAGAGCACTTGTACTCGGTGCCTCCCACCTCAATCCACCTAATATTGGGGTTATGGCAAATTGATGAGAGCAGGTGCTCCGTCACTAGGATGTATAAGAGAGGGGACAGAGGACATCCCTGCCTTGTCCCATTGGTGATTATGAAAGGTGATGAAAATGTTCTGACGCGCCCCCTGGGCCTTGGGACACCCAGAGCCGGACCCTTTTTGGTGGATGCTGGTGGTTGTAGTCTCCGTGGCGGCGACCCGGTTCCGTGGCTCAGGGCGGTCAAACCAGTGGCGGAACTATTTATGTGGTTTTGATGTTTAAACATCCGACTACGCCACCCGTGGATTGCGGTCAGCGTGAACCGCCGCTGCAGGGCAGACCGCGGAGGATGGGGGTGATGGTGCAGGGCAGCAGCAGTAACGACACGGAGTTAGTGATGCAGTCCAGGGCCTTTACTCACAGTTCTTATTATCCAGACCACTTCTGCAGGTAACGGCTGCCCACGTCGTACTGTGTTCACCAGGTGAGGGGCTCAGACAACTCCCAGATAACTTTGGAGCGCTTCACAGGACCCCCTTTGTGAGTCCTTTGTCTGGCCTTTCTTACCAACCCTTCTGTCTGGCTGCCTCGGGCCTCCTCTTGGTAAACTTGGCGCCAGTTTCCCTGACCCTATGTGGTGCCTTCCTAGCGGGTGTAGCGAGGGGCTGCGCCACATAAAATGTCACAGTCTCCGTTTTCTAGCTGAGGGTCGTTTCCCGCCTCCACTAGTTTCGGGGACCGGTCTCCCCCTTTGGCCTGACCCCTCCACGCAGGTGGATTCGGGCGTGTGGTGGCGACTCGCCCGTCCGCACCCCTGGGATCCCTTCGTTCCTCGTTCCTGGAGCCTTCTCCGCTCCTCTTCCTTCCTTCTCCCTCTTCCAGGCCTGGGCCTCTGTTACTGGGCCCACCTCCGGAGCAGAGCTCATGCAGAGCCCCTGCTCTCTGTCACTTCTGCTCAGACTTCTCTGCACTGAACTAAGATGGTGCCCAACTTTTATACTCCCTTCTCAATGCACCCAGGAACTGCTTCCTCCCTGCTCCTGCACTACAGGGTTCCCCTTCCTCAGTGTTCCCTCCCCCCACTCCAGCCAGGGACAGGGACTGTCGTGCCCATCTCAGGGGCATATTGGTCGCCCTGCCCCATGGCAATGTGGTGTAATGCATGCAGGTGTCGGGTCCTGATCCACACTCCATCCTTTCCTGAGAGTGAGATATCACACCTCTGGGTGAGGTGCAATACCTCTGTATCAACCGAGCCCTCAGGGTGCTACAGTTCCATTTATCTTCAGCCTAGGTGACGTATTGCGATACAGGGCCATGATTTGGGCTATAAAAGGGTCCCCTAGACCCCTACCCCAAGCTTTTTAAGAGAACAATATATGGCGTGCCAGGAGACTCTATGGAATGCTTTCTCAGCATCCAACGAGAGTATCTAATTACAAATTTTTAACTGCATCTAGCCCAGGAAATACTTTGTGCCTAGTAGCAGTGTCTGCTAGTCAGCGGATTATCCCGGCTGTTAAGCAAGCTACACCACCTGTAGTTTGGACACTTAATTTTTTCAAAGGAAATGCTTCGGGACCACGGGATACTCAGTGAAGAGCATCAGGAGGCACCCCAAGGCATAGGGGCTGGGACTGGCAGTAGGATGCCTTGCGGTGGACAGCCGAGCTCGATCCTTATAAAAGCTTTTTAACTGCAGCAGCTTTAGTGGACGCTACTGGAGCTGGAATTACGCGGCTGCTGGCATGAGACTTGCCCTCCAATAGATCATTGTAAAAGGATTTAAAGTGTATTCATTCAAATTAGAGAGACAATTTAAATTAAAAAGCTTAGAGCTGCCTCCACCACAGGGGGGCTCGCTCGACCCACCAGCGGACAGACACCAGTATTGGGAGAAGGGGGCTGGCCATCAGGGTCCACCGTGGCTCTGGCACAAACCCGGCGACACGGAGGTGGCACAGGCAGGAACGGACTGGCCGTGTCGGCTTCTCACTTTTGGGATTTTAGAAGGGCATGACATGCCTATATCTGTGTCTCCCCCTCCTTTTACTCCTCCACCTCTTTCCTTTTCGCATGACTATATGTACTTGTCACTTTCCCATGTGTTAGTTATGTCTTCTGAGCAGTTTGTCAGCTTTTGGACACCTTTGAAGGTGTTTTCTATGTGTTTCTATGTGTTTTTGTTTGCCTGCCATTGGTTTTAACGGTGTTCGATGGTGTTCGACGAACAGTGTGACGAACAGTTCGGTGAACACACGGGTGTTCGACGAACCGAACCGAACTCGAACACTACGGGGGTGGCTCAACACTACTCAACACTATTGCTGACGCAAGCTGACTCGCACCCTGATCCAGATGCTCCAGGGGACACCAAACAGTTGTGGAAGGAGAAGGGCAAGCTGTTCATCTATGAAGGGAAGCTGTGTCGAAGGAGTATCAACCCCCGGACACATGAACTGGTCTGGCAGGTGGTAGTCCCGAGGCAGGATGCGTCAGTGGTCTTAGAAGCGTACCACGATGGAGCAGGACACTTCGGATGGAAGAAGTTGGAAGTCCTGCTACGTGAGCGGTTCTACTGGGCTGGCATGAGGAAAGCAATCGAGAGATGGTGTCGAGAATGCGGACCATGCAACCTGAGACGAAAAGACCGTGACAGCCAGAGGGCTCCACTGCAGCCCATCATCACCAAACAGCCACTTGAACTGGTAGCCTTGGACCACATGAAGCTAGCCCCAAGCAGGTCAGGCTATGTCTACGCTCTCACCATCGTAGACCACTACTCCCGGTTCCTGGTAGTAGTGCCAGTGAAAGACCAGACGGCTAAGACAGCAGCCAAAGCTTTCCAACAGCACTTCTGTCGCCCGCACGATTACCCTGACCGTGTGCTTACTGACCAAGGTCCAGCCTTCGAAGCGGAGGTGTTCCAGGAATTCTGCAACCTGTACGGCTGCAAGAAAATCATGACAACGCCGTATCACCCCCAAACCAACGGGTTGTGTGAGAAGATGAACCAGGTGGTGATAGAACGGTTGAAGATGTTGCCCCTGGAAGAACGCAGCCTGTGGCCAGAGAAGTTGCCAGATCTGGTGGATCTATATAATCACATCCCGGTGAACTCCACCAATTGTACACCCGCTTATCTGATGAGGGTAAGACCTGGTAAGCTGCCCATCGACTTGGACATGGGAGTCCTAACACCAGAGACAACCTCACCAGATGCGGATTGGGATACCGAGCGGCAGCAACAATACCACAAAGTGCAAGAGAGTGTTGAAAGAAGCTTGTCCCAGGCAAGACAAAAGCAAGAGAAAACTTCTAATCAACACGCACCTGCTGTCCTCTTGTTACCTGGAGAACAAGTCCTTAAGAGAAAGAGACGACTCCACAAACTAGATGATCAGTGGGAGGTAGAGCCGTACACCATCCTACCCTCGAGTTACGATAACACCAAAGTGTGCCTCATCAGCAAAGATGGAGGAGAAACTTCAGCGGCAGTCTCAAGAGACCACTTGAAGATATGTCCTGAGCAGTTGAAACACACTAAAGAAAATCAAGACAACCCTCAGCCCACAGAAGAAGTGGAGGAAGTGGTCCAAACAGTACTCTGAGAATTTCCCCGGTCGTGGACACAGGTAAACAATGCAATTGTAGTACCAGTCATTACCTTTCTCCAAGCGGCCTCACTGGAAGCTGCAGAAGTCCCAGAAGAGTTGGAAGAACAGTTGGCCCCAGAGACAGAAGCCTCACCATCAGCAGACCAGGAGAATCTACCCTCTGCTAATAGTGAACCTGTCGTACCCATGGTGAGCCAAAGAATTCGTAGGAAATTGCCCAACCTACCAGTGCTACCTCAAACTGCCCGTAGTGTAGTCCACACTGAGCCCACCACACCAGGGGTAGACACAAGGGACCAGGGTAGAGCAGTAACTACCAATGAACTACGTAGATCGACCAGGAGTACAAAAGGTCAGCTCCCTGCCCGTTGGAGAAACTAAAGAATTTAAAGTATAAGAGTATTAAAATGTATGCTGTATATAGTTACCCGTAAGGGTATGCCAGAGACATTGCCAAATTTGAAAAGTTTTATATGTGTGTTTATCCAGTTACCCGACAGGGGTACAGAGACTTGTAGGTTATGGACGGTGAATAACCAAAGAACTCTCCATTGTAAATAGTTGCACTTGTTAAAGTGCCCCTTCTTGTTGTGTGCTACATTAAAAGACCACCGAACAAAAGCCCGGGGGCCAAATACGTGGTCCAACACCTGGATCATCTATGCCCTGCAGCCACCCCAGGGCCTATGTTGAGGGTTTTCAGACGGGTCCCTCAAATTGCACCTTGCTCAGTGGAATGGACACCTGGTTGCAGATTATGCTGTAACCTGTTAAAGACTGTAATATTTATAATTTTCTATATGCCTTGTTGTTGTTATTTGTTACTTTTGGAAAAATATTCTCAGTCCGGGAGTACTGAAATTAACTAGGGGGGAATGTGGCACCCCAGGGGTCCGGTTGCCACAGTGGCTTTGCCTCCCTAAAAAGAGGTAATGCCATGTCTGGAAGCAAGCAGGGGTCCTTTTAGTCAGGTACACTACACATGCAACACTTTCCTGACTCCAGACCAGCAAGGGGAGTCCCCTCCCCTTGGCAACTGGGATCTGGGGGCAGGGTTAGTTAGTCTCAGTGTTAGGAGTCGAGTTTAGGATGTCGAGGAGAGAGGAGCTAGGGACTGGAGCTGAGGAAGCTCGTCCTAGCTGAATTACACAGAGAACCGGACACCGGAGTCCGAGGCTGTGGGGGCACTGCAGGCCCAGCAGCAGATACCGTAGGGCAGGAGATTGCAGGTCTCCTGGCCCCATCAGACGCCAGGAGGCTCAGCAGCACAGAGGGGCCACCACCGCCACGGAGGAGCGACGCATGCACAAGGCCGAGCTGCCAGCCGTACGGGTGAGCACAGAACGTCACATTCAGGGACATGGGCTACAACACAGCTACAAGCAGTAAAGCCAAGGAGTATAGTGAGAAGGGCTGGCCTACAACTCCATCTGGCAAGGAGGACTCTATGTTTGCTTCCAGGCTGACCGGACTCTTACTTCTAGCCAGTACTCCAGTCCAGGTTTGTCTAATTGTCATCAGTAAAGACCCTGGGACTGCACTATACTGACTCTGTGGTTATTACTGACACCCTGCACAACCACCATCATCCACACACTGCCCTGAAGCTAACTCTTCCTGTGGGGAGTTATACCACCTTTGCTGCAAAACCACCAGCTTCAGAGGACTGTTCCGCAGCTGCGGTCTCCATTGGCCGCATTCCACAGGTGGCGTAGTCGGACATTCACACCTATACATATAAATTCCCCTTGGATTGACCGCCCTGGGTCACCGCCACAGTGACTACAACCCCCAGCATCTACCGGCCCAGCACTGGGTACCCCACGGCCCAGGGGACGCGTCAAAATCTTATATTTTATCTTTATGTTAATGATCCCTTCAGGTCCCTGGGCCAGAAAGAATCCCCACCTCCTGTCTTCATTATAATAGTACCCCACTCCCCTGCACGTCACAGTGTCCTGTGCTGTGCAGTTGCGGAGCTGTAATCCCACGCCTGTGCGTCGATCTCCTGCCATGGTAAACGGCGATAACACCATAATTAGCATCACCATCCCGCTTCTCTGTCTTCTGGAACGATCGCTGTTCACAATTAAAGAGGAGGCATTGCAGACGGAGCATGATGAGATGGAGCAAGGAACCATATAGGGTGATTCCACACAGCCCAGTCTCATCTCATCCCAACATGGATTGGGTGACAATGAGGGAGAGGAGGAGGAGAAGGAAGAAGAGGAGCTAGTTTCCTGCGCTATAGATGGTACTACGCACACAACTGTCATACCATCTATTCAGCATGGATGGCCTGAGGAGAGGGAGGAGGATGAGGAGGAGAGCATGGTCAGTCGTCCTGTTGGTGAGGACACGGAAGTCTTGCCTGGTAGCAGTGTGGCACACGTTGCTGAGTTTATGTTACGCTGCCTTTCCCGTGACCCTCGCATTGTCCAAATTTTGGGTGACAATCATTACTGGTTTGCGACACTTCTACACGTATGCTTCAAGCAGAACTTTCTATCTCTCATTCCCGCAGCAGAAAGGTCTAGTAAAATGGAGAAGTACCAGAAGGCCCTTGTTGCAAAATTATTCAAAAAATTCCCATCTGAAAACACTGGCGGCAGAGGTCACAGTTCGTTGGACAGCCAAGGGTACAAGCGAGAGAGACACGAATACGATCCAGCAGAAACAGGGGAACACTGTCAAAGGTCTGGGAGTGTTTTCTCAGACCCTCCCATCACACAGGCCCTGATGTACGGGGTACTCTCACAAGGAGGGTTAATTTTACAAAGATGCTGATGGAGTACCTTGCTGACCGTACCAGCGTCCTCCGTGATTCCTCTGTGCCTTATAATTATTGGGTATCCAAGCTGGACACATGGCATGAAATGGCTCTCTATGCCTTGGAGGTCCTGGCCTGTCCTGTCGCTAGCGTTTTGCCAGAGCGAGTTTTTAGTGCCGCCGGGGGAATTATAACTGATAGGTGCATCTGCCTGTCAACTGAATATGATGACAGGCTGACTCTTATAAAAAATGAACAAGGACTGGATTGGGCCAGACTTCTCAACACCTCCAAATGATAGCAGCGTAACATAAACTCAAATCAAGTGTCTTTTTTTTTGGGAGCTCTATTTCCATGCACCTTTTCACATCCAGACATGGGTATACGCTTCCTGATTTTGTCTATTTTCTGTTGTCCTCCTCCTTCTCCTTCTCCTCATCCTCATCCTCCACCACCATATCACCAGGGTGACTGTGATGTAACACCCACATCATTTTTTTAAGGGTGTTTGTGATGCCCGTAAGAAATGTTTGTTATACAGTATGTTCATGTATACCCCCAAGGGGTAAATGTTTTTCAGCCCATGCACTTAGTGCATGGGCATTACAAGTATGGCAGACCCGCTCCTTTATAATGGGAACTTTTTTTCATGAGGTCCTCCTCTACGACTCTTCCATTGGAGTGCCTCCAAATTTTTGTCAGCCCTTGCAATCACTGCATACACAAGAACAGTATAGGAGACCCGCTCCTTTATAATGGGAATATTTTGTTACTGAGGCCCACCTCTATGTGCCTTTAAATTGGTATTGGGTATTTCCAAAATTTAGATAACCATTGTATTCACTGCATATGCAATAACTGAATAGCAGAACCGCTCTTTTATAATTGGAACATTTTGTTACTGAGGCCCACCTCTATGTGTCTTCAAATTGGTATTGGGGTTTTTCTTACATTTTGTCACGTAAGGTGTGGGAAAGACTAAGTGCAACACAAAGGGAAGAGGGGAAAGGAGCCCAGACTCTAGGGAAAGGGGGGAGTGGAGACTTCCTAGGCTGATCTGATATCACCCTGTATCCCCTACCATCTTCACCAATCACAGCACAGGAACCTATCTGTGTATTTCCCTAGCTCTTGACCCTGGATAAGGAAGGGAGGGATGAGCACTAGTCGATCCCCACTAACAAATAAAGACAACAAGGTAGACTGACACGGGGGAATGATAACTTAGCTTGAGCCGACTTCAGAGAGATAAAGCACACATCCTCTTAGCACCAGAGAGGAAGTAAACAGACTGCACTCGCTCCAATCTTTCACAAGGAGACATCACTGGCACTTCCCTGTAGCAAAGTGAAACTATTTAAACACCCAGGCAAGGGTGTCAATTAGAGCAGGAGGGAGGTAGCCGCTAAGTCCTAGAGTGAAACAGCTAAGAAGGTGTCTGTAATGCCAAACAAAGTGACCTTTTGCAACCAACTGCTGGGCGACTGTCTGTCACATCTGACACACCCGTGACAGTAATCCCCCTCTACGAGTGGCCTTCAGACATTCAGGACCAGGTTTCTCAGGATAAGAGGTGTGGAATGAACGAACCAACCTGAGAGCGTTCACTTCTGAGGCTGAAACCCACATCCTCTCCTCTGGACTATAATCCTTCCAGTGCACCAAGTATTGTAGAGATGAGAATCTACAATCCTCGAAAACTAAAACTCCAGATTACCATCAACCATTACTGGGGGGCATCGGTAGAGGTGAGGGCTCAAGAAGTTACACATATTTCTTGAGTAAGAACTTGTGGAAAACATTGTAAACTTTAAGGGCTTGAGGAAGCTCAAGACAAAACGCTGCTCGGTTAATGACGGCAGTTATTTTATAGGTACAAATAAACCTAGGTCCCAGCTTCCAGGAAGAGACTTTCAACTTAATATTCCTGGTGGACAACCACACAAAGTCATTCACATTGAGGTCCGGACCTGGCAAGCGTTTTCTGTCAGCCATGCGTTTATACCTGTCTCCCATAATCTTTAAATTACTCAGCACCCCCCGCGACACCGAGGCGAGCAACAAAGCAAAATGTTCCTTCTCAGGAACTCCCGAAGCTCCTCCCCACTAAAGGTACCAAACTGGGGATTGTAACCGTATTTACCAAAGAACGATGACCTGCCAGTGGATTCTTGACGATGATTATTAATGGCAAATTCTGCCAGCGGCAAGTAGGATGCCCAATCCTCCTGATTTTCGGAGAGGAAACACTTAAGGTAGGTCTCCAAATTCTGATTGACACACTCAGTCTCGCCATTCAACTGTGGGTGGAAGGCAGAGGAGAAGGACAGCTGCATCCCCAGTCGAGAACAGAATGCTTTCCAGAACTTGGAAACAAACTGGGTCCCCTGATCTGTCACCAGATCGGAGGGAACCCCATGAAGCTTCACTATCTCATTTATAAACACCTGAGCAAGTGTCTTGGCATTTGAAAGTGCAGGTAATGCGATGAAGTGAACCATTTTACTGAACCTATCTACAACCACCAAAATCACTGTTTTGCCTGCAGAAACGGGTATCCATGGACAAGTGTGTCCATGGCCCACTAGGAATAGGTAGCAGAAGAAGAGTTCCAGACGGAGGGGTATGTGAAACCTTAGAACGCGCAAATACTACAAGCAGATACGTGTTCAATCACATCCCGATGCAACCCCGGCCACCAAAAACGACGAGAGAGGAGGTCCACGGTTGCCTTACCACCTGGATGACCAGCAAGCACATAGTTATGATGTTCCTTAATTACTTTGCAGCACAGATTAGATGGTACAAATAACCTTCCTGGGGGGCAGGATGCAGGAGCGTCCCCCTGAGCCTCCAATACCTCATCTTCCAGTTCAGGATATAATGCCGAAATGACTACCCCCTTCTGTAATATCGGGGCAGGATTCTCATGGTCACCACCACCAGGGAAGCTCCGGGACAAAGCATCAGCAATAACTGTATAGCAGAACCGCTCCTTTATAATGGGAACATTTTGTTACTGAGGCCCTCCTCTGTGTGTCTTTAAATTGGTATTGGGGTTTTTCCTACATTTAGGCAGCCATTGCAGTCACTGCATATGCAATAACTGTATAGAGGAACTGCTCCTTTATAATGGGAACATTTTGTTACTGAGGCCCTCTATGTCTCTTCAAATGGGTATTAGAGTGCGTCAAAATTTTTAGCAGCCATGCCACTCACTGCATAAGCAATAACAGTATAGGAGATCCACTTCTTAATAATGGGAACAACAAAGCATAGCCAGCTGAGGTCCCTCTGACAATAGTGAGGATCGACTGCTGGCCCTTTAAGAATAATAAGGGTCTCCTGATTGTCCTATAAAAAAAGGCTTTGTGAATTTCAGAGTCTCTCTTTCATAAATTAAACAGGATGTGTCTGATCATGTCTCACACACCACATGGCCAGATAAGGTAGTAAAATGTTAAAATGACATTTACCGGTGAATAGTGTTGAGCATTCCGATACTGAAATATCGGGTATCGGCCGATATTCGCGGTATCGGAATTCCGATACTTAATTCCGATACTTTTGCAATATCGTATACCGGAATCGGAAGTTCCCATAATGCAATGAGCCAGTTACATTTTATTCAGCCAATGAGGATCCTAAGAAGTGTGGGCACATCCTGTTAGGCATGTAGGCATCTTAACTAATGGCATGGCTGTGATTGGCTGCTGAAATGATGTCATGATGCACTATAAAAGCCGCCGCCGCCATTTTGAGCTCACTCTGCTGTGAATTCAGTTAGGGATAGGACGCTGTTGTTCTGAGGGACAGTTTTAGCTACCTATTTGGTCTATTCTGCTTTACCCAAGCTACTTTATAAATCGCTGTGCCTTGCAGCGCTAGTGTACAGTTCTCTGTGCTGTTCACCGCTTTCTGCAAGGTCTGTGTGTGTGAGTGCAGCTCACCCTGTAGTGTGTGCTTCAACCACGTCTGGTTGTAGTGCACTCATTGTGTGTCACTGCCTCATACATTGTCCTTTTTTGCCAATTCATAATTTTTCCTGATTTCTCCTATTAGTGTGGTGGTTCCATCCGTATTCAGCTAAATTGGTTCCAAACACACTATATAGGAGTAGTTAGAGGAGCCTTTCTGCAGCATTGGGCCCTGCAGCCCCAGCCAGATTAGTATTAGCCTATTTTTTGTAGCCTCATCTATTGCATTGTAGGTTACCTTCCTACATTGTAATAGCTACAAAAAGTTTGTGATACTATCGGTATTACATCTTTAGGCACATCCAGTGTCTTTTGTGACAAAAAAAACCTAAATAAAGTTCACCAAACACTCCACTTTACAGTTGTGTAGGCCACATTAGCTCATATTAAAGTCTAGTCCACACATTATAAAATTAGTGTTTCTTATACCTGTTAGCAGCTGTTCAGGAATAAGCACACTAAGCCCTTAGTACTTTTCTGCCTATCTTTATCAGTCTACCAAGATGAAGAAGGCAGGGAGTAAGGCATGTGGTCGTGGGCGTGGGCGTGGGCGTGGAGTTTCTGCAGGGAGAGGGCGTGAGGATTCTGTGCCTGCAGGGAGAGGACGTGGGGATTCTGTGCCTGCTGCGGGCACCAGTGACTCAGCATCCCCCAGTTTTACTAGGGAACAGTCCTTTATGCGCAGCTTTGTAGGAGCTAGCCGTACCCCACTGCTGCGGGAGGACCAAATTGAAGCCGTTGTCGGATGGATGGCAGCTAACGCATCGACTTCAATTAGTTCCAGATCCTCTCAGGTCCTGAGCACTGAAGAGCACCCATCTGTGTCTTCACCACCTGCCAAATTGCCCAGGCAGTCAGAGAGCCCTGGACAGGAGTCATCTCTACTTCTGTTCTCTGAATCTCTTGGCTTGGAAAGAGGGGGCCAGCCAAGCAGAATTCGAGAATTTGAAGAAGAGGTAGTATGCAGTGATGCGCAACCGTTTTGTCTCTCTGAATCTGAAGAGGCGGGTGGGCCAGTGTCTATGGTCAGCAGCACACCTCAGTACGCATCTGATGATGAGACTCAGGTGCCACTTTCTGGTGCGTACTGTGCTGTCGAGACTACCGAGGAGAAGCAGTTGTTTGAAGAGGGTGGTGTAGATGATGAGGTCCTTGACCCATCATGGCGTGAGGGACAGGAAGGTGGTGGGAGCAGCTCTGAGGAAGAGATTCCCCGAACAGCCCAAAAAGGAGGGAGAGGGAGGGGGCATACTTGGTTGCCTGTAGCCTCCACTTCGGCACCCATTAGGAGCATGGCTCTTCCAAAATCCAAAGCGGGCGCTCCCAAGACTTGCAGTGCCTGGTCTTTTTTTGACACAGTTGCAGATGACATTTGCTTTGTGCAAGCTGTGTAATCAGAAGGTGAAAAGAGGGAAAAGTGTCAGCAACCTCAATACCACAAATATGTGGAAACATGTGCGGACCAAGCACGTGGTGGAGTTACAAAAACACACTGAAGACCTAGGCCAACCTACAGCACCACCTACCACCTCTTCAGCTCGTGTTGTAGCCTCTTCCTCCAGCTCACACACAGCTGGTTCGGCTTCCTCACAGGATCGCCATGGAAGAATCTCTGGCACTGTTGTACAGAGACACAGTGTAATTCCACCCACAGCACCACTTTCCCAGTCATCCTCACACTCCCAGGCCAGTCTACAGCCATCGTTAGCACAGGCATGGGAGAAAAGGCGCCCATACTCGGCAAACCACCCCCGAGCACAGGCTCTGAAAGCTGGCATTGCTAAACTACTGGCCCTTGAAATGCTATCATTCAGGCTGGTGGAGACTGACACATTCAGTAACTTTATGGCATTGGCAGTCCCACAATACAACGTGCCCAGCCGCTTTTATTTCAGCAGGCAAGCCGTCCCTGCCCTGCAACATCATGTGGTGGGAAAAATTAAACATGCGCTACAAAACGCCATCAGTAGCAAGGTCCACCTGACCACCGATGCGTGGACCAGTAAGCATGGACAGGGACGATACCTTTCCCTCACTGCCCATTGGGTAAATGTTGTGGAGCCGGGTGCAGATCTTGAGAGTGGCGCTGTACGTGTTCTGCCAACTCCAAGGATTGCAGGAATCCAGTCTGTACACATTGACTCCTCCTCATACTCCAGTTCCTCTGAATCAGCGCTGCAGGAGCCATCACGGTCTACCTCCACATCGACCCGTGAACGGTTACCTGTTATGATGACCGATATGAGCACAGCCGTGGCCAAACGTCAACAGGCCGTATTAAAATTAATTTATTTGGGGAATCGAAGCCACACAGTGCAGGAGCTCTGGAATGCCATCAAGCAGCAGAGCGACGTGTGGTTTGTGCCAGCGAATCTCCAGCCAGGCATGGTAGTGTGTGACAATGGCCGAAATCTGGTGGCAGCTCTGGGCCTAGGCAACCTCACTCACATCCCATGTCTGGCACATGTGCTCAACTTGGTCGTGCAGAGTTTTTTGAGGGACTATCCGGATCTTGATGCACTGCTTCACAAGGTCCGCATAGAGTGCGCTCACTTGCGGCGTTCCAGCAACGCAAGATCACGCATTGCAGCTCTGTAGCGCCGATTACGTCTTCCGGAACATCGCATCATATGTGACCTACCCACCAGGTGGAATTCAACGTTACATATGTTGGAGAGGTTGTGTGATCAGCAGGCAGCAGTAACGGAGTACCAGCTGCAGCAGGCGCAAACAAGTCGCAGTGCGGGCCGTTCACACTTCACCACCACTGAGTGGGCCTCTATGAAGGACATTTGCCATGTTTTGCGTGCCTTCGATTATTCCACGCGGATGGCGAGTGCAGATGATGCACTAGTCAGCATGACTATCCCCCTTATCTGCCTGCTTGAAAAAACACTGCAAGCACTAAGGGACGAGGTTTTGGAAGAGGTGGAGGATGAGGAGTCACAAATGCCATCTGCTTCTCTACAGTCTGCGCAACATGGTTTCTCACAAAGGCCTAGGCAGGGGACACTTTGTGAGGAGGATGAGGAGGAGTCAATGGATGAGGAAGACATCTGTCCAGAGGAGGGAGGTACACAATGCTCTAGTAGTCAGTATCTAGGGCGAGGGTGGGGTGATGCAGAGCAGGCAGAGATCACGCCTCAAGAAGGGGACAGCGTTTCTTGGCCAGTTGGCAGTCTGCAGCATATGGTTGATTTCATGCTGCAGTGCCTGAGAAACGACCGCCGAATCACCCACATTCTCAACACGGCTGATTATTGGGTGTCCAAGCTCCTAGATCCTCGCTACCGGGACAACTTACAAAGCCTCATAACACCGTTGAACCGGGAGCGTAAAATGCGGGAGTACCAAGACACACTGGTGCATTCCATCATGTTCTCCATTCCAACTGAGAGCAGTGCTGCTAGTGCTTTACAAAGCAGCCCAGTGCGTCGAGGCAGTGGAGGAAGCTCTGCACAAAGAGGGAGCAGAAGCAGCGCCTCAGCACAAGGCAAGACTAGTATGGCCGAAATGTGGCAAAGTTTTGTGTCCCCGCCGCCACAAATGTCTACACCATCACAGACGACTCCAGTCAGCAGGAGGCAACGTTTCCGTCAGATGGTGACAGACTACATGTCTTTCCCTCTTAGTGTACTCCCAGACGGCTCTTCTCCCTTCAAGTTTTGGGTCTGTAAGCTGGATACATGGCCAGAGCTTAGTCAGTATGCATTGGAGGTGCTAGCTTTTTCTGCTGCTAGTGTATTATCGGAACGCGTCTTTAGTGCCGCAGGTGGTGTACTAACAGACCGTCGCATGCGACTATCCTCTGATAACGTTGACCGGCTTACTTTTCTCAAAATGAACAAGGCCTGGATCTCTCATGAATTTGCCAGTCCTCTTCCAGAATAAATAATTGGTTGGCAACAGTATCCAGGTCTCCTGTTGTGTTCATGTTTCTACCACCTGAACTGTAATCCCTGAGCTCCAACACCGCCAGTTGGCGCTCGGAAGTGCCGTCTGCACAGTCAACACTTGCTGCCGTGTTATTGGGGTTCAGTAACGTCAGCTGTTCCCCTGCTGTGCGGACTGCAATTTCTCCTGCTCTGTCCACATTCTCACTACTACAGATTTTAAAGTTGCTCCAATTACACCTCTGGCTCCTCTGTTTTCAGTATTATCCCTGAGCTCCAACACCGCCAGTTGGCGCTCGGAAGTGCCATCTGCAAAGTCAACACTTGCTGCCGTGTTATTGGGGTTCAGTAACGTCAGCTGTTCCCCTGCTGTGCGGACGGCAATTTCTCCTGCTCTGTCCACATTCTCACTACTACAGATTTTAAAGTTGCTCCAATTACACCTCTGGTTCCTCTATTTTTAGTATTTACCCTGGGCTCCAATACCGCTAGTTGCTGCTCAGAAGTGCCGTCTGCACAGTCAACGCTTGCTGCAGTGTTATTGGGGTTCAGTAACGTCAGCTGTTCCCCAGCTGTGTGTCCGGCAAATTCTCCAGCTTTGTCCACATCCACTGTACTACTGATTTAAAACTTGCTCTAATTACACCTCTGGCTCCTCTGTTTTTAGTATTTACCCTGGGCTCCAATACCGCTAGTTGCTGCTCAGAAGTGCCGTCTGCACAGTCAACGCTTGCTCCAGTGTTATTGGGGTTCAGTAACGTCAGCTGTTCCCCAGCTGTGTGTCCGGCAAATTCTCCAGCTTTGTCCACATCCACTATACTACTGATTTAAAACTTTCTCCAATTACACCTCTGGCTCCTCTGTTTTTAGTATTTACCCTGGGCTCCAATACCGCTAGTTGCTGCTCAGAAGTGCCGTCTGCACAGTCAACGCTTGCTCCAGTGTTATTGGGGTTCAGTAACGTCAGCTGTTCCCCAGCTGTGTGTTCGGCAAATTCTCCTGCTCTGTCCACATTCACACTACCACAGATTTTAAAGTTGCTCCAATTACGCCTCTGGCTCCACTCTGTTTTTAGTATTTACCCTGGGTTCCAGCACCGCCAGCTGTTTCCTAGCAGTGTCTTTGGCATGGGTACTCCCTCCTGCCCAGCCTGGTTCCAGCACGCCAGCTGTTTCCGGGTAGTGTCAACGTCACTTTGCCTCCAATGCGTTGTCCTGTCGTGTTGCGGTCGGGTTAGCCGACTCTATGGTGCCTGCAGTTTAGGTGACTCCTATGTGGGCTGCGGGATCTGGCAATGAAGGCTGGTTACATAGTGCCAATAGGACAAGCACGCCCTGTAGGACTGTGGGTTTTGGAAACTGCGGCCAGCTCGCGGCCTTGAAACTTTTTTTTACATGGGTACCTTCTGCTACCCATGTTCCAGTACCGTCAGCTGGTTCTCGGCAGTGCTTTTGGATTAGGTGCCTCCTTCTCGGTATCCAAGTTCACCAACGTCTGCTGGTCCTTAGTAGTGCTTTCTGGCACAGGTACCTCCTGCTTAGTAACCGAGTTCCAGTACCGTCAGCTGGTCTTCGGCAGTTCCATTGGCTCTTGTACCTTCTGCTACCCATCCGGGTTCCAGTACCGTCAGCTGGTCCTCGGTAGTTCCATTTGCTCTTGTACCTTCTACTACCCATCCGGGTTCCAGTACCGTCAGCTGGTTCTCGGCAGTGTCTTTGGCACGGGTACTCCCTCCTGCCCAGCCTGGTTCCAGCACGCCAGCTGTTTCCGGGTAGTGTCAACGTCACTTTGCCTCCAATGCGTTGTCCTGTCGTGTTGCGGTCGGGTTAGCCGACTCTATGGTGCCTGCAGTTTAGGTGACTCCTATGTGGGCTGCGGGATCTGGCAATGAAGGCTGGTTCCATAGTGCCAATAGGACAAGCACCCCCTGTAGGACTGTTGGTTTTGGTAACAGCGGCCGGCTCGCGGCCTTGAAACTTTTTTTTACATGGGTACCTTCTGCTACCCATCCGGGTTCCAGTACTGTCAGCTGGTCCTCGGTAGTTCCTCAGCCTTCTTGTACCTTCTGCTACATTTCTAAGTTCAAGCTTTTTGAAATGGTTCTTGGTAATCACTCTGGATCTCCCTGACGAGGACCCTGAAGACGAGGACCCTGAAGACCAACCCGAAGAAGACGAGGACCCCGAAGACGATGACCCTGAAGACGAGGACCCTGAAGACCACCCCAAAGAAGACGAGGACCCTGAAGACCACCCCGAAGAAGACGAGGACCCTGAAGACCACCCCGAAGAAGACGAGGACCCCGAAGACGAGGACCCAGAAGACCAACCCGAAGAAGACGAGGACCCCGAAGACGACGACCCCCGAAGACGACGACCCTGAAGACCACCCCGAAGAAGACCAAGAAGATGACCCTGCAGAAGTTGACCAAGAGGACAAAGAAGAGAAGACAAGCACCAAGATACAGACGAACAAGAGACAGAAAACCAAGAAGCAGAAATACAAGAAGCTGCAGAACAAAAAGCGGAAGAACATTAAGCATAAGACTAAAAATCAGAGCAAAAGATAATATCTAAATTATAAGCAGAAGATGACTAAGCAGTGTATGGGGGTGAGTCCGTTCCTCCTCGTCTGGAAAAGACCTGCTGCTGCAGGCCAAACTGAACGTGGACAAATCCTGTTGTAAATCTTTTGTGACGGGCAGAACGAAAGGTGTAATGTCCAACCTTTTATAGATAACAACTACAGGAATGCCTGTCACAAATAAGAATATGATGAAGAAGAAGAATATGAAGAAGATGAAGAAGTAGAATATGAAGAATGTAAAAAAAAAGAATAATACGAAGAAGGTGAAGAAGAAGAAGATGAAGAAGGTGAAGAAGAAGTGGATGAAAAAGATGCTGAGGATGATGAAGGAGAAAGTGTGGGAGAAGTAAAAAAGAAGGTGAAGAGCATGGAAGTAGTGAAACATAAATATCTGACAAAATATAAAAATACTTAACATAGTCAATATTTCCGTAACTCAGAACATCTTAAAAAAAATATTAATTCCTGCTATTCCATTTGATTGGGCTAAACCTCTATGCCTTTATTGTCTCCCCCACCTCCCCCAATACATTCTACATTATTCTTAGTTGTTTTCCTTCATGTAGAATTAACCTACAAAGAAAGAAAGGGTTTATTTTCATTCCGATATTTCTGTCCCATTGACTTGCATTGGTTTCCGGCATCGGAATCGGCGATATCCGATACTTTTTCGGTATCGGTCCGATCCAATCCGATCCGATATTTCCCGATATCGGAAGGTATCGCTCAACACTACCGGTGAAGGTATTTTTCACCGTTGAAAACAATGCCAAAGTGCAAAAACTAGTGTTGAGCGAGTATGTTCTGTCTGAGTATGCTCGGGCCGAGCTCCGAGTATTTATAGCTGCTCGGTGATAAGGTTAAATCGCTCCTGTGTGCATGATTTGCAACTGTTTGACAGTTTTATTATATGTGAGGATGTGTAAGAAATAGACATTCCTCACATGTAATAAAACTGTCAAACAGTTGCAAATCATGCACACGGGAGCAATTCAACCATATCACCGAGCAGCTATAAATACTCGGAGCTCGGCCCGAACATACTCGGCGAAAGGGTTAATAGAACATACTCGCTCAACACTAGCAAAAACGCATCAAAAACGCTACATGAAAGGTGTGGAGAAGCATTTTTTGGGAAGGTTATTTTTTTTGCCTTATATGCAAGTCATTATCCTGGAAAGGATGTTCCTTAACATTTTTTTTCAGGAATATCCATTTTGGTTTAGTTTTTGTATGTTTTCTTATGAGCCATTAAAAGTGGCATAATACTCTGACAACATTTTTCAAAGCAATGACCTGGGAGTCAGAGATGCTTCCAGGGGTCTTCCCCATGCTGTTCCAGTGTCATTTGAGCACTGCTCCCATAGATTTGGGCAATTTTTAGGCCCTCTGCAGACCTTCCGGGTGGGGGGGGGGCCCACTGGAAAGATGCTTGAGTTTCCTGTAAATTTACATTGGGCTTGTTGCTCGGGTCGGGCACTCGAGCATTCCAATTTGCTCGACTCAACTTGCAACGAGCACCCAAGCTTTCCCAGGGAAACCCTGCCCACAGCCCAGCATCCACCACGGGGAGCGCATCACTGAGTCACGTCTGACTTGACATGACATCAGGGGAAACAAGAGTCGGCTGCAGCCGGGAGTCACGTGATGCCTGTGAGAAGTCAGCGATAGCACCGCTCACAGGTAATAAAGTACAACCAAGGTATTTACAAACAACCTTCTCTCCACAGGTTGAATACATTGGGGGGCATTTTAAAAAATGGTGGGCAACTTCTTTAACAGTTTTGCAATTTATGTATGATTTTAAAGCAAAGCACGTGGAGTCAAAAGGATTGGTGAAAGAAGTTCTCACCGGTGACATGAATTGGCAGATATTACATTCTCCGCATGGGAAGGACCCATTTAGGGAGATGCCTCCCTTTAATTTCTGAGTAGGTCTCAGAAAGTGGCTTCTTGTTAAATGGTCCCCCAGATTAGGGGCTCTCCTGGCTGTTAATAGTGGGCGGTCACCTATTATTTGCTTAGTCTGCGCATCAATTCTCAAAATTTCCCAGTGCTTCTGAAGAATATTTCTCACCTTACTTCACTGGTTGTTGTACTCAGTGGTTAAACAAAGTTGTCCGTCATTCTTCCGCTCCTTCTGTTGTAGTAAAGAGCTCTGCGAGTGAGATTTGGCAAGCTGGTTCCTCCTCCTCTTCCTCAGCCTCCACCTCCTTATTGTTACCCAATCTGCGCTGAGCAGATGAGATGAAACTGAGTAGTATCTCCCTGTCTCATGTCTTCCTCCATCTCCACGTGATCCACATGCAAAGCTTCATATCTTCATGCTGTAGCCATCTTCATATATTCAAGATGGCTACGCCATTGCAATGACTCACAGGCAATCCCTGCATGCTAACTGGCTGTGTAACAGGCGCCAAACATGCAGGGCGGGGATTCAAGTTTGAAATTGAGCTCTGCCTAATGCTCACCAAGTAATTGGCACATTTGAGCACCCAGATACTTGAGTGATATCCTAGTATCACCAACGCTCCTACTATTACATCAGGGTTCACATATGGTATTGGCAGCCTGCCTGATGTAATATGTTAAACTATACAAGATATCCCCACGTCTCCTGACGAAGCGACGCAGGCGAAACGCGCGTTGAGCCGCTTTTGCATCTCCCTCCCAGGGTCTCTCACACCGCTTACATCATGCCACAAGGTAAATACTTCATCACCAATGTATTTTGAATTGTGATCATTCGCCGTGAATAGAACATATGTTTTGATACAGACTATCAGTGCTGTATGGTGGATATGCTATGGCCACTGAGAAACTGATCGGCTTGTATTATTCACATTAATGTGTGGCCTAACTATAACTCATTCTGAATTAATTATTCCGGTTTTCTGAGATTGGGTGTCTGACTGGCCAATGTAGCCTATTGTAACATACATGGCGGCGTCCTTGCATAGTGGTCCATCTCCCACTGTGCAAGAGCGCGCACTTGATCTCCAGTCCAGACTGCCACTTTGGCTTCTTTCCATGTTGTCTGCTTTGCTTTGCTCTTGCTGTTTAGGGCGACGCCCGCCGAACTTCCTGATTCTTGTAGCTGCTGCAGACACACCCCTAATGCGTCCTCAGCCTATTGCTGTCTGTCACCTGTTATTTAACCCAGCTGCTCCCTGGAATCCATGCATGAGCATTGTGTTCTGTCAGTTGGCTTCTGGGCGCTGACATGCCAGGTCCCGTCTATGTTTCCTGCCTATCGGTATCAGTTCCCGTGTCTGAACTGTGTCCTGTCTGTGCATTCCAGCCAGCTGTCTGTCTGCCTTCCTGAGGCTGTATTTCCAGGCCTGTCTGAACACGCTCCTAGCCTGTTCGTCTCGCCCTCTGGGGGCCGCATACCCAGACTCGCTCCTGTATTTGTTGCAGTACAGTTCCTGTCTGAACTGTCTCCTAGCTTCCTACCTGTTTTGTCTTTATGTCCGTTTGTTCCTTTTTTCTGCAGTGTCTGAACCAGCACTTGGCTTTACCTAGGCTCGTTCCTGCATTTTGTTGCAGTAACTGTTCTTGTCTGAACTGTCTCCTAGCTTCCTACCTGTTTTTTCTTTGTCTGTTTGTTCCTTTTTCTGCAGTGTCTGAACCAGCATTTGGCTTTACCTAGGCTCGTTCCTGCATTTTGTTGCAGTAACTGTTCTTGTCTGAACTGTCTCCTAGCTTCTTACCTGTTTTGTCTTTATGTCAGTTTGCTCCCTTTTTCTGTAGAGTCTGAACCTGCACCTAACTTCTACTCGTTGTCATTGTACTTCTGTTTGTGAGTTGAAGTCCTTTCGCTACTTCTTTGTGTGTATTTGTTTCTGCCTTTCTTTTCCTGTCTGTTCCGTGTGTGAACAGAGCTCTGTCCTTTTTGCTTTGTCTTTGTTTACCTTTTTGGCGATTTATCTCAGCCCTGTCCACCGCGTCTGCGGTTTTGCTCTGCTCAGCCCTGTCCACCGAGTCTGCGGTTTCGCTCTGCTCAGCCTTGTCCACCGCGTCTGCGGTTTCGCTCGCTCAGCCTTGTCCACCGCGTCTGCGGTTTCGCTCTGCTCAGCCCTGTCCACCGCGTCTGCGGTTTTGCTCTGCTCAGCCCTGTCCACCGCGTCTGTGGTTTCGCTCTGCTCAGCCTTGTCCACCGCGTCTGCGGTTTCGCTCGCTCAGCCTTGTCCACCGCGTCTGCGGTTTCGCTCTGCTCAGCCCTGTCCACCGTGTCTGCGGTTTCGCTCTGCTCAGACTTGTCCACCGCGTCTGCGGTTTCGCTTTGCTCAGCCCTGTCCACCGCGTCTGCGATTTCGCTTTGCTCAGCCTTGTTCACCGCATCTGCGGTTTTGCTCTGCTCAGCCTTGTCTACCGCATCTGCGGTTTTGCTCTGCTCAGTCTTGTCCACCGGGTCTGCGGTTTTGCTCTGCTCAGTCTTGTCCACCGCGTCTGCGGTTTTGCTCTGCTCAGTCTTGTCCACCGCGTCTGCGGTTTTGCTCTGCTCAGCCTTGTCCACCGCGTCTGCGGTTCTGCTCTGCTCAGCCTTGCCTACCGCGTCTGCGGTTTTGCTCTGCTCAGCTTTGTCCACCGCGTCTGCGGTTTCGCTCTGCTCAGCCTTGTCTACCGCGTCTGCGGTTCTGCTCTGCTCAGCCTTGTCTACCGCGTCTGTGGTTTTGCTCTGCTCAGCTTTGTCCACCGCGTCTGCGGTTGTGCTCTGCTCAGCCTTGTCTACCGCGTCTGCGGCTTTGCTCTGCTCAGCCTTGTCTACCGCGTCTGCGGTTTCGCTCTGCTCAGCCCTGTCTACCGCGTCTGCGGTTTCGCTCTGCTCAGCTCTGTCTACCGCATCTGTGGTTTCGCTCTGTTCAGCCTTGTCTACCGCACCTGCGGTTTCGGTTTACTTTGTTTGATTACCGCATCTGCGGCTCTGAACTCGTCTCCCAGTCTGTACTGGACCCTACCCAGCCTGCGCTCTAGCCTGCCTGTTCATGTATTCCCCGGTGTGGGTCAACAGCCGTGTCCGGAGTCTGACCTGGAGTAGACCCTGGTCCCTCTGCTCGGTTCCTCCCTGGTGCACTGGCGTCGTATGCCGTCGTGCGACCTTGGTCGGATCGAGCAGATACTTAGTTACGCCCCTCCAGGGTTGCAGCCCCCGGTTCCACTTCTGACTGATTGTATATATACTTTTTTATACATATGTTCATTGTGGGAGACCCCTGTTAGGGATTATTATGTCTCTTTCTGTAGGTATTCCTTACATCTCCTGCTGCTCCTTGTTATACTGTTTATCTATTGCCACAAGTTCCATTGCATATTGTATTGTTACATTATTTGTTGTTTGGAATAATAAATATTTATTATCACCAATTTGTTCTATCCCCTGTTTTTTATGGGATCTCTGCCATCTCACTGCTCTACAAGATATATATTAACTTTGGTGTTGACATTGGCAGTCGTTACCCCTTTTCCTGTTTGGCTCATGCCTGATGTAATACTAGTGGCGTTGGTAATGGGCTGTTATACGGATAGAGGTTCATCTCACGTAATGGTGAGAATGACACCCTATGCAAGCTTGTGTGCAATCAGAATACTAGGCCGACACCCCACGGATGTTTGGTGGGTTAGTAAGTGGTTGTTTCAGTATTTTACACCTGTGCTGCCCCTGCCTTTATCACGGGAAACCTACTGCATCCTGTTTGTGTATTTGTGACTGGACATGGTATTGCAAGTATGGCTGCTTTTTCTCTCTTTTAGTGCTGTTTTTATTGCTTTTTTTAGTCTCTTTTTCAGTGAATTATGTTATGGTGAGGTCATTTTGACATAAAAAGGCACTGTTTGCATCAAAAAGATTCAAAGGGGTAGAATTCAGTCTCAGGACCCTTTAGAGTGCTACACACTAGTGATGAGCAAGTATGTTCTGTTAACCCTTTTGGCGAGCATGCTCGGGTGCTCACCAAGTATCTTTAGCATGCTCGGCCGTTATGTTTTAGTCACTTCGTGCGCTGTTTGACAGCTTTAATATATGTGAAGAATGCCTAAGAAACAGGCATTCCTCACATGTATTAAAGCTGTCAAACAGTCTCAAATCATGAGCATGGAGTCACTCATACATAACACTCGAGCAAGCTGAAGATACTCGGAAAGCACCCGAGCATGCTAGTAAATCTCGAGTAATGAGCATGCTCGGTCATCACTACTACACACATGTTTTCAGGGCAACTGGAGGCATTTACGAAAGTACTTTACATTCATCGTGAATCGACTTGCAGTGAATCATATTTTGGAGAAAAATTTGGTGAGTCTAGCACATTCAAATTTAAAAAGATTAACTCACCTCTACTGTACATGGTTGTTGAAAGCCATACTCTCTACCTTAAAGATCCAAAGATCAAACAGAGCTGTCTACAAATTTGGACGGTATGTCTATCTAGCTAACACCTCATGTCCCCTGATAATCTTTAACAAAACTTTGAATTCATGATGCCACTGGCAATGTAAGTGATACTTTAGAAGCAGTAAGGCAGGTAACGCAAAGGAATTAAAATAATAAAAATTGCAAATGATTTGAAATTTAAATATAATGTATTAAAAAGTTAAGAAAATAAACACTGGACAATAATGATTGTACAGATGAGATGTTTGTTAGATAACTAACTCTGGGAGACAGCCACCAAACAATGTTGCAAGACTTTACGACTGATCTTTTACCTCATATTGGTAGCCTCTTGCTGCCTAACATCTGTTATATTGCGTCAGTATGTTGTTTTTTATTTTATTTCTGCAAACAAAAATAACAGTAGGGCGCAAAAAGGATCATACTACATATTTTTGATGAAAAGAGTAAAAATATTGGAAAATAAACAGTCTAGAGTAAGGCTAAAGACCTGTGCCTTTTTCTCTACATGTTTATTTATCAAAACCTAAGACTTTCCATTCCATCTGGTCTCACACTGAACAAGTGCAGCATATAAACATTCTTGGTTTGTCCTACTTATAGTGCTTGTTGCAAATGGATATTACTGTAGTTCAGTCAATTTAAGATACAGTAATTCCATTATATATCTTTTGTTAGGTATGATATTCTGTTGTAACGATAGGACAACTATGATCATTTTGACATAATGTGTTTTCATAAGACTGTAGAAAATCTTAAGTACTATTTTGGCTCATATTTCATAAAATGCAGAAAGAGGATTCGATTTAGAAAACCAGTTTTCAATTCTTTCATTGCATAGATCATCTCTGGACTTTTTATCCTCTTAATATATTGTAATGATCATATTATATAGCACTGTGTACTTACAATTGCTAATTTTTCCTTATACCCAGTTAATTCTTCTCTTTACTAGGTCTATGACATCACGTGATCAAAAACTGACTAGCTGAATCATAAGCTCTATGTAGAAACAGGAAGTCAATTTTTCCTGTATGAGTCATGAATCACTGCAAAAGACCCTGGCAGGGGGGAGGAGGGAGCAGCTGGGTCAGGAGTTGAAAAGGGAAATGATAAATGCAGGGAAAAGAGACTACATGGTTCTACATAGAGCAGAGAAAACAGAAGAATTTACAGGGTACAAAGGCAAAATGAGCAATTGTAAGTACACAGTGCTATATAATATGATGATTGCAATATATTAAGAAGATAAAAATTTTGATTGGAGGAGTGCATCTTTAATTCATTGAAGCCTATTTTGATCTTCACATGTGGTGGTCCTGCGGGAAAATTGGACACTTGCTGCCTGGTTTTACTAAAGCAAATCTTTGGCATTTATAACATCACAATAAAAATTTAAGTCATAATATTGAGAACAAGTTAATCTACTTAAAGGGGTTGATAAGGCAATAGAAAATCTTGGCCACGGACATGAATGTATAAAATATAACAAACTATCAAATACTCACCTACCGGAACCCACCTGGATGCAGTACAGGCCACTCCATGGTCCGTACCTTCACAGGAAATAGACATGTCACCATGCAACCAGCCACCAGACCTCTGCGGCCTGTGATTGGTTGCAGCCGTTATGTGACTTGAGCAGCATGTCATGTTTTTCTGATGATACTTTTCTCAAAGTCACTCAACTGTTGCAGCCAATTACAAGCTGCAGCAGTCCAGTGGTTGGTTGAACAATGATGTTTCCACTTCCTGTGTATGGAAATCGCGATCCACTCACGGCTGTTAACATGTTAAATGCCGCTGTCAATCTCTGACAGAGTCATTTAACAGCGCCACGCCGGAAGCGCGTCACTTATCACGCCCATCGGTGACCCAGTCACCGATGGGTGGGCATGACCACCCTGGGTCTGCAGCAGATTCCAGTGGTTCTCATGAGCTAGTCACTATGAGCGCCACCTAGTGGTCGGCGCTCATAGCACAGGACCATTTCTGCTACATACAGGTGATCTCCTGATCATCTGTATGTATCAGAGGCGATCAGACAAGTGCTACTTCTAGTCTCCTATGGAGACTATAGAAGCAAGCAAAAAGTGAAAAAAAAATGTTTTTAACAATATTAAAAAAATAAAAAAATATAAAAGTTTAAATCACCCCCCTTTCGCCCCATTCAAAATAAAATAATAAAAAAAAAACAAAAACACATACACATATTTGGTATCACCGTGTTCACAATCGCCCGATCTATCAACATAAAAAAAGAATTAATCCGATCGGTAAACGGCGTAACGAGAAAAAAATTCTAAACGCCAGAATTGCGTTTTTTTGGTCGCCGCAACATTGCAATAAAATGCGATAACGGGCGAAACATCGGATCTACCCCAAAATGGTATCAATAAAAACTTCAGCTTGGTGCACAAAAAATAAGCCCTAATCCGGCCCCAGATCCCAAAACATGAGACGCTACGGATCTTGGAAAATGGCGCCATTTTATTTTTTTTTTAACAAACTTTGGAATTTTTTTTCACCACTTACATAAAAAAGAACCTATACATGTTTGGTATCTACAAACTCATAATGACCTGGAGAATAATAATGGCAGGTCAGTTTTAGCATTCAGTGAACGTGGTAAAAAAAAATGTAAAAAAACATCTGTGGTATTGCAGTTTTTTTGCAATTTCACCGCTCTTGGAATTTTTTTACTGTTTTCCCGTACACGATATGGTAAAACTAGTAATGGCATTGAAAAGTACAACTCGTCCCGCAAAAAGTAAGCCCTCACACGGCCATATTGACCAAAAAATAAAAACGCTATGGCTCTGGGAACAAGGGGAGCAAAAAACGAAAATGCAAAAATGAAAAATCCCAGGGTTGCGAAGGGGTTAAAAAAGCGTTTAGTGCGCTACACAATGCAGTAGTCCATACATTTCCGAATGCCTGCTACGAAGCACGCACCAGCCCATTTTCCCCACTGTTTTTGGGGTGACAGCCTGCCTTCTGTCCACATTAGTCCACTTAAAAAAGCATTTAGTGCCCTACACAAAGCAGTAGTACAAACATTTCCTACTGCCTGCTGCCAAGCACGCACCAGGCCATTTTCCCCACTGTTTTTGGGGTGACAGCCTGCCTTCTGTCCACATTAGTCCACTTAAAAAAGTGTTTAGTGCCCTATGCAAAGCTGTAGTCCAAACATTTTCTACTGCCTGCTACCAAGCACGCACCAGGCCATTTTACCCACTATTTTGGCAGCCACCATCCCAAGGGCCCCCAATCACAAATAGTAATTTGGCTGGAATAGGAATACTGTCCTGGTTTGTTCACTGCACAGTGTGCATAGGGTTTGTAAAAATTAGCCCTTTGGGCTGAGTCAAGGTTGACGCAGGAAGCCACCATCCCAAGAACCTCAAATCACAAAGAGTAGTTAGGCTGGAGTAGGAATACTGTTCTGGTTTGTCCACTGCACAATGTGCATAGGGTTTGTAAAAATTAGCCCTATGGGCTGAGTCATGGTTGACGAAAGAAGGAAACGGGTTTTTATGGAAAGGGGGTGACGGTATCAGCAGTAGCATGCATTAGCATTTTTGGTGAATTTAGGTTGGCTTGCTGTCATCTGGAAGGATTACAAACTGTGGAGATATCCAGTTCTTGTTGAATTTAATCAGAGTAAGTCTGTCTACATTTTCCGTGGAGAGGCGTATGCGCCTATCAGTGATGATTGCCCCAGTGGAACTGAAAACATGCTCTGAGACCACACTAGCAGCCGGGCAGGCCAGCACTTTCAAGGCATGTAAGGAGAGGTCGGGCCAAGTGTTCAGCTTAGACACCCAATAATTAAAGGGAACTCAAGCGTCAGAAAGGACACTTAAGTACCCCTTGACCATGTTCTGAAACTTATCCCTCCTTGGCATTGTTACAGGCACAGATAGCCCTTGCTCTTGTGCTAGTTTATTGAAAATTGCCCAATTTGTGCACATTTTCCCCCCACCTCTGTTGGACGTGGTGTTCGTGTCTCTCCCCATTACCCCTTGGTGTTGAAAAGAGCCAGTACCTCTGCCACCAGCATTGTCTGAGGGTGATGTTTTCAGCAACTGATCTACAACGGCCCTCTTGAATGATTCCATGAAACTCTTTGGTGACTCCAAAAGGAAAGAAGGAAATTTCTCCTTGTACCGTGGATCGAGAAAAGTGACCAACCAGTATAGGTCGCTCTTGTCACCTGTACCTTAAAAACATCTCCAGAATCCGACCTTTTCTCACCTTTGAAACTGCTAAAACTCTTACTGTCGCTCTTATTCACTCTTGTCTGGACTACTGCAACTCTCTTCTGATGGGTCTCCCTCTTACCAAACTTTCTCCTCTCCAATCCGTCCTGAATGCGGCAGCCAGGGTCGTATTTATGTCCAGCCGCTTCACCGATGCCTCCATCTTGTGCCAGTCATTACACTGGTTGCCCATTCGCTACAGGGTCCAATATAAACTCATCACTCTCACCCACAAAGCTATCCACAGTTCTGCACCGCCTTATATCTCCTCTCTCATCTCTGTCTATCGCCCTACACGTACCCTCCATTCTACAAATGACCTAAGACTAACATCCCCTATAATCCGAACCTCGCACCTCCATCTCCAAGACTTCTCTCATGCTGCACCAGTTCTCTGGAATGCTCTACCCCAGACTATCCGACTGATGCCTAGCCCCTACGTCTTCAAGCGCTCTTTAAAAACCCATCTCTTTAAACAAGCCTACCACCTCAACTACTCAGTAAACTAAGTTTCCCCTGTTCCCTCCTTCTAAATATTATTCAGAATCTGCACCCTACTATTCATCTGTCTCCACACCCTCCATGCATGATAACTGCACTCAATACTTGATTATTGCATTTAAGCATACTTGCTGATTACCAGATCATGCAGCTTTATATGAAAATCCCTACTTATTATAATTGCCAGACCTGAAATAACAAGCACTTTTCACCTATTGTGTCCACCCATTTCATTGTAGAACGTAAACTTGCGAGCAGGGACCTCACTCCTTATGTAACTTTTTAAACTGTCTTATCTTGTATTGAATTTATTGTATGTACATATCCCCGCTTATTTGTAAAGTGCTGCGGAATATGTTGGCGCTATATAAATAAAAATTATTATTATTGTTGGATAAAGTGTGTATCACGCGAGGGTCTTACCACAGACACTTACACATGAACTGTGCCATGTGGGCCAAGCTGCAAAAAGGCAAATGTCATCAATAGTAGAAACAGTACCCATCCTCTCCTCACACTGACTCGCCTCCTTCTCCTCCTCCACCTCCTCCTCTCCAGCTCATCCAGGCTGGATAGACATGAAGCTTGGGTTGGGTGTCCCCTCTGTAGCATTACGAGTCCCCTCGGTAGCACAGAAAAACAAGTCCTCTCCCTCCTCTGGGCTGGGTAGTATCACCCATTAGGAAATCTGGCTCCATACCAACATGCTGGGCACTCAAAGCTTCCTCTTTGAGATTATGCAGTGATTGTTTTAAGAGATACAGCAGCGGGATGGTTACGCTGATAATAGCCTGATGACGGCTCACGAGGTTGGTGCAGTACTCAAAGTTCTCAAGAACCTCACAAATGTCAGCGATCCACATCCACTCGACAGTTGTTATTTATGGTGGCTGACTCTCATTCTGACGGGCATGTTGAAGCTGGTATTCAGCTACTGCCCTCTGCTGTTCACTAATCCTCGCCAACATATGATAGGTTGAGTTCCACCGGGTGGGCAGGTCGCAAATGAGTCAGTGACTTGGCAAATTCAAGCGTTTTTGCCGGAGTCTTCTCTTGCTATATAATCTGGGGAATATTGACAATCAAAATCTCTGAGTCATTTGGAGAAGCTTCTCCAACCCATCCTGGAGTGGGGGCACCATATATCCTTTGTCCATTGACTTACACAAGTGATATATTTGAGATCGTCATCCAGTTGACTAGTGCAGCTTTATTTTTCTGGTTCACAGAGTTCAGCCATACCTGAGGATCGCAGGCCGCACTCACTGCTACCTCCTAGTACTCCATGTCTCTTGGCCTTTTTCTCTGTAGTCTCTGCCCTTAAATGAGTTAAATAATAGAGTGAGGGCCCTACAATATGAATAAGTGAGGGCACTCTCAAATGTACACAAGAGGGACCTCCAAAATTTCTAGAGGAGGGCACTTCAAAATGTATGTTACAGGGCCATACGAGGGCTCTCACAAAACTCAGCTTTCCTGCCTCCTGCAGGCCCTCTGAACATTTGAATTTAGGGCTGCAGTATCACATGGTGGTGGAGGAGGAGAAGGAGGAGGAGGAGGGTTAAGCCCAATGCTACAATGGGCACATTGTAAACTGCTATGGAATATGTATTCCACTATCTGAGTGTCAATGATGGAGGGACTGCCCAAATGTCTAAGTAACAGCTGTCCCTCCAAAACTCATGTTACGGAGCCACCTAAGGCCTCTCAGGTCAAAGATCAATATACCTACTGGTGCGTTCTAGCTGTGCTTGTAAAGTGCAAATGCAATTTAGGTTAGGTTTGGTAGTTGTTCTTGTGTGTCTGTAAAAGTGGCGTAATACTGCAACAAACTTATTCCCAGAAACCATATGTGAGTAAGAAATGCTTGCAGGCATATTCTCCAGGCTCTTCTCATTCTGTTTCATCACTTTCCCATCCATTTCAGCCTTTTCCTCAGGCCCTCAGACCCCTTTGTAGGGTTCAGCAGAAAATTACTCGCATTTCCCATTGACTTACATTGTACTCACTATTCGGAACGAATACGCAATTATTCCAAAGTACTCGTTATAAGTATAGCGATTACGAATATTACTGTACTCGCTCATCACTAGTCATTGGTACACGTAATACAATCGCAACAAAATCTCCTCAGCAACAGTTCTCTTATTAACTCCTCAACAGTAGAACCACAAGTCCCAGCAATATCTACTCCTTGATGTAACAGCTTTGGGGTCATACAAGGATCCAGCTTGGGGCTGCTGTGTCCGGATGCCGAAAATACAAGGGATGGATTGTAGACTTGTTCCCTTAGTTAAGCCAGGCGGTGGTGGACATATCCTGGTAACCCGGAAGGTCTGCAGATGTGGTTCGGCTGTAGGATTATCTTCTCCCCTCACACACTGTGTGTCTGGGCGATTAGCACTCACTCTGTGCCTCTGTCCCCTGCTTTCCAGCATCAGACTCTCACATGTCTGACATGGAGGACTGGATACATCTCTCTCTACTGCTAGCTCGCTGTAATGCACGCGCCCGGACTGACTGGCGCGTGCGTGTATATGTAGTGATTCCACTGGACCGTACCGGAGAGTGAATGCCCGGAGGGGTGTAACTAAGCATCCAAGGTCGCACGACGGCATACGACGCCAGTGCACCAAGGAGGAACCGAGCAGAGAGACCAGGTGCTACTCCAGGTCAGACCCCGGACACGGCTGTTGACCCAAACCGGGGAATACAGGAACAGGCAGGTTAGGCTGGCACACAGACGGGTGGATGCTGGCAAGCACGACTGGTATGCAAACAGGGAGGTACTGACAGGTACGGCCGGTACGGCCGGTATGCAGGCAGGTGGATGCTGGTAAGCACGACTGGTATGCAGGCAGGGAGGTACTGGCAGGTACGACAGGTTGGAGCACAGAGTGGATAGGTCCCAGTACGGAGCAGTGAGCAAAGGGTCAGAGCAGAGCGAGACTGCCGGAGCAGTGAGCAAAGGGTCAGAGCAGAGCAAGACTGCCGGAGCAGTGAGCAAAGGGTCAGAGCAGAGCGAGACTGCCGGAGCAGTGAGCAAAGGGTCAGACAAGAGCGAGACTGCCGGAGCAGTGAGCAAAGGGTCAGAGCGAGACTGCCGGAGCAGTGAGCAAAGGGTCAGAGCGAGACTGCCGGAGCAGTGAGCAAAGGGTCAGAGCGAGACTGCCGGAGCAGTGAGCAAAGGGTCAGAGCAGAGCGAGACTGCCGGAGCAGTGAGCAAAGGGTCAGAGCGAGACTGCCGGAGCAGTGATCAAAGGGTCAGAGCGAGACTGCCGGAGCAGTGAGCAAAGGGTCAGAGCAGAGCGAGACTGCTGGAGCAGTGAGCAAAGGGTCAGAGCAGAGCGAGACTGCCAGAGCAGTGAGCAAAGGGTCAGAGCAGAGCGAAACTGCCAGAGCAGTGAGCAAAGGGTCAGAGCAGAGCGAGACTGCCGGAGCAGTGTGCAAAGGCAGAGCAGGCAAGAACCGCCGGAGCGGTGAGCAAGGCAGAGCAGGCAAGATCCGCAGGAGCGGTGAGCAAGGCAGAGCAGGCAAGAACCGCCGGAGCGGTGAGCAAGGCGGAGCAAGCAGAAACCGCCGAAGCGGCGAGCAAGGCAGGGCAGAGGGGACAGGGCTTTGTCCACACGGAACAGACAGGAAGGAAAAGGCAGAACCAGATACCCACAGGGTACTTGCAGTGAAGTAGCGAGTGGACCACAAACTCACAAACGGAAGTACAGTGACAACAAGCAGGAGTTAGGTATGAGTTCAGACTCTGCAGAAAAAGGGAAGATATGGGCGTAGAGAGAAACGGAAACAGGCTGGAAGATAGTTAGGGCAGGAACAGACACTAGGAAAAGACACAGACAACAGATCTAGGTATGCGGCCCCTAGAGGGCAGAAGGAACAGGCTAAGAGCGTGTTCACACGGGCCTGGAATTACAGCCTCCAGGAAAGGCAGAAAGACAGCTGGCTAGAGTACACAGACAGGACACAGTTCAGACACGGGAACTGATACCACAAGGCAGGAAACATAGACAGGACCTCGCACATCAGTGACTAGAAGCCAACTGACAGAACAAGATGCTCAGGCATGGATTCCAAGGAGGAGCTGGTTTAAATACCAGGTGACAGACAGCAATAGGCTGAGGATGCATTAGGGTTGTGTCTGCAGCAGCTACAAGAAACAGGAAGTTTGGCGGGCTTCGCCCTAAGCAGCCAGAACAGAGCAAAGCAGACAGTATGGAAAGAAGCCAGAGTGGTAGTCTGGACTGGAAATCAAGTGCGCGCTCTTGCACAGTGGGAGATGGACCACTATGCAAGGAAGCCGCCAGGTATGTTACACTCTACCCTTCTTCTCCAGCCTGCTTGGCCAATCAGTCCCTTCCGCTGCTGCGCCTCCTCCCCTATGATGCAGAGAGGAGCAATGTCTGCTGGGAGTTATAGTCTAGGGCAGCGCAGCAAGTCATTAATGTGATATAGACTCTCTTTTTTCATATTACACATTTATTGACCACTGCTGATTTAATACAGTAGAACATTAGATGACCTAGTAACAATGAAAATAATTGGAGTTTGTACACCTGGGGCTACGACTGTTTTGATCTACGGTTTAAATGCAATCCACATAATTATATATGTCCTAGACTGCTATATTAATATAATTATATGTATTCTAGACAGCATAATACTTGAACTTCTTAGACGTGCTTATGAAATGTTTATTATTCAAAATACAGCTTTGTTAATTCATTGCGAGGACAGAATTCTAGACAAGTCTGTGTTATCAACAAGTGAGAGTGCATTGCCAGTAATGCCTGCTGGGGACTGACGCCAAGCTCATTAGGTTACTGTAACCTCTGGATTTTTAAAGAATAATTGAAGAAACTTCAAGAATCTGTTGTTCTATGCAAACACCTGCTGATATCTCTGGCACAGAATACGGACTTATTACATAAGCTGTTTACAAGAATTGCTAGTATGAATAAGTAAAAAGTTAAGGAGCAAGTTATTTTTATAAAAAAAATTTTTTTACACATTACATTATAAATAGTGTTGAGCGAGCACTAAAATGCTTGGGTGCTCGAAGCTCGGGCTGAGCTCACCATGATACTCGGGTGCTCGACCCGAGCAACGAGCCCAAGGTTAGTCTATGGGAGACCCGAGCATTTTTGCGGCGGCACCCCCGGCAGTCTTTTAAAAGCCTAACAAGTGCCCAAAACGATAGTGACAGTGCTCAAATGACATGGGGACAGCATGGGGATCGCCCCAGGAAGCATTTCAGACCCCGAGGTCACTGCTGTCAACAACGTGGTCAGAGGTATTAAGCCACTTTTAAGGGCTCACAATAAAAAGTTCAAAAACGAAACTGAAACTGCTTTCCTTTGAAGTATGTTAAGGAAGTTCCTTTCCAGGGTAAACACTTGTGTATAAGGTAAAATAAATAACACCCCAAAAAAATACTCCTCCACACCTCCAAGTAGCATTTTTTATGCGTTTTTGCCCTTTTGTATTGCTTTCAACCGTGACAAATGCATTCACCGAGAAATGTCATTTTAACATTTTACAACCTTATCTGGCCATGTGCTGTGTGACACATGCATACAGTGCTGAAAAGACATGGGAACAGCATGGGGAAGACCCCTGGAAGCATCTCTGACACCCAGGTCACTGGTTAAAGTGTGCCCATCAGAAGTGATCCTTGCCGCATCAGAAGATGCAGACTTGCAACTATCCCCGTGCAAGTCCTTCTCCCAGAGCAGTGTTCAATTGTACATCCCCCATTCCTTGCAATGCAAGCGCAAGTATGCAGCATGCCACCCATCCACCCCCAGGCTGCAATACCATACTGCTTGCTTGCACTTGAAATTGGGCCTTTTAGGCATGTGGAGGCGGAATCTGGCCACCACATCATGGCTTTGTTGGCGGCCTGGTATCCATACTCAGTCCCCAGCCGCCCGGCGGCCTGGTGTCCACACTCGGTCCCCAGCCGCCAGAGGGCGGCCGCGTGTCCATACTCGGTCCCCAGCCGCCCCGCGGCCGGGTGTCCACACATGGTCCCCAGCCGCCTGGGGGCGGCCGGGTGTCCATAAACGGTCCCCAGCCACCCCTATTTCTCCTATCACCTTCCCACACACTTTTCTTAGCCTGGCCTGTTTGAGGGCGGCATTGGACGAGCCCACCAGAGAACCAGACTCCTCCGGTAGGCCCTAGCTTCTCCATCAGGGGAGTTGAGAGTGCCAAGGTCAGGAGCATGATGATGATGATAGAAGTTAGCATCTGCTTTGTTTGTTGGAATGCAAGCGTAAGTGTGCAGCCTGCCACCCACCCACCCCCAGACTGCAATACCATACTGCTAGCTTGCACTTGAAATGGGGCCTTTTAGTTTGGAGGAGGCCGAAGCTGGCCACTACCTCATGGCTGCTTCGCCAGCGAGGTATCCATACTCACTCCCCAGCCGCCCCTATATGTCCCGGTGTGCCTTATACATAAGATTAAGCGCGCATACCAAAACATTACCTGTGACCTCCCCAGTGCATTTAGTGGGAAGGACAGCCTATTCCACTGTACTGTGTGCATGCCAAACCCCTGTTCATGGTACATGCGCAGATACCTCCCACTCTGCACCTGTCGTTGCAGACTTGCAACTATCCCCGTTCAAGTCTTTGTCCCAGGGCAGTGTTCAATTGTACCTCTCCCATTCCTTGCAATGCAAGCGCAAGTATGCAGCCTGCCACCCACCCACCCCCAGTCTGCAATACCATACTGCTTGCTTGCACTTGAAATTGGGCCTTTTAGGCATGTGGAGGCGGAATCTGGCCAACACATCATGGCTGCGTTGGCGGCCTGGTATCCATACTCAGTCCCCTGCCGCCCAGCGGCCGGGTGTCCACACTCGGTCCCCAGCCGCCAGAGGGCGGCCGGGTGTTCATACTCGGTCCCCAGCCGCCCCGCGGCCGGGTGTCCACACACGGTCCCCAGCCGCCTGGGGGCAGCCGGGTGTCCGTAAACGGTCTCCAGCCGCCCCTATTTCTCCTGTCAACTTCCCCCCACACACTTTTCTAAGCCCGGCCTGCTTTAGGGCAGCATTGGACGAGCCCACCAGAGAACCAGACTCCTCCGGTGGGCCCTGGCTTCTCCATCAGGGGAGTTGAGAGTGCTAAGGTGAGGAGCATGATGATGATGATAGAAGTTAGCATCTGCTTTGTTTTCTTGGAATGCAAGCGCATGTATGTAGTAACGGCTAGGCCTGAGGTTGTCAGCGTTTTGGCTCATATCCTACCTCCTCCGAGGATTGCTGGATGTTTTCCTGCTACTATCCCAGTTTTATGACTCCCATTAAAACAAAGCTTCAGGTGATAAATGATGGATGAGGTGGTGGAAAAGGAGAAAGAGCAGGAGGAACAGGGACCATTCACATCAATATCAGGCCAGTCAACCACATATGTCTTGTAGGATATGTTTCTGTAACAAAAGGAGCGGTTCGGCTACACAGTTATAGGGCATACAGTGAGTGCAATGCCAACCAAATATTTCGAGGCACTCCAATGCCCCTTGGAAATGACATGGGGGTCAGAGGGCCTTAACTAAACAGTTTTTTCCATTTATAGCAACTGGGTCTCCTGTACACTGTTGGCCTAAGCAGTGAATGGAAGTCTTTCCAAAAATTATGAGGAACTGCAATACCCCTTGAAACAGACGTGGATTACAGCGTACTAAAAACCTTCTACCCATTATTGGGGAGTGGGTCTCCCTTAGTTTTCGCCTTTGCATTGAAAAGCAAAAGCTAACTAAAATTAGGAGGAAATGCAATGACTGGTGGAAGAGTCATGGAGATTAGAGGTAATTAAAAACAAGATTTCAATGCTCCTTGGAAGAGCTGTGGAGTTCAGATTGGCTTAAGAAGATGCTCTTTATGCCCCTTTGAAGAGACCTGGAAGTCACAGTAGCTTAACAAGACTGTTTTAATGCCCCTCGGAAGAGACGTGGAGGTCCCAGTAGCTTAACAAGACGGTTTTAATGCCTTTGGAAAAGTGGTGGAGGTCACAGTAGCTTAACAAGACGGTTTGAATGCCCCTTAGAAAAGTGGTGGAGGTCGCAATAGCTTAACAAGACGGTTTGAATGCCCCTTGGAAGAGACGTGGAGGTCCCAGTAGTTTAACAAAACGGTTTTAATGCCCCTCGGAAAAGTGGTGGAGGTCGCAGTAGCTTAACAAGATGCTTTTAATGCCCCTCAGAAGAGACTTGGAGGTCCCAGTAGCTTAACAAGACGGTTTTAATGCCCCTTGGAAAAGTGGTGGAGGTCACAGTAGCTTAACAAAATGTTTTTAATGCCCCTTGGAAAAGTGGTGGAGGTTGCAGTAGCTTAACAAGACGCTTTTAATGCCCCTCAGAAGAGACGTGGAGGTCCCAGTAGCTTAACAAGACGGTTTGAATGCCCCTTGAAAGAGACGTGGAGGTCCCAGTAGCTTAACAAGATGGTCTTAGTGCCCCTTGGAAAAGTGGTGGAGGTCACAATAGCTTAACAAGACGGTTATAATGCCCCTCGGAAAAGTGGTGGAGGTCGCAGTAGCTTAACAAGACGCTTTTAATGCCCCTCAGAAGAGACGTGGAGGTCCCAGTAGCTCAAGGCTGTGTGCCCACGTAGCGTTTTTCAAGCGTATATGCTGAGGAATTTCCGCAGCGTAAACGCTTGAAAAACGCATGTATATCCGCACCCCATGGTCCCCAATGGCATTCCGCAATGTCAATGCCCATGCTGCGGATTTTTCCGCAGCGTATATGCTGCGGTCAAAAATCCGCAGCATGTTCATTAATTTTGCGGAAGCGCAGCGGAATCAATGTGCGGATGGTACCGAAGTCTGGATGAGAGGAGACTCTCATCCAGACCTGGGTACCAAAGAACCTGTAAAAAAAAGAATAAAATAAAGTTTATACTTATCTTCTGATGTTTTCCCTCCGTCGCGCTGTTGTCTGAAGGACCTGGCACGTCATTGAGTCATGTGACCCACCACATGACTCAATGACGTCACCGCAGGTCCTGCACACAACAGCGTGAGCCGCTCAAGCCTCCGGACGGGGCAGAAAATGCATCAGAAGGTGAGTATAAAGTTTATTTTTTTATTTTTTACCATGCTGAACAACTTGTCAAGCACTTTTCCAAGTGATGCTTGGAGAAGTGCTTGATAACCCGCATGCGGAAATGCATGCAAAGACGCCTCACAAACGCTTCTACCTGGCGGGAAAACCGCATGTAATATCCGCATGCGATTTTCCCGCCAGGGAGAAGCGTAAAAAATATGCTTCAGGTCCGCAACGTGGGCACATAGCCTAACAAGACGGTTTTAATGCCCCTTGGAAAAGTGGTGGAGGTCACAGTAGCTTAACAAGACAGTTTTAATGCCCCTTACAAGAGCCATACAGTACAGCATCTTAAAAATATTATTCCCATTTTTGGGGAGTGGGTCTCCCACAGTCTTTGCTTATGCCTTCCAAGCAAAAGCTGCCAAAAATTAGGACGGAGGAACTTGCAATGCCCCTTACAAGAGCCATGCAGTACAGCATTTTAAAAACATTATTCCCATTATTGGGGAGTGGGTCTCCCATAGCCTTTGCTTATGCCTTCCAAGCAAAAGCTGCCAAAAATTAGGATGGAGAAACTTGCAATGCCCCTTACAAGAGCCATGCAGTACAGCATATTACAAACATTATTCCCATTATTGGGGAGTGGGTCTCCCATAGTCTTTGCTTATGCCTTCCAAGCAAAAGCTGCCAAAAATTAGGACGGAGGAACTTGCAATGCCCCTTACAAGAGCCATGCAGTACAGCATATTACAAATATTATTTCCATTATTGGGGAGTGGGTCTCCCACAGTCTTTGCTTATGCCTTCCAAGCAAAAGCTGCCAAAAATTAGGATGGAGGAACTTGCAATGCCCCTTACAAGAGCCATGCAGTACAGCATATTACAAACATTATTCCCATTATTGGGGAGTGGGTCTCCCATAGTCTTTGCTTATGCCTTCCAGGCTAAAGCTGCCAAAAATTAGGAGGAAGTGCAAAGCCCGTTTGAAAAGTCGTGGAGGTTAGAGTTAATTAAGAACAACATTTCAATGCCCCTTGGAAGAGCTGTGGAGTTCAGAGTGGTTTAACAAGACGCTTTTAATGCCCCTCAGAAGAGACATGGAGGTCCCAGTAGCTTAACAAGACGGTTTTAATGCCACTTAGAAAAGTGGTGGAGGTCACAGTAGCTTAACAAGATGGTTTGAATGCCCCTTGGAAAAGTGGTGGAGGTCGCAGTAGCTTAACAAGACGGTTTGAATGTCCCTTGGAAGAGACGTGGAGGTCCCAGTAGCTTAACAAGACTGTTTGAATGCCCCTAGGAAAAGTGGTGGAGGTCGCAGTAGCTTAACAAGACGGTTTGAATGCCCCTTGGAAGAGACGTGGAGGTCCCAGTAGCTTAACAAGACGGTTTGAATGCCCCTTGGAAGAGACGTGGAGATCCCAGTAGCTTAACAAGATGGTTTTAATGCCCCTCGAAAAAGTGGTGGAGGTCGCAGTAGTTTAACAAGACGCTTTTAATGCCCCTCATAAGAGACGTGGAGGTCCCAGTAGCTTAACAAGATGGTTTTAATGCCCCTTGGAATAGTGGTGGAGGTCCCAGTAGCTTAACAAGATGCTTTTAATGCCCCTCAGAAGAGACGTGGAGGTCCCAGTAGCTTAACAAGACGGTTTTAATGCCCCTTGGAAAAGTGGTGGAGGTCACAGTAGCTTAACAAGATGGTTTGAATGCCCCTTGGAAGAGACGTGGAGGTCCCAGTAGCTTAACAAGACGGTTTGAATGCCCCTTGGAAGAGACGTGGAGGTTCCAGTAGCTTAACAAGACGGTTTTAATGCCCCTTGGAAAAGTGGTGGAGGTTACAGTAGCTTAACAAGACGGTTTGAATGCCCCTTGGAAGAGACGTGGAGATCCCAGTAGCTTAACAAGATGGTTTTAATGCCCCTCGAAAAAGTGGTGGAGGTCGCAGTAGTTTAACAAGACGCTTTTAATGCCCCTCATAAGAGACGTGGAGGTCCCAGTAGCTTAACAAGATGGATTTAATGCCCCTTGGAATAGTGGTGGAGGTCCCAGTAGCTTAACAAGATGCTTTTAATGCCCCTCAGAAGAGACGTGGAGGTCCCAGTAGCTTAACAAGACGGTTTTAATGCCCCTTGGAAAAGTGGTGGAGGTCACAGTAGCTTAACAAGATGGTTTGAATGCCCCTTGGAAGAGACGTGGAGGTCCCAGTAGCTTAACAAGACGGTTTGAATGCCCCTTGGAAGAGACGTGGTGTTCCCAGTAGCTTAACAAGACGGTTTGAATGCCCCTTGGAAGAGACGTGGAGGTTCCAGTAGCTTAACAAGACGGTTTTAATGCCCCTTGGAAAAGTGGTGGAGGTTACAGTAGCTTAACAAGACGGTTTGAATGCCCCTTACAAGAGCCATACAGTACAGCATCTTAAAAATATTATTCCCATTATTAGGGAGTGGGTTTCCCACAGTCTTTGCTTATGCCTTCCAAGCAAAAGCTGACAAAAATAAGGACGGAGGAACTTTCAATAAGGGCAACATGGACCACGGTCACCCTGGTGGTATGGTGGTGGTGGAGGCTGAGGATAAGGAGAAGAACATTAAACAGTCGAAATGAGGAAGCGTATACCCATGTGTGGGTGTGAAGCGGTGCATGTGAATACACCTCCCGAAATAACACAGTGGATTTGACTTTATGTTACTCTGCTGTAATTTTGTGGTGATGAGAAGTCTGGCCCAACCCAGCCCTTGTTCATTTTGATAAGGGTCAGCTTGTCAGCATTGTCAGTTGACAGGCGAGTGCGCTTATCAGTTATAATTCCCCCAGTGGCACTAAAAACACGGTCCGATAACACGCTAGCGGCAGGGCAGGCCAGGACCTCCAAGGCGTACAGAGCGAGTTCATTCCAAGTGTCCAGCTTGGATACCCAATAATTAAAAGGCACAGAGGAATCACGGAGGATGCTGGTACGGTCGGCAAGGTACTCCCTCACCATCTTTTGAAACTTTCCACTCCTTGTGAGAGTACTCCGTGCCTCAGGGTCTGTCCGAAGGGAGGGTCTGAGAAAACTGTCCCAGAACGTTGACAGTGTTCCCCTGCCTCTGCTGGATTGGAGTTGCGTCTCTCTCACATGCACGCCTTGGTTGGGCAGCGAACTGTGACCTCTGCCGCTAGCGTGTTCAGATGGGAATTTTTTTAACAGTTCTGCAGCAAGGACCTTCTGGTACTGCCCCATTTTTGTAGACCTCTCCACCTCAGGAATAAGAGAGTGAAAGTTCTCCTTGTAGCGGGGGTCTAAAAGTGTCACCAGCCAGTAATGTCACCCAACATTTTGACAACGCGAGGGTCATGGTTAAGGCAGCGTAACATAAAGTCAGCCATTCGAGCCAGACTGGTAACGGGCAAGACTTTCGTGTCCTCACCAAGATGACAACTGACCATGCTCTCCTCCTCCTCCTCCTCCTCCCCCCTGTCCTCAGGCCACCCACGCTGAACCGACGGTATGACGTACAGGTACTACCGTCTACAGTGCATGATTCAAGCTCCTGTTCTTTCTCCTCCTCCTCTCCCTCATTGTCCCCCAATGCACGTTGGGATGAGATGAGGCTGGGCTGTGTGTAATCGACTGCTACGGCTTCTTGATCCATCTCATCATACTCTGGCTGCAATGCCTCCTCTTTAATTTTCTGCAGAGAGCGTTGCAAAAGACAGACAAGTGGAATGCTGATGCTAATGATGGCGTCATGATGGTACATATGTCAGACATCCAGGTTCCAATGTGTGGGGACATCACACACCAGTCGGTGTGCCGGAAGCTGCAAATGCTGCTGCAACACAGCAAGGGCGGAGGAAGCTGTAGCCGACTTGCGAAAATGAGCTGACAGGCGGCGTACTTTGACGAGCAGATCTGGCAACTCGGGGTACGATTTAAGAAACCGCTGAACCACGAGGTTAAGCACATGAGCCAGGCATGGTACGTGTGTGATCTCGCCTCGCCTCAGAGCTTCCACCAGGTTACGGCCATTGTCACACACGAGCATGTCTGTATGTAGGTTCAGTGGTGTCAGCCACAGATCTGCCTGCTCTTTCACAGCTGTCCACAACTCACAAGCAGTGTGAGGTTTCTCACCTAAGCTTATGAGTTTCAGCACAGCCTGTTGCCGCTTGGCGGAGGCAGTACTGCAGTGCTTCCAGCTTTTAACTGATGTGGTGATATCTGAGATGGAGGCTGAACATGAGGAGGAGGAGGAGGATGATGCGCAGGAGCTGTACACTGTGGGGGCAACTCTGACTGACATAGGGCCCGCAATTATCGGTGTGGGGAGGATTTGTTCCGTCCCAAGGTCCGACTGGGTCCTGGCTTCCACTTTGTTTACCCAGTGTGCCATCAGGGAGATGTACCGTCCCTGGCCACAAGCACTTGTCCACGTGTCTGTTGTCAGGTGGACTCTCCCAGTAACTGCGTTGTTGAGGGCATGGCAGATGTTTTTGGACACGTGCTTGTGTAGTGCGGGCATGGCACACCGGGCAAAATAGTGTCGGCTGGGGACCGAGTACCGAGGGCCGGCCACCGCCATAAGGTTGCGGCAGGATTCCGTCTCCACCAGCCTAAAAGGCAGCATTTCCAACACAAGCAGTCGTGAAATGTGCGAATTTAGGACTGTGGCCTGTGGGGCATTGGTTGCGAATTTCCGCTTTCATTCAAACGTCTGGGATATGGACAATTGAACGCTGCGGTGGGACGTGGACATGGACGTTGATGCTGTTTCTTGAGAAACTGCCAGAACAAGTGAAGACTGAGAGGAGGGGGCATCTTTGCATGCAGTATGGACAGTAGATTGCCTTGCACATACAACAGGGGGTTCTATTGCACGCACAACAGTGGAAGAAGCAGTGGAGACACCCGCTGACACTGGTCGTGGACCCTGTGGTTCACCCCACAAAGTCAGGTGCTTTGCTGCCATGTGCCTGATCATGCTGGTGGTGGTCAGGCTGGTAGTTTTGTCACTCCTGCTGATGCTGGCATGGCATTTGGTACAAATGGCCTTTTTGGGGTTATCAGTAGAGTCTTTAAAAAAATTCCAGACTCTGGAAGACTTACAGGTTGTACTGGCAACGTCCCTCGTGTTGGTGTTACGGGGAACTGTTGCCTACCTTCTGTGTGCGGCCACCACACTGCTTCTTCCTGCCTGTTGTGGTACTCTGCCTCCCTCACCCTGTGTGCTGCTGGCCTCGCTCTGCATGTCCTCCTGCCACGTTGGGTCAGTTACTAGATCATCCACCACCTCCTCCTCTTCCACTTGCGCACCACGATTCTCCTCCTCACTTCCTGGCAATTGTGTCTCGTCATCGTCCACCTCTTGTGACAAATTTCCAGCGTCGACTTCCTGTGGTTGTGGCTGTTCAAATATTTGTGCATCGCTACATGGGATCTCCTCTTCCACCACTTCAAGCGGAGCAGGCGAGGGGCACAAATCTGGAAATGGACCAGTGAACAGCTCTTCAGAGTGTCCAAGTTTGGGATCAGTTGCTGTCTGACGACACTCAGCATGGTGGGAGGAACATCAGGGTGAGGAGGAGTATGCGGTCGAGACTCATGGCTACTAAGAGTTGACCGTGTGGAAGACAGACCGGAGGTGGTGGTGCCCAGGTAACTGGAAGTATTATCTGCTATCCAATTAATAACCTGTTCACACTGATCAGTTCGCAATACTGGTGTTGTTCTGTGCTTCCCTAGTAATTCAGTCAAGAAGTGGGAGCGAGAAGATGTGGCGGTTGGTTGTGGCACATTATCACCTTGGCCACGGCCCCGTCCTCTGCACGCACCATCACCAGAACGTCCACTTCCACGTCCCTTGCCACGCGCCTTGTCCATTGTAAAGTAAGTAAAATTACTTACACTCGCACTATCAATGGAAAAAGGGTAATAAAAAGTAGATTAGAACCGTGGAAGAGGAAAACCACAGTTCTATTTCTCTGGCCTACACCCGACTCTTTTAAACAATCTAAACAATCAGGGAGAAACTATTACTGTTTTTCTTTACGGAAAAAATACCAAAGGCTGAAAAATAGAGATTTTTTACCGTGGAAAGGCAAAACCACAGTTATTGTTTACTGGAGTATACCAGACAATTTTAAATAGATATATTTGCGGCTGAACAGTGAGCGACACACTCAAACTGTTTTTTTTAGATACAAATGGCCCAAAAGTGGATAATACAGAGGTTTGAACCGTGGAACTGCAAAACCACACTTCTGTTTTCTGGCCTACACCAGACTATTTTCAACAGATATATTTTTGTCTGAAAATTCAGGGAGACACTATTAGTTTTTTTTTACGGCAAAAAATACCAAAAGAAGGATAATACAGAGATTTGACTCATGGAACTGCAAAACCACACTTCTATTTCTCGGGCCTACACCAGACTATTTTCAACAGATATATTTGTGTCTGAACAATCAGGAGACACTATTACTGTTTTTCTTTACGGCAAAAAATGGCAAAAGCAGGATAATACAGAGGTTTGAACCGTGGAACTGCAAAACCACACTTCTGTTTTTTGGCCTACACCAGTCTATTTTCAAGAGATATATTTGTGTCTGAAAAATCAGGGAGACACTATTAGGTTTTTTTTAGGGCAAAAAATCCCAAAAGCAGGATAATAGAGATTTTTTACCGTGGAACAGCAAAACAACAGTTATAATTTACTGGTGTATACCAGACTTTTTTAAATATATATATTTGCGGCTGAACAGTGATCGACACACTCAAACTGTTTTTTTTTAGATACAAATGGCCCAAAAGTGGATAATACAGAGGTTTGAACCGTGGAACTGCAAAACCACACTTCTGTTTCTCTAGCCTACACCAGACTATTTTCAACAGATATATTTGTGTCTGAAAAATCAGAGCCACACTTTTTTTTTGTGGGGGGGTGGTTGGGAACACCAAAAGGTTAATAAGACGGGTATTTGTACAGTGTGAAGGAGGGAAAAAAAGAGGATTTAGATGAAAGAAAATTGATTTTTCCTGGCCCCCGAGACCTGGAGCTAAGTCCAGCAATTTCAGCAACAGGAGCACACAGGACTGTAATGCAGCTGGTATAACCACTGCGTCTCCTATACAGCCTGCCTGCCTGATATCTGGGATGGATATTAGTCCTGAGAAGGACTGTTTGTTTGATCTGGCAGCCTTTACAGACCCTACACTAACTATTTCGCAGTATATATCTCTCCCTAAATTAGCAGCGCTGTCCCTACACTGTCTGATCCCAGCCGTCTGTGTCCAAGATGGCGGCGCCCGGTTTTTATTACTCGAGGTGACGCTGTGCGGCCAGCCAATCAGTGTAATGCCCACAACCAACATGGCTGCGGCATTACCGTGACTGACTGGCAATCCCTGCATGTTCATTGGCTCTGTAAAGAGCGCCAAATATGCAGGGCGGAGACCCGAGCTCCCGCCCGAGTAAACCGGAAATGCTCGGTGCTCGCCGAACATCCCGAGTAGCGTGATACTCGGGCGAGTACCGAGCAGTGTCGAGCATGCTCGTTCAACACTAATTATAAATATTATATAACACATTCAGGTTCTTAAAGGGAATCTATCAGCAGGTTTTGGCACCTCATCTGAGAGCAGCCTGATGTAGGCAAATATACCCTGAATCCAACGATGCATCACTTAGATTACTGGATGCAGGGGTTCTGACACAATCAGATTTTATCGATTTAGCAATGCAGCAGAACTGAGAAAGCTACCCATGGCCACACCAGGCTCTGTATGTACTTATTTTATAGTATATGAAAATCAGCTGCACTCGTGGATATTATGAAAAGTGAAAAAACTTTATTCCAATTTATATATATTCACCACACCATTGATTAATATACATAATGGAATATAAAGCGATACGTCATGACGTTTCGACCAACTTAGAGGTCTTTTTCAAACATCGCTACAAGAGAAATGTATATGCATTACTATACAAGGAAAAACAAAGACAATTGCTATACAATATAATACATGATACTTAATAAAATATCTTTATACATATTTGCATATATAAATTACAAATTCTGAAATTCTTTCCAGCAAGAATGGATGAGAGACAGTGGGGTAGTAGATCAAAAAAGTGGAAACCTATTATACCCTGGTATCTCAGTGAGCAGTTGTGTATGGTGATTAACCAATAGGTATACTTGTGGCTAAGGTAGATATGCCAGGATTAAGTGCCTAGGAAAATGGAGGTAAACGCTCTGGTGGGTAATAGTGGGTTCAGAGGTACTGACCTATGGAGGCTCCTCAGTGAGGGTTTTTGTTTAGGGCGAATGGCAAATTCTTCCTTCAAATGGTAAGTTCTGTGGAAGATAGGCGCATAAATATGGTTTCATATATTATTTATGAAAGAGCCTCTAGGGCTACTGACCTTTCTGGGCAGTGGTGTGGTGATCTTGGTCCGTTTTGATGCTCTCTTTGCAGTGTGCTGTCATCGGTGTCAGTGGTGGTTATGAGCACAGGAGAATGGTTTCTTCCGGTGTGGTCACACCGGAAGTGAAAGCCCATACTGAGGCTTGAGCAGTGATGGTACGCACGCCTCAGGGAGGCTTGGTTGCGGTGCAATGTTTGCGCATGTGCACTAGGATAATAGCACGCTGGTGGCTAAGTGAGCGCTCCTGTGATCCAGACATTGTGTGGAGATATAATATGGAGATGTATGGGGCAATGAGATAATGCGTGAGTGAGTAACGATAGGTAGTTTTTGGGCAGATGAAAGCCATAAGGAACCAAGTGTGTGTTGATGTATTGATATTGGTATTTTTAGGGGAAGGAGGTCCTCCTCTATTAAAATGATGGTGGAATAGATCGGGAAAAGGATGGAAAAGAGGGGGGAAAGAGAGAATGTGTTGGGAAAAAGATTGGAACTGGCTAGGAGAGACTATTATAAGGACTGACCTGATTGGAATAACACTGAGTTAGTATAACAGGGTTGATTGTCTGGAGAATGAGAATAAATGACTAATATGGATAAAAACATTTATGATGAAAAATACTATAATGTGAAAAAATGAAAATGAATTTCAATGAAATAAAACAATGAATAAAATGTACATGAAAGAATGACAACATGGAAAAATGAAATGAAAAAAATGAATGAAATTAAAAAATAAATAAATAAAATTTAAAAAATTAATGGAAAGAATAGTTCCTCTCTGTGAATTTGTGTGTCATCTCGTCTAGGCAAATTGGTAGCAGATCCTTATTGGATACTATTCTGAAAATTTGTTCAAATTGAGAGTAGGGTAAGCTATTCTTTGTGGATTTTGGATGGCAACTCGTATAATGTAATAAGCTATTACAGTCCGTTGGTTTTGTGTGTGAGTCTGTACTCAGTTTACCTTTCTTATCCTTTTGAACCAGTGTATCCAAAAAGGAGATCCTACACCTGTCGTAATTAAGTGTGAATTGTAGTTCTTGTTGGATAGTCTTTAGATCACTAAAAAAGGTGTTAAGTGTTTCCGATGGGCCCGTCCAGATGCAAAACACGTCATCTATAAATCTAATCCAGCACTTAGAGTATCTGCTAAAGAGGTCACTTGTATAGACGTGCTGATGTTCAAATGCGTCCATGTAGCAGTTGGCGTATGCTGGTGCTACATTTGACCCCATGGCAGTCCCGCGTACCTGTAGGTAAAATTTGTTACCAAATAAAAAGTAATTCTCATTGAGAACTAATGTCAGAAGTTCCATATACAGAATCGTCCGGAAATTTCACTCAGGTTAGAGGTAGTCAACATGTCATTTACTGCTGTGAGACCTAATTCATGTTTAATTGATGTATATCGGGTTTTTACATCTAATGTTACAAGTATACTGTTTGGTGGAATGTCAGATAATCTTTTTATGATTTGAAGAAAGTTGCCTGTATCAAGGACAAAGGAATGTGAATTCTTGATTAGCGGGGTAAGCATTTTTTCTAGGAATACTGATAGGGAGGACAGGATAGAGTCTGTGGAGGCTATGATCGGGCGGCCATGGGGGATCATCAAGGACTTGTGAATCTTTAGTAATATATAAAAGACTGGAGTTAATGGTTGGATATTGGTTAAAAAGGTTGCCGTTTTTTGATCAATGGTGTTGAGTGAAAAGTGTCTGGCGATAACCTCATTGATTTTTCTTTTAATGTTCAAAACTGGGTCCTGTGTGATTTCTCTGTATGTTGTCGTGTTCAAGAGTTGACGTGTGATCTCGCCCAGGTAGTTGGTATGGTCCATAATTACTATGGCTTCCCCTTTGTCAGCTGGTTTAATAGTGATTGCCTTGTTGTTTTTAACCGGTTCCCGACCGCCCACTGTAGATAAACGTCAGCGCTGCCTGGGCTCTGTGCAGCGCCAACGTTTAAAAACGGTGGGTGGTCCCACAGCGCTCAGGACCCCCAGGGTAAGTAAGTATCGCTGTAAACGTACTGACCCGAAGAATAACGCTGCCTGATCACTTTTACCACACGCAGAACGGCATAAAAAAAACCCTCAAAAAACAATTCCTGAATTGTTGTTTTTTGTTAATTTTACCTCCCAAAAAACGGAATAGAAAGCGATCAAAACACGTCACGTACCCCAAAATGGTACCAATAAAAATGTCAACTCGTCCCGCAAAAAACAAGCTGTCACATAACTCTGTCGACCGAAATATGGAAAAATTATAGCTCTCAAAATATGGCGATGCAAAAACTAGATTTTGCAAAAAAAAGCGTCTTAGTGTGTGACAGCTGTCAGTCATAAAAACCCGATATAAATCTGGTATCTCTGTAATCGCACCGACCCGAAGAATAAAGTAATCTAATCAGTTATATCACATGAGGAACGGCGTAAAAAATAAATAAAACCAATTCTTCACCTGCTACTGATTTGTTTATTATGTCTCCCAAACATCGCGGTAAGGCTCTGCCCACATTTATCCTGCGCTCTGCGCTAAGCGCTTACACCAGAGTTTCCGTGTAAATCTCTGAAATACGTGATTCAGACGGAATCCATGACGGAAGATTCCCTGTAATGAGGCAGATATAGGCCACTGTGGATGCCGTCTGGCCTGTGATCCCACGGTGTCAGACTTTTTAGGCGTGCATAAAAGTGCGGTTGGCCACAGTTTTGTGCACTTCTGAAAAAAAGGACACCGCTAAACAGAGGCCAGACGGAGTCCAGAGTAACTCTGCTGCCTCATTACAGTGAATGGATCCCGCAGGGGTTTCATCTGAATTACATCATTTGGAAATTTAGATGGAAACCCCGATGTAAGTGCTCAGCCTAGAGCGCCAGATAAATGTTACGTAAAATGTTCCCAATAAAAGCTTCAACTCAGTCCTCAAAAAAAGCTGGTCCCCACTCAGGTCCGTCATCTGTTAAAAATATAAGGGACTTCCAAGTTACTGGTAGCAGAAAGGCTCTGGAAAAGCAAAATGGCCCTTGCCCCCCAAAAGAAATTCAGAAAATTTTGTGCTCCCAAATCCAAATGCCTATTCTACAATAATTTGTTCTCCAATTGTCAAATAGCACTCCGTCCCCCCCAGATCTCGCCGTATGGATGAGCGGTATGATACAGCCACATATGGGGTATTGCCACTTTTAGAAGAAATTGTGTGACACATTTTGGCACCTTTTTTATCCATTGCCCTGTGTGAAAATGTAAAATCTGAGGGTAAAACATTTTTTTGTGGTAAAAATATAATTATGCTTTTTTCACTACCCAATGGTATAAATTTAAAAATTAAAAAATACTCACTACTTCCCTAGATGAATTCCATGAGAGGTGTAGTTTACAAAATGGGGTCACTTGTGGGTTTTTTTGCTGTTTCAGCATGTCAGCGACTCTTCAAATGTGACATGGTGTCTGCAACCTATCCCAGCCAACATAGCGCTCCTTTCTCTTCCAAACCCTGCCGTACACCAAAGCAGTGGTTTTCCCCCACATATGGGGTATCATCGTACTCAGGAGAAATTGCACAACAAATTTCATGGTGCAATTTCTCCTGTTACCCTTATGATAATGCAAAATTAGGGAATGAAAAACATTTTTTGTGGAAAAAATGTGAAAATTTTATTTTTACGGCTCAATATTATAAACTTCTGTGAAGCAGCTGGGGGTGCAAGGTGCTCACCACACATCTAGATAAGTTCCCTAAGTGGTCTAGTTTCCAAAATGGTGTCACTTGTGGGCGGTTTCCACTGTTTAGGCACATCAGGGGCTCCCCAAATGCAATATGGCGTCCGCTAATTATTCAAACAAATTTTACATTCAAAAAGTCAAATGGCGCTCCTTCCCCTTCAAACCCTGCCGTGCGCCCAAACAGTGGTTTGCCTCCACATATGGGGTATCAGCGTGTTCAGGAGAAATTGCACAACAAATTTCATGGTGCAATTTATCCTATTACCCTTATGACAATGCAAAATTAAGGGATGAAAAACGTTTTTGTGGGAAAAATGTGAAAATTTTATTTTTACAGCTCAATATTATAAACTTCTGTGAAGCACCTTGGGGTTCAAGGTGCTCACCACACATCTAGATAAGTTCCCTGAGAGGTCTAGTTTCCAAAATGGTGTCACTTGTGGGGGGTTTCCACTGTTTAGGAACATCAGGAGCTCTCCAAACGCAACATGGCATCTGCTAATTATTCAAACAAATTTTACATTCAAAAAGTCTAATGGCGCTCCTTCCCTACCGAACCCTGCAGTGCGCCCAAACAGTGGTTTTCCCTCACATATGGGGTATAAGCGCGCTCAAGAGAAATTGCACAAAAAATTTTGGGGTCTATTTTTTCCTGATACCCCTGCGAAAATAAAAAAAATTGGGTCTAAAGTAACATTTTTGTGAAAAAAGTTAAATGTTAATTTTTTTCTTCCACATTCCAAAAATTCCTGAAGGGTTAATAAAGTTCTTGAATGTGGTTTTGAGCACCTTGAGGGGTGCAGTTTTTAGAATGGTGTAACTTTTGGGTATTTTCTGTCATAAAGACCCCTCAAAGTGACTTCAAATATGATGTGGTCCCTAAAAAAATGTTTTTGTAAATTTTGTTGGAAAAATGAGAAATCGCTGGTCAACTTTAAACCCTTATAGCTTCCTAACAAAAAAAATTTTGGTTCCAAAATTGTGCTGATGTAAAGTAGACATGTGGGAAATGTTATTTATTAACTATTTTGTGTGACATATCTCTCTGATTTAAGGGCATGAAAATTCAAAGTTTGAAAATTGCAAAATTTTCAAAATTTTCGCCAAATTTCCGATTTTTTCACAAATAATCGCAAGAGATATCGAAGAAATTTTACCACTATCATGAAGTACAATATGTCACGAAAAAACAGTCTCAGAATCAGGGGGATCCGTTGAAGCGTTCCAGAGTAATTACTTCATAAATTGACAGTGGTCAGAATTGAAAAAATTGGCCGGGTCACGAAGGCAAAAACAGGCTCTGGCGCGAAGTGGTTAAGTGAGTCTATGGCCTATTTTAGTTATGTTGTTGCTAGTAGGGAAAGAGCCTCTCTCATACTGTGTTAAAAAATTGCTAATGTCCCTTTGTATTAAGTTAATGCATGCCTCTGCTGCATGGTATGTTTGTGGAGGATTAAAGGTACTTGTGTTGGGAAATCCTAATTGTGTGATGGATAAGTCCGGTGCAGAAACGCCCTCGGAGAGAGGAGCTCTGTTCCAAGTTGTATCAGCTGCAGTCCAAAGTGGGTCTTCAGTCTCACTCTGCGGTAAAAGCGCTGGAGATCTTGTTCCACTCTAAAGCGGTCGCAGGGTGGACTGGGGCAGAAGGAAAGTCCATGACGAAGTACTGTGAGTTTGGAGGGGCATAAAGTATATGAAGAGATATTTATCACCATGTTTGGGTTATTTTCTGTGTAGACATGTAGACTGTTCGTTCCACCTGTAGACCCTGTTTTCGTGGTAATCTTCTGAATCCCTTTGAAATTTGATTCTCTTTCTTTCCTGGAGTGTGATCCGATGCTCTTCAATATTCATCGTCACTTATCCACTTTTGCTTTCAGTGATTCCCATTCGTTTTTACACAGTGAGCTACTTATCACTAGCAAGCATACGCTGATGTAGTTGATGTAGTCCAGGCAATGATAATCACAAGGTGATAAAACCTTCAGAATAGGTAAATAACAGCACAGAGCTTGACATGTGACACATTGTTAAATTCTGTATGTTAAACCCTACCTAGTGATGTCCTCAGATTACATAGCAAAAGCCTGTTAACAGATTCCCTTTAATGTGTCTCATTTAGTGTTGAGCGATACCTTCCGATATCAGGAAATATCGTATCGGATTGGATCGGGCCGATACCCAAAAAGTATCGGATATCGCCGATTCCGATACCGGAAACCAATGCAAGTCAATGGGACACAAATATCGGAATGAAAATAAACCCTTTCTTTCCTTGTAGGTTAATTCTACATGAAGTAAAACAACTAAGAATAATGTAGAATGACATGAAAAGCCGGCAATTCATCAGCGCATACACCGGTACCCGACAATTTACAACAGAAAGAATAGAGCATCACACATAGATTAGGTAGATAGAACCATGTCAGTCACATATATATGAAGTACAGTGACAGTGTTGCTTACAGAACTTGTCATTTAGTGTAAAGGATTTATTTAAAAAAATATTAGTGTTTTCGTGCACCGTCTCTTTAAAAAAGCCGGCCGGCAATTCAGCATCTGTACCCGACAATTTATAACAGACAGAATAGAGCTTCACACATAGATTAGATAGATAGAAACATGTCAGTCACATATATATGAAGTACAGTGACAGTGTTGCTTACTGTACTTGTCATTTAGTGTAAAGGATTTATTTAAAAAAATATTAGTGTTTTCGTGCACCGTCTCTTTAAAAAAGCCGGCCGGCAATTCAGCATCTGTACCCGACAATTTAGAATAGAAGGAATAGAGAATCACACATAGATTAGATAGATAGAAACATGTCAGTCACATATATATGAAGTACAGTGACAGTGTTGCTTACTGTACTTGTCATTTAGTGTAAAGGATTTATTAAAAAAAATATTAGTGTTTTCGTGCACCGTCTCTTTAAAAAAGCCGGCCAGCAATTCAGCATCGGTACCCGACAATTTAGAATAGAAGGAATAGAGAATCACACATAGATTAGATAGATAGAAACATGTCAGTCACATATATATGAAGTACAGTGACAGTGCTGATTACTGTACTTGTCATTTAGTGTAAAGGATTTATTTAAAAAAATAATAGTGTTTTCATGCACCGTCTCTTTAAGAAAGCCGGCCGGCAATTCAGCAGCGGTACCCGACAATTTAGAATAGAAGGAATAGAGAATCACACATAGATTAGATAGATAGAAACATGTCAGTCACATATATATGAAGTACAGTGACAGTGTTGATTACTATACTTGTCATTTAGTGTTAAAATAAAGGATTTATTTTAAAAAAAATTGGCGTGGGGTTCCCCTTAATTTTAGGCTCTAGCGGAGGTTAAGCAGACAGCTGGGGCAAATGTTTGAAGCCTGGGAAGGGGGTAATACCCACGGAGCTTCCCAGGCTACTAATATCAGCCCACAGCTGAATACCTAGCCTTTACTAGCTATTAAAATGGGGGAACCCCCCCAAAAAAATAACGTGGGGTCCCCCCTAATTTAATAGCTAGCAAAGGCTAGGCAGACAGCTGGGGGCTGATTTTAATAGCCCAGGAAGGGTGCCATGAATATTGGCCCCCTCCCAGGCTAGAAACACCAGCCGTCAGCCGCCCCAGAAATGGCGCATCCATAGGATGGGGTAATAGGGCTGGGGTTGATGTCAGCTTATAATGCCAGCTGACATCAAGCCCAGATGAGTTTTGGAGAGGCGTCTATAAGACACCCCCATTACTAACCCCATAGTCAAAGTTAAAGAAAAACACAAACACCCAGAATAAAGTCCTTTAATTGAAATAAACACACAATTCTTAATTGTTCTAAATTAAACCATACTTACAGTCACGCCCATTCCAGCTGAAGCCAACGATCTCCTGCAATAAAAGAAAAATAATAAAGCAACCTCATCCTTACCTTTCCATGGTTCCCACGACAGCTTCAGCTCTGCTACATCGAGATGACAGGCTGGACCGCAGCAGAACGCTGCCATCCAGCCTGTCATCCCGCAGACACTGAGAAGCGCAGGCTTGCTTGCACTCCTCAGTGTCTGGCTGTGACGGCATAAAGATGAGCCGAGGTCATGTCCAATGAACTCAGCTCACCTCATGCACGTCACTGACAGCGTGGGAAAATTCTCACGCTGAAGCGCTGAGTGCAGGAGAATTTTCCCACGCTGTCAGTGACGTGCATGAGGTGAGCTCATGTCCAATGAACTCAGCTCACCTCATGCACGTCACTGACAGCATGGGAAAATTCTCCTGCACTCAGCGCTTCAGCGTGAGAATTCTCCCACGCTGTCAGTGACATACATGAGGTGAGGTCATGTCCAATGAACTCAGCTCACCTCATGCACGTCACTGACAGCGTGGGAAAATTCTCACGCTGAAGCGCTGAGTGCAGGAGAATTTTCCCACGCTGTCAGTGACGTGCATGAGGTGAGCTGAATTCATTGGACATGACCTCACCTCATGCACGTCACTGACAGCGTGGGAAAATTCTCCTGCACTCAGCGCTTCAGCGTGAGAATTTTCCCACGCTGTCAGTGACGTGCATGAGGTGAGCTGAGTTCATTGGACATGACCTCGGCTCATCTTTATGCCGTCACAGCCAGACACTGAGGAGCGCAAGTATGCCTGCGCTTCTCAGTGTCTGCGGGATGACAGGCTGGATGGCAGCGTTCTGCTGCGGTCCAGCCTGTCATCTCGATGTAGCAGAGCTGAAGCTGTCGTGGGAGCCATGGAAATGTAAGGATGAGGTTGCTTTATTATTTTACTTTTATTGCAGGAGATCGTTGGCTTCAGCTGGAATGGGCGTGACTGTAAGTATGGTTTAATTTAGAACAATAAAGAATTGTGTGTTTATTTCAATTAAAGGACTTTTTTCTGGGTGTTGTGTTTTTTTAAATACTTTACTAGAAATTCATGGTGGTCATGTCTAATATTGGCGTGACCCCATGAATTTTGGGCTTAGGGCCAGCTGATAATGCCAAGCTGGCCCTAACCCCTTTATTACCCAGTGAGCCACCGCATCAGGGCCCTGGATGAGTTGGGTACAGCGCCAGAAGATGGCGCTTCTATGAACGCGCCATTTTCCGGGGTGGCTGCGGACTCCAGTTTGCAGCGGGGGTGGCCCAGAAAGCTTGGGTCTCCCTGCGCTGCGGATTCCAGCCCCCAGCTGCCTAGTTGTACCTGGCTGGACACAAAAACAGGGCGAAGCCCCACGTCAATTTTCTTTAAATTATTTCATGAAATAATTAAGAAAAAAGGGCTTCCCTATATTGTTGTGTCCGGCCAGGTACAAATAGGCAGCTGGTGGTTGGGGGCAGCGCGTTCCTGCCTGCTGCACCTGACTGGACACAAATATAGTGCGAAGCCCCACGTCAATTTTTTTTTAATTATTTCATGAATTTCCTGAAATAATTTAAAAAAATTGAAGTGGGGCTTCGCACTATATTTGTGTCCAGCCAGGTACAGCAGGCAGGAATGGGCTGCCCCCAACCACCAGCTGCCTATTTGTACCTGGCCGGACACAACAATATAGGGAAGGCCTTTTTTTCTTAATTATTTCATGAATTTCATGAAATAATTAAAAAAAATTGAAGTGGGGCTTCGCACTATATTTGTGTCCAGCCAGGTACAGCAGGCAGGAACGGGCTGCCCCCAACCACCAGCTGACTATTTGTACCTGGCCGGACACAACAATATAGGGAAGCCCTTTTTTTCTTAATTATTTCATGAATTTCATGAAATAATTAAAAAAAAAATACCTGGGGCTTCGCCCTATTTTTGTGTCCAGGCAGGTACAACTAGGCAGCTGGGGGATGGAATCTGCAGCGCAGGGAGGCCCAAGCTTTCTGGGCCCCCCCCCCGCTGCAAATCGCAGTCCGCAGCCACCCCGGAAAATGGCGCGTTCATAGAAGCGCCATCTTCTGGCGCTGTACCCAACTCATCCATGGCCCTGGTGCGGTGGCTCACTGGGTAATAAAGGGGTTAGGGCCAGCTTGGTATTATCAGCTGGCCCCAAGCCCAAAATTCATGGGGTCACGCCAGTATTAGACATGACCGCCATGAATTTCTAGTAAAGTATTTAAAAAAAACACAACACCCAGAATAAAGTCCTTTAATTGAAATAAACACACAATTCTTTATTGTTCTAAATTAAACCATACTTACCATCACGCCCATTCCAGCTGAAGCCAACGATCTCCTGCAATAAAAGAAAAATAATAAAGCAACCTCATCCTTACCTTTCCATGGTTCCCACGACAGCTTCAGCTCTGCTACATCGAGATGACAGGCTGGACCGCAGCAGAACGCTGCCATCCAGCCTGTCATCCCGCAGACACTGAGAAGCGCAGGCATGCTTGTGCTCCTCAGTGTCTGACTGTGACGGCATCCAGATGAGCCGAGGTCATGTCCAATGAACTCGGCTCACCTCATGCACGTCACTGACAGCGTGGGAAAATTCTCCTGCACTCAGCGCTTCAGCGTGAGAATTCTCCCACGCTGTCAGTGACGTGCATGAGGTGAGCTGAGTTCATTGGACATGACCTCGGCTCATCTTTATGCCGTCACAGAGAGACAATGTGGAGCGCAAGCAAGCCTGCTCTTCTCAGTGTCCGCGGGATGACAGGCTGGATGGCAGCGTTCTGCTGCGGTCCAGCCTGTCATCTCGATGTAGCAGAGCTGGAGCTGTCGTGGGAACCATGGAAAGGTAAGGATGAGGTTGCTTTATTATTTTATTTTTATTACAGGAGATCGTTGGCTTCAGCTACAATGGGCGTGACGGTAAGTATGGTTTAATTTAGAACAATAAAGAATTGTGTCTTTATTTCAATTAAAGGACTTTATTCTGGGTGTTTGTGTTTTTTTTAACTTTGACTATGGGGTTAGTAATGGGGGTGTCTTATAGACGCCTCTTCATTACTAACCTGGGCTTGATGTCAGCTGGCATTATAAGCTGACATCAACCCCAGCCCTATTACCCCCTGCCACCGCACCAGGGCAGCGTGGAAGAGCGAGGCTAAGTGCCAGAATTGGCGCATCCTATGAATGCGCCATTTCTGGGGCGGCTGACGGCTGGTGTTTCTAGCCTGGGAGGGGGCCAATATTCATGGCTCCCTTCCTGGGCTATTAATATCAGCCCCCAGCTGTCTGCCTAGCCTTTGCTAGCTATTAAATTAGGGGGGACCCCACGTCATTTTTTTGGGGGGGGTCCCCCATTTTAATAGCTAGTAAAGGCTATGTATTCAGCTGGGGGCTGATATTAGTAGCATGGGAAGCTCCGTGGGTATTACCCCCTTCCCAGGCTTCAAACATCTGCCCCAGCTGTCTGCTTAACCTCCGCTAGAGCCTAAAATTAAGGGGAACCCCACGCCAATTTTTTTAATAATAAATCCTTTATTTTAATACTAAATGACAAGTACAGTAACCAACACTATCACTGTACTTCATATATATGTGACTGACATGTTTCTATCTATCTAATCTATGTGTGAAGCTCTATTCTGTCTGTTATAAATTGTCGGGTACAGATGCTGAATTGCCGGCCGGCTTTCTTAAAGAGACGGTGCATGAAAACACTATTATTTTTTTTAATAAATCCTTTACACTAAATGACAAGTACAGTAAGCAACACTGTCACTGTACTTCATATATATGTGACTGACATGTTTCTATCTATCTAATCTATGTGTGATTCTCTATTCCTTCTATTCTAAATTGTCGGGTACCGCTGCTGAATTGCCGGCCGGCTTTTTTAAAGAGACGGTGCATGAAAACACTATTATTTTTTTTGATAAATCCTTTACGCTAAATGACAAGTACAGTAAGCAACACTATCACTGTACTTCTTATATGTGTGACTGACATGTTTCTATCTATCTAATCTATGTGTGATGCTCTATTCTTTCTGTTCTAAATTGTCGGGTACCGGTGTATGCCGCTGCTGAATTGCCGGCTTTTCATGTTTCACTGTGAGCACTGTTCCCATCGATTTGGGCAATCACTGTAATGCCACAACCTCCATGGCTGTGGCATTACAGTGAGTGGCAGACAATCCCTGCATGATTGGTGCTCTAAATAGCGCCAGACATGCAGGACACGCTTTTGGTGCACGAACAGTTATCGAACATAACCTCGAACAGCCGAATTTTTTGCAAATCGTTCGGGTTCGTCGAACAACTCGAACACCGCCCAAAACAGCTCGAATTTGAGATTGGCGAACAGTTCTAGTCGAACACCGCTCATCTCTAGTCATGTCTAATATTGGCGTGACCCCATGAATTTCGGGCTTAGGGCCAGCTGATAATGCCAAGCTGGCCTTAACCCCTTTATTACCCAGTGAGCCACCGCACCAGGACCCTGGATGAGTTGGGTACAGCGCCAGAAGATGGCGCTTCTATGAACGCGCCATTTTCCGGGGCGGTTGCGGACTGCAATTTGCAGCGGGTGGGGCCCAGAAAGCTTGGGTCTCCCTGTGCTGCAGATTCCAGCCCCCAGCTGCCTAGTTGTACCTGGCTGGACACAAAAATAGGGCGAAGCTCCACGTATTTTTTTTTTAAATTCATGAAATTCATGGAATATTTAAGAAAAAAAGGGCTTCCCTATATTGTTGTGTCCGGCTAGGTACAAATAGGCTGCTGGTGGTTGGGGGCAGCCCGTTCCTGCCTGCTGTACCTGACTGGACACAAATATAGGGCGAAGCCAGCGCACACCCGCACAAACATCGCACAGACACCCCGCACACACACGCAGACATCGCACACACACCCCGCACACACATGCACAGACACCCACACACACACTAATCATGACCGGTCTGATGGTCTGGGAGGTGAGGCTGACCTGTGCGGCCATAGGAAAGTTCATGTGAGTTCATGCAGTCAAGCATGAACTCACATGAACCCTCTGAGGGCACCGCGGCGACTTCAAATGAACAGCTGATCGGCATCAGCTGATACCTCAGCTGTTCATTTGAAATAACCGGCGGGAAAGCGCAGCACAGAACGGGAAAGCCGGCGGTGAAGTCTTTTCACTGCCGGCTTCCCCGCCCGGGTCCTTCGCTCCCCGCTCCTTTGTGCTGCACTCCCCGCCCGGTCTTAACTTACGATCGGGATGGGAGGTGGCGAGGGGAGCGGAGAATCGGGGTGGGAGGCTGCGGGGAAGCAGTATGGGGATGTGTGATTGTTTAAAAGCCGGCGGCTTTTTACCGCGCGACGGCTTTTAAACAATCAGGAGAATTCTCCCCCGCTGGGATGGCATTCTGATGACAGGCTGGATCGCGCTGCCATCCAGCTTGTCATCCTTCACAGACACTGCAGAGCGCAGGCATTATGGGAACTTCCGATTCCGGTATTCGATATTGTAAAAGTATCGGAATTAAGTATCGGAATTCCGATACCGCGAATATCGGCCGATACCCGATATTTCAGTATCGGAATGCTCAACACTAGTCTCATTTCAATGTACAAAGAGCTGTAGCAATAGATATTTCTATTTTGCTAGTCATGATTATTTTCAGGGATATTTACACTGCAGTACTGGTTTTCCAGACTGCATAGATCAGGGGTCACAAACTCAGGTGGGTAAATGGGCTGCACATAGAAAAAAATTAAAGTTGACTGGACAAGATAACATTTTCAATATTTTTTTCTATGACTTTTTTGATCACTTTTTTTCCCTTTTTTGCATGTGAGTATAATGAAAAAGCTACATTTCTTATTTATTTTTTATGGTGTATATCATATGGGTTGTGAATTTGTGATACATTTTTATACCTTTAATTTTTTGTTAGTATCTATATGGAACTTTATATTTTACTTGTTTGATCACTGATCTAACATCCTGCAATACTTCAGTACTGCAGGATATTAAATCTGACAGTTTTACATTGAAATGTCACCCTGCTTATTACAGGGCATTACAGGCCACCATAGCTGGTTGACCTGAAGGCCATCACTTGGCCTCGGGTTGCCATGGCAACTACCGACACCCCATTATTGTGGGCTGCTGATAGGATAAAAAAGAGAGCGCTTTCCTTCAAATAACCATTTAAATACAGTTGTCACTATTGACAATTGTATCCAAGGGGTTAGATTGTTGTATATACCAATATCATGGCCTTTGCAGCAGAGTATCAGTTATGATACCTGCTTATGATAGTTCCAGCTCTGCTTGTGAGTCAGTGTCATCATCGCACCATACATGTACGGTGGTTTGTGGGAAGTCTCCTCCTACTGTGCAATGCATTTACCTGGGATGTTGGGAGGGGGGTTAAAAATTATATCTATATACTGTATACCTGGTGCATATCATGGTGTATAAACTAGTAGCGAAACACAGATTTGCGCTGTAATTGTTAACCCCTTTACCCCCGAGGGTTACAATTCTGACCACTGTCACTTTATGAGCTAATTACTCTGGAATGCTTCAACGGATCCCCCTGATTCTGAGATTGTTTTTTCGTAACATATTGTACTTCATGATTGTGGTAAAATTTATTTGATATCACTTGCGTTTATTTGTGAAAAAAATGGAAATTTGGCGAAAAGTTAGAAAATTTAGCAATTTTCAAAATTTGAATTTTTATGCTCTTAAATCAGAGAGATATGTTACACAAAATAGTTAAAAAATAACATTTCCCACATGTCTACTTTACATCAGCACAATTTTGGAACCAAAATTTTTTTTTATTGGGGCGCTATAAGGGTTAAAAGTTGACCAGCGATTTCTAATTTTTCCAAAAAAATTTACAAAACCATTTTTTTAGGGACCACATCATATTTAAAGTCACTTTGAGAGGTCTTTATGATAGAAAATACCCAAAAGTGACACCATTCTAAAAACTGCACCCCTCAAGGTGCTCAAAACCACATTCAACAACTTTATTAACCCTTCAGGTGCTTCACAGGAATTTTTGGAATGTGGAAGAAAAAAATGAACATTTAACTTTTTTCACAAAAATGTTACTTTAGACCCAATTTTTTTTATTTTTTGCAGGGGTAACAGGAAAAAATGGACCACTAAATTTGTTGTGCAATTTATCCTGAGTAAGCAGATACCCCATATGTGGGGGAAAACCACTGTTTGGGTGCACGGCAGGGTTCGGAAGGGAAGGAGCGCCATTTGACTTTTTGAATGTAAAATTTGCTTGAATAATTAGCGGACGCCTTGTTGCGTTTGGAGAGGCCCTGATGTGCCTAAACAGTGGAAACCCCCCACAAGTGACACCATTTTGGAAACTAGACCCCCCAGAGAACTTATCTAGATGTGTGGTGAGCACCTTGAACCCCCAGGTGCTTCACAGAAGTTTATAACATTGAGCCGTAAAAATAAAATTTTCACATTTTTCCCACAAAAATGTTTTTCAGCCCCCACTTTTGCATTTTCATAAGGGTAACAGGAGAAATTGCACCATGCAGTTTGTTTTTCAATTTCTCCTGAGTAAGCAGATACCCCATATGTGGGGGAAAACCACTGTTTGGGCGCACGGCAGGGTTCGGAAGTGAAGGAGCGCCATTTGACTTTTTGAATGTAAAATTTGCTTGAATAATTAGCGGACGCCATGTTGTATTTGGGGAGCCCCTGATGTGCCTAAAGAGTGGAAACCCCCCACAAGTGACACCATTTTGGAAACTAGACCCTTCAGGGAACTTATCTAGATGTGTGGTGAGCACATTGAACCCCCAGGTGCTTCACAGAAGTTTATAACTTTGAGCCGTAAAAATAAAATTTTCACATTTTTCCCACAAAAATGTTTTTCAGCCCCCACTTTTGCATTTTCATAAGGGTAACAGGAGAAATTGCACCATGCAGTTTGTTGTTCAATTTCTCCTGAGTAAGCAGATACCCCATATTTGGGGGAAAACCACTGTTTGGGTGCACGGCAGGGTTCGGAAGTGAAGGAGCGCCATTTGACTTTTTGAATGTAAAATTTGCTTGAATAATTTGCGGATGTGCCCCTGATGTGCCTAAACAGTGGAAACCCCCACAAGTGACACCATTTTGGAAACTAGACCCCTCAGGGAACTTATGTAGATGTGTGGTGAGCACCCTGAACCCCCAAGTCCTTTACAGAAGTTTATAACATGGAGCTGTGAAAATAAAAAAATCAAACTTTTTCCACAACAATGATGTTTTAGCCCCAATTTTTTTATTTTCACAAGGGTAAGAGGAGAAAATGGACCCCAAAAACTGTTGTGCAATTTCTCCTGAGTACGCCAATACCCCATATGTGGGGAAAACACAGTGTTTGGGCGCACGGCAGAGTTCAGAAGGGAAGTAGCACTGTGTGACTTTTTGAACGCAAAATTGGCTGGAATCGAGAGCGGACGCCATGTCGCGTTTGAAGAGCCCCTGGTGTGCCTAAATGGTTGAAACCCCCCACAAGTGTCCCCATTTTGGAAACTACACCCCTCAAGGATTTTATCAAGGGTTATAGTGAACATTTTAAACCCAGAGGTACGACACAGAATTTGATGACATTAGGTCATCATATTGAATAAGTTGTCATTAGTCTTGAGCGCAAGTGCTCGCTACTTGAGTTTACATCGGGTACTCAGGTATGCACCATGTATGACGGATGCTCAAGTGAAATGCTCGAGTCCCCGCCCACATGTTTCACGGTTATTAAATACCCCAAGAAAAACATGCGGGGATCGCTCGAGCATGGCAGGCAATCAATCCCCGCGAGTTTTTTTTGGCTGCGAAGCATATGGGGCGGAGACTCGAGCACCCGCGATACTTAATGCATACCCGAGCACCCGATGCAAACTCAAGTAGCGAGCACTTGCGTTCAACACTAGTTGCCATGTCGTCATTTTTTTTTTCATAAAAAACAACAACCCTACCCCTACCCTAGCGCAACCCTGACCCCAACCCTAACATTAGCACAACCCTAACCCCAACCCCAGCCCTAGCGTTTATTTTTTACGCCGATCCTCGTGTGGTATAAGTGATGAGATTACTTTATTCTTTGGGTCGATGCGACTACAGAGATACCAGAATCATATCGGGTTTTTATGACTGACAGCTGTCACACACTAAAAGACACATATTTTGTAAAATCTAGTCTTTGCATCGCCATATTTTGAGAGCTATAATTTTTCCATATTTTGGCCGACAGAGTCATGTGATGGCTTGTTTTTTGCGGGACAAGTTGACGTTTTTATTGGTGCCATTTTCAGGCACGTGACATTTTTTGATCACTTTCTAGTCCAGCTTTTGTGAGGCAGAATAAACAAAAACCAAGAATTCAGGAATTGTTTTTTTTATTATTTTTTTATTCTACTCCGCGTGTGGTAAAATTGATAAGGTAGCTTTATTCTTCGGGTCAGTACGTTTACAGTGGTACCACATTTATATCGTTTTTCTATGTTTTGGCGCTTTTACACAATAAAAGCCATTTTATAAAAAAAATATTTTTTTTGCATCGCTTTATTCTGAGAGCTATAACTTTTTGATTTTTCGGATGATGGAGCTGTATGGTGGCTTGTTTTTTGCGGAACAAGGTGATGTTTTCAGCGATACCATTTTTATTTATATTCGTCTTTTTGATCGCGTGTTATTCCATTTTTTGTTTGGCGGAATGATGATAAAGCATTGTTTTTTGCTTTGTTTTTTATTTTATTTTTTTACCGTGTTCACTGAAGGGGTTAACTAGTGGGACAGTTTTATAGGTCGGGTCGTTCCGGACGCGGCAATACCAAATATGTGTACTTTTATTGTTTTGTTTTTTTTCATAATATTTATTGATGGGTACATTATATTTTTATTTTTGGTGGATTATTTTTTTAATTTTTTTAAATATTTTTACTATTTTTTTTATTTATTTTTTTCACTTTCTGAGAGTTTTTACACTTTTTTACTTTGTCCCACTCTGGGACTTTCACTTTTTTTATTCTGATCGCCTGCATAGCATAGGGATGGAGGATCATCCCTGTGCTATGCAGGCAGTCAGTGCTGCACAGCGAGACGATTGTTTGCTCATGCACTGCGCATGAGCAAACAATTTTCCTGCAGTCTGGTGACCCGGATGTTGTCATGACGACATCGGGTCGTCATGGCAACACCCGGGAAGCCGCGGCAGACAGCGCTGGAGGCCGGAAGAGGAGGTGAGTATTGCGGTCACCTCCCCTTAGCCACCGCAATGCTGCGATCGACTTCGATCGCAGCATTGCAGGGGTTAATGTGCCGGGAGCGGTGCGGGACTGCTCCCTGCACATAGTACCGGATGTCAGCTGTGACAATCAGCTGACACCCAGCGGCGATCGCGCCCGCACAGTCTGTGTGCGCGCGTGATCGCCATGACGTACTAATACGGGTCAGGCTCTTAAGTCCCAGGGTACAGACGCATATTAATACGTCATGGGCTGTAAATGGGTTAAAGTCATACAGCCAGCATTTCTTTTGTTTATAGGGACTCTGTCAGCACAGAATGACTGTTCAAACTTAGTCCCGCCGCCCGGTGCTTCATGGCGGGCCAAACATTTATATACACCTTCCCACCTATTTGTTTTCCCTTTATCTCCATACTCGTCCCTTATTTGATTGACGGCTCTGGTTTCATAGGGCCAGAGAAGAGATGGATGGAAAACAAGCAGGTGGGAAGGTGTGTATAAATGATTGGCCCCACCATGGAGCACCTAGCACCGGCACTTAGTTGAATAGTCATTCTGTGCTGTCAGAGTCAATTTAATAATAGGACTGTAAGCTTTAGATTTCAAGAAACTTTTTGCACCACATCTTCCTATTTTAATAATTGTAACTATTAATTTCATGGAATCGGAGTCTAAACATTCAGCATTACTTTGAAATATGCGTGTCACGGGTATGTCAGGTGAGACAGACAGTCGTTCTGGATCCAGCTGTAGAAGGTCATTGCACTTGACTCTGCAGACACCATCTTGCTGGATGTTTAAATACTTTCAGTCTCTCCAGAGAGTCGCCGGTGATAGCTCTATTTTCCTCTGTCCAGGCTTGAAGTACTAGTAGTCGGCTAGTGTCTTCTTGGAGTTCCCTTGGAGGAGAGTTGGCGTGCTCTCTCTGGTGTCTTCTCAAGTGTATTCCCTTGTCTGTTTACCTGTTTTTCTTTAGTTGCAGTGGGGGCTGACTAGTGCTCACCCCATCCTTTCCCTATCTAGGGTGTTGTCAGATCTGCCTAGGGGTCTCCACTACCCCTTTTCCTAGTGCTTGAGTTCCCCCCCTTCGTCCTGTTGTTGTGCACTTATTTTTTTCTCTCACCTTGTGTGACATTATCACCGGCCGTACATATATATAAAAAAAAACTGACACGTGTTTTTTTTTTTTATTGGTGTTTTTTTTTTCCTCCTCTGGTTCATGGATCCAGTATCTGTACTAGCAGAACATCTGTGGAGGTTGTTACTAGTGGTGACTGACCTTCAATCTGAGGCTCAGCAACGGTAGCTTCTGCAGACTCTTATTGTTGGGGACTCTGATGGTAGGCCGGACCAGCTAGAACCCAAAGATAGGTTTTCTGGAGGTAGTGACAAGTTTTTTGTATTCAAAGAAGCTTGTAAATTGTATTTCAAACTTCGACCTTACTCCTCTGGAGATGAGAAGCAGCAAGTGGGGATTGTGATCTCACTGTTGCAAGGTGATCCTCATTCCTGGGCTTTTTCTCTGCCACAGGGTTCTATTTGTCTCCAGTTAGTAGAAGGTTTTTTGGGGCTTTAGCCCTTATCTATGATGATTCTGACCAAATATCCTTGGCTGAATCCAGGTTGCGTCGCCTTCAGCAGAGGAATCGATCAGTGGAGACTTATAGCTCTGAATTCCATAGGTGGGCATCCGATACCAAATGGAATGACCCAGCTCTTAGAAGCCAATTTTGTCAAGGCCTTACAGAAAGGTTGAAAGATGCTTTGGCAGTGTACGAAACCCCAGGGTCCTGGGAGACTGCCATGTCATTGGCTATACATGTGGATAGACGTCTGCGGGATAGGTGGGTAAGACCACCTTCTCCTGAGCCCTCTTTCTGGGGTAATGCCCCTTTGCCTGGGGGTGGACGATCTGGGGGTGAACCAATACTTGTGGAGTTAGAGGAACCCATGCAATTAGGGGGTGCTTCTGCGTTGTATGTTTCCCCTAAGATCCTCAAGAAAAAGGACATGTGGTTTTTTTGTGGAAAGAAGGGACATTTTATTGGGGGTTGTCCCTCGATTCCTAAGCAAAAAGAGACCCAATTAACCGTTGGGAGTCTGGAGTTAGATAATTAAGGGGTATGTTTGTCTTCAACCTGCAGTTCTTGGTTTGTCCTGATGGCAGAGGTGGTGCTAGAGAGCAGGACTGAGAAAATTTCTGTGTTTGTAGACAGGAGTGCTGGAGTCAGCACGGTTGATCCTGGGTTTGTGAGAACTCATGGGCTTGCTTGCTGTACTTTAGATAAGCCCATTCCTATTTATGCCATTGACTCAGGAGCACTTGCACAAAAAGCTTTGACTCAGATTGTACAAAATATAAGACTGAGGGTGGGGTCTTTTCATTATGAGGCAATTCCTTGTTATGTCCCAGAGGGCCTTCCCACTCCAATTGTACTGGGTTTAACCTGGTTGGTGAAACATAATCCGATAGTGGATTGGCAATCCAGAGAGATTGTTTAATGCGGAGATTACTGCCATGAGAACTGGTTAAACATTTGCCTTTCTGCAGTCTCTACAGATACCTTACCAGCGTTTTTGTCTGGTTTTGAGGATGTATTTTCTGAGAAGGGATCTCAGGATTTGCCTCCTCATCGTACATATGACTGTCCTATTAACCTGACCCCCGGAGCTAAACAACCAAAGTCCAGACTGTACAATCTTTCTGTCCCTGAGAAACAAGCCATAAAGGATTTTATTGCTGAGAGTCTGGAGAAGGGACATATCAGACCCTCATTTTCGCCTGTGGTGGCAGGGTTATTCTTCGTGAAGAAGAAAGATGGCGATCTCCATACCTGTTTAGATTTCCGGGAATTGAATCAAATTACCATCCGATATTCATACCCTCTTCCTCTGAATCCAGAATTATTCAACCAGGTTGTGGGAGCTAAGGCATTCTCCAACTTGGATTTAAGGGGGGCATAAAACCTGGTTTGAATCAGAGTGGGGGATGAATGGAAAATGGCGTTCAATACCCCTGAGGGACATTTCAAGAGTCTGGTTATGTCTTTCAGTCTGACCAATGCACATGCGGTGTTCCAGCATTTCATAAATTATATTTTATCTGGTGGGCTGGTTTGTGGTGGTCTATCTGAGTGATATTTTGGTTTACTCATCTGATTTTGAGACACATTGGGGGCATGTTAAGAGAAATGTGTTTTGGCCGTCCAGGAGGTGCAGTTTTTGGAGTACCTGTTGTCATCTTCAGGTTTTCAAATAGATCCAGAGAAGTTCCATGCTGTACTTGATTGGGACTGTCCCGAGAACCTGAAGGCATTACAGAGCTTTCTGGGTTTTACTAATTTTTACCGGAAATTTATTCAAAATTATTTGGTAATTGTGAAACCCCTTACTGACATGACAAGGAAGGTGTCTGATTTTTCTAAATGGTTGAATGCCGCCCAGCAAGCTTTTTCCTCCCTAAAGAGTTATTTTTCCACAGCACCTATACTCAGTCAACCTGATGTTTCTCAACCTTTTATCATAGAAGTTGATGTGTCGGAATTAGGGGTTGGGGCTGCGTTATCTCAGGGTCCGTCCCCTGGTAAATGGCGTCCATTCGCTTTCTATTCCAAAAAATTATCTTCGGCTAAGAGAAATTATGACGTGGGCAATAGGGAGCTTTTGGCGATTAAATTGGCTTAGAAGTATGGCGACATTGGTTGGAGGGGACAGTCCATCCTATTACTGTTATAACAGACCATAAGAACCTGTTATATCTTCAGTCTGCTAAACGTTTCAATCCCATGCAAGCTAGGTGGTCCCTGTTTTTTACTAGGTTCAATTTTGTTGTCACTTTCTGTCCATGGGTTAAAAACATCAAGGCTGATGCTTTGTCCCGGAGCTTCCCTGGTGGTGGTGACCATGAGAACACTGCCTCAATTCTGCAGAAGTGGGTAGTCATTTCGGCGCTGTACCCTGACTTGGAGGGTGAGGTGTTGGAAGCTCAGGGAAAAGTCCCTTCCTCCTGCCATTCGGGGAGGTTATTTGTACCATCTAATTTGCGCCGTAAGGTAATTATGGAACAACATAAATCGGTGCTTGCTGGTCATCCAGGTGGTAAGGCAACTGCGGACCTCGTTTCTCGTCATTTTTGGTGGCCGGGGTTGCATCGGGATGTGTTTGAACAGATGTCTGCTTGCAGTATTTGTGCGCATTCTAAAGTATTCTAAAGTCTGGTCCTCTTCTTCCACTGCCTATTCCTAGCAGGCCATGTACTCACTTGTCCATGGATTTTATTACTAACCTACGAGTATCTGCTGGCAAGACTGTGGTTCCGGTGGTTGTAGATAGGTTCAGTAAAATGGTTAATTTCATCACATTTCTGGCACTTCCGAATGCCAAGACTCTTGCTTGGGTTTTTATTAATGAGATCATGAAGCTTCACGGGGTTCCCTCCGATGTGGTGTCAGATCTGAAAAGCTTTCTGTACTCGACTGGGGGTGCAACTGTCCTTTTCCTCTGCATTCCATCCTCAGTCGAATGGACAGACCCAGCGCATTAATCAGAATTTAGAGACTTGCCTCAGGTGTTTTGTCTCCAAAAACCAGGAGTATTCGGAATCTTACTTTCCGTTGGCCGAGTTTGCTATTAATAATCATCGCCAAGAATCTACCGGCAGGTCACTATTCTTTCCATCCACAATTTGGTACTTTTAGTGGGGAGGGGCTTCGGGAGTTCCTGAGGAGGAATGTTTTTCTTTGTCACCCTCTTCTGTGTCGCGGGGGGTTCAGAGTAATTTGAAGATCTTGGGAGAAAAGTAAAAGTGTATGGCTGCTAGGAAACGCTCGCCAGGTCTAGACCTAAGTGTGATTGACTTTGTGTGGTTGTCTACCAGGAATATCAAGTTGAAGATTCCTTCCTGGAATCTGGGACCTAGGTTTATTGGCCCCTATAAAATAACCGCCGTCATTAACCCTGCAGCTTTTCATCTTGAGTTACCTCGGGCTCTTAAAATCCACGAAGTGTTCCACAGGTCTCTGCTCAAGAAATATGTAGAACCTCTTGAGTCCTCTCCCCTGCCGCTGTGCCCAATCATAGTTAATGGTAATTTACAGGTGGGAGCAGGCGGGTGCTAGTGGCAACAGCTGGTATACAGGTGAGCAAAGACATATGCAGGCAGGTATGGCTGGTATACAGGTGGGCACAGGCAGGTTCAGGTGGATACGGCTGGAATACAGGTGGGCACAGGTAGGTACATGGAAAGGCACAAGTAAGGACAGGCAGGAACGAGGCAAGAACAAGTGGGTACAGGCAGGTACAGGCACACACTAGCGGGAACTAGCAAGTACTGGCAGGTACTAACAAACTGGGGACCATAGAACTAGCAAGCGTGCTCTGAACAGATTAACCACATTGCTCAGGCACCTCCCATCAGGTGAAGGTGCCTTAAATAATAAGGTTCAATACAAATGCATGTCACAATTTTTATTTTTTTAAATAATTAGAAAACCACGTATCATTTCCTTAACACTTCACAAATACTTGCTACATTATGTTGGTATATCACATAAAATCCCAATAAAATACATTTAAGTGAAAAAATGTGGAAAAGTTCATGGGGTATGAATACTTTTTCAAGGCACTGTGCATATATGTATATACAGTTGAAACCAGAAGTTTACATACACTATATATAAAGACACATATGCATGTTTTTTTCAATATCTGACATGAAATCACAATAAACCTTTCCCGTTTTAGGTCAATTAGGATTACCATAATTTTTAATATTTGCCAAATGCCAGAATAATGAGAGAGAGAGAATATTTAAAGGCATTTTTATTACTTACTGCAAAGTCAAAAGTTTACATACATTTCATTAATATTTGGTGCCATTGCCCTTAAACTGATTTACTTGGGTCAAATGTTTGGGATATCCTTCCACAAGCTTCTCACAATAGTTGGTTGAAATTTGGGCCCATTCTGCCTGACAAAACTGGTGTAGCTGATCCAGGTTTGTAGTTCACCTTGCTCGCACCTGCCTTTTCAGCTTTGACCATAATTTTTCAATAGGATTGAGATCAGGGCTTTGTGATGGCCACTCCAAAACATTGACTTTGTTATCCTTAAGCCACTTTGTTACCATTTTGGCAGTATGCTTCAGGTCATTGTCCATTTGGAAGACCCATTTCCGCCCAATCTTTAACTTCCTGGCTGATGTCTTGAGATGTTGCTTCAGTATTGCCTATGAGAATCTTCTTTTCTCATAATGCCATCTATTTTGTGAAGTTCACCAGTCCCTCCTACAACAAAACAGCCCCACAACATGATGCTGCCACCCCTGTGTTTCACAGTTGGGATGGTGTTCTTAGGTTTCCAAGCTTCTCCCTTTTTGTTCCACATGTAATGATGGTCATTGTGCCCAAAAAGTTCCATTTTTGTTTCATCAGTCCATAGGACATGTCTCCAAGAATTAAGGTCTTTGTTCCTGTGTGCATTTGCAAACATTAATCTGGCTTTTTTATGTTTCTTTTGGAGTAATGGCTTCTCCCTGGCAGAGTGGCCTTTCAGCCCATGTTGATACAGTACTCATTTCACTGTGGATATTGACACAATCTTACCAGCTTCCACCATCATCTTGACAAGGTCTTTTAGTTTTGTCCTTGGGTTGATATGCACATGTCGGACCAAAGCATGTTCATCTCTGGGACACAGAACCCATCTCCTTCCTCAGCGGTATGATGGCTGGACATTCCCATCTTGTTTGTACTTGCATATAATTGTTTGTACAGATGAACGAGACACCTTCAGGCATCTTGAAATTGTACCCAAGGATAAGTCAGACTTGTGCAAGTCCACAATTTTCTTCCTGATATCTTGGTTGATTTCTTTAGACTTTCCCATGATGCTACACAAAGAAGCAGTGTGTTTCAGGTGTGCATTAAAATACATCCACAGGTGTGTCTCTAATTAACTAAAATGTTGCAAAAAAAAACCTATCAGAAGCTTCCAAACACATGACATCATCATATGGGCAGTCCAGAATTTTTTAAAGGCATAGTAATCTTAGCGTATGTAAACTTTTGACTTTGCAGTAAGTAATGAAAATGCCTTAAAACATTCTCTCTCTCTAATTATTCTGGCATTTGGCAAATAATAAAAATTATGGTAATCCTAATTGACCTACCACGGGAAAGGTATATTCTGATTTCATGTCAGATATTGAGAAAATCATGCATATGTGTCTTTTTATATAGTGTATGTAAACTTCTGGTTTCAACTGTATATATATATACAGGGTGGGCCATTTACAGTGCCTACAAGTAGTATTCAACCCCCTGCAGATTTAGCTGGTTTGATAAGATGCAAATAAGTTAGAGCCTTCAAACTGCAAACGAGAGTAGGTTTTATGAACAGAAGCATAAATCTTACAAACCAAAAAGTTATGTTGCTCAGTTGAATTTTATTACATTTTAAATAAAAGTGTGGGTCAATTATTATTCAACCCCTATGTTTAATATTTTGTGGAATAACCCTTGTTTGCAAGTACAGCTAATAATCGTCTTTTATAAGACCTGATCAGGCCGGCACAGGTCTGTGGAGTTATCTTGGCCCACTCCTCCATGCAGATCTTCTCCAAGTTATCTAGGTTCTTTGGGTGTCTCATGTGGACTTTATTCTTGAGCTCCTTCCACAAGTTTTCAATTGGGTTAAGGTCAGGAGACTGACTAGGCCACTCCAACACCTTGACTTTTTCCCTCTTGAACCAGGCCTTGGTTTTCTTGGCTGTGTGCTTTGGGTCGTTGTCTTGTTGGAAGATGAAATTACGACCCATCTTAAGATCCTTGATGGAGGAGCGGAGGTTCTTGGCCAAAATCTCCAGGTAGGCCGTGCTATCCATCTTCCCATGGATGCGGACCAGATGGCCAGGCCCCTTGGCAGAGAAACAGCCCCACAGCATGATGCTGCCACCATCATGCTTGACTGTAGGGATGGTATTCTTGGGGTCATATGCAGTGCCATCCAAACGTCACGTGTGTGGTTGGCACCAAAGATCTCGATCTTGGTCTCATCAGACCATAGAACCTTGAACCTGTCTGTCTCAGAGTCCTCCAAGTGATCATGAGCAAACTGTAGACGAGCCTTGACATGACGCTTTGAAAGTAAAGGTACCTTACGGGCTCGTCTGGAACGGAGACCATTGCGGTGGAGTACATTACTTATGGTATTGACTGAAACCAATGTCCCCACTGCCATGAGATCTTCCCGGAGCTCCTTCCTTGTTGTCCTTGGGTTAGCCTTGACTCTTCGGACAAGCCTGGCCTCGGCACGGGAGGACACTTTCAAAGGCTGTCCTGGCCGTGGAAGGCTAACAGTAGTTCCATAAGCCTTCCACTTACGGATGATGCTCCCAACAGTGGAGACAGGTAGGCCCAACTCCTTGGAAAGGGTTTTGTACCCCTTGCCAGCCTTGTGACCCTCCACGATCTTGTCTCTGATGGCCTTGGAATGCTCCTTTGTCTTTCCCATGTTGACCATGTCTGAGTGCTGTTCACAAGTTTGGGGAGGGTCTTAAATAGTCAGAAAAGGCTGGCAAAAGAGATCTTTAATCCACACATGTGAAGCTCATTATTCTTGGTGCCTGAACTACTTCTTAATACTTTAGGGGGACCAAACAGAATTCTTGTGGTTTGAGGGGTTGAATAATAAATGACACTCTGAATTAACTTTTTACGTTTAAAAAAAAAAACAAAAAAACAAAAAAAAACAAAATTTGCTGCAGTGCATTTCCCACTTCCAGGCTGATCTACAGTACAAATGTCACAATGCCAAGTTAATTCCGCATGTGTCAACCAGCTAAATCTGCAGGGGGTTGAATACTACTTGTAGGCACTGTATATGGATACACCTAAATTAAATGGGAATGGTTGGTGATATCAACTTCCTGTTTGTGGCACATTAGAATATAGAAGGGGGAAAACTTTTCCAGATTGGTGGTGACTATGGCGGCCATTTTGAAGTTGGCCATTTTGGATCCAACTTTATTTTTTTCAATGGGAAGAGGGTCGTGTGACACATCAAAATTATTGAGAATTTCATAAGAAAAACAATGGTGTGCTTGGTTTTAACGTAACTTTATTCTTTCACGAATTTTTTTCAAGTTTATGACCACGTATAAAATGTGTTCAAAGTGCTGCCCATTGTGTTGGATTGTCAATGCAACCCTCTTCTCCCACTCTTGACACACTGATAGCAACACCGCAGAAGAAATGCTAGCACAGGCTTCCAGTATCCGTTGTTTCAGATGTTGCACATCTCGTATCTTCACAGCATAGACAATTGCCTACAGATGACCCCAAAGATAAAAGTCTAAGGAGGTCAGATTGGGAGACCTTGGTGGCCATTCAACTGGCCCACGACAACCAATCCACTTTCCAGGAAACTGTTCATGTAGGAATGCTCGGACCTGACACCCATAATGTTGTGATGCACCATCTTGTTGGAAAAACTCAGGGAACGTGAATGTAGCAATTTCAGATATCCAGTGGCATTGAAGTTTCCACTGATGAAGAATGGCCCCACTATCTTTGTACCCCATATACCACACCATACCATCAAGATACGATATGTGCAGCATCTGAAACAACGGATACTGGAAGCCTGTGCTAGCATTTCTTCTACGGTGTTGCTATCAGTGTGTCAAGAGTGGGAGAAGAGGGTTGCATTGACAATCCAACACAATGGGCAGCAATTTGAACACATTTGATAAGTGGTCATAAACTTGAAAAAACTCATGAAAGAATAAAGTTACGTTAAAACCAAGCATACCATTGTTTTTCTTATGAAATTCTCAATAAGTTTAATGTGTCACATGACCTTCTTCCCATTGAAAAAAATAAAATTGGATCCAAAATGGCCGACTTCAAAATAGCCACCATGGTCACCACCCATCTGGAAAAGGTTTCCCCCTCCCATATACTAATGTGCCACAAACAGGAAGTTGATATCACCAACCATTCCCATTTAATTTAGGTGTATCCATATAAATGGCCCACCCTGTATATACATATACAGTTGTGTTCAAAAGTTTACATACCCCAGCAGAATTTTTCCTTTCTTGGCCTTGTTTTAGAGAATATGAATGATAACAAAAAAACTTTTTCTCCACTCATGGTTATTGGTTAGGTGAAGCCATTTATTGTCAAACTACTGTGTTTTCTCTTTTTAAATCTTAATGACAACCAAAAGCATCCAAATGACCCTGATCAAAAGTTCACATACCCCAGTTCTTAATACTGTGTTTTGCCCCCTCTAACATCACTGACAACTTGAAGTCTTTTGTGGTAGTTTTGGATGAGGTTCTTTATTTTCTCAGATGGTAAAGCTGCCCATTTTTCTTGGCAAAAAGCCTCCAGTTCCTGTAAATTCCTTGGCTGTCTAGCATGAACTGCGTGCTTAAGATCTCCCCAGATTGGCTCAATAATATTGCGGTCAGGAGACTGAGATGGCCACTCCAGAACCTTCACTTTGTTCTTCTGCTGCCAATGACAGGTCGACTTGGCCTTGTGTTTTGGATCGTTGTCATGTTGGAACGTCCAAGTACGTCCCATGCACAGCTTCCGTGCTGATGAGTGCAAATTTGCCTCCAGTATTTGCTGATAACGTGCTGCATTCATCTTTCCTTCAACTTTTACCAAGTTTCCTGTGCCTTTGTAGCTCACACATCCCCAAAACATCAGTGATCCAGCTCCGTGCTTTACTGTAGGAATGGTGTTCCTTTCATCATAGGCCTTGATGAACTCTCTCCAAATGTATTGTTTATGGTTGTGGCCAAAAAGTTCAATTTTGGTCTCATCACTCCAAATTACTTTGTTCCAGAAGTTTTGAGGCTTGTCTCTGTGCTGTTTGGTGTATTGTAGGCAAGATACTTTGTGACATTTGCGCAATAATGGCTTTCTTCTGGCGACTCGACCATGCAGCCCATTATTCTTCAAGTGCCTCCTTATTGTGCATCTTGATACAGCCACACTGCTAGTTTTCAGAGAGTCCTGAATTTCAGCTGATGTTAGTTGTGGGTTTTTCTTTGCATCCCGAATAATTTTCCTGGCAGTTGTGGCTGAAATCTTTGTTGGTCTACCTGACCGTGGTTTGGTTTTTACAGAGCCCCTGATTTTCCATTTTTTAATCACAATTTGAACGCTGCTGACTGGCATTATCAATTCCTTGGATTTTTTTTGTATCCCTTTCCTGTGTTATATAGTTCAACTAACTTTTCCCGTAGATCCATTGACAATTCTTTTGCTTTCCCCATGACTCACAATCCAGAAACGTCAGTAGCTGGATGAAAGATGCAAGAATCTGTCTGGATCCCAGAAACTCACTCAGCTTTTATGCACACACACTGATTACAAGCAAACAGGTCACAAGTGAGGATGTTACCTTAAGTAGGCATTCAAATCTATTTGAGTCAAATTCTGTGCATGTTATCAGGCCAAAATCAGCAGGGTATGTGAACTTTTGATCAGGGTCATTTGAATGTTTTTGGTTGTCATTAAGATTTAAAAAGAGAAAACACAGTAGTTTGACAATAAATGGTTTCACCCAACCAATAACCATGAGTGGAGAAAAAGTTTTTTTGTTATCATTCATGTTCTCTGAAACAAGGCCAAGAAAGGAAAAATTCTGCCAGGGTATATAAACTTTTGAGCACAACTGTATATATACCGGGTGGGCCATTTATATGGACACACCTAAATAAAATGGGAATGGTTGGTGATTAGTGTTGAGCGAGCACTAAAATGCTCGGGTGCTCGAAGCTCAGGCCGAGCTCACCATGATACTCGGGTGCTCGTCCCGAGCAACAAGCCCAATGTTAGTCGATGGGAGACCCGAGCATTTTTGCGGCGGCACCCCCGGCAGTCTGTAGAAAGCCTAAAAAGTGCCCAAAACGATAGTGACAGTGCTCAAATGACATGGAGACAGCATGGGCATTGCCCCAGGAAGCATTTCTGACCCCCAGGTCACTGCTGTCAACAATGTGGTCAGAGGTATTAAGCCACTTTTACTGGGTCACAATAAAACATTTGAAAACTAAACTGAAACGGTTTTCCTGTGAAATATGTTAAGGAACATCCTTTCCAGGGTAAAGACCTGTGTATAAGGTAAAATAAATAACCAAAAACAAAAATACTCCTTCACACCTTGGGCTATGTTCACAAGTAGCATTTTTTATGCGTTTTTGCACTTTTGTATTGCTTTCAACCGTGATAAATGCATTCACCGGGAAATGTCATTTTAACATTTTACAACCTTATCTGGCCATGTGCTGTGTGACACATGCATACAGTGCTGAAAAGACATGGGATCAGCATGGGGAAGACCCCTGGAAGCATCTCTGACACCCAGGTCACTGCCTAAAAGTGTGCCCATCAGAAGTGATCCTTGCCGCATCAGAAGATGCAGACTTGCAACTATCCCCGTGCAAGTCCTTGTCCCAGGGCAGTGTTCAATTGTACCTCTCCCTTTTCTTGCAATGCAAGCGCAAATATGCAGCCAACCACCCACCCACCCGCAGGCTGCAATACTATACTGCTAGCTTGCACTTGAAATGGGGCCTTTTAGTTTGGAGGAGGCCGAAGCTGGCCACTACCTCATGGCTGCGTCGGCGGCAAGGTCTCCATACTCAGTCCCCAGTCTCCACTATCCCGGGAACCTTCCCCACACTTTGCTTAGCCTGGCCTGCTTTAGGGCAGCATTGGACGAGCCCACCAGACAACCAGACTCCTCCGGTGGGCCCTGGCTTCTCCATCAGGGGAGTTGAGAGTGCCAAGGTGAGGAGCATGATGATGATGATAGAAGTTAGCATCTGCTTTGTTTTCTTGGAATGCAAGCGTAAGTGTGTAGCCTGCCACCCACCCACCCCCAGGCTGCAATACCATACTGCTAGCTTGCTTGCACTTGAAATTAGGCCTTTTAGGCTTGTGGAGACAGACGCCGGCCACCATGTCATGGCTGCGTCGACGGCCTGGTATTCATACTCAGTCCCCAGCCGCCCGGCGGCCGGTTGTCCACATTCGGTCCCCAGCCACCAGAGGGCGGCCGGGTGTCCATTCTCGGTCCCCAGCCGCCCCTGTTTGTCCCGGTGCGCCTTATACACAAGCGCGCATGCCAAAACATTACCTGTGCCCTCCCCAGTGCATTTAGTGGGAAGGACAGTCTAACCACAAACACGTGGACAAGTGAATGTGGCCAGGGATGGTCCATCTCACTGACGCCTTCACACTGGGTTAATATTGTGGAAGCCGGGACACAGTTGGACACTGGGATGCAAAATGTCCTCCAGACATAGAGGATTGCGGGTCCTGGATCAATCAGGCTTCAACACAAAGTTCAAAAAGTAGACAGCAGCAGTGGTCGGCCTCCTACACAATGAGTAAATTATTCTTGATCATGAGGCCATACATCTCCTTAGCTTTCTGTTCCTTGGAATGCAAGCGCATGTATGTAGCAGCGGCTAGGCCTGAGGTGGTCAGCGTTTTGGCACATATCCTACTTCCTCCGAGGATTGCTGGATGTTTGCCTGCTACTATCCCAGTTCTATGACTCCCGTTAAAACAAAGCTTCAGGTGATGAATGATGGATGAGGTGGTGGCAAAGGAGAAAGAGCAGGAGGAACAGGGACCATTCACATCAATATCAGGCCAGTCAATCACACATGTCTTGTAGGATATGTTTCTGTACCAAAAGGAGCGGTTCGGCTACACAGTTATAGGGAATACAGTGAGTGCAATGCCTACCAAAAATTTCGAGGCAACCCAATGCCCCTTGGAGGTGACATGGAGGTCAGAGGGCCTTAACTAAACCGTTTTTTCCATTTATAGCAACTGGGTCTCCTGTACACTGTTAGCCTAAGCAGTGAATGGAAGGCTTTCCAAAAATTATGAGGAACTGCAATGCCCCTTGAAACAGACGTGGATTACAGCGTACTAAATACCTTCTACCCATTATTGGAGAGTGGGTCTCCCTTAGTGTTCGCCTATGCATTGAAAAGCAAAAGCTGACTAAAATTAGGAGGAAATGCAATGCCTGTTGGAAGAGTCGTGGAGGTTAGAGGTAATTAAAAACAACATTTTAATGCCCCTTGGAAGAGCTGTGGAGTTCAAAGTGGTTTAACAAGATGGTTTTAATGCCCCTTGGAAGAGATGTGGAGGTCACAGTAGCTTAACAAGACGGTTTTAATGCCCCTTGCAAGAGACGTGGAGTTCAGAGTGGTTTAACAAGACGGTTTCAATGCCCCTTGGAAGAGACGTGCAGTTCAGAGTGGTTTAACAAGACGGTTTTAATGCCCCTTGGAAAAGACGTGGCGGTGACAGTAGCTTAACAAGACAGTTTTAATGCCCCTTGGAATAGACGTGGAGTTCAGAGTGGTTTAACAAGATGGTTTTAATGCCCCTTGGAAAAGACGTGGAGATCACAGTAGATTAACAAGACGGTTTTAATGACCCTTGGAAGAGACATGGAGTTCTGAGTGGGTTAACAAGACAGTTTTAATGCCCCTTGGAAAAGACGTGGAGGTCACAGTAGCTTAACAAGACGGTTTTAAAGCTCCTTGGAAGAGACGTGGAGTTCAGAGTGGTTTAACAAGACGGTTTTAATGCCCCTTGGAAGAGACGTGGAGGTCCCAGTGGAATAAAAAACAATATCAATGCCCCTTGAAAGAGTGGTAGAGGTACCAGTGGAATAAAAAGACAATATCAATGCCCCTTGGAAGAGTGGTGGAGGTCCCAGTGAAATAAAAAGATAATATCAATACCCCTTGGAAGAGTGGTGGAGGTCACAGTAGCTTAACAAGATGATTTTAATGCCCCTTGGAAGAGACGTGGAGTTAAGAGTGGTTTAACAAGACGGTTTTAATGCCCCACGGAAGAGAGGTGGAGGTCACAGTAGCTTAACAAGACGGTTTTAATGCCCCTTGGAAGAGACGTGGATGTCCCAGTGGAATAAAAAGACAATATCAATGCCCCTTGGAAGTGTGGTGGAGGTCCTAGTGGAATAAAAAGACAATATCAATGACCCTTGGAAGAGACGTGGAGGTCACAGTAGCTTAACAAGATGATATTAATGCCCCTTGGAAGATACGTTGAGTTCAGAGTGGTTTAACAAGACGGTTTTAATGCCCCTTGGAAGAGACGTGGAGTTCAGAGTGGTTTAACAAGACGGTTTTAATGCCCCTTGGAAGAGACGTGGAGGTCATAGTAGCTTAACAAGACGGTTTTAATGCCCGTTGGAAGAGACGTGGAGTTCAGAGTTGTTTAACAAGATGGTTTTAATGCCCCTTGGAAGAAACGTGAAGGTCCCAGTGGAATAAAAAGACAATATCAATGCCCCTTGGAAGAGACGTGGAGGTCACAGTAGCTTAACAAGACGGTTTTAAAGCCCCTTGGAAGAGACGTGGAGTTCAGACTGGTTTAACAAGACGGTTTTAATGCCCCTTGGAAGAGACGTGGAGGTCCCAGTGGAATAAAAAGTCAATATCAATGCCCCTTGGAAGAGTGGTGGAGGTCCTAGTTGAATAAAAAGACAATATCAATGCCCCTTGGAAGAGTGGTGGAGGTCCCAGTGGAATAAAAAGATAATATCAATACACCTTGGAAGAGTGGTGGAGGTCACAGTAGCTTAACAAGATGATTTTAATGCCCCTTGGAAGAGACGTGGAGTTAGGAGTGGTTTAACAAGACGGTTTTAATGCCCCTTGGAAGAGAGGTGGAGGTCACAGTAGCTTAACAAGACGGTTTTAATGCCCCTTGGAAGAGACGTGGAGGTCCCAGTGGAATGAAAAGACAATATCAATGCCCCTTGGAAGAGACGTGGAGGTCACAGTAGCTTAACAAGATGATATTAATGCCCCTTGGAAGATACGTTGAGTTCAGAGTGGTTTAAAAAGACGGTTTTAATGCCCCTTGGAAGAGACGTGGAGGTCACATTAGCTTAACAAGATGGTTTTAATGCCCCTTGGAAGACACGTGCAGTTCAGAGTGGTTTAAAAAGACGGTTTTAATGCCCCTTGGAAGAGACGCGGAGTTCAGAGTGGTTTAACAAGACGATTTTAATGCCCCTTGGAAGAGACGTGGAGGTCACAGTAGCTTAACAAGACGGTTTTAATGCCCCTTGGAAGAGACGTGGAGGTCATACTTGAATAAAAAGACAATATCAATGCCCCTTGGAAGAGTGGTGGAGGTCCCAGTGAAATAAAAATACAATATCAATGACCCTTGGAAGAGACGTGGGGGTCACAGTAGCTTAACAAGACGATTTTAATGCCCCTTGGAAGAGACGTGGAGTTCAGAGTGGTTTAACAGGACGGTTTTAATGCCCCTTGGAAGAGACACGGAGGTCACAGTAGCTTAACAAGACGTTTTTAATGTCCCTTGGAAGAGATGAGGAGTTCAGAGTGGTTTAACAAGATGGTTTTAATGCCCCTTGGAAGAGACGTGGAGGTCACAGTAGCTTAACAAGATGGTTTTAATGCCCCTTGGAAGAGATGTGCAGTTCAGGGTGGTCTAACAAGACGGTTTTAATGCCCCTGGAAGAGACGTGGATGTCATAGTAGCTTAACAAGACGGTTTTAATGCCCTTGGAAGAGATGTGGAGTTCAGAGTGGTTTAACAAGATGGTTTTAATGCCCCTTGGAAGAGACATGGAGGTCCCAGTAGAATAAAAAGACAATATCAATGCCCCTTGGAAGAGTGGTGGAAGTCCCAGTGGAATAAAAAGACAATATCAATACCCCCTGGAAGAGTGGTGGAGGTCCCAGTGGAATAAAAAGACAATATCAATGATTCTTGGAAGAGATATGGAGGTCACAGTAGCTTAATAAGACGATTTTAATGCCCGTTGGAAGAGACGTGGAGTTAGGAGTGGTTTAACAAGACGGTTTTAATGCCCCTTGGAAGAGAGGTGGAGGTCACAGTAGCTTAACAAGACGGTTTTAATGCCCCTTGGAAGAGACGTGGAGGTCCCAGTGGAATGAAAAGACAATATCAATGCCCCTTGGAAGAGACGTGGAGGTCACAGTAGCTTAACAAGATGATATTAATGCCCCTTGGAAGATACGTTGAGTTCAGAGTGGTTCAAAAAGACGGTTTTAATGCCCCTTGGAAGAGACGTGGAGGTCACATTAGCTTAACAAGATGGTTTTAATGCCCCTTGGAAGACACGTGCAGTTCAGAGTGGTTTAAAAAGACGGTTTTAATGCCCCTTGGAAGAGACGCGGAGTTCAGAGTGGTTTAACAAGACGATTTTAATGCCCCTTGGAAGAGACGTGGAGGTCACAGTAGCTTAACAAGACGGTTTTAATGCCCCTTGGAAGAGACGTGGAGGTCATACTTGAATAAAAAGACAATATCAATGCCCCTTGGAAGAGTGGTGGAGGTCCCAGTGAAATAAAAATACAATATCAATGACCCTTGGAAGAGACGTGGGGGTCACAGTAGCTTAACAAGACGATTTTAATGCCCCTTGGAAGAGACGTGGAGTTCAGAGTGGTTTAACAGGACGGTTTTAATGCCCCTTGGAAGAGACACGGAGGTCACAGTAGCTTAACAAGACGTTTTTAATGTCCCTTGGAAGAGATGAGGAGTTCAGAGTGGTTTAACAAGATGGTTTTAATGCCCCTTGGAAGAGACGTGGAGGTCACAGTAGCTTAACAAGATGGTTTTAATGCCCCTTGGAAGAGATGTGCAGTTCAGGGTGGTCTAACAAGACGGTTTTAATGCCCCTGGAAGAGACGTGGATGTCATAGTAGCTTAACAAGACGGTTTTAATGCCCTTGGAAGAGATGTGGAGTTCAGAGTGGTTTAACAAGATGGTTTTAATGCCCCTTGGAAGAGACATGGAGGTCCCAGTAGAATAAAAAGACAATATCAATGCCCCTTGGAAGAGTGGTGGAAGTCCCAGTGGAATAAAAAGACAATATCAATACCCCCTGGAAGAGTGGTGGAGGTCCCAGTGGAATAAAAAGACAATATCAATGATTCTTGGAAGAGATATGGAGGTCACAGTAGCTTAATAAGACGATTTTAATGCCCGTTGGAAGAGACGTGGAGTTAGGAGTGGTTTAACAAGACGGTTTTAATGCCCCTTGGAAGAGAGGTGGAGGTCACAGTAGCTTAACAAGACGGTTTTAATGCCCCTTGGAAGAGACGTGGAGGTCCCAGTGGAATGAAAAGACAATATCAATGCCCCTTGGAAGAGACGTGGAGGTCACAGTAGCTTAACAAGATGATATTAATGCCCCTTGGAAGATACGTTGAGTTCAGAGTGGTTCAAAAAGACGGTTTTAATGCCCCTTGGAAGAGACGTGGAGGTCACATTAGCTTAACAAGATGGTTTTAATGCCCCTTGGAAGACACGTGCAGTTCAGAGTGGTTTAAAAAGACGGTTTTAATGCCCCTTGGAAGAGACGCGGAGTTCAGAGTGGTTTAACAAGACGATTTTAATGCCCCTTGGAAGAGACGTGGAGGTCACAGTAGCTTAACAAGACGGTTTTAATGCCCCTTGGAAGAGACGTGGAGGTCATACTTGAATAAAAAGACAATATCAATGCCCCTTGGAAGAGTGGTGGAGGTCCCAGTGAAATAAAAATACAATATCAATGACCCTTGGAAGAGACGTGGGGGTCACAGTAGCTTAACAAGACGATTTTAATGCCCCTTGGAAGAGACGTGGAGTTCAGAGTGGTTTAACAGGACGGTTTTAATGCCCCTTGGAAGAGACACGGAGGTCACAGTAGCTTAACAAGACGTTTTTAATGTCCCTTGGAAGAGATGAGGAGTTCAGAGTGGTTTAACAAGATGGTTTTAATGCCCCTTGGAAGAGACGTGGAGGTCACAGTAGCTTAACAAGATGGTTTTAATGCCCCTTGGAAGAGATGTGCAGTTCAGGGTGGTCTAACAAGACGGTTTTAATGCCCCTGGAAGAGACGTGGATGTCATAGTAGCTTAACAAGACGGTTTTAATGCCCTTGGAAGAGATGTGGAGTTCAGAGTGGTTTAACAAGATGGTTTTAATGCCCCTTGGAAGAGACATGGAGGTCCCAGTAGAATAAAAAGACAATATCAATGCCCCTTGGAAGAGTGGTGGAAGTCCCAGTGGAATAAAAAGACAATATCAATACCCCCTGGAAGAGTGGTGGAGGTCCCAGTGGAATAAAAAGACAATATCAATGATTCTTGGAAGAGATATGGAGGTCACAGTAGCTTAATAAGACGATTTTAATGCCCCTTGGAAGAGACTTGGAATTCAGAGTGGCTTAACAAGACAGTTTTAATGCCCTTTTCAAGAGACGTGGAGTTCAGAGTGGTTTAACAAGACGGTTTTAATGCCCCTTGGAAGAGACGTGGAGGTCCCAGTGGAATAAAAAGACAATATCAATGCCCCTTGGAAGAGTGGTGGAGGTCCCAGTGGAATAAAAAACAATTTCAATGCCCCTTGGAAGAGTGGTGGAGGTCCCAGTGGAATAAAAAGATAATATCAATACCCCTTGGAAGAGTGGTGGAGGTCACAGTAGCTTAACAAGATGATTTTAATGCCCTTTTGAAGAGAAGCGGAGTTAAGAGTGGTTTAACAAGACGGTTTTAATGCCCCTTGGAAGAGAGGTGGAGGTCATAGTAGCTTAACAAGACGGTTTTAATGCCCCTTGGAAGAGACGTGGAGGTCCCAGTGGAATAAAAAGACAATATTAATGCCCCTTGGAAGAGTGGTGGAGGTTCCAGTGGAATAATAAGACAATATCAATGACCCTTGGAAGAGACGTGGAGGTCACAGTAGATTAACAAGATGATATTAATGCCCCTTGGAAGATACGTTGAGTTCAGAGTGCTTTAACAAGACGGTTTTAATGCCCCTTGGAAGAGATGTGGAGTTCATAGTGGTTTAACAAGACAGTTTTAATGCCCCTTGGAAGAGACGTGGAGGTCCCAGTGGAATAAAAAGACAATATCAATGCCCCTTGGAAAAGACGTGGAGGTCACAGTGGCTTAACAAGACGGTTTTAAAGCCCCTTGGAAGAGACTTGGAGTTCAGACTGGTTTAACAAGACGGTTTTAATGCCCCTTGGAAGAGACGTGGAGGTCCCAGTGGAATAAAAAGACAATATCAATGCCCCTTGGAAGAGTGGTGGAGGTCCCAGTGGAATAAAAAGACAATATCAATGCCCCTTGGAAAAGTGGTGGAGGTCCCAGTGGAATAAAAAGATAATGTCAATACACCTTGGAAGAGTGGTGGAGGTCACAGCAGCTTAACAAGATGATTTTCATGCCCCTTGGAAGAGACGTGGAGTTAGGAGTGGTTTAACAAGACGGTTTTAATGCCCCTTGGAAGAGAGGTGGAGGTCACAGTAGCTTAACAAGACAGTTTTAATGCCCCTTGCAAGAGACGTGGAGGTCCCAGTTGAATAAAAAGACAATATCAATGCCCCTTGGAAGAGTGGTGGAGGTCCCAGTGGAATAAAAAGACAATATCAATGACTCTTGGAAGAGACGTGGAGGTCACAGTAGCTTAACAAGATGATATTAATGCCCCTTGGAAGATACGATGAGTTCAGAGTGGTTTAACAAGACGGTTTTAATGCCCCTTGGAAGAGACGTGGAGGTCACATTAACTCAACAAGATGGTTTTAATGCCCCTTGGAAGACACGTGCAGTTCAGAGTGGTTTAACAAGACGGTTTTAATGCCCCTTGGAAGAGACGCGGAGGTCCCAGTCGAAAAAAAAGACAATATCAATGCCCCTTGTAAGAGTGGTGGAGGTCCCAGTGGAATAAAAAGACAATATCAATGACCGTTGGAAGAGACGTGGAGTTCACAGTAGCTTAACAAGACAATTTTATTGCCCCTTGGAAGAGACGTGGAGTTCAGAGTGGTTTAACAAGACGGTTTTAATGCCCCTTGGAAGAGACGCGGAGGTCACAATAGCTTAACAAGACATTTTTATTGTCCCTTGTAAGAGATGAGGAGTTCAGAGTGGTTTAACAAGACGGTTTTAATGCCCCTTGGAAGAGACTTGGAGGTCACAGTAGCATAACAAGATGGTTTTAATGCCCCTTGGAAGAGATGTGGAGTTCAGGGTGGTCTAACCAGACGGTTTTAATGCCCCTTGGAAGAGACGTGGATGTCATAGTAGCTTAACAATACGGTTTTAATGCCCCTTGGAAGAGATGTGGAGTTCAGAGTGGTTTAAGAAGACGGTTTTAATGCCCCTTGAAAGAGACATGGAGGTCCCAGTAGAATAAAAAGACAATATCAATAGCCCTTTGAAGAGTGGTGGAGGTCCCAATGGAATAAAAAGACAATATCAAGGACTCTTGGAATAGACGTGGAGGTCACAGTAGCTTAATAAGACGATTTTAATGCCCCTTGGAAGAGACTTGGAATTCAGAATGGTTTAACAAAACAGTTTTAATACCCCTTGGAAGAGACGTGGAGTTCAGAGTGGTTTAACAAGACAGTTTTAATGCCCCTTGGAAGAGACGTGGAGGTCCCAGTGGAATAAAAAGACAATATCAATGCCCCTTGGAAGAGTGGTGGAGGTCCCAGTGGAATAAAAAGACAATATCAATGCCCCTTGGAAGAGTCGTGGAGGTCCCAGTGGAATAAAAAGACAATATCAATGTCCCTTGGAAGAGACGTGGAGTTCACAGTAGCTTAACAAGATGATATTATTGCCCCTTGGAAGAGTCATGGAGTTCAGAGTGGTTTAACAAGATGGTTTTAATGCCCCTTGGAAGAGACGCGGCGGTCCCAGTGGAATAAAAAGACAATATCAATGCCCCTTGGAAGAGTGGTGGAGGTCCCAGTGGAATAAAAAGACAATATCAATGCCCCTTGGAAGAGTGGTGGAGGTCCCAGTGGAATCATTTGACAATATCAATGACCATTGGTAGAGACGTGGAGGTCACAGTAGCTTAACAAGACGATTTTAATGCCCCTTGGAAGAGACGTGGAATTCAGAGTGGTTTAACAGGACGGTTTTAATGCCCCTTGGAAGAGAAGTGGAGGTCACAGTAGGTTAACAAGACGGTTTTAATGCCCCTTGGAAGAGACTTGGAGGTCACAGTAGCATAACAAGACGGTTTTAATGCCCCTTGGAAGAGATGTGGAGTTAAGGGTGGTCTAACCAGACGGTTTTAATGCCCCTTGGAAGAGACATGGATGTCATAGTAGCTTAACAAGACGGTTTTAATGCCCCTTGGAAGAGATGTGGAGTTCACAGTGGTTTAACAAGACGGTTTTAATGTCCCTTGAAAGAGACATGGAGGTCCCAGTAGAATAAAAAGACAATATCAATAGCCCTTTGAAGAGTGGTGGAGGTCCCAGTGGAATAAAAAGACAATATCAATGACTCTTGGAATAGACGTGGAGGTCACAGTAGCTTAATAAGACGATTTTAATGCCCCTTGGAAGAGACTTGGAATTCAGAGTGGTTTAACAAAACAGTTTTAATACCCCTTGGAAGAGACGTGGAGTTCAGAGTGGTTTAACAAGACAGTTTTAATGCCCCTTGGAAGAGACGTGGAGGTCCCAGTGGAATAAAAAGACAATATCAATGCCCCTTGGAAGAGTGGTGGAGGTCCCAGTGGAATAAAAAGACAATATCAATGCCCCTTGGAAGAGTTATGGAGGTCCCAGTGGAATCATTTGACAATATCAATGACCCTTGGTAGAGACGTGGAGGTCACAGTAGCTTAACAAGACGATTTTAATGCCCCTTGGAAGAGACGTGGAATTCAGAGTGGTTTAACAAGACGGTTTTAATGCCCCTTGGAAGAGACGTGGAGGTCACAGTAGCTTAACAAGACTGTTTTAATGTCCCTTGGAACAGACGTGGAGTTCACAGTAGCTTAACAAGATGGTTTTAATGCCCCTTGGAAGAGACGTGGAGTTCAGAGTGGTTTAACAAGACAGTTTTAATGCCCCTTGGAAAAGACGTGGAGGTCACAGTAGCTTAACAAGACGGTTTTAAAGCCCCTTGGAAGAGACATGGAGTTCAGAGTGGTTTAACAAGACGGTTTTAATGCCCCTTGGAAGAGACGTGAAGGTCCCAGTGGAATAAAAAGACAATATCAATGCCCCTTCTAAGAGTGGTGGAGGTCCCAGTGGAATAAAAAGACAATATCAATGCCCCTTGGAAGAGTGGTGGAGGTCCCAGTGGAATAAAAAGATAATATCAATACCCCTTGGAAGAGTGGTGGAGGTCACAGTAGCTTAACAAGATGATTTTAATGCCCCTTTGAAGAGACGTGGAGTTAAGAGGAGTTTAACAAGACGGTTTTAATGCCCCTTGGAAGAGAGGTGGAGGTCACAGTAGCTTAACAAGACGGTTTTAATGCCCCTTGGAAGAGACGTGGAGGTCCCAGTGGAATAAAATGACAATATCAATGCCCCTTGGAAGAGTGGTGGAGGTCCCAGTGGAATAAAAAGACAATATCAATGTCCCTTGGAAGAGACGTGGAGTTCACAGTAGCTTAACAAGATGATATTAATGCCCCTTGGAAGAGTCATGGAGTTCAGAGTGGTTTAACAAGATGGTTTTAATGCCCCTTGGAAGAGACGCGGAGGTCCCAGTGGAATAAAAAGACAATATCAATGCCCCTTGGAAGAGTGGTGGAGGTCCCAGTGGAATAAAAAGACAATATCAATGCCCCTTGGAAGAGTGGTGGAGGTCCCAGTGGAATCATTTGACAATATCAATGACCGTTGGTAGAGACGTGGAGGTCACAGTAGCTTAACAAGACGATTTTAATGCCCCTTGGAAGAGACGTGGAATTCAGAGTGGTTTAACAGGACGGTTTTAATGCCCCTTGGAAGAGACGTGGAGGTCTCAGTAGGTTAACAAGACGGTTTTAATGCCCCTTGGAAGAGACATGGAGTTCAGAGTGGTTTATCAACACGATTTTAATGCCCCTTGGAAGAGATGTGGAGTTCAGAGTGGTTTAACAAGACGGTTTTAATGCCCCTTGGAAGAGACGTGGAGGTCACAGTAGCTTAACAAGACGGTATTAATGCCCCTTGGAAGAGACGTGGAATTCAAAGTGGTTTAACAAGACCGTTTTAATGCCCCTTGGAAGAGATGTGGCCATCTCAGTAGCTTAACAAGACGGTTTTAATGCCCCTTGGAAGAGACATGGAGGTCACAGTAGCTTAACAAGACTGTTTTAATGCCCCTTGGAAGAGACATGAAGTCCAGAGTGGTTTAACAAGATGGTTTTAATGCCCCTTGGAAGAGACGTGAAGGTCACAGCAGCTTAACAAGACGGTTTTAATGCCCCTTGGAAGAGACGTGGAATTCAGAGTGGTTTAACAGGACGGTTTTAATGCCCCTTGGAAGAGACGTCGAGGTCTCAGTAGGTTAACAAGACGGTTTTAATGCCCCTTGGAAGAGACATGGAGTTCAGAGTGGTTTATCAACACGATTTTAATGCCCCTTGGAAGAGATGTGGAGTTCAGAGTGGTTTAACAAGACGGTTTTAATGCCCCTTGGAAGAGACGTGGAGGTCACAGTAGCTTAACAAGACGGTATTAATGCCCCTTGGAAGAGACGTGGAATTCAAAGTGGTTTAACAAGACCGTTTTAATGCCCCTTGGAAGAGATGTGGCCATCTCAGTAGCTTAACAAGACGGTTTTAATGCCCCTTGGAAGAGACATGGAGGTCACAGTAGCTTAACAAGACTGTTTTAATGCCCCTTGGAAGAGACATGAAGTCCAGAGTGGTTTAACAAGATGGTTTTAATGCCCCTTGGAAGAGACGTGAAGGTCACAGCAGCTTAACAAGACGGTTTTAATGCCCCTTGGAAGAGACGTGGAGTTCAGAGTGGTTTAACAAGACTGTTTTAATGCCCCTTGGAAGAGACGTGGAGGTCACAGTAGCTTAACAAGACGATTTTAATGTTCCTTGGAAGAGAAGTGGAGTTCAGAGTGGTTTATCAAGTCGGTTTTAATGCCCCTTGGCAATGACGTGGAGGTCACAGTAGTTTAACTAGATGGTTTTAATACCCCGACTTCCTGTGGCATTAAAACCGTCGACAGATATATTTGTGTCTGAACAGTCAGCGAGACACTCAAACTGTTTTTTTTTTTATGCAAAAAGGTGGATTTCACCCAGATTTGTACAGTGGAAGAGGAAAACCACAGTTCTATTTTTCTGGCCTAAAGCAGAATCTTTTAAACAGATATATTTGTGTCTGAACAGTCAGCGAGACACTGAAACTGTTTTTTTTTATGTAAAAAAGGCAAAAAGGTGGATTACACCCAGATTTGAACAGTGGAAGAGGAAAACCTCAGTTCTAGTACACTGGCCTACACCAGAATCTTTTAAGCAGATATATTTGTGTCTGAACAGTCAGCGAGACACTCAAACTGTTTTTTTTTTATGTAAAAAAGGCAAAAAGGTGGATAACACCCAGATATGAATTGTGGAAGAGGAAAACCACAGTTCTAATTTCCTGGCGTATACCAGACTTTGTTAAATAGATACATTTGTGTCTGAACAGTCAGCGAGACAGTCAAAATATTTTTTTTATAGAAAAAAGGCAAAAAAGTGGATAATACAGAGATTTGAACCGTGGAACTGCAAAACCACAGTTCTAGCTATCTGGCCGAAACCAGACTCTTTTAAACAGATATATCTGTGTCTCTGAACACTCATAGACACACTCATTTTTTTTGTTTTTGGGGAAAAAATACCAAAAGGTTAATAAGATAGGTATTTGTACAGTCTGACTGAGGAAAAAAAAAAGAGGATTTAGATGAAAAAAAAAGCATTTTTCCTGGCCCCTGAGACCTGGGGCTAAGTCTAGCAATTTGAGCAGCGGCAGCACACAGGACTGTAATGCAGTGCTTGTTGGTATAACCACTGTGTCTCCTATACAGCCTGCCTGCCTGCCTGATATCTGGGATGGATATTAGTCCTAAGAAGGACTCTTTGTTTGATTTTGCAGGCTTTAGAGACCCAACACTACCTATTTCGCAGTATTAATCTCTCCCTAGCTCAGCAGCACTCTCCCTACACTGTGTGATCCGGAGCGACTGTGTCCAAGATGGCGGCGCCCGGTTTTAAATACTCGAGGTGACGCTGTGCGGCCAGCCAATCACTGTAGTGCCCACAACCAACATGACTGCGGCATTACAGTGACTGGCTGGCAATCCCTGCATGTTCATTGGCTCTGTAAAGAGCTCCAAACATGCAGGGTGGAGACCCGAGCTCCTGTCCGAGTAACCCGGAAATGCTTGGTGCTCGCCGAACATCCCGAGTAGTGAGATGCTCGGGCGAGTACCGAGCAGTGTCGAGCATGCTCACTCAACACTATTGGTGATATCAACTTCCTGTTTGTGGCACATTAGTATATGGGAGGGGGAAAACTTTGATGGGTGGTGACCATGGCTGCCATTTTGAAGTCGGCCATTTTGGATCCAACTTTATTTTTTTCATTGGGAAGCGGTTCATGTCACACTTCAAACCTATTGAGAATTTCATAAGAAAAACAATGGTGTGCTTGGTTTTAACGTAACTTTATTCTTTCATGAGTTATTTACAAGTTTCTCTTTGTTTACAGCCATTGACATGTCGCAGAGGTTAACAGGTGAGGAGCGGATTGAAATTGTGTTGATTTCTGGTGAACGCAGTACCCAGGTCATTGCAGCAGATTTCAATGCAAGACACCCTACCAGACCACCCATCTCCCATGCTACAGTTAGCAAACTGCTTGCCAAATTTCGTGAAAGAGGTTCAGTGTTGGATTTGCCAAAATGTGGACGCAAGAAAACTGTCACTAGTGAAGAAACATTAGTGGCTGTCCTAGCTTTATTCAGCAAGAGCCCACAGCGCAGCACTCGCCGCATGTCACTGGAGAGTGGCATCAGTCGAACATCCCTTCGGCGGATATTAGCTACTCCCAAACGGCACCCTTACAAAATCCAGCTGCTGCAGCATCTCAACGAGGATGACCCAGATCGGTGCACTGAATTTGCAGAATGGGCAAAACAAAAATTGGAACAGGACCCTCAGTTTACACAGAACATTATGTTCAGTGATGAGGCAAACTTTTTTGTAAATGGTGAAGTTAACAAACAAAACCACCGCTATTGGTCTGACACTAACCCACAGTGGATAGACTATGGGTGTCAGGTCCGAGCATTCCTACATGAACAGTTTCCTGCAAAGTGGATTGGTCGTCATGGGCCAGTTGAATGGCCACCAAGGTCTCCCGATCTGACCCCCTTAGACTTTTATCTTTGGGTTCATCTGAAGGCAATTGTCTATGCTGTGAAGATATGAGATGTGCAGCATCTGAAACAACGGATACTGGAAGCCTGTGCTAGCATTTCTTCTGCAGTGTTGCTATCAGTGTGTCAAGAGTGGGAGAAGAGGGTTGCATTGAAAATCCAACACAATGGGCAGCACTTTGAACATTTTATAAGTGGTCATAAACTTGTAAATAACTCATGAAAGAATAAAGTTAAGTTAAAACCAAGCACACCATTGTTTTTCTTATGAAATTCTCAATAATTTTGATGTGTCACATGACTCTCTTCCCATTGAAAAAAATAAAGTTGGATTCAAAATGGCCGACTTCAAAATGGCCACCATGGTCACCACCCATCTGGAAAAGTTTTCCCCCTCCCATATTCTAATGTGCCACAAACAGGAAGTTGATATTACCAACAATTCCCATTTTATTTAGGTGCATCCATATAAATGGCCCACCCTGTATATATATATATATATATATATATATATATATATATATATATAGCTTTGAAAAAGTCTTCCTACCCCGTGAACTTTTTAACTATATGTATTTAGATATCAAACTGAATAAAAATACTTATACAGAAGCTCCGCTTTTTAAAGTTACATTGGCCGGAAAACACTAATGGATCTAAAGTGGATGAAGAGCTGAAAAAAATTAGCAAGCTTGGGGCACAAGAATAGAAATAAAAACAGTGTGAGTGCTTATATATTGTTCTTTAATTGTAGTTATATACTTGTTCATAAGTGTATGAAAAATAATGCTATGAAAAAGAATGGTATTATCAAATTAAGGGGTGGACTTGGACAATCTGATATGGATTGATAATGGTGGGGACATTTGGAAAATTATGGGGCAGACTTAGATAGTTTGATATGGCTTAATAAGAGTGGGGCAACTGTCAAATTGACATTTGATAAATAATATGAACTTCACACTATCAATATAGATAATTACATAGGGGAAGAAAAAATAATTCAAGGACACACAACAACAGTACCTTGAAAACGTATTGATACCCCGTGAACTTTTCTACATTTTTCACATTACACACACGAACTTAAATGCATTTTATTTGGACTTTATGTGATATACCAACAAAAAGCAACTATTTGTGTAGTGTAAAAGAAATAATACATGGTTTTCTAAACTATTTTAAAAATATAAATCTGAAAATTGTGAGGTGCTTTTGTATTTAGCCCCCTGAGTCAACATTTTAAGGGACCACCTTTTGCTGCAATTACTTTTTGGGGTCTGTCTCTAGTAGTGGTCCTGTGCACAGATTTTCCCAACTGAGCTGTGGATTTCTGCAACTCCTCCAAAGTGACCATGGACCTCTTGGCACTTTCTCTAATTAGTGCTCTTTTTGCTTGGGATGTCAATTTAGGTGGACGGTCATGTCTGAGAAGGTTGGGTTATTTTTTTAAATTTCTAGCCCTGCTTTACTCTTCTTCACAACTTTATCCCTGACATCTTTGATGTATTCCTTGATTTTCATGATGGTTTTTGACCCTAATCTTCTCAAACAAACCTCTAAGGCCTTCACAGAAGTTATACTGAGAATAAATTACGTAATGGTGGACTCAATTTACTAATTATATGACTTCTGGAGGCAATTAGTCACTCAAGGTTTTATTTTGGGGGTGTCAGACTACACGGGCCCGAATACAGAAGCACATCACAATTTTCAGATTTATATTGTTAAAATAATTTAATACCATGTATTATTTCCTTTACACTACACAAATACTTGCTGATTTGAGTTGGTGTATAACATAAAATGCCAATAAAATGCATTTAAGTTTGGGGGTGTAACATGAAAAAATGTGGAAATATTTACATGGTATGAATTTGAATATGCTTTAAGGAATGAGCCATTAGTATACTCGTCGTTTGCAAGGTTTCTGTTACCGTTCCAGTGCTTCTGAAGAATAATGCTGCAGACTTTAATCTTCCCAACAGAACTTGATCAATGACCATGTCAACAGGGTCTTACTTAAATTACATGCAAAGAAAAGTCTAATGTCATGTTTACACTCGCAAAATAAGCATTGCCAGATTGACATGCTTCATTTTAATGCAAAATACAACTATTCTTCCAATCAAACATATAATAACTGTTTCTGAGATGAAAGATCCAAGCAGAACCTCTAATTTAGATGTGTTTAAAGCCTCAAAAGTGTGAAATATGGTTTCTAAATTGCAGGATGTGCATTCGGTTCAATAACAACTCAGTTCTTACTTAATTCAGTTATTTTCTACTTTGAGATTAAGATAATTCCAGTGTGTGTGACATCATTTCTTTAGGATATGTTCCATGATGTCCTTTGTTATTTGATGGTTAACTGTGGTACATTTGGAATGTTATAAAATGTTAGAACCTGTGGCTTTAAAAGCAAAATTCACTGTGGGATCACCAGGCTGGATTACAACATGAAAGGAGATGGCTGCTGTTTACATGCGATATGACTAAGTAATAGTGATGAGCGAGCAAGCTCGCCACTGCTCAGTACTCGCCCGAGCATCTCAGTACTCGAGATGCTCGGAGCTCGCCGAGAACTTTCGAGATGCTCGGGTGGGAGCTCGGGACCCCGTCCTGCATGTCTGACGCTATTTAGAGCACCAATCATGCAGGGATTGTCTGCCACTCACTGTAATGCCGCAGCCATGGTGGTTGTGGCATTACAGTGATTGCCCAAATCGATGGGAACAGTGCTCACAGTGAAACATGAAAAGCCGGCAATTCATCAGCGGCATACACCGGTACCCGACAATTTAGAACAGAAAAAATAGAGCATCACACATAGATTAGATAGATAGAAACATGTCAGTCACATATATAATAAGTACAGTGACAGTGTTGGTTACTGTACTAGTCATTTAGTGTTAAAATAAAGGATTTATTAAAAAAAAAATTGGCGTGGGGTTCCCCGTAATTTTAGTCTATAGTGGAGGTTAAGCAGATGGTTGAGGCAGATGTTTGAAGCCTGGGAAGGGGGTAATAGCCACGGAGCTTCCCAGGCTACTAATATCAGCCCCCAGCTGAATACCTAGCCTTTACTAGCTATTAAAATGGGGGACCCAAAAAAAAATGACGTGGGGTCCCCCTTATTTTAATAGCTAGCAAAGGCTAGGCAGACAGCTGGGGGCTGATATTAATAGCCCAGGAAGGGTGCCATGAATATTGGCTCCCTCCCAGGCTAGAAACACCAGCCGTCAGCCGCCCCAGAAATGGCGCATCCATAGGATGTGCCAATTCTGGCACTTAGCCTCGCTCTTCCCACTGCCCTGTAGCAGTGGCAGTGGGGTAATAGGGTTGGGGTTGATGTCAGCTTATAATGCCAGCTGACATCAAGCCCAGGTTAGTAATGGAGAGGCGTCTATAAGACACCCTCATTACTAACCCCATATTCAAAGTTAAAAAAAACACAAACACCCAGAATAAAGTCCTTTAATTGAAATAAAGACACATTCCTTTAATGCTCTAAATTAAACCCTACTTACCGTATAGCCCATTGCAGCTGAAGCCAACGATCTCCTGCAATAAAAATAAAATAATAAACCAACCTCATCCTTACCTTTCCATGGTTCCCAGGACTACTTCAGCTCTGCTACATTGACATGACAGGCTGGAGTGCAGCAGAACGCTGCTATCGAGCTTGCCATACCGCAGACACTGAGAAGCTCCTCAGTGAAGCTCCTCAGTAGAGATGAGCGGTGTTCGACTTGAACTTGAATCTCAAATTCAAGCTGTTTTGGGCGGTGTTCGAGCCATTTGGCGAACCCGAACGATTTGAAAATAATTCGGCTGTTCGAGGTTATGTTCGATAACTGTTCGTGCACCAAAATCATAACTGGATTTTTTCTCAGTAATGCTGAAAATTAATGTTAATATGCAGTTTGAGTGTACAGCGGGGCGGGGGGAGGGGCAGGGGATGGATCTCTGCAGAAATAATGAAGATCTCCTTTTTTTTTCTCTTTCCCGCATTTACAGTGGGGAGGTGCAATCTGTCAGCCTATCAGCAGCGCACACACGGAGCGAACTGCTTTTTTTCACACAAGCAAGGGCATGTGTCATTGGCAGTGTATGTCACATGTCCTTGCCCTATAAGACTCAGACATTTTCCCCGTCGCCACCATTTTCTCACTGCTGCAGCTGCGTGTTAGACGGCACCGCTGTTGCTGTGTGCGCTATACTTTGTTAATTTGAAGCCAATTTTCGCACAAATCTACAGATAGCTTGGGAGTAGGGAATAGTTGTGATTGCAGTCCTTTTCAGGGCTAGGTTACATCAGTTCCTATCACTTTTATCAGGCAGGTCTGTGCTCTTAAATAGATAGGTTGGGAGTAAAGACTAATTGTAATTGCGGTCCTTTTCAGGGCTAGGTTACATCAGTTCCTATCACTTTTTGCCAGGCAGGTCTGTGCCAGTGCTGTGCAAGTTTTTTTTCACAGCATTTGGCTAAATCTAGCAAAGCAAATCCTTTTTGTCCTCTTGCAGTGTGTGTTAGTCAGTGGAGAAGCCTATGTGTGTTGCAAGCTACACCACCTGTGTATAGAATACAAATGTTTTTACTGCACCTAGTGAAGTAAAACCTTTTGGGCATAGCATCATTCTATTATTCCATCTATACTAACCTCCACCATGTTGCAAATTCAAAATAATTTTTATCTGCATATAGCTCTGAAAAAATATTTGGGCTTCGGCTTGTAGCAGTGTGTGGGACTTGTTCTATTAGTCCATCTATACTAACCTCCAGCAGGTTGCAAATTCAATATAATTTTTTTCTGCATCTAGCTCTGAAAAAATATTTTGGCTTGTAGCAGTGTGTGGGACTTGTTCTATTAGTCCATCTATACTAACCTCCAGCAGGTTGCAAATTCAAAATAATTTTTACCTGCATCTAGCTCTGAAAAAATATTTGGGCTTCGGCTTGTAGCAGTGTGTGGGACTTGTTCTATTAGTCCATCTATACTAACCTCCATCAGGTTGCAAATTCAATATCATTTTTTTCTGCATCTAGCTCTGAAAAAATATTTCAGCTTGTAGCAGTGTGTGGGACTTGTTCTATTAATCCATCTATGCTAACCTCCACCAGGTTGCAAATTCAATCAAATTTTTTTCTGCATCTAGCTCTGAAAAAATATTTCGGCTTGTAGCAGTGTGTGAGACTTGTTCTATTAGTCCATCTATACTAACCTCCATCAGGTTGCAAATTTAATATAATTTTTTTCTGCATCAAGCTCTGAAAAAATATTTTGGCTTGTAGCAGTGTGTGGGACTTGTTCTATTAGTCCATCTATACTAACCTCCAGCAGGTTGCAAATTCAAAATAATTTTTATCTGCATCTAGCTCTGAAAAAATATTTGGGCTTTGGCTTGTAGCAGTGTGTGGGACTTGTTCTTTTAGTCCATCTATACTAACCTCCATCAGGTTGCAAATTCAATATCATTTTTTTCTGCATCTAGCTCTGAAAAAATATTTCGGCTTGTAGCAGTGTGTGGGACTTGTTCTATTAGGCCATCTATACTAACCTCCAAAAGGTTGCAAATTCAATCTAATTTTTTTCTGCATCTAGCTCTGAAAAAATATTTCGGCTTGTAGCAGTGTGTGGGACTTGTTCTATTAGTCCATCTATACTAACCTCCATCAGGTTGCAAATTCAATCTAATTTTTTTCTGTATCTAGCTCTGAAAAATATTTTGGCTTGTAGCAGTGTGTGGGACATGTTCTATTAGTCCATCTATACTAACCACCATCAGGTTGCAAATTCAATCTAATTTTTTTCTGCATCTAGCCCTGAAAAAATATTTCGGCTTGTAGCAGTGTGTGGGACTTGTTCTATTAGTCCATCTATACTAACCTCCAGCAGGTTGCAAATTCAATATAAATTTTTTCTGCATCTATCTCTGAAAAAATATTTCGGCTTGTAGCAGTGTGTGGGACTTGTTCTATTAATCCATCTATACTAACCTCCACCAGATTGCAAATTCAATTTAATTTTTTTCTGCATCTAGCTCTGAAAAAATATTTCAGCTTGTAGCAGTGTGTGGGACTTGTTCTATTAGTACATCTATACTAACCTCCACCAGGTTGCAAATTCAAAATAATTTTTATCTGCATCTAGCTCTGAAAAAATATTTCAGCTTGTAGCAGTGTGTGGGACTTGTTCTATTAGCTCATCTATGCTAACCTCCACCAGGTTGCAAATTCAATATAATTTTTATCTGCATCTAGCTCTGAAAAAATATTTCGGCTTGTAGCAGTGTATGGGACTTGTTCTATTAGTCCATCTATACTAACCTCCACCAGGTTGCAAATTCAATATAATTTTTATCTGCATCTAGCTCTGAAAAAATATTTCGGCTTGTAGCAGTGTGTGGGACTTGTTCTATTAGTCCATCTATACTAACCTCCACCAGGTTGCAAATTCAATATAATTTTTATCTGCATCTAACCCAGCCAATACTTTTGGGCTAATACCACAGTTTGGCCACTCAGCTCTGCTCGGTACCCATCCATTGTTTTTTGTGCAAACAACTCCAGAGTTGTGAATTAGTTAACCACCAAAATGAGTGGAAAAGGGCCTGCTGCAGGTGGAAAGGGGAATAGGCGTGTTGGGAAGGGAAAAAAAGGTTGTGTCCGTGGGGTAGGTGTTAAAGCAACAGTAACATCTTCAGAAGAAAGACCATCTTCCAGCCAAACTAAGATGTCTACTTCTTTTAGCGGACAATGTGATAAGATCCCTTTCTTACGGCCACGCCTATCACTACAAATTCCAGATGAGGCACAAAAACAGCAGGTGTTTCAACGGATATCAAGTGCTCCTTTAAGTGGGCTCTCCTCCACCTCAACTTCAACTTCACAAATACTCCAGTCCTCAGAGGTGTCACCCCAATCGCACTTGCTTCCTCACAGCTCCCTAGTCTCCAGCTGCCCGTCTGAGTATGGGGTAGAACAGATGGTTGAGTCTGCAGAGCTGTTTACTCATACTATAGCCTGGGAATCAGAGATTGGCTCCAGAGCTTCTGTGAATCCAGATGAGGAAATGATCTGCACTGATGCCCAGAATCTTTATGAGTCGGATCCAGGACCAGACGCCGAAGGTTCTGACCATAATGTAGACCCTCGTTCCCAAACTGTAACTCCTGTTGGTGGAGACAATGAGGAAGATGATGATCAGACTCAAATACCTGATTGGAGCGACAACTTTAGTTTTTTGTCAGGGCAGGAAGAGGTTGGCTTTGAGGACGACGGGTGTGATAACACACAGGGTGATGATGACGAGGTTGGAGATCCCACTTACTGTCAACCCACAGTCAGCCAAGAGATGATGTCAGCAGAGGAGGTGGAGGAGGATGCTAGTGACGACGAGGTCAGGTTGCGCCTTCCTGGACTGAGACGTAGTAATGGAAGCACGTCAACAACTGCATCCTCAAACACAACTCTGCCTCTGACCACAAGTCGTGGTTGCTCTTCAGGTCGCATGGGTGCTAAGCCTTGCATAGCCTGGGCATTTTTTCAGATCGATAAAGATGACCCAACTCGTGTTATCTGTAACATTTGTCAGCAAAAGCTAAGTAGAGGCCAAAAAATGCATAGTTTGAGTACTTCATGCATGAACCGGCACATGGATATGAAGCATAAGTTGCAGTGGGAAGCTCACTGTGCTACAATGCGGCCTAGCCGGCTGGGCCAACCACCGTCTGACACACCTTGTGCATCCGCGGCCTCTTCATCCTCTGTGACTGGGGGGACAGCAGTCACACCTGTTTTGGGACGCAGACCTGCCAGCTCTTTACCTGCAACAGCCAGCGTGATTGGCAGGTCATCATTTTCTTTGGAGGTGGAAACACCTGCTGTTGTTCAGCGCTGTCCGACACCGATAACACCACCTTTGGATCAAGGCAACCTAACATGTCCGCCTGCATCTTCCTCACAGACCGGCAGTTTGCCGGGGACACCCTTCTCCACCCCGTCTAAGCACAACAGCCAGCCCTCGGTCCCTCAGATGTGGACAAGTAAAAGGCCATTTCCTCCTAGCCATGAGAAAGCTAAGAGGTTGAATTTCACCATCTGCAAGCTCTTGGCTACAGAAATGCTTCCTTTCTGCCTGGTGGACACAGAGGATTTTCGAGACCTTAAGTCCGTCGCAGTGCCCCAGTACCAGATGCCCAGTCGGCACTACTTCTCAAAGAAAGGTGTGCCTGCGCTCCATCAGCATGTCGCACACAACATCACTGCTTCTTTGAGAAACTCTGTGTGTGACAGGGTGCATTTCACCACAGACACTTGGACGAGTAGGCATGGACAGGGGCGTTACATGTCGCTGACTGGGCACTGGGTAACTATGGTGACAGCAGGACAAGGGGCTGCTGTCCTAGTCTTGCCGTCCCCACGAGTTGTGCGTCAATCCTCTTTATCTCAAAGTTCCTCCACTGCTTCTGCCTCCTCAACCTCCTCTCGGTCCTCCACCTGCACCCAAAGCCTGTCTGGTCATGCCACAAGCTTTCTAACTGCGCAGAAGGGATCCTGCACACCTCCTTACTATGCTGGCAGCAGGGCTCAACGTCATCAGGTGGTTTTTACTTTGAAATGTCTGGGAAATGTGAGTCACACAGCTGAGGAGTTGTGGTCAGCTCTGGAGAACCAGTTTCATGAATGGTTGTCTCCACTGGACCTGAAACCAGGGAAGGCCGTGTGCAGCAATGCAGCAAACCTCGGTGCGGCCCTTCACCGGGGCAATGTCACACACGTGCCTTGTATGGCTCACGTGTTGAACCTGGTTGTCCAGCAATTTTTAGCCCACTATCCCGGACTAGATGGCCTTCTGCAGAGGGCACGGTCGCTGTGTGCTCCCTTCCGCCGTTCGCATCCCGCAGCTCAGCGACTTGCATCTCTACAGAAGTCGTAGGGCCTGCCACTTCACCGGCTAAAATGCTATGTGCCTACCTGGTGGAATTCAACTCTGCACATGTTGCAGCGACTGTGGCTGCACCGTGAAGCCCTGGTGCAATACGTTGTGACGTATAGCCTGGGCCAACGAGATTCAGAGGTGGGGCAAATCATGCTGGAGGAGTGGTCTCAGATCAGGGACCTATGCACCCTTCTGCACAGTTTTGAAATGGCGACGAAGATGTTTAGTGCTGACGATGCCATGATCAGCATGACTATTCCGGTGATTTACATGCTGGAGCACACGTTAAACAGAATTCGGAGTCAGGTGGTGGCACAAGAGGAGGTGGAGGAAGTAGAGGAGGAGGATTTGTATGCGGAAGGGCTAACATCTGCAAGGTCCAGACGGTCGGCAGCACCAAGGCGGCAGGCATGTGAGGGTGGGGGAGATGGTTTTACCAGGGCGCATGGTAGCAGCAAAACTAGTGAGGAAGGTGCAGGAGCCCAGGAAGAAGTGGAGGACGAACTGATGGAAGACTCATCAGATGTGAGAGACATTGATCACATTTCTGTTGTGCGAGGTTGGGGGGAGAGGGCAGAGGAAGGAAGCATGATTGTTACCTCGCCACCAACACAACAGGGACTTGGTGCTCCTGGATGCCCAAGACACATGAGTGCCTTCTTGCTGCACTACCAGCAACATGACTCTCGAATTGTGAGAATTAGAAATAATCCTGACTACTGGGTTGCCACACTCTTAGATCCCCGGTACAAAAGTAAATTTGCAGAAATTATTCCTGCCATAGAAAGAGATGCACGCATGCAGGAGTATCAGCAGAGACTGTTGCAGAATCTTACATGTGCTTTTCCACAAAACACTAGTGGTGCACGTAGTGAATCTCACAGTTCCAACTTGCCAACCATGGGACCATCGAGTGTTCAGCACTCAAAACGTAACAGAAACACAGTATCTGCTGGTAACATCAATTTTGCGGAATCGTTTCACCACTTTTTTAGCCCATCCTTTGCAAGGCCACAGAAGACAAGAAGTCTGACACATAGTCAACACCTAGAGACGATGGTAGAGGAGTATCTCCAAGTAAACATTGAAGCCATGACTGTGTCACTGGACCCTTGCTCTTTTTGGGCTTCCAATCTGGATAAATGGCCGGAGCTCGCCACTTACGCCTTGGAGATCTTGTCATGCCCCGCAACCAGCATTCTGTCTGAACGTGTGTTCAGCACTGCTGGTGGTGTGCTGACAGATAAGCGCACGCGGCTCTCCACTGATAATGTAGACAGACTCACGTTCATAAAGATGAACAAATCATGGATCCGAAACGACTTTTATACCCCTGTGTCATCCTGGGGAGAGTAAAAGCTTGATGATTTGTTAAAATCACCACACCAACCGTTTTAAGCTTTCAAATTACTAATCATGTTTATCTGTATCTTGGCTGGAAAATAATTTGGGCCTTGTAGCAGTGTGCAGTACTGATTCTATTAGGCCATCTATACTAAACTCCACCAGATTTAAAATTACTAATCATGTTTATCTGTATCTTGGCTGGAAAATAATTTGGGCCTTGTAGCAGTTTGCAGTACTGATTCTATTAGGCCATCTATACTAAACTCCACCAGATTTAAAATTACTAATCATGTTTATCTGTATCTTGGCTGGAAAATAAGTTGGGCCTTTTAGCAGTGTGCAGTACTGATTCTATTAGGCCATCTATACTAAACTCCACCAGATTTAAAATTACTAATCATGTTTATCTGTATCTTGGCTGAAAAATTATTTGGGCCTTGTAGCAGTTTGCAGTACTGATTCTATTAGGCCATCTATACTAATCTCCACCAGATTTAAAATTACTAATCATGTTTATCTGTATCTTGGCTGGAAAATAAGTTGGGCCTTGTAGCAGTGTGCAGTACTGATTCTATTAGGCCATCTATACTAAACTCCACCAGATTTAAAATTACTAATCATGTTAATCTGTATCTTGGCTGGAAAATAATTTGGGCTTTGTAGCAGTTTGCAGTACTGATTCTATTAGGCTATCTATACTAAGCTCCACCAGCTTTCAAATCAATAATAATTTTTAGCTGCATGTAGCCCGGAAAATAATTTTGGGGCTCCTAGATGCGCAAGACACATGAGTGCCTTCTTGTGCACTACCTGCAACATGACCCTCAGATTGTCAGAATTCGAAGTAATCCTGACTACTGGGTTGCCACACTCTTAGATCCCCCACACTCTTCGATCAACCTTTTCATTTTAATAAAGAACAAAAAAATGGTCATTTTTGAAATTATAAGCATTAGCAGGTTATTAGAAACTGAAATCAAACAGTTTTCAACTCAAAATGTGTTACATTTGCACATAGGACCCCTTGTTGAAAAGGAGCTTCTGAACTCTCTCGTCCATTGAATTTGTCAGGTTTTGGATGGTTTCTGCTTCAATTGTTTTGCATGAGGACAGAATACCCTCCCAGAGCTGTTGCTTAGATGTGAACTGCCTCCCGCCATCATAGACACTCTTTTTGATGATGCTCCAGAGGTTCTGAATGGGGTTGAGGTCAGGGGAGCATGGGGGTCACACCATACGTTTGTCCCCTTTTATGCCCATATAAGCCAGAGATGCAGATGTGTTATGTGCAGCATGAGACGGTCCATTATCATGCATGAAAATGATCTTGCTGCGGAATACATGGTTCTTCTTCTTGAACCATGGCAGGAAGTGCTGTTTGAGAAATTCCACATATATTATGGAGTCCATCTTTACCCCTTCAGGGATCCTAAAGGGGCCGACAATCTCTCTCCCCATGATTCCAGCCCAAAACATTACTCCACCTCCTCCTTGTTGGCGCCGTAGTCGTGTTTGCATGGGGTGTCCATCAACCAGCTATCCTCCACTCCATCCATCTGGACCATCGAGCATTGCACGGCACTCATCGGTGAACAAAACAGTTTTGAAGTCAGTCTTCATGTATTGTTTGGCCCACTGGAGCCGTTTCTGCTTGTGTGCAGTGGATAGAGGAGGTCGACAGGATGGCTTACGCACAGCTGCAAACCTCTGAAGGACTCTGCATCTTGTTGTTCGGGGGACGTTGGAGGCACCAGCAGCTTCAAAAACTTGTCTGCTGCTATGACAAGGCTTTTTTGCCGCTGCTCTTTTAACCTGACGTAATTGCCTGTAGGAAAGAGTCCTCAATTTTCCCTTATCAGCACGCACACGTGTGTACTGTGAATCAGCTACATACTTCTTGATTGTGCGATGATCAGGATGAAGTGTCTTGGCAATGTTGATTGTAGTCATGCCTTAACCTAAACACTCCACAATTTGTTGCTTCTCAGCAGCCGACACATCCTTTTTCTTTCCCATTTTGGCAGAAAATGTAGGCTGCTTAATAATGTGGGACAGCCTTCCTAAGTAGTCCTGCCTTTCATTGGACACACCTGCCAAACTAATTAGCACAGGTGTCTGCAAATGCTTACAGTGATATAAAGAGCCCTGACACACGTCACCATCAATGAGTTTAACTGACAAACAAAAAAATTCTTACCTTATCACTCCTAAACATTTTTTGCATAATAATTTGGAACACAGTGTACATGTGCTTTTCCACAAAACACCAGTGGTTCACGTAGTGAATCTTACAGTTCTAACTTGTCAACCGTGGTCTGTATGGAGTTGTTCAATAAAGGGCCCAAAATTAAGATAACATAGACGGGAGAGGTCTCTATGAATAGGAATTCCTAAGTATTTGATACCCTGTGAGCGCCAGGCAAAGGGAAAGTAGGACTGGATGGAATCCTGTATGGATTTGGGGAGGGAGACATCGAGGGCCTCAGACTTCGCTGCATTGATTTTAAAATTTGACCACGTAACAAAGTGATCTATTTCAGCCATAACAGCAGGGATGGATATATGTGATTGAGTGATATATACTAGGACATCATCAGCAAATGCAGAGCACTTGTACTCGGTGCCTCCCATCTCAATCCACCTAATATTGGGGTTATGGCGAATTGATGAGAGCAGGTGCTCCATCACTAGGATGTATAAGAGAGGGGACAGAGGACATCCCTGCCTTGTCCCATTGGTGATTATGAAAGGTGATGAAAATGTTCCATTTATCTTCAGCCTAGGTGACGTATTGCGATACAGGGCCGTGATTTTGGCTATAAAAGGGTCCCCTAGACCCCTACCCCAAGCTTTTTAAGAGAATAATATATGGCGTGCCAGGAGACTCTATGGAATGCTTTCTCAGCATCCAACGAGAGTATCTAATTACAAATTTTTAACTGTATCTAGCCCAGGAAATACTTTGTGCCTAGTAGCAGTGTCTGCTAGTCAGCGGATTATCCCAGCTGTTAAGCAAGCTATACCACCTGTAGTTTGGACACTTAATTTTTTCAAAGGAAATGGTTCGGGCCCCCGGGACACTCAGTGAAGAGCATCGGGGAGGCACCCCAAGGCATAGGGACTGGGACTGGCGGTAGGACGCCTTTCAATGGACCGCCGAGCTCGATCCTTATAAAAACTTTTTAACTGCAGCAGTTTTAGTGGACGCTACTGGAGCTGGAATTACGCGGTTGCTGGCATGAGACTTGCCCTCCAATAGATCCTTGTTAAAGGATTTAAAGTGTACTCATTCAAATTAGAGAGACAATTTAAATTAAAAATATTAGACCTGCCTCCACCGCAGGGGGGCTCGCTCGACCCACCAGCGGACAGGCACCAGTATTGGGAGAGGGGGGCTGGCCGTCAGGGTCCACCGCGGCTCTGGCACAAAGCCGGCGACACTGAGGTCTCACGGGCAGAAACGGACTGGCCGTGTCGGCTTTGCACTTTTTTGGTTTTAGAAGGGCATGACATGCCTAAATCTGTGTCTCTCCCTCCTTTTACTCCTCCACCTCTTTTCTTTTCGCATGACTATATGCACTTGTCACTTTTCCATGTGTTAGTTGTGTCTTCTGAGCAGTTTGTCAGCTTTTGGACACCTTTGAAGGTGTTTTCTATGTGTTTCTATGTGTTTTTGTTTACCTGCCATTGGTTTTAATGATGTTCGAAGGTATTCGACGAACAGTTCGACGAACAGTTCGGCGAACATACGGGTGTTCGACTAACCGAACCGAACTCGAACACTACGGGGGTGGCTCAACACTACTTCTCAGTGTCTGGCTGTGACGGCATCCAGATGAGCTGAGTTCATGTCCAATGAAGTCAGCTCACCTCATGCACGCCACTGACAGCGTGGGAGAATTCTCCTGCACTCACCGCTTGAGCAGGAGAATTCTCCCACGCTGGGATGGCATTGGGATGACAGGCTGGATCGCAGCAGAGCGCTGCCATCCAGCTTGTCATCCTTCAGAGACACTGCAGAGCGCAGGCATGCAAGAGACGGGTGCATGAAAACACTATTATTTTTTTTTTAATAAATCCTTTATTTTAACACTAAATGACAAGTACACTAACCAACATTGTCACTGTACTTATTATATGTGTGACTGACATGTTTCTATCTATCTAATCTATGTGTGATGCTCTATTCTTTCTGTTCTAAATTGTCGGGTACCGGTGTATGCCGCTTCTGAATTGCCGGCTTTTTTAAAGAGAAGAGTGCATGAAAATCGGAGGGCACTAGTGTGTTCCAAGTGCCCTGCTATGTTTTTCATGCACCCTCCTATATACCCTGCCTACCTGTCTGCCTATATATTTTGCCTGCCTGACGTTTAATTGAGCACTGTTTCCATCGATTTGGGCAATTTTTGACCTTCTGCAGACCGCCGGGGGGGGACCGCCAGAAAAATGCTTGAGTTTCCCATAGACTTACATTGGGCTCGTTGCTCGGGTCGAGCACCCGAGTATTCCATTGTGCTCGACCCGAGCTTCGAGCACCCGAGCATTTTAGTGCTCGCTCATCACTACTAAGTAACCATTGTTTAAAGATCTGAATATGTAATAATAAACACTAGAAATTTTATAATTGTCTGGGAAGAAAACATTACAATGGAAAAGATATATACAAGCAGAACTTACTGCAACAAAAAATAAAAAATTTGTGAGCATAAAAATATTTCGATTTTACAAAGGCTTATCTGGACCTACTAAGGAATTCAAATTAGGTGGGGTTTAAAAGGTGCCCCTACCCTTTATATAGCCATTAGGCTGACTTGCTTCTCCAACTGCACTATGCACATGGATGTTTGGTTTGCATGATCGTTCATGTGTTTTCAATGGGAAGAGTGAAGAGGGGGCTGCCTGGTATCTAGTTTTCTCCAGATCATACCTTCCCTTAATTTTATTCTTTTGGTATGGGCGATTCATAGACTATGTCCTCATAATTTGGCGTGGCTGAGAGGCGTCCGTACCAGAATTCATCAGATACATTAATGATAATTCTGACAATATTGTGTTCTCTCATTTTTTTCATTACACACACATTTCATTTTTGGATATTCTTTTATCTGGAGATGCTCACAATAAGAGAATCAATCTTTAGAAAACCAACGGCTGGTAATTCCTTTCTGTATGCCACCAGCTGACACCCTAAACATGTTGTTCAAAATTTACCAGTGGGGGAATATGTGAGAGCTAAGAGATATTGTACCACCGAGGACAAATATATACATGAATGTTCTATGATAGATACTCGTTTTCAAAAATGGGGTTATTCTGCACAAACATTAAAACAAGCAAAAAACATGTTGACTCTAAAACAAAAAAATTATTTCTCACAACAAAAAAAAGTAAAAAAATGTCCCAATTTATAGATAGGAAACCAACCTATATTTTTTTCACCCAATACAGTAACAGATATTATCAAATGATTAATATTATCAAGAAGCATTTACCAATCTTAAACTGTACAGCGATAATTCCTTTAAAAATATTCTAAAAATAAGTTATAAATTCCACATTGTAAAACGTGGAACTAACATAAAAAATTTAGAAAGTAGACCTGTGGTTTAGTCTTGAAGGTGTATATATTTAGAAAAGTGTCGGCAAATAAACTGCATTTTATTGGGTCCTTTGTTAGCTCTATCCATCATCCTTTATCTGCATAAGCAGTGCAGGATTAACCCCATCTCCTCCCACCACATTGCATTATACTTTCAACTGGGTCTACATCAGCCAATCTAAGTGATTTCTGTGGTTGTGGTCACACAACCCGAGCCAGGAGAGCAATTCCCTCACCCACCCTTCCTATCTTTAAATCGGTTAAGACATTATTGCGCTATCATTTTCTTCCAGCTCTAATCCAATTTGTATATTAATCCCTTGACACTTTTTAGAAAAATGGCAAGAAGGCCAGAATTCAGATTTGCAAATGTTGTTACTTTTGCTAAAACTGGATGCAGAAATTTGTAGAAAATGTGCACTATACAGAAATAGTATGTGGTACTTGTTGTTAGCTTTGGTGCACTGCCCTGTGTCTTTTAAAAATGAATTTAAAAAAACAGAAACGCATTAGAAATACCAACTTTTTGGAGAGGTGAAGATTAGTGATGAACGAATGTGCTCGACACCGCTCATTACTCGCCCGAGCATCACTGTGCTCGACAAGCTCGGCGCTTGGCAAGTATTTCCAGGTTGCTCGGGCGGGAACTCGGGTCCCCTCCCTGCATGTTTGGCACTCTTTAGAGAGCCAATAAACTTGCAGGGATTGCCTGCCTTGCACTGTAATGCCGTAGCCATGTTGGTTGTGGGCATTAAAGTGATTGGCTGGCTGCACAGCATCATCAGGTTTTTATAAGACCTGGCGCCGCTATGCTCGTCACAGTCTAACCCGAAAACAGGCAGAGTAGAGAGAGGTGCTGCTGAGTCAGGGAGAGATTTGCTTCTTTATAGTTAGTATAGGTAGTCCACAACATGCTGCGCATTGGTGCCACAGAACCCAGAAGGGTACATGGATGGACTTCTCTACAAGAGGCCTTCACACATTCACACACCTCCACCCTACCACCTCAGACCAGCAGAGGGAGCCCGTTAGGGACATATATAGGGAGGGTGGAGCCATGCAGCTCAGTTAGTGTCAGTGTTCAGAGACAGAGAGGAACACAGCTCAGAGTTGAGCAGAGAGCGTGCTGATGCTCAGAGAGCAGTGAAGAGGCAGCGCGCTGGCTGCTGTGCTTAGGCGAGCCAAGGCCTACAGCTCGTGTGAGGCCTAGTGAGGGCCTTGAGTGGGCCGAAGGTGAGAGGAGAAGGAAGAAGTAGCGAGGGGGCAGAGGAGCATACCAGGCTCACCCCGATATATATACCGGACACCGGGTCCGCGCCTACAGGGACCCTTTACACCCAGTAGGAACCACCGGAACCCCTGGAGGACTACAGGTCCCAGGTTCACCAAACGCTGATTACAGTACCAGGGCTAGGAGTCACGGAGGTCCCAGCGTCCAAGGAGAGTGATCTCCAGAGAGAAGGCCCTACCACCAGGTCAGCAGGTGCAAAGAGAGACAGTAACCAAGCTAGGCCTAGCTCCAGGCAGGTCAGAAGCTTAGAGAATAAAGCAACGGATCAGGAGGCCCTATACCCGCTCACTGGGGAGACTCCAAAAGTGCACCCTTCGCCTGGAGTACCCTGGACCGTGCCTGCAACATCACCAGTAAAGTTACTGAACCTTACCCCCGTTTGAGTGTCCGTCTTTCCTCCGGGACCGTCCTGCCATCTCTCCCCTGAACCACCATCCATTACACCCCCACGCTGCCCTGGAGCTAGCTCTACCTGTGGAGTGCCACACCATCCCTGCTGCCAAAACACCAGCTCCAGAGGACTGCTCCGCAGTGGCGGCACCCCTTAGCCACATTCCACAGGTGGCGTCACGAACACTTAAATCCGTTATAGATATCCCCCTTTTTACTGACCGCCCTGGCTCACGGACCGTACCAGCCACCGTGATATCCCCCAGCAACCGGAGGCCCGGCTGCCGAGTACCCCACGGCCCAGGGGGCGTGTCAGCTTTTGGCGTCACAAACAGGATTCCGTGCCCATTGCCACCGGGTACTGTGCACCTTAGAAAGACTGTAGTACTCACTGTGGTGAAGGTTTCCTGCCATTCCTGAGATTTCCCGCCATTGTCCGCCATCTTTCCTGTCGCCGCACGGGAAGAAAAGGGGCATAACCGCGGGAATCGGAGAGGCGTAACCGCTGGAAGCGCGCGAAACCCAGGACACGCCCCGCCCCTGACGTCGAACCAGGAAGCGTCAGGTCCTGGAAGGAACCCAGAGGACGATCTGACGTCAGACACGAGCGACGCAAGGTCCTGGAAGAAGACCGTCGCCCGCTGAGCTGCGGCCTACCTGAAAAAGAAAGTGAAGAAGGTAGGCTCCGGTTCACTAGGGGGGCGCAACAATGGCCGATGACCAGCAAGCCGCCGGAGCACCGGTTAACGCACCAGATGCCCAACCTGTGCCCGGCGCTGCACAGGCCGGAGCGGCCGCTCCACCAGCAGGGATCGTGACCCCGTTGATACCCATGGCCCTGCCGTATAACCCTGGAGCAAAATGGATTCCCCAGTATAATGGCAAACCAGACACCCTGTCCGGATTCAAGAGAAAAATATGCTGTGTGCTAGACATGTATTCTATGGTAAGCAGAGAGCTGCTATTGTGCTGGGACAATTGACTGGTGCCGCAGAGCGGGAAGTTGAAACCTGGCCAGCCGCAGACCAGGAATCAGTATCCATCATCTTTAAGAGACTGCAAACTGTGTTTGAAAACCGCACTGAGACAGATCTCCGGATGAGGTTCTACAACTGTGTCCAGAAACCTGAGGACAGTGTCCAGGACTATGCCTGGTGCTTACAGGAAGCCCTGCGGGCCCTGAAACAGGTTAGTCCAGCCAGCATACAAAATGAAAATAAAATGCTGACGGAACAGTTCATCTGGGGGTTGAGGTCTCAGGAGGAGAGCAGAACTGTACGGTGGTGGGCCTTGGATCATCCAGATGCCACCTTTGACACCCTTAAGGACATGGCTATAAAGGGTCTGCAACCCCTGGAAACATCAGATACTGCTATCCAGCGTTACCAGGGTGGGGCCACCCCAGTGCCCGCAGCACCCACTGCTCCTTCACTAACGGCTGAAACAAAGATGCAAACAGTGCCTCCTAGCGAGCTGGACAGCCTACGCTCTGAAGTGCACCAGTTAAGTAAAACCCTGGCCACTGTCCTGAGCACCCTGCAGCTACAGCGCCCCCCGAGGAAGCCCACCACGCGAAACGCGCGTCGGGGCGCGATCACAGTGAACAGATATGGGTAAGCCTGATTTACATTGATTTATATACTTTAGAACAAACGCATAGATATACCCATATACTGATTGTAGTGGAGCCTAATCCTGGTGATACAGACTTGTATATGATACTTGGTGCAAATATTGTCGTTAACTGTTTGGGAGAAGTGTTGTTTTTGCTCCAACAGATTGCTGACACCGCCAAACCAGGGCAGAGGAGGGTGCTCCAGAAAGAGATCCGAGCCCTTATGTACCAGCAACAGGTAAAGCTATGAGGTGGTGAAATTGGTAATGTATGGATGACAGACCCGATACCCATTGTGATTTCCCCGATAAGTGAAATGCTGATTTGGTGTAGAGCAGCAATAGGTCTCAAAGGACAGAACTATCAGGCGATAGTGGAGCCCATTAGTTCGGAGCACAGACCAACACTCTTAACTGCCAGAGGGGTGGCTGATGTACGCAATGGGAGGGTACCCGTACGACTCCTAAATTATGGGGAGGATGAAGTTAAATTACCAAGATATGCCACTGTTGCCAGGTTGTATACTGTGGATAACAACGCCATACACACAGTGGAATCCTTGACCCCACCAGATACAGTGGAGGACAATGACTCCGAAGCTCAGTTGGAGGATTGGTGTCAACAGCTCCATGTTGGAACTGACGCCACTCCAGTCCATCAAAAACAAGGGGTATACAGGGTGATCCAGGAATACTAGCAGGTATTCAGCAAACACCCACTTGATTTTGGGAGGATTAAAGGGGTGCAACACCATATTCCCACAGGTGACCTTTCACCCATCAAAGAACGTTACAGGCCAATCCCACCAGCACACTACCAGAAAGCAAAGGAAATGTTGCATGACATGAGGAAGGCAGGGGTAATAAGAGATAGCTGTAGCCCCTGGTCAGCTCCCCTGGTCCTGGTCAGGAAAAAGGATGGAAGCATGAGAATGTGTGTAGATTACAGACAGGTAAATCGCATAACACATAAAGATGCATACCCTTTGCCCCGTATAGAGGAATCCCTGGCTGCATTAAAGTCTGCAAATTACTTCTCTACCCTTGATCTCACTAGTGGGTACTGGCAAGTAGCAGTTGCTGAGGAGGACCGGGAGAAGACGGCCTTCACTACCCCAATGGGACTCTGCGAGTTCAATAGTATGCCGTTCGGACTCTGCAACGCCCCTGGAACATTCCAGAGATTGATGGAGTGCTGTTTGGGACACCGTATCTTCGAGACCGTGCTGCTATACCTGGATGACGTGATAGTGTACCCCAAGACGTACGAGGACCATTTGAAGCAGTGTCTCTGAAGAATGACAAGCTGGATGGTAGCGCTCTGCTGTGATCCAGCACTTCAGAGACACTGTAGGTAGCGCTTCAGAGACACTGCAGAGCGCAAGCATGCCTGCGCTCTGCAGTGTCTCTGAAGGATGACAAGCTGGATGGCAGCTCTGCTGCGATCCAGCTTGCCATCTCAATGCCATCCTAGCGTGGGAGAATTCTCCTGCTCAAGCGGTGAGCGCAGGAGAATTCTCCCACGCTGTCAGTGACGTGCATGAGGTGAGCTGAGTTCATTGGATATGAACTCGGCTCATCTGGATGCCATCACAGCCAGACACTGAGAAGCTTCACTGAGAAGCTTCTCAGTGTCTGCAGCATGGCAAGCTGGATGGCAGCGTTCTGCTGCGCTCCAGCCTGTCATGTCAATGTAGCAGAGCAGAAGCTTTCCTGGGAACCATGGAAAGGTAAGGATGAGGTTGGTTTATTATTTTATTTTTATTGCAGGAGATCGTTGGCTTCAGCTGCAATGGGTGATACAGTAAGTAAGGTTTAATTTAGAACATTAAAGGAATGTGTCTTTATTTCAATTAAAGGACTTTATTCTGGGTGTTTGTGTTTTTTTAACTTTGACTATGGGGTTAGTAATGGGGGTGTCTTATAGACGCCTCTCCATTACTAACCTGGGTTTGATGTCAGCTGGCGTTATAAGCTGACATCAACCCCAACCCTATTACCCCACTGCCACCGCTACAGGGCAGTGGGAAGAGCGAGGCTAAGTGCCAGAATTGGTACATCCTATGGATGCGCCATTTCTGGGGCGGCTGATGGCTGGTGTTTCTATCTTGGAAGGGGGCCAATATTCATGGCACCCTTCCTGGGCTATTAATATCAGCCCCAAGCTGTCTGCCTGGCCTTTGCTAGCTATTAAAATAGGGGGGACCCCACGTCATTTTTTTGTGGGTCCCCCATTTTAATAGCTAGTAAAGGCTAGGTGTTCAGCTGGGGGCTGATATTAGTAGCCTGGGAAGCTCCGTGGGTATTATCCCCTTCCCAGGCTTCAAACATCTGCCCCAGCTGTCTGCTTAACCTCCGCTAGAGACTAAAATTATGGGGAACCACACGCCAATTTTTTTTTAATAAATCCTTTATTTTAACAATAAATGACATGTACAGTAACCAACACTGTCACTGTACTTATTATATATGTGACTGACATGTTTCTATCTATCTAATCTATGTGTGATGCTCTATTCTTTCTGTTCTAAATTGTCGGGTACCGATGATGAATTGCCGGCCAGCTTTTTTAAAGAGACGGGTGCATGAAAACACTATTATTTTTTTTTAATAAATCCTTTATTTTAACACTAAATGACAAGTACAGTAACCAACACTGTCACTGTACTTATTATATATGTGACTGACATGTTTCTATTTATCTAATCTATGTGTGATGCTCTATTCTTTCTTTTCTAAATTGTCGGGTACCGGTGTATGCCGCTGATGAATTGCCGGCTTTTCATGTTTCACTTTGAGCACTGTTCCCATCGATTTGGGCAATCACTGTAATGCCACAACCACCATGGCTGCGGCATTACAGTGAGTGGCAGACAATCCCTGCATGATTGGTGCTCTAAATAGCGCCAGACATGCAGGACGGGGATCCGAGCTCCCGCCCGAGCATCTCGAAAGTACTCGGCGAGCTCCGAGCATCTCGAGTACTGAGATGCTCGGGCGAGTACTGAACGGTGGCGAGCATGCTCGCTCATCACTATTACTTAGTCATATCGCATGTAAACAGCAGCCATCTCCTTTCATGTTGTAATCCTGCCTGGTGATCCCACAGTGAATTTTGCTTGTAAAGCCACAAGTTCTAACATTTTATAACATTCCAAATGTACCACAGTTAACCGTCAAATAACAAAGGACATCATGGAACATATCCTAAAGAAATGATGTCACACACACTGGAATTATATTAATCTCAAAGTAAAAAAATAACTGAATCAAGTAAGAACTGAGTTGTTATTGAACCGAATGCACATCCTGCAATTTAGAAACCATATTTCACACTTTTGAGGCTCTGAACACATCTAAATTAGAGGTTCTGCTTGGATTTTCCATCTCAGATACAGTTATTATATGTTTGATTGGAAGAATAGTTGTATTTTGCATTAAAATGAAGCATGTCAATCTGGCAATGCTTTTTTGCGAGTGTAAACATGACATTAGACTTTTCTTTGCATGTAATTTAAGTAAGACACTGTTGACATGGTCATTGATCCAGTTCTGTTGGGAAGATTAAAATCTGCAGCAATAGTATGCCGTTCGAACTCTGCAACGCCCCTGGAACGTTCCAGAGATTGATGGAGTGCTGTTTGTGACACCGTAACTTCGAGACCGTGCTGCTATACCTGGATGACGTGATAGTGTACTTCAAGACGTACGGGGACCATTTGAAGCACCTGGCGGAGGTATTTGAGTCGTTGTCCCGGTATGGGATGAAATTGAAGCCTTCCAAGTGCCACCTGCTCAAACGGAAGGTTCAGTACCTGGGGCACATCGTCAGTCCAGAAGGAGTAGCAACAGACCCGGAGAAAGTCACTGCCATCCAGAAATGGCCGGAACCGAAGAATCTCAAGGAGGAACGTCAGTTCCTGGGACTGATCGGGTATTACCGGAGATTTGTGAAGGACTACACCAAGAAGGCAGCACCTTTGCAAGATCTCCTGGTAGGACAGTCCCAAAGAGGCAAGAACCCTCTCTTCCAGTGGGGTAAAGAGCAGGCTGAGTCCTTTGCAGTGATGAAAGAGATCCTGACCGGCGAAGAAATCCTGGCCTACCCTGACTACAGCCAACCATTCCTGCTGTACACTGATGCCAGCAACGAGGGACAAGGAGCTGTGTTGAGTCAGAAGCGGTATAGCAAGGATAAGGTGATTGCCTATGCTAGCAGGAAGCTTCGTCCGACCGAGAGGAATCCAGAAAACTATAGCTTCTTCAAGTTGGAGCTCCTGGCCTTGATCTGGGCCATCACTGAACGATTCTAGCACTACTTGGCCTCCAGTAAGTTCACGGCTTACACTGACAACAACCCCTTGACACATCTAGAGACAGCCAAGTTGGGAGACATGGAACAGCGTTGGAGGGCTCGGCTGTCAAACTATCAGTTCACCATCAAGTACCGGGCAGGCCACAAGAACTCCAACGCCGATGCCCTATCCAGAATGCTTCACCAGTCGGACCCTGAAGAAGAAGTGGATGACCTGGAAGAGATTGAGCTACCTGCCTTCCACAGAAATGGGATGGTCCACGAGCAGCGCACCTCCAGGAGGTATCGTGGTAAGACACTCAACCCTTTACCTCACCACAGTTGGAAGGAGACCCAGGACAGCGACCTGGTTGTCAGTCGTATCAAGGAACTGATAACCCAGGAAGGTTCCTCCCTGGAGAAGGACGCTTCTCCGCAAGCCAAGCAACTGTGGAATGAGGGAAGCCGGCTGTTCATCTATAGAGAGAAGCTGTGCCGAAGGTATGTCAACCCAAGGACCCATGAGATGGTATGGCAGATTGTAGTGCCCAGGACAGACATCCAGATGGTATTAGAGGCTTACCACGATCAAGCAGGGCACTTTGGCTGGAAGAAGCTGGAAACCCTCCTGAGGAATCGGTTTTATTGGGTTGGAATGCGGAGTTCCATAGAGAGGTGGTGCTGGGATTGTGGACCCTGTAGCCTCAGAAGAAAAGACTACAGCAGCCAGAAGGCACCCCAGCAGTCCATCAAGACAACCCAGCCCCTGGAGATCGTCGCTCTGGATCACGTCAAGCTGTCACCCAGCATGTCAGGCTACTCGTATGCCCTGACCATGGTGGATCACTACTCCCGGTTCCTGGTGGTAGCCCCCGTCAAGGATCTGACAGCAGAAACTGCAGCAAGGACGTTTCAAGCCTACTTCTGCAGGCCCCATGGATACCTGGATAAGGTACTGACGGATCAAGGCCCCGCCTTTGAAGCCGAGCTGTTCAAAGAATTTTGCCATCTGTACGGGTGTAAGAAGATCCGGACTACACCGTACCACCCCCAAACCAATGGGATATGTGAAAAGATGAATAACATAGTCATCGACCTTTTGAAGACCTTACCTCTCGAAGAAAGAAACCAGTGGCCGGACAAACTACCTGACCTGGTAGATCTGTACAATCACATACCTGTGAGTTCCACCAATTGTACTCCAGCGTACCTCATGAGAGCAAGACACGGAAAGTTGCCCATGGACCTGGAGCTTGGAGATGTCCACTGAAGACTGGGATGTGACCCGACAGGAGCAGTACAAGAGAGTACAGGCCTGTGCCGAAGACAGTCTAAATAGGGTGAGAGATAAGCAGGAAGCACAGTACAACAAGAGTGCACCAGCCGAACCCTTGACACCAGGAGAAGTTGTGCTGAAACTAAAGAGAAGAAGCCACAAGCTGGACGACCAGTGGGAAAGGGAACCTTACACTGTGTTGAATTCCAGATTCGATAATTGTAAAACCTGTCTAATTAGCAAAGACGGAGGAAGAACAACTGCAACGGTATCAAGAGACCATCTGAAGTTGTGCCGAAGTCCGCTGAAGCCCCAGGAGGAAGTGCCTCTCACTGTACTGGAGGAGCCTAAAGAAGAAGTACTACATACTGAATAGGAGATTTCCCGGCAGATTGGCCTCAACTGGATGGAGCGGTAATAATACCTGTGCTACACTTCTACCAACAGCCAGAAGACCCTCCACTGCAAGTAAGACCTGTAAGTGCCCCAGAAGAGCCTGCTCAGGAAGAATCCCTGGAAGAAGGATCACCGGTAGCAGCAGAGCCAGAAGGCCCAGTAACCAGTGAACTTGCCAGTCGCGTAGAGAGGTTAAGGCAGTCTTGCAGTCCACAAACACATAGAGCGGAAAATAGCGCAAGCATCCACACTACACGCATTCCAGTACTATGTAGGTCATCGTGTAGCACAAAAGGCCAGACCCCTGTCAGGTATAGAGAGTAAATAGAGAAACACTGACAGTGTAAATAGTTACCCAGTAGGGTATTGCATAATGTTTATTGTATAAACTGAAATAAACTGTGTTTATTTAGTTACACGTAAGGGTACAAGGACTCGTAGGCTGAGGACTGTGAGCAGCCCAAAAACTGTTCCTATACATAGTTGCACTCCCTGGAGTGCCCCTTAAGTGACCACGGAACAAAAACCCGTTTGGCGTGGCCGAAGACGTGGTCCAGCACCTGGATCACCTATGCCCTGTAGCCACGCCCAGGGCCTACGTTGAGGGTTTTCAGACAGGTCTCTCATGTTCCTTCATCGGTGAAATGGACATCAGGTTACGGGACTTGCTGTAACTTTATTGTTATTATTATACTTGTTGTTATTATTGTATTATAAAGTTTCCTGTAACGTTCAAGAAAAGTGCCTCCCATAAAGGGAAGAAATGTTATTGTTAACCTGTTTTGCAAAAAAATGCTTCAGTCCAGGAGTACTGAGTTTTACTAGGGGGGAATGTGGCGCCCTACTGCGCATTGGTACCACAGAACCCAGAAGGGTGCATGGATGGACTTCTCCACAAGAGGCCCTCACACATTCACACACCTCCACCCTACTGTGTGACGCTCACACCCCTCCCTGGGAAATGGGGTTACTCGGAGCCGGGTCGGTGTAAGGGGTAGCGGGGGAGGCAGTCGTGGCCCGGACCCGGTCTGTGCCCAGGGCGGTCACATAAAAGATTTAATGGGCTTTCAGGGTTGAGTGGTAATTTTCCGACTACACCACCTATGTTTCCCGGTGATGGACACCAGCGCTGCTTCAGTCCACTGAGGCCGGTGTTACAGGCAGCTGAGATGGAACGGCTCCCCGCAGGCGGAGCGGGCCTCAGGGCAGTGTGAGAAAGGATGGTGGGTGCAGTTGCGCGCAGGAAATAACAGGCTGAAGAGGGGTGTGAAGTCAACCAGGGTTTTTTCTCACATTCAGATGAACTTTAGCCGCAAAGCTTCCCTCTGCTCCTCGCGGCGTACTGCGGCCACCGGGAAGGGGGTCCAGCACTTTCCAGGTAGATCAGGAGCACCGGTCGAGACCCCTCTGGTGTGTGTTCCTCTCCTTGGTGAGTTCTCCCACTAAGTCTACACTCCACTACTGGGATCCACTAAGCCTCCGGGCTTTTCTGACTGAGACGTGAAGTAACAAAGTCAGATGTCGGGGGCCAGTCACCCCTGTTGCAGCAGGAGTCCCTCTGACTAGGCCAGAATAAGAAATACAGGTGGCGTATGCTGGTCCGTCCGTATACCCCGGGGATCCTTTTGCCTGTTGAGCTTGCCTCCTCTGCTACCCTCCAAGCCTTCTTAGGTAGGGACCTTGACCGGGTAGAGGCAGTGGTTAGCTCTGAAACGCTCCTCACCTCAACGCCAGAGTACGAGGACCGTGTATCTTCAGTCGGATGAGGCTTAGTACTGAACTCTGGTGGGTGACCACAATCACTGATGAAGATCACAGTCAAAGACGGAGACCACAATCACTGATGAAGATCACAATCAAAGACCTTGAACCTAAGATGGCCGTAGATTAAATATGAATTAGTAAGTGTACCCTAAAAGTGTGTCCTCCACCCTCACCCACTACATGGTTCCCCCTATCTTTGGTTCCCCCCATCTCCTATATCCCGGGCCGGGGCAGCATCCTAGTGCATTTAGACCCCCTACTGGACAGGAGTGGTGTAGTGTTGAGTGGTGAAGTGGTGTCCTGAGAGATGCTCCATCCTTACCTGGAAGAGGAGATACCACACATCAAGCTGAGGTGCAGTACCCCTGTGGCGACTGAACCCTCAGGGGCGCCACATTCCCCCCTGGTGAAACACAGCCCGTCCGCAGGCTGCAAAAGAGTAAAAAGTGGTACAGACATTTCAAATTTTTGTATAACAATAACAATCTTCCCTTTATGGGAAGTAAGGACACTTTAACGTTGCATGATATACAGTACAGACCAAAAGTTTTGACACACCTTCTCATTTAAAGATTTTTCTGTATTTTCATTACTATGAAAATTGTACATTCACACTGAAGGCATCAAAACTATGAATTAACACATGTGGAGTTATATACTTAACAATAAGGTGTGAAACAACTGAAAATATGTCTTATATTCTAGGTTCTTCAACGTAGCCACCTTTTGCTTTGATGACTGCTTTGCACGCTCTTGGCATTCTCTTGATGAGCTTCAAGAGATAGTCACCGGAAATGGTCTTCCAACAATCTTGAAGGAGTTCCCAGAGATGCTTAGCACTTGTTGGCCCTTTTGCCTTCACTCTGCGGTCCAGCTCACCCCAAACCATCTCAATTGGGTTCAGGTCTGGTGACTGTGGAGGCCAGGTCATCTGGCGTAGCACCCCATCACTCTCGATCTTGGTCAAATAGCCCTTACACAGCCTGGAGGTGTGTTTGGGGTCATTGTCCTATTGAAAAATAAATGATGGTCCAACTAAACGCAAACCGGATGGAATAGCATGCCGCTGCAAGATGCTGTGGTAGCCATGCTGGTTCAGTATTCCTTCAATTTTGAATAAATCCCCAACAGTGTCACCAGTATACAGTAAAGCACCCCCACACCATCACACCTCCTCCTCCATGCTTCACGGTGGGAGCCAGGCATGTAGAGTCCATCCTATCACCTTTTCTGCGTCGCACAAAGACACGGTGGTTGGAACCAAAGATCTCAAATTTGGACTCATCAGACCAAAGCACAGATTTCCACTGGTCTAATGTCCATTCCTTGTGTTCTTTAGCCCAAACAAGTCTCTTCTGCTTGTTGCCTGTCCTTAGCAGTGGTTTCCTAGCAGCTATTTTACCATGAAGGCCTGCTGCACAAAGTCTCCTCTTAACAGTTGTTGAAGAGATGTGTCTGCTGCTAGAACTCTGTGTGGCATTGACCTGGTCTCTAATCTGAGGTGCTGTTAACCTGCGGTTTTTGAGGCTGGTGACTCGGATAAACTTATCCTCAGAAAGAGGTGACTCTTGGTCTTCCTTTCCTGGGGCGGTCCTCATGTGAGCCAGTTTCTTTGTAGCGCTTGATGGGTTTTGCAACTGCACTTGGGGACACTTGAAAGCTTTCCCAATTTTTCGCACTGACTGACCTTCATTTCTTAAAGTGATGATGGCCACTCGTTTTTCTTTACTTAGCTGCTTTTTTCTTGCCATAATACAAATTCTAACAGTTTATTCAGTAGGACTATCAGCTGTGTATCCACCTGACTTTTGCACAACACAACTGATGGTCCCAACCCCATTTATAAGGCAAGAAATCCCACTTATTCAACCTGACAGGGCACACCTGTGAAGTGAAAACCATTTCCGGTGACTACCTCCTGAAGCTCATCAAGAGAATGCCCAGAGTGTGCAAAGCAGTCATCAAAGCAAAAGCCACAACTTTGAAGAACCTAGAATATAAGATATATTTTCAGTTGTTTCACACCTTTTTGTTAACTATATAATTCCACATGTGTTAATTCATAGTTTTGATGCCTTCAGTGTGAATGTACGATTTTCATAGTCATGAAAATACAGAAAAATCTTTAAAGGAGAGGTTGTGTCCAAACTTTTGGTCTGTACTGTATATATAAATATAATATAGTATAAATGTAGAAAAACAGTAAAGAGACATTATGCATGTAGACAGATCAGTAGAAAACATTGCAGAAAAGTGTCAGTTCAGCAGCATGAGGGACCTGTCCCAAACCCTCAATGAAGGCCCTGAGGTGGCTGCAGGGCATGGAGATCCTGAGTTGGACCTCCAGGAGAGCCACTCCCGACAGGTTTTACTTCTGAGGTCTGAGGTAGAACTAGAAGCGTTTTTTGCATAAAACCAATAGGGAGCACCTAAATAGATGCAAAACTATATACAATAGGGAGTCTGTCTACTGCTAGTGTCTGCAGGGACAAATGTCTCTTCAAACTGAAATCCGGGTGTAGAAAAGAAAACCAAAAACTGTTCACTCAACAGGGAGATGCATCTCCCGGGGCTGCTTAGAAGCGGTATCCCCACCTGGGAAAAGGCTCATTTTTGCCGACGGAGCCTGACCGGTCCTCTGTGGGCAGGTGAGTGGGGGTATCCTCCTTAAGCACCCTGTGGACATCCAAGGCGTGCCACCCACGCTCCCCGTGGTGATGGGTGTAGGACACCAAGTCGCCCGGGTAGAGGTTCCGGTCTGGGTGACCTTGCTCCAGCTGCGGCTCGACGTCCCTCCAGTTTACAAAAACATCTCGGTGGAACTGTGGGCTGCGAATGAAGCCCCATCCGGCCTCCTGGTAGAATCGCACAATGAGGCCTTCCTCCCGGGGGCTTGGACGGGTGGCCTCCGCCTGGCGGGCCCGTGACTTTGCACCCTTGGTACGCACCTCCAGGCGCTCGCAGCGGACCTCCTTCTGGCGTCGCTCCTTGTCAAATTGGAGGAGTTGCTCACTGCACGTCTCCTCCCTCCTCTGCGCTTGAGCCCGGGTCTCCTGGGGGAAGCCCATCAGGTCGCCGCCCCTGGTTGTCCCAGACATATTCGTCTGCCGCCGGGCAGGTGACTAGAGGTGCAGAGAGTGGCAGAAGTGGAAGCTGCTGCAGACCCCCTACTAATGCGGACCAGTCCGGGTTGGGGCAGGTGGATTCCCCTTGAAACTCAGGACTTTCTGGACAAGGAGCCGGGAGGCATAGCAGGTCTCCGGTGACGGCGGTGGCTTGGTCCTCGGCCTCCAGAGCCGATAGCTGCTCCCATATGATGGCGCCCGAGGACAGGGGTGCCGGCAGGATACTTAGGAGCGGTACCGTGAGTCCCGCGCCCGGGATAAGGGTTTCCGCCTTACCCGCTCCTGGGTTGCTCACGGCCACCTGGGCTTCCTCCGCCTGGGTTGCGACCTCCATGGACCGACATGACAAGCTCTGGCGGCGGGCCCTGATCCTTTGTAGCACCGCCTCTCTCCACTCCGTGGCGACCAATCGCTGGGCCTCTTCGTTGCTCCGGGTCAGGTCCTGGGTTTCTCCTCGGAGGAACTCGGCCTCCTCCAGGGTCAGGTGTATTCCCTTCATGCCGAGGAAGGTGGCAGCTCGTGGAACAGCGTCGGAGGCCTCGGAGGACTTCTCTTCTGCTGCGTCCATCTTGGCTGCAAGGTGTGTTCTGTTTCTCCTCCTTCTTTTAGGGCGGCTCCAGGGCGGCTGGCTGACGGGCACTCCCAGGGACGTCCCATCCGTCTTGACGGACACCACTGCGTGGACTGTCTTTGCTGGAGGGGGCGGTCTGCACTTTTGGCGCCATTGGGGAGCCAGGCCCACGATGGGAGGACTTTGGTTGCTGTTGTTTTGGCACATAATGGCGTACGTCTTTCTTGGTCGGCGCCACGATAAGTGTAAAACGACAGTCTTTTAGTGTAAAGGCGCACAGTACCTGTCGGCAATGGGGGTTATTCTCTTCCGTTGCTGCGGGCACGCAATCCTGCCGACTACGCCAAGTTGTGTGATGCTCACAGCCCTCCCTGGGAAATGGGGTTACTCAGAGCTGGGTCGGTGTAAGGGGTAGCGGGGGAGGCAGTCGTGGCCCGGACCCGGTCCGTGCCCAGGGCGGTCACATAAAAGATTTAATGGGCTTTCAGGGTTGAGTGCTAATTTTCCGACTACGCCACCTACGGTTCCCGGTGATGGACACCAGTGCTGCTTCAGTCCACTGAGGCCGGTGTTACAGGCAGCTGAGATGGAACGGCTCCCCACAGGCGGAGCGGGCCTCAGGGCAGTGTGAGAAAGGATGGTGGGTGCAGTTGCGCGCAGGAAATAACAGGCTGAAGAGGGGTGTGAAGTCAACCAGGGTTTTTTCTCACATTCAGATGAACTTTAGCCGCAAAGCTTCCCTCTGCTCCTCGCGGCGTACTGCGGCCACCGGGAAGGGGGTCCAGCACTTTCCAGGTAGATCAGGAGCACCTGTTGAGACCCCTCTGGTGTGTGTTCCTCTCCTTGGTGAGTTCTCCCACTAAGTCTACACTTGACGGTTTGTGTGGTTAGAACTAGATGTAAGGCCGGGTCCCACTGGATGAACGCAGGTAGAGAGATATAGGTTGCGTATGCCGCTCCGTCCGTATCCCTCCTGGTATCCACTAAGCCTCCGGGCTTTTCTGACTGGAACGTGGAGTAAAAAAGTCAGATATCGTGGGCCGGTCACCACTGTTGCAGCAGGAGTCCCTCTGACTAGGTCAGAATAAGAAATACAGGTGGCGTATGCCGCTCCGTCCATATCCCCTGAGGATCATTTTGCCTTTGGAGCTTGCCTCCTCTGCTCCCCTCCAGGCCTTCTTAGGTAGGGACCTTGACCGGGTAGAGGCAGTGGTTAACTCTGACCCGCTCCTCGCCTCAAGGCCAGAGTACGAGGACCGTGTATCTTCAGTCGGATGAGGCCTATTACTGCACTCTGGTGGGTGACCACAACCACTGATGAAGATCACAATCAAAGACGGAGACCACAATCACTGATGAAGATCACAATCAAAAACCTTGAACCTAAGATGGCGATAGATTAAATATGAATTAGTAAGAGTACCCTAAAAGTGTGTCCTCCACCCTCACCCACTACATGGTTCCCCCTATCTTTGGTTCCCCCCCATCTCCTATATCCCGGGCCAGGGCAGCACCCTGGTGCATTTAGACCCCCTACAGGGCAGGAGTGGTGTAGTGTTGAGTGGTGAAGTGGTGTCCTGAGAGATGCTCCATCCTTACCTGGAAGAGGAGATACCACACCTCAAGCTGCGGTGCAGTACCCATGTGGCGACTGAACCCTCAGGGGCGCCACATTCCCCCCTGGTGAAACACAGCACTTCCGCGGGCTGCAAAAGAGTAAAAAGTGGTACGGACATTTCAAATTTTTGTATAGCAATAACAATCTTCCCTTTATGGGAAGTAAGGACACTTTAACGTTGCATGATATATATATAAATATAATATAGTATAAATGTAGAAAAACAGTAAAGGGACATTATGCATGTAGACAGATCAGTAGAAAACATTGTAGAAAAGTGTCAGTTCAGCATCATGAGAGACCTGTTCCAAACCCTCAATGAAGGCCCTGGGGTGGCTGCAGGGCATGGCGATCCTGAGTTGGACCTCCAGGAGAGCCACTCCCGACAGGTTTTACTTCTGAGGTCTGAGGTAGAAGTAGAAGTGGTTTTTGCATAAAACCAATAGGGAGCACCTAAATAGATGCAAAACGATATACAATAGGGAGTCTGTCTACTGCTAGTGTCCGCAGGGACGAATGTCTCTTCAAACTGAAATCCGGGTGTAGAAAAGAAAACCAAAAACAGTTCACTCAACAGGGAGATGCATCTCCCGGGGCTGCTTAGAAGTGGTATCCCCACCTGGGAAAAGGCTCATTTTTGCTGACGGAGCCTGACCGGTCCTCTGTGGGCAGGTGAGTGGGGGTATCCTCCTTAAACACCCTGTGGACATCCAGGGCGTACCACCCACGCTTCCCGTGGTGACGGGTGTAGGACACCAAGTCGCCCGGGTAGAGGTTCCGGTCTGGGTGACCTTGCTCCAGCCGCGGCTCGACGTCCCTCCAGTTTACAAAAGCATCTCGGTGGAACTGTGGGCTGCGAATAAAGCCCCATCCGGCCTGCTGGTGGAATCACACAATGAGGCCTTCCTCCCGGGGGCTTGGACGGATGGCCTCCACCTGGCGGGCCCGCGACTTTGCAGCCTTGGTATGCACCTCCAGGCGCTCGCAGCGGACCTCCTTCTGGCGTCGCTCCTTGTCAAATTGGAGGAGTTGCTCACGGCACGTCTCCTCCCTCCTCTGCGCTTGAGCCCGGGTCTCCTGGGGGAAGCCCATCATGTCGCCCCCCGGTTGTCCCAGACATACTCGTCTGCCGCCGGGCAGGTGACTGGAGGTGCAGGGAGCGGCAGAAGTGGAATCTGCTGCAGACCCCCTACTAATGCAGACCAGTCCGGGTTGGGGCAGGTGGATTCCCCTTGAAACTCAGGACTTTCTAGACCAGGAACCAGGAGGCATAGCAGGTCTCTGGTGACGGCGGTGGCATGGGCCTCGGCCTCCAGAGCCGATAGCTGCTCCCATACGATGGCGCCTGGGGACAGGGGTGGCGTCAGGATACTTAGGAGCGGTACCGTGAGTCCTGCGCCCGGGATAAGGGTTTCCGCCTTACCCGCTCCTGGGTTGCGCATGGCCTCCTGGGCTTCCTCCGCCTGGGCTGCGACCTCCATGGACCGACATGACAAGCTCTGGCGGCGGGCCCTGATCCTTTGTAGCACCGCCTCTCTCCACTCCGTGGCGACCAATCGCTGGGCCTCTTCGTTGCTCTGGGTCAGGTCCTGGGTTTCTCCTCGGAGGAACTCGGCCTCCTCCAGGGTCAGGTGTATTCCCTTCATGCCGAGGAAGGTGGCAGCTTGTGGAACAGTGTCGGAGGCCTCGGAGGACTTCTCTTCTGCTGCGTCCATCTTGGCTGCAAGGTGTGTTCTGTTTCTCCTCCTTCTTTTAGGGCGGCTCCAGGGCAGCTGGCTGACGGGCACTCCCAGGGACGTCCCATCCGTCTTGACGGACACCACTGCGCGGACTGTCTTTGCTGGAGGGGGCGGTCTGCACTTTTGGCGCCATTGGGGAGCCAGGCCCACGATGGGAGGACTTTGGTTGCTGTTGCTTTGGCACATAATGTCGTCCGTTCTTCTTGGGCAGCGCCACGTTAAGTGTAAAACGACAGTCTTTTAGCGAAAAGGCGCACAGTACCCGTCGGATATGGGGGTTATTCTCTTCCGTTGCTGCGGGCATGCAATCCTGCCGACTACGCCAAGTTGTGTGACGCTCACAGCCCTCCCTGGAAAATGGGGTTACTCGGAACCGGGTCGGTGTAAGGGGTAGCGGGGGAGGCAGTCGTGGCCCGGACCCGGTCCGTGCCCAGGGCGGTCACATAAAAGATTTAATGGGCTTTCAGGGTTGAGTGGTAATTTTACGATTACGCCACCTACGGTTCCCGGTGATGGACACCAGCGCTGCTTCAGTCCACTGAGGCCGGTGTTACAGGCAGCTGAGATGGAACGGCTCCCCGCAGGCGGAGCGGGCCTCAGAGCAGTGTGAGAAAGGATGGTGGGTGCAGTGCCGCGCAGGAAATAACAGGCTGAAGTGGGGTGTGAAGTCATCCAGGGTTTTTACTCACATTCAGATGAACTTTAGCCGCAAAGCTTCCCTCTGCTCCTCGCAGCGTAATGCGGCCACCAGGAAGGGGGTCCAGCACTTTCCAGGTAGATCAGGAGCACCTGTCGAGACCCCTCTGGTGTGTGTTCCTCTCCTTGGTGAGTTCTCCCACTAAGTCTACACTTGACGGTTTGTGTGGTTAGAACTAGGTGTAATGCCAGGTCCCACTGGATGAACGCAGGTAGAGAGATACAGGTGGCGTATGCCGCTCCATCCGTATCCCTCCTTGGATCCACTAAGCCTCCGGGCTTTTCTGACTGAGAAGTGAAGTAGCAAAGTCAGATGTCGGGGGCCAGTCACCCCTGTTGCAGCAGGAGTCCCTCTGACTAGGCCAGAATAAGAAATACAGGTGGCGTATGCCGCTCTGTCCATATCCCCCGGGGATCCTTTTGCCTGTGGAGCTTGCCTCCTCTGCTCCCCTCCAGGCCTTCTTAGGTAGGGACCTTGACCGGGTAGAGGCAGAGGTTAACTCTGACCCGCTCCTAGCCTCAAGGCCAGAGTACGAGGACCGTGTGTCTTCAGTCGGATGAGGCCTATTACTGCACTCTGGTGGGTGACCACAATCACTGATGAAGATCAGAATCAAAGATGGAGACCACAATCACCGATGAAGATCACAATCAAAGACCTTGAATTTAAGATGGCCGTAGATTAAATATGAATTAGTAAGTGTACCCTAAAAGTGTGTCCTCCACCCTCACCCACTACATGGTTCCCCCTATCCTTGGTTCCCCCCCATCTCCTATATCGCGGGCTGGGGCAGCACTCTGGTACATTTAGACCCCCTACAGGACAGGAGTGGTGTAGTTTTGAGCGGTGAAGTGGTGTCCTGAGAGATGCTCCATCCTTACCTGGAAGAGGAGATACCACACCTCAAGCTGAGGTGCAGTACCCCTGTGGCGACTGAATCCTCAGAGGCGCCACACTACCACCTCAGACCAGCAGAGGGAACCAGTTAGGGACATATATAGGGAGGGTGGAGCCAGGCAGCTCAGATAGTGTCAGTGTTCAGAGACAGAGAGGAACACAGCTCAGAGTTGAGCAGAGAGCGTGCTGACGCTCAGAGAGCAGCGAAGACGCAGCGCGCAGGCTGCTGTGCTTAGGCGAGCCAAGGCCTACAGCACGTGTGAAGGACTAGTGAGGGCCTTGAGGGGGCCGAAGGCGAGAGGAGAAGGAAGAAGTAGTGAGGGTGCAGAGGAGCATACCAGGCTCACCCCGATATATATACCGGACACCGGATCCACGCCTACAGGGACACTTTACACCCAGTAGGAACCACCAGAACCCATGGAGGACTACAAGTCCCAGGTTCACCAAATGCTGATTACAGTACAAGGGCTAGGAGTCACGGAGGTCCCAGCGTCCAGGGAGAGTGATCTCCAAAGAGAAGGCCCTGCCACCAGGTCAGCAGGTGCAAAGAGAGACAGTAACCAAGCTAGGCCTAGCTCCAGGCAGGTCAGAAGCTTAGAGAATAAAGCAACAGATCAGGAGGCCCTATACCCACTCACTGGAGAGAGTCCAAAAGTGCGCCCTTCGCCTGGAATACCCTGGACCGTGCCTGCAACATCACCAGTAAGGGTACTGAAGCTTACACCCGTGTGAGTGTCCGTCTTTCCTCCGGGACCGTCCTGCCATCTCTCCCCTGCACCACCATCCATTACACCCCCACGCTGCCCTGGAGCTAGCTCTACCTGTGGAGAGCCACACCATCCCTGCTGCCGTAACATCAGCTCCAGAGGACTGCTCCGCAGCGGCGGCACCCCTTAGCCGCATTCCACAGGTGGCGTCATGAACACTTAAATCCCTTATAGATATCCCCCTTTTTACTAACCGCCCTGGGTCATGGACCGGGCCCAGCAACCAGAGGCCCAGCTGCCGAGTACCCCACGGCCCAGGGGGCGCGTCATATCCATTTGAACTAACAGTCGTTCTGAGGACTAATCCAGCTGCATATTCAGTGGTGATAGCATGAGTTAGTCAGGCAGGCAGGGTATGTGACAGACTGCAGTGCATGATACAGCACAAGAGGGTCCATTGAATGTCCTGTTAGTATAGGTATTTCACAACATATATATCCATCTGAACTAACAGTCCTTCTGAGGACTAATCCAGCTGCATATAATGACTGCTAGGCAGGCAGGCAGTGTATGTGGCAAACTGCAGTGTATGGTACAGTACATGGGGGTCCATTGAACGTCCTGTCTGCTGCTGCTGTAATAATTACAGATATTTGTAGACATAGCCTGAGATATCAGGGGCCAGGACAATTTTTTTTATCTTAATCCTGATTATTTGCTTAAAAAGCAATCCAGAGAACACCATTTTTCTGCTCCATTTGCTTGTTCTCATTGCAGAACAAAGCCAGATCTGTTCCTTATTTCAGCAATGAAAATCCAGAAATTTGAACTGAATGTGGAAAAGAACTCCTTTTCCATTCTGTTGCAGTGTGTCGGTCAAGCTATTCACACTAGATGTCTGTGAAGAATAGTATTAGTAAATTACAGGCCTGCTATTTAAAACTGTGGTTCTCTGTCAGACATAACGCCTTTAAGAGTGTTCCAAAATCAGCCATTTCTTCCATTTCCATTCTGTTGCAGTGTGTCGGTCAAGCTATTCACACTAGGTCTCTATGTAGAATAATATTAGTAAATTACAGGCCTGCTACTTAAAATCGTGGTTCTCTGTCAGACGTATCACATATAACTGCGTTCCAAAATCAGCCATTTCTCGTGAACGTGGAAAATATTGTCCTCCATTTAAAATGGGCAAGGTGCATGGCAAGGCACGGGGAAGTGGACATGATGGTGATGATGCATGCAGAAGCCGAGGACATAGCCGTGGGCAAGCTGAAATTGTGCCACAACAAACACCCACATCTTGTCACTCGATCTTCCTGTCTCAATTACTAGGGGACAGCAGTACACCACTATTGAACCCAGAACAGTGTCAAAAGGTTGTTGGTTGGTTAGCAGATAATGCTTCCAGTCACTTAGCCACCACTACCACCACCCTGTCTTCCACACGGTCAAGTCTCAGTAGCCGTGAGTCTGGACCACATATTCTTCACCCTGATCCTCCTTCCTCCCACCATGCCGAGTGCCTGTAGACAACGAATCACACAATTGGACACTCAGAAGAGCTGTTCACTTTTCCATTTGTAGATTCAGGCCTCTCGCCCAGCCAGCTTCAAGCGAGTCAAGAGGAGAACGCGTGTAGCGATGCCCAAATATTGGAGCAGCCACGGTCACAAGAAGCCGACACTGGGAAAGTGAAATTTCTGTCACAAGAGGTGGATGATGATGATGAGGCACAATTGCTAGAAAGTCAGGTCAGGAGGAGGACTAGGGAGCGGAAGTGGAAGACTAGGTAGTAGATGATATAGTAACTGACCCAACCTGGCAGGGGGACATACAGAGCGAGGACAGCAGCACACAGGGGGAGGGAGACGAAGAAGCAGTGTTGTGGCCACAGACACAAGGCGGGAAAGCGTTCCTCATAACGCCAACACGACGGTGTTGCCAGTACAACTGTTAGGTCTTCCCGAGATTTTTCAAAGTCTCTGCAGATAACCCCAAAAAGGCCATTTGCACCACCTTCCATGCCAGCATCAGCAGGGGTAGCAAAACTAGCAGCCTGACCACCACCAGCATGATCAGACACATGGCAGCAAAGCACCCGACTAAGTGGGCGGAACCCCAGGGTCAAGCAACAATGTTTGCGGATGACACCATCGCTTCTTCCCCTGTTGTGCGTGCAAGCCAATCCCCTGTCCATGGCGCATGCCAAGATGCCTCCCTCCCTGCACCTGTCGTTGCACACTCTCAAGTAGCACCATCAGAAAGCACGTCCTTGTCCCAGCGCAGCGTTCAGTTGTCTTTACCCCAGTCCTTAAAATGGAAGCGCAAATATGCAGCCAACGTCCCACAGGCCACACTACTAAATTCACACATTTCGCTATTGCTTGCGCTCAAAATGTTGCCTTTTAGGCTCATGGAGGCATAAGCTTTCCGCAACCTGATGGCAGTGGCCATCTCTCAGTACTCGGTCCCCAGGCACCACTTTTTCTCCCGGTGTGCCGTTCCCGCATTACACAAGTACGTGTCCCACAACATTAGCTGTGCCCTCAACAACGCAGTTACTGGGAAAGTCCACCTAATTATGGACACGTGGACAAGTGCTTGTGGGCAGGGACGGTACATCTCGCTGACGGCACACTGGGTTAATATAGTGGAAGCCGGGACCCAGTCACAACCTTGGGATGGAACTAGTGTTGAGCGAACATGCTCGACACTGCTCGGTACTCGCCCGAGCATCACGCTACTCGGGATGTTCGGCGAGCACCGAGCATTTCCGGGTTACTCGGGCGGGAGCTCGGGTCTCCGCCCTGCATGTTTGGCGCTCTTTACAGAGCCAATGAACATGCAGGGATTGCCAGCCAGTCACTGTAATGCTGCAGCCATGTTGGTTGTGGGCATTACAGTGATTGGCTGGCCGCACAGCGTCACCTCGAGTATTTAAAACGGGGCGCCGCCATCTTGGACACAGTCGCTCCGGATTAGACAGTATAGGGACAGCGCTGCTGATTTAGGGAGAAATATAAACTGCGAAATAGTTAGTGTAGGGTTTGTAAAGGCTGCCAGAAGAAACAAACAGTCCTTTTCAGGACTAATATCCATCCCAGATACCAGGCAGGCAGGCTGTATAGGAGACACAGTGGTTATACCAGCAAATGCTGCATTACCGTCCTGTGTGCTCCTGTTGCTGAAATTGCTGGACTTAGCACCAGGTGTCGGGGGCCAGGAAGAATCCTTTTTTTTTCATTTAAATCCTCCTTTTTTTTTCCTCCTTCACACTGTACAAATACCCGTCTTATTAACCTTTTGGTGTGTCCCCCCCCCCCCCAAAAAAAAAGCGTGTCTCTGATTTTTCAGACACAAATATAACTGTTGAAAATAGTCTGGTGTAGGCTAGAGAAACAGAAGTGTTGTTTTGCACTTCCACGGTTCAAACCTCTGTATTATCCATTTTGGGCCATTTGTATCTAAAAAAAATAACAGTTTGAGTGTGTCGCTCACTGTTCAGCCGCAAATATCTCTATTTAAAAAAGTGTGGTATACCCCAGTAAACAATAACTGTGGTTTTGCCATCCCACGGTAAAAAATCTCTATTATTCAGGTTTTGGTAGTTTTTTCCGTAAAGAAAAACAGTAGTGTCTCCTGACTGTTGTGACGCAAAAATATATCTGTTGAAAATAGTCTTGTGTAGGCCCGACATCCTAGTGTGGTTTCGCAGTTCCACGGGTCAAATCGCTGTACTATCCAGTTTTGGGCCTTTGGTATCTAAAAAAAAAGCAGTTTGAGTGTGTCGCTCACTGTTCAGCCGCAAATATCTCTATTTAAAAAAGTGTGGTATACCCCAGTAAATAATAACTGTGGTTTTCCTCTTCCACGGTTCTAATCTACTCTTTATTACCCTTTTTCCATTGATAGTGCAAGTGTAAGCTATTTTACTTCATTTACAATGGGCAAGGCGCGTGGCAAGGGACGTGGAAGTGGACGTTCTGGTGATGGTTCGTGCAGAGGACGGGGCCGTGGCCAAGGTGAAAATGTGCCACAACCAACAGCCACATCTTCTCGCTCCCACTTCTTGACCAAATTACTAGGGAAGCACAGAACAACACCAGTATTGAGAACTGATCAGTGTGAACAGGTTATTAATTGGATAGCAGATAATACTTCCAGTTACCTGGGCACCACCACCTCCGGTCTGTCTTCCACACGGTCAACTCTTAGTAGCCGTGAGTCTCGACCGCATACTCCTCCTCACCCTGATGCTCCTTCCTCCCACCATGCCGAGTGTCGTCAGACAGCAAGTGATCCCACACTTGGACACTCTGAAGAGCTGTTCACTGGTCCATTTCCATATTTGGGCCCCTCGCCTGATACGCTTGAAGTGGTGGAAGAGGAGATCCCATGTTGTGATGCCCAAATATTTGAACAGCCACGGCCACAGGAAGTCGACGTTGGCAATCTGTCACAAGAGGTGGACGATGACGAGACACAATTGCCAGGAAGTGAGGAGGAGGATCGTGGTGCGCAAGTGGAAGAGGAGGAGGTGTTGGATGATCTAGTAACTGACCCAACGTGGAAGGAGGACATGCAGAGTGAGGCCAGCAGCACACAGGGGGAGGAAGGCAGAGTACCCCAACAGGCAGGAAGAAGCAGTGTGGTGGCCGCAGACAGAAGGCAGGCAACCGTTCCCCGTAACACCAACACGAGGGACGTTGCCAGTACAAGCGGTAGGTCTTCCAGAGTCTGGAACTTTTTTAAAGACTCTGCTGATAACCCCAAAAAGGCCATATGTTTCACCTGCCATGCCAGCATCAACAGGGGTGACAAAACTACCAGCCTGACCACCACCAGCATGATCAGGCGCATGGCAGCAAACCACCCGACTTTGTGGGGCGAAATCCAGGGTCCACGACCAGTGTCAGCGGGTGTCACCACTGCTTCTTCCACTGTTGTGCGTGCAATAGAACCCCCTGTTGTGTGTGCAAGGCAATCCCCTGTCCATACTGCATGTAGAGATGCCCCCTCCTTTCAGTCTTCATTTGTTATGGCAGTTTCTCAAGAAACAGCATCAACGTCCACGTCCACATCCCACCGCAGCGTTCAATTGTCCATATCCCAGACCTTTGAACGAAAGCGGAAATTCGCAGCTAACGCCCCACAGGCCACATTCCTAAATTCGCACATTTCACGACTGCTTGCATTGGAAATGCTGCCTTTTAGGCTGGTGGAGACGGAATCCTTCCGCAATCTTATGGCGGTGGCCATCCCTCGGTACTCGGTCCCCAGCCGACACTATTTTGCCCGGTGTGGCATCCCCGCACTACACAAGCACGTGTCCCAAAGCATCTGCCGTGCCCTCAACAACGCAGTTACTGGGAGAGTCCACCTGACAACGGACACGTGGACAAGTGCTTGTGGCCAGGGATGGTACATCTCTCTGACGGCACACTGGGTAAACATAGTGGAAGCCGGGACCCAGTCGGACCTTGAGACGGAACACATCCTCCCCACACGGAGGATTTCGGGCCCTATGTCAGTCAGAGTTGCCCCCACAGTGTACAGCTCCTGCGCATCCTCCTCCTCCTCCTCATGTTCAGCCTCCATCTCAGATATCACCACATCATCAGCTGGAAGCATTGCAGTACTGCCTCCGCCAAGCGGCAACAGGCTGTGCTGAAACTCATAAGCTTAGGTGATAAACCTCACACTGCTTGTGAGTTGTGGACAGCTGTGAAAGAGCAGGCAGATCTGTGGCTGAGACCGCTGAACCTACATCCCGGCATGGTCGTGTGTGACAATGGCCGTAACCTGGTGGTGGCTCTGAGGCGAGGTGAGATCACACACGTACCATGCCTGGCTCATGTGCTTAACCTCATGGTTCAGCGGTTTCATAATAGTACCCCGAGTTGCCAGATCTGCTCGTGAAAGTACGCCGCCTGTCAGCTCATTTTCGCAAGTCGGCTACAGCTTCCGCCGCCCTTGCTGTGTTGCAGCAGCGTTTGCAGCTTCCGGCACACCGACTGGTGTGTGATGTCCCCACACATTGGAACTCTACCCTCCACATGTTGCAAAGGATTTGTGAGCAGAAGAGAGCAGTTGTGGAGTACCAGCTGCAACAAGGCCGTCGATATTCAGGTCAGACTCCACACATAAGACCTCAGGAGTGGACCTGGATGTCTGACATATGTACCATCCTGACAAACTTTGAGGAGGCCACCAAGATGGTGAATGGCGATGACGCCATCATTAGTGTCAGCATCCCACTTGTCTGTCTTTTGCAACGCTCTCTGCAGAGAATTAAAGAGGAGGCATTGCAGCCAGAGTATGATGAGATGGATCAAGAAGCCGTAGCGGGCGATTACTCACAGCCCAGCCTCATCTCATCCCAACGTGCATTGGGGGACAATGAGGGAGAGGAGGAGAAGGAGGAGGAGGAGGAGGAAGAACAGGAGCTGCTATCATGCGTTGTAGACGGTAGTACCTGTACAAGTGTCATACCGTCGGTTCAGCGTGGGTGGCCTGAGGACAGGGGGGAGGAGGAAGAGGAGGAGGAGGAGGAGGAGGAGGAGAGCATGGTCAGTCGTCATCTTGGTGAGGACACGGAAATCTTGCCCGTTACCAGTCTGGCACGCATGGCTGACTTTATGTTACGCTGCCTTAACCGTGACCCTCGCGTTGTCAAAATGTTGGGTGACAGTCATTACTGGTTGGTGACACTTGTAGACCCCCGCTACAAGGAGAACTTTCACTCTCTTATTCCTGAGGTGGAGAGGTCTACAAAAATGGGGCAATACCAGAAGGCCCTTGCTGCAGAACTCTTAAAAAAATTCCCATCTGAACACGCTAGCGGCAGAGGTCACAGTTCGTTGCCCAACCAAGGCGTACAGGCGAGAGAGATGCAACTCCAATCCAGCAGAGGCAGGGGAACACTGTCAATGTTCTGGGACAGATTTCTGACACCCGCCCAGCTTACAGGCCCTGAGGCGTGGGGTACTCTCGCAAGGAGTGGAAAGTTTCAAAAGATGGTGAGGGAGTACCTTGCCGATCGTACCAGAGTCCTCTGTGATTCCTCTGTGCCTTTTAATTATTGGGTATCCAAGCTGGACACTTGGAATGAATTCGCTCTGTACGCCTTGGAGGTCCTGGCCTGCCCTGCCACTAGCGTGTTATCGGAGTGTGTTTTTAGTGCCGCTGGGGGAATTATAACTGATAAGCGCACTCGCCTGTCAACTGACAATGCTGACAAGCTGACCCTTATCAAAATGAACAAGGGCTGGATTGGGCCAGACTTCTCATTACCACCAAATGACAGCAGAGTAACATAAAGTCAAATCCACTGTGTTATTTCGGGAGGTGTATTCACATGCACCGCTTCACACCCACACATGGGTATACGCTTCCTCGTTTCGGCTGTTTAATCTTCTTCTCCTTATCCTCAGCCTCCACCACCACTATACCACCAGGGTGCCAGCATTGCAAGTTCCTCCGTCCTTATTTTTGTCAGCTTTTGCTTGCAAGGCATAAGCAAATACTATGGGACACCCACTCCCCAATAATGGGACTTATGTTTGTAATATGCTGTACTGCATGGCTCTTGTAAGGGGCATTGCAAGTTGCTCCGTCCTAATTTTTGGCTGCTTTTGCTTGGAAAGCATAAGCAAATACCATGGGACACCCACTCCCCAATAATGAGACTTATGTTTGTAATATGCTGTACTGCATGTGACGCGCCCCCTGGGCCGTGTGTACACGTGTGTAGGATACCCGGTGCCGGGTCTCTGGGGTCTGTAGTCTCCGTGGCGGTGACCCGGTCCCGTGGCTCAGGCTGGTCAAACCAGTGGCAGTCTTTCTTAGGTTTCGAGGTTAATTGTCTGACTGCGCCACCCGTGGATTACGGTCAGGGAGTACCACCGCTGCGAGGCAGACCGCTGAGGCTAGTGTTGTGTGCGCAGCATAGAATGGGATAACTCCCCTCGGGAGGAGTATAGCCTCAGGGCAGTGAGTGTGGATGATGGGGGTGATGGTGCACCAGCGCAGCAGGAATGACTCAGAGTCTTTGCAGTGCAGTTCAGGGTCTTTACTGATGATTATAAGGTAGACCCTCCCGGGAGTACTGGCTAGCATAAGAGGCCTGGTCAGTCTGTGAGCAAGCAGGAGTTCCCCTGGCCAGGTGGAGTTGTAGGCCTCCCCGTCTGTCTGCACTCTTCCTGGCTACCTTGCTGTAAGCGGGTAGAAGTAGCCCACGTCCCTGAGTGTACCGTGTAGTGCTCACCCGTATGGCTGGTGACTTGGGGCCTTCTGTTAGCCTCCGCTCCACGACGGCGGTGCTGGTCCCTTGCTTGTGACTGAGCCTCCGGGCTTCTATGGCCATAGGACCTGAAATCCCCTGCCGGCTGGTTTCTGCTGCTGGATATATAAGTCCTCACAGCTTCGGACTCCTGTGTCCGGTTCCTATTGTCTTCTGCCAGGACGAGCTCTGCTCAGCTTCCAGCCCCTGGTCTTTAGCTACTAGCTCCTACAGAGCTCCTTGCTGTTACTTTCCCTTGCTCTCACTCTGACTCTGACTGTTCTCTGACTCACTCAACCCCGCCCCAGATCCAGTTTATAAGGGCAGAATTCTCCCCTCCCAGGATTGGGGCAGGAGGATGTTGCATGTTTAAGGGATCCTGACCAAGAAACCTCCCACTTGCTCTCCGACGTAATATCTCTATTACTGTGGTGACCAGACCCCTGGGGTGCCACACATGGCTCTTGTAAGGGGCATTGCAGTTCCTCATAATTTTTGGAAAGCCTTCCATTCACTGCTTAGGCCAACAGTGCACGGGAGACCCAGTTGCTCTAAATGGAAAAAAAGGTTTAGTTAACGCCCTCTGACCTCCATGTCATTTCCAAGGGGCATTGGAGTGGCTCGAAATTTTTGGTAGGCATTGCACTCACTGTATGCCCTATAACTGTGTAGCCGAACCGCTCCTAATGTTACAGAAACATATCCTACAAGACATATCTGGTTGACTGGCCTGATATTGATGTGAATGGTCCCTGTTCCTCCTGCTCTTTCTCCTTTGCCACTACCTCATCCATCATTTATCACCTGAAGCTTTGTTTTAACGGCAGTCATAGAACTTGGATAGTAGCAGGAAAACATCCAGCAATCCTCGGAGGAGGTAGGATATGCGCCAAAACGCTGACCACCTCAGGCCTAGCCGCTACTACATACATGCGCTTGCATTACAACAAAACAAAGCAGATGCTAACTTCTATCATCCTCATCATGCTCCTCACCTTGGCACTCTCAACTCCCCTGATGGAGAAGCCAGGGCCCACCGGAGGAGTCTGATAGTCCGGTGGGCTCGGCCAATGCTGCCCTAAAGCAGGCCAGGCTAAGAAAAGTGTGGGAAAGGTTACCGTGACAAATAGGGGTGGCTGGGGACCGAGTATGGATACCAGGCCGCTGACACAGCCATGGCGTGGTGGCCAGATTCCGCCTCCACATGCCTAAAAGGCCCAATTTCAAGTGCAAGCAAGCAAGCAGTATGGTATTGCAGCCTGGGGGTGGGTGGGTGGCAGGCTGCATACTTGCGCTTGCATTGCAAGGAATGGGAGAGGTACAATTGAACACTGCCCTGGGACAAGGACTTGAATGGGGATAGTTGCAAGTCTGCAACGACAGGTGCAAGGTCGGAGGCATCTTCGCATGTACCATGAACAGGGGTTTGGCATGCACACACTACAGCGGAATAGGCTCTCCTTCCCACTAAATGCACTGGGGAGGGCACAGGTAATGTTTTGGTATACGCGCTTAATCTTATGTATAAGGCACACCAGGACAAATATGGGCGGCTGGGGACTGAGTATGGATACCTTACTGCCGAAGCCGCCATGAGGTAGTGGCCAGCTTCGGCCTCCTCCAAACTAAAAGGCCCCATTTCAAGTGCAAGCTAGCAGTATGGAATTGCAGTCTGGGGGTGGGTGGGTGGCAGGCTGCACACTTACACTTGCATTAAAAGAAAACATAGCAGATGCTAACTTCTGTCATCATCATCATGCTCCTCACCTTGGCACTCTCAACTCCACCGATGGAGAAGTTAGGGCCCACCGGAGGAGTCTGGCTCTCTGGTGGGCTCGTCCAATGCTGCCTAAAGCAGGCCGGGCTAAGAAAAGTGTGTGGGGGGATGTTCCAAGGAGAAATAGGGGCGGCTGGGGACCGTTTATGGACACCCGGCTGCCCCCAGGCGGCTGGGGACCGTGTGTGGACACCCGGCCGCCGGGCGGCTGGGGACTGAGTATGGATTCCAGGACGCCAACACAGCCATGACATGGTGGCCAGATTCCGCCTCCACATGCCTAAAAGGCCCAATTTCAAGTTCAAGCAAGCAAGCAGTATGGTATTGCAGCCTGGGGGTGGGTGGGTGGCAGGCTGCATACTTGAGCTTGTATTGCAAGGAATGGGGGAGGTACAATTGAACACTGCCCTGGGACTAGAACTTGCATCAGGATAGTTGCAAGTCTGCATCTTCTGATGCGGTAAGGATTAGAGATGAGCGTTGTTCTACTCGAACTGTTCGCCAATCTCAAATTCGAGCTGTTTTGGGCGGTGTTCGAGCCGGTCGGCGAACACGAACAATTTGAGAAAAATTCGGCTGTTCGAGGTTATGTTCGATAACTGTTCGTGCACCAAAATCATAACTGAATTTTTTCTCAGTAATGATGAAAATTAATGTTAATACGCAGTTTGAGTGTACAGCGGGGCGGGGGGAGGGGCAGGGGATGGATCTCTGCAGGAACAATGAAGATCTCCATTTTTTTTTCTCTTTCCCGCATTTGCAGTGGGGAGGTGCAATCTGTCAGCCTATCAGCAGCGCACACACGGAGCGAAGTGCTTTTTTTCACACAAGCAAGGGCATGTGTGATTGGCAGTGTATGTCACATGTCCTTGCCCTATAAGACCAAGCCATTTTCCCCGTCGCCACCATTTTCTCACTGCTGCAGCTGCGTGTTAGACGGCACCGCTGTTGCTGTGTGTGCTATACCTTGTTAATTTCAAGCCAATTTTCGCACAAATATACAGATAGCTTGGGAGTAGGGAATAGTTGTGATTGCAGTCCTTTTAAGGACTAGGTTACAGCATTTCCTACGACTTTTATCAGGCAGGTCTGTGCTCTTAAATAGATAGATTGTGGGAGTAAAGACTAATTGTAATTGGAGTCCTTTTCAGGACTAGGTTACATCAGTTCCTATCAGTTTTTGCCAGGCAGGTCTGTGCCAGTGCTGTGCAAGTTTTTTTCACAGCATTTGGCTGAATCTAGCAAAGCTAATCCTTTTTGGCCTATTGCAGAGTGTGTTAGTCAGTGGAGTAGCCTATCTGTGTTGCAAGATATACCACCTGTGTATAGAATACCAATTTTTTTACTGCACCTAGTGAAGTAAAATCTTTTGGGCATAGCATCATTCTATTAGTCCATCTATACTGACCTCCATCAGGTTGCAAACTGAATATAATTTTTTTCTGCATCTAGCTCTGAAAAAATATTTGGGCTTCTAGCAGTGTGTGGGACTTGGTCTATTAGTCCATCTATACTGACCTCCATCAGGTTGCAAATTAAAAATATTTTTTTTCTTCATTTATCTCTGAAAAAATATTTGGGCTTCTAGCAGCGTGTGGGACTTGTTCTATTAGTCCATCTATACTGACCTCCATCAGGTTGCAAATTAAAAATAATTTTTTTCTGCATCTAGCTCTGAAAAAATATTTGGGCTTCTAGCAGTGTGTGGGACTTGGTCTATTAGTCCATCTATACTGACCTCCATCAGGTTGCAAATTAAAAATAATTTTTTTCTGCATCTAGCTCTGAAAAAATATTTGGGCTTCTAGCAGTGTGTGGGACTTGGTCTATTAGTCCATCTATACTGACCTCCATCAGGTTGCAAATTGAATAAAAAAATTTTCTGCATCTAGCTCTGAAAAAATATTTGGGCTTCTAGCGGTGTGTGGGACTTGGTCTATTAGTCCATCTATACTGACCTCCATCAGGTTGCAAATTAAAAATAATTTTTTTCTTCATTTAGCTCTGAAAAAATATTTGGGCTTCTAGCAGTGTGTGGGACTTGTTCTATTAGTCCTTCTATACTGACCTCCAGCAGGTTGCAAATTGAATATAATTTTTTTCTGCATCTAGCTCTGAAAAAATATTTGGGCTTCTAGCGGTGTGTGGGACTTGGTCTATTAGTCCATCTATACTGACCTCCATCAGGTTGCAAATTAAAAATAATTTTTTTCTGCATCTAGCTCTGAAAAAATATTTGGGCTTCTAGCAGTGTGTGGGACTTGGTCTATTAGTCCATCTATACTGACCTCCATCAGGTTGCAAATTAAAAATAATTTTTTTCTTCATTTATCTCTGAAAAAATATTTGGGCTTCTAGCAGCGTGTGGGACTTGTTCTATTAGTCCATCTATACTGACCTCCATCAGGTTGCAAATTAAAAATATTTTTTTTCTGCATCTAGCTCTGAAAAAATATTTGGGCTTCTAGCAGTGTGTGGGACTTGGTCTATTAGTCCATCTATACTGACCTCCATCAGGTTGCAAATTAAAAATATTTTTTTTCTGCATCTAGCTCTGAAAAAATATTTGGGCTTCTAGCAGTGTGTGGGACTTGGTCTATTAGTCCATCTATACTGACCTCCATCAGGTTGCAAATTGAATAAAAAAATTTTCTGCATCTAGCTCTGAAAAAATATTTGGGCTTCTAGCGGTGTGTGGGACTTGGTCTATTAGTCCATCTATACTGACCTCCATCAGGTTGCAAATTAAAAATAATTTTTTTCTGCATCTAACCCAGCCAATAGTTTTGGCCTAATACCACAGTTTGGCCACTCAGCTCTGCTCGGTTACCATCCATTGTTTTTTTGTGCAAACAACTCCAGAGTTGTGAATTAGTTAACCACCAAAATGAGTGGAAAAAGGCCTGCTGCTGGTGGAAAGAGGAATAGGCGTGTTGGGAAGGGGAAAAAAGGTTGTGTCCGTGGGGTAGGTGCAGAAGAAAGACCATCTTCCAGCCAAACTAAAATGTCTACTTCTTTTAGCGGACAATGTGATAAGATCCCTTTCTTACGGCCACGCCAATCGCTACAAATTCCAGATGAGGCACAAAAACAGCAGGTGCTTCAACGGATATCAAGTGCTCCTTTAAGTGGGCTCTCCTCCACATCAACTTCAACATCACAAATACTCCAGTCCTCAAAGGTGTCACCCAAATCGCACTTGCTTCCTCACAGCTCCCAAATCTCCAGCTGCCCGTCTGAGTATGAGGTAGAACAGATGGTTGAGTCTGCAGAGCTGTTTACTCATACTATAGCCTGGGAATCAGAGGTCGACTCCAGCGCTTCTGTGAATCCAGACGAGGAAATGATCTGCACTGATGCCCAGAATCTTTATGAGTCGGATCCAGGACCAGACGCATAAGGTTCTGACCATAATGTAGACCCTCATTCCCAAACTGTAACTCCTGTTGGTGGAGACAATGAGGAAGACGATGATAAGACTCAAATACCTGATTGGAGCGACAACTTTAGTTTTTTGTCAGGGCAGGAACAGGTTGGCTCTGAGGATGACGGGTGTGATAACGCACAGGGTGATGATGATGAGGTCGGAGATCCCACTTACTGTCAACCCACAGTCAGCCAAGAGATGAGGTCAGCAGAGGAGGTGGAGGAAGATGCTAGTGACGACGAGGTCAGGTTGCGCCTTCCTGGACAGAGACGTAGTACTGGAAGCACGTCAACAACTGCATCCTCAAACACAACTCTGCCTCTCACCACAAGTCGTGGTGGCTCTTCAGGTCGCATGGGTGCTAAGCCTTGCATAGCCTGGGCATTTTTTCAGATCGATAAAGATGACCCAACTCGTGTTATCTGTAACATTTGTCAGCAAAAGCTAAGTAGAGGCCAAAAAATACATAGTTTGAGTACTTCATGCATGAACCGGCACATGGACATGAAGCATAAGTTGCAGTGGGAAGCTCAGTGTGCTACAATGCGGTCTAGCCGGCCGGGCCAACCACCGTCTGCCATATCTTGTGCATCCGCGGCCTCTTCATCCTCTGTGACTGGGGGGACAGCAGTCACACCTGTTTTGGGGCGCAGACCTGCCACCTCTTTACCCGCAACAGCCAGCGTGATTGGCAGGTCATCATTTTCTTTGGAGGTGGTAACACCAGCTGGTCTTGAGCGCTGTCCGACATCGATAGCACCACCTTTGGATCAAGGCAACCTAACATGTCCGCCTGCATCTTCCATACAGACCGGCAGTTTGCCGGGGACATCCTTATCAACCCCGTCTAAGCACAATAGCCAGCCCTCGGTCCCTCAGATGTGGACAAGTAAAAGACCATTTCCTCCTAGCCATGAGAAAGCTAAGAGGTTGAATTTCACCATCTGCAAGCTCTTGGCTACACAAATGCTGCCTTTCCGCCTGGTGGACACAGAGGATTTTCGAGACCTTATGTCCGTCGCAGTGCCCCAGTACCAGATGCCCAGTCGGCACTACTTCTCAAAGAAAGGTGTGCCTGCGCTCCACCAGCATGTCGCACACAACATCACCGCTTCTTTGAGAAACTCTGTGTGTGACAGGGTGCATTTCACCACAGACACTTGGACGAGTAGGCATGGACAGGGGCGTTACATGTCGCTGACTGGGCACTGGGTAACTATGGTGACAGCAGGACAAGGGGCTGCTGTCCAAGTCTTGCCGTCCCCACGAGTTGTGCGTCAATCCTCTTTATGTCAAAGTTCCACCACTGCTTCTGCCTCCTCAACCTCCTCTCGGTCTTCCACCTGCACCCAAAGCCTGTCTGGTCATGCCACAAGCTTTCTAACTGCGCAGAAGGGATCCTGCACACCTCCTTACTATGCTGGCAGTAGGGCTCAACGTCATCAGGCGGTTTTTACATTGAAATGTCTGGGAAATGTGAGTCACACAGCTGAGGAGTTGTGGTCAGCTCTGGAGAACCAATTTCATGAATGGTTGTCTCCACTGGACCTGAAACCAGGGAAGGCCGTGTGCGACAATGCTGCAAACCTGGGTGCGGCCCTTCGCCGGGGCAATGTCACACACGTGCCTTGTATGGCTCACGTGTTGAACCTGGTTGTCCAGCAATTTTTAGCCCACTATCCCAGACTAGATGGCCTTCTGCAGAGGGCACGGTCGCTGTGTGCTCACTTCCGCCGTTCGCATCCCGCAGCTCAGCGACTTACATCTCTTCAGAAGTCGTTGGGCCTGCCACTTCACCGGCTAAAATGCAATGTGCCTACCCGGTGGAATTCAACTCTGCACATGTTGCAGCGACTGTGGCAGCACCGACAAGCCCTGGTGCAATACGTTCTGACGTATAGCCTGGGCCAACGAGATTCAGAGGTGGGGCAAATCACGCTGGAGGAGTGGTCTCAGATCAGGGACCTATGCACCCTTCTGCACAGTTTTGAAATGGCGACGAAGATGTTTAGTGCTGACGATGCCATTATCAGCATGACTATTCCGGTGATTTACATGCTGGAGCACATGTTAAACAGAATTCGGAGTCAGGTGGTGGCACAAGAGGAGGTGGAGGAAGTAGAGGAGGAGGAGTTGCATGCGGAAGGGCTAACATCTGCAAGGTCCAGACGGTCGGCAGCACCAAGGCGGCAGGCATGTGAGGGTGGGGGAGATGGTTTTACCAGGGCGCATGGTAGCAGCCAAACTAGTGAGGAAGGTGCAGGAGCCCAGGAAGAAGTGGAGGACGAACTGATGGAAGACTCATCAGATGAGGGAGACCTTGATCACATTTCTGTTGTGCGAGGTTGGGGGGAGAGGACAGAGGAAGGAAGCATGATTGTTACCTCGCCACCAACACAACAGGGACTTGGTGCTCCTGGATGCGCAACACACATGAGTGCCTTCTTGCTGCACTACCAGCAACATGACCCTCGAATTGTGAGAATTAGAAATAATCCTGACTACTGGGTTGCCACACTGTTAGATCCCCGGTACAAAAGTAAATTTGCAGAAATTATTCCTGCCATAGAAAGGGATGCACGCATGCAGGAGTATCAGCAGAGACTGTTGCAGAATCTTACATGTGCTTTTCCACAAAATACCAGTGGTGCACGTAGTGAATCTCACAGTTCCAACTTGCCAACCGTGGGACCGTCAAGTGTTCAGCACTCAAACCGTGACAGAACCACAGTATCTGCTGGTAACATCAATTTTGCGGAATCATTTCACCACTTTTTTAGCCCATCCTTTGCAAGGCCACAGGAGACAAGAAGTCTGACACATAGTCAACGCCTAGAGACGATGGTACAGGTGTATCTCCAAGTAAACATTGAAGCCACGACTGTGTCACTGGACCCTTGCTCTTTTTGGGCTTCCAATCTGGATAAATGGCCGGAGCTAGCCACTTACGCCTTGGAGATCTTGTCAAGCCCCGCAGCCAGCGTTCTGTCTGAACGTGTGTTCAGCGCTGCTGGTGGTGTGCTGACAGATAAGCGCACGCGGCTCTCCACTGATAATGTAGACAGACTCACGTTCATAAAGATGAACAAATCATGGATCCGAAACGACTTTTCTACCCCTGTGTCATCCTGGGGAGAGTAAAAGCTTGATGATTGGTTAAAATCACCCTACCAACCGTTTTAAGCTTTCAAATTACTAATCATGTTTATCTGTATCTTGACTGGAAAATAATTTGGGCTTTGTAGCAGTGTGCAGCACTGATCCTATTAGGCCATCTATACTAAAGCTTCCCCAGATTTAAAATTAAAAATAATTTTTAGCTGCATCTAGCCCGGAAAATAATTTTGGGGCTCCGAGATGCGCAAGGCACATAAGTGCCTTCTTGCTGCACTACCTGCAGCATGCCCCTCATATTGTCAGAATTCGAAGTAATCATGACTACTGGGTTGCCACACTCTTAGATCCCCCAAACTTTTCGATCAACCTTTTCATTTTAATAAAGACCAAAAAAATGGTCATTTTTGAAATTATAAGCATTAGCAGGTTGTTAGAAACTGAAATCAAACAGTTTTCAACTCAAAACTTTATTCTAGGTGATGTTACATTTTCACATAGGACCCCTTGTTCGAAAGGAGCTTCTGAACTCTCTCGTCCATTGAATTTGTCAGGTTTTGGATGGTTTCTGCTTCAATTGTTTTGCATGAGGACAGAATACCCTCCCAGAGCTGTTGCTTAGATGTGAACTGCCTCCCGCCATCATAGACACTCCTTTTAATGATGCTCCAAAGGTTCTGAATGGGGTAGAGGTCAGGGGAGCATGGGGGTCACACCATAAGTTTGTCCCCTTTTATGCCCATATCAGCCAGAGATGCAGATGTTTTATGTGCAGCATGAGATGGTGCATTATCATGCAGAAAAATGATCTTTCTGTGAAATACACGGTTCTTCTTCTTGAACCATGGCAGGAAGTGCTGTTTGAGAAAATCCACATACATTATGGAGTTCATCTTTAGCGCCTTCAGGGATCCTAAAGGGGCCGACAATCTCTCTCCCCATGATTCCAGCCCAAAACATTACTCCACCTCCTCCTTGTTGGCGCTGTAGCCGTGTTTGCGTGGGGTGTCCATCAACCAGCCATCCTCCACTCCATCCATCTGGACCATCGAGCGCTGCACGGCACTCATCCGTGAACAAAACAGTTTTGAAATCAGTCTTCATGTAATGTTTGGCCCACTGGAGCCGTTTCTGCTTGTGTGAAGTGGATAGAGGAGGTCGACAGGATGGCGCATGCACAGCTGCAAACCTCTGAAGGACCCTGCATCTTGTTGTTCGGGGGACGTTGGAGGCACAAGCAGCTTCAAAAACTTGTCTGCTGCTATGACAAGGCTTTTTTGCCGCTGCTCTTTCAACCTGACGTAATTGCCTGTAGGAAAGAGTCCTCAATTTGCCCTTATCAGCACGCACACGTGTGTACTGTGAATCAGCTACATACTTCTTGATTGCCAAGACACTTCATCCTGATCATCGCACAATGTTGATTGTAGTCATGCCTTGACCTAAACACTCCACAATTTGTTGCTTCTCAGCAGCCGACACATCCTTTTTCTTTCCCATTTTGGCAGAAAATGTAGGCTGCTTAATAATGTGAGAGAGCCTTCTTAAGTAGTCTTGCCTTTCATTGGACACACCTGCCAAACTAATTAGCACAGGTGTCTGCAATTGCTTACAGTGATATAAAGAGCCCTGACACACATCACCATCAATGAGTTTAACTGACAAACAAACAAATTCTTCCCTTATCACTCCTAAACACTTTTTGTATAATAATTTGGAACGCAGTGTACATGTGCTTTTCCACAAAACACCAGTGGTTCACGTAGTGAATCTTACAGTTCTAACTTGCCAACCGTGGTCTGTATGGAGTTGTTCAATAAAGGGCCCAAAATTAAGATAACATAGATGGGAGAGGTCTCTATGAATAGGAATTCCTAAGTATTTGATACCCTGTGAGGGCCAGGCAAAGGGAAAGTTGGACTGGATGGAATCCTATATGGATTTGGGGAGGGAGACATCGAGGGCCTCAGACTTCGCTGCATTGATTTTAAAATTTTACCATGTAACAAAGTGATCTATTTCAGCCATAACAGCATGGATGGATATATGTGATTGAGTGATATATACTAGGACATCATCAGCAAATAGAGAGCACTTGTACTTGGTGCCTCCCACCTCAATCCACCTAATATTGGGGTTATGGCGAATTGATGAGAGCAGGTGCTCCGTCACTAGGATGTATAAGAGAGGGGACAGAGGACATCACTGCCTTGTCCCATTGGTGATTGTGAAAGGTGATGAAAATGTTCTGACGCACCCCCTGGGCCTTGGGACACCCGGAGCCGGACCCTTTTTGGTGGATGCTGGTGGTTGTAGTCTTCGTGGCGGCGACCCAGTTCCGTGGCTCAGGGCGGTCAAACCAGTGGCGGAACTATTTATGTGGTTTTCATGTTTAAATGTCCGACTACGCCACCCGTGGATTGCGGTCAGAGTGAACCGCCGCTACAGGGCAGACCACTGAGGCTGGTGTTGTGGGTGCAGCAGAGCGTAGCATAACTCCCCACGGGAGGAGTATAGCCTCAGGGCAGTGTATGCGGAGGATGGGGGTGATGGTGCAGGGCAGCAGCAGTAACGACACGGAGTCAGTGATGCAGTTCAGGGCCTTTACTCACAGTTCTTATTATCCAGACCACGTCCGCAGGTAACGGCTGCCCACGTCGTACTGTGCTCACCAGGTGAGGGGCTCAGACAACTCCCAGATAACTTTGGAGCACTTCACAGGACCCCCTTTGTGTGTCCTTTGTCTGGCCTTTCTTACCAACACTTCTGTCCGGCTGCCTCGGGCCTCCTCTTGGTAAACTTGGCGCCAGTTTCCCTGACCCTATGTGGTGCCTTCCTAGCGGGTGTAGCGAGGGGCTGCGCCACATAAAATGTCAGAGCCTCCGGTTTCTAGCTGAGGGTCGTTTCCTGCCTCCACTAGTTCGGGGACCGGTCTCCCCCTTTGGCCTGACCCCTCCACGCAGGTGGATTCGGGCGTGCGGTGGCGACTCGCCCGTCCGCACCCCTGGGATCCCTTCATTCCTCGTTCCTGGAGCCTTCTCCGCTCCTCTTCCTTCCTTCTCCCTCTTCCAGGCCTGGGCCTCTGTTACTAGGCCCGCCTCCGGAGCAGAGCTCATGCAGAGCCCCTGCTCCCTGCCACTTCTGCTCAGACTTCTCTGCACTGAACTAAGATGGTGCCCACCTTTTATACTCCCTTCTCAATGCACCCAGGAACTGCTTCCTCCCTGCTCCTGCACTACAGGGTTCCCCTTCCTCAGTGTTCCCTCCCCCCACTCCAGCCAGGGACAGGGACTGTCGTGCCCATCTCAGGGGCATATTGGTCGCCCTTCCCCACGGCAATGTGGTGTAATGCATGCAGGTGTCGGGTCCTGATCCACACTCCATCCTTACCTGAGAGTGAGATATCACACCTCTGGGTGAGGTGCAATACGTCTTTAGCAACCGAGCCCTCAGGGTGCTACAGTTCCATTTATCTTCAGCCTAGGTGACGTATTGCGATACAGGGCCGTGATTTTGGCTATAAAAGGGTCCCCTAGACCCCTACCCCAAGCTTTTTAAGAGAATCATATATGGCGTGCCAGGAGACTCTATGGAATGCTTTCTCAGCATCCAACGAGAGTATCTAATTACAAATTTTTAACTGCATCTAGCCCAGGAAATACTTTGTGCCTAGTAGCAGTGTCTGCTAGTCAGCGGATTATCCCGGCTGTTAAGCAAGCTGCACCACCTGTAGTTTAGACACTTAATTTTTTCAAAGGAAATGCTTCGGGACCATGGGATACTTAGTGAAGAGCATCAGGAGGCACCCCAAGGCATAGGGGCTGGGACTGGCAGTAGGATGCTTTGCGGTGGACAGCCGAGCTCGATCCTTATAAAAGCTTTTTAACTGCAGCAGCTTTAGTGGACGCTACTGGAGCTGGAATTACCGCGGCTGCTGGCATGAGACTTGCTGTAACGGGTCCGGGAGGCGGAACCTCTGAGCTACTATACAAGGGGGCGGCCCTTGTAAGGGAGCGGGTGGCAGTCTCTGGGTGAACGGACAGGGAGTTACGGCAAGTGATCAGGGCAGTCTCAGGGTAAGTGGTAGGTACGACCTGTGATGGCAGAGCCTCCGGGTAGGCTAGCAGGCAGATGGTAGATGTGTGCTCCCAGGTGAGCAAGCGAGAGTCTCTGGAATAGCAGGTGGTCACGGCACGTGACGGCGGAACCTCCGGGCTGGCAGGCAGGTAGGTAACGGAGAAGCGCTCCCAGGTGAGCGGGCAAGAGTCTCTGGAATAGCTGGTGGTCACCGCACGTGACAACGGGACCTCCGGGCTGGCAAGCAGGCAGGTAACGGAGATGCGCTCCCAGGTGAGCGGGCAAGAGTCTCTGAGATAGCTGGTGGTCACAGCACGTGACAACGGAGCCTCCGGGCTGGCAAGCAGGCAGATAACGGAGAAGCGCTCCCAGGTGAGCGGGCAAGCCGGTCCATAGACAGACTGACCGGAGTAGTAAGGCAGACCGTCGGACCTCAGGCAAGCAGGCAGGTAGCTGATATGCGCTCCCAGGTGAGCGGGCAGGCTGGTCCTTTAGACAGACTGACAGGAGTAGTAAGGCAGACCGTCGGACCTCAGACTGGCAGACAGGTAACAAGTATTCAGGCAGGAATCAGGCAGGTAACTGGCAGGTAACTGGCAGGTAACTGGCAGGTAACTGGCAACGGGACCTGAGGGCTGAAGCACAGGTGAGACACAGGTGCAAACAACATTGCTCGGGCACCTCCATTTTGGAGGAGGTGCCTTATATATGATGAAGTCCTCCGGCCATTGGCCGGGGACTCTTTAGGGCGGCGCGCGCGGCCCCTTTAAGAGGAGGGGAGCGCGCGCGCGCCCTAAGCACAGGGGCCGGGAAGGAGCGCGCGCTGAGAGCAGAGCAGGAGGAGGACGCCGGGACGGAGCGCGCGCTGACAGCAGAGTGGGGGGAGGATGCCGGGCACGGAGCAGAGCGGTGAGGGGAGCAGCGTCCCTGCCTAGCAAAGGGCAGGGACGCCGGCACTACAGTACCCCCCCCTTTAGGCCCCCCCTTTTTTAGGCCAGACAGAAATTTAGCTAGGATGAGAGGGGCATGGATGTTCTCCCGGGGCTCCCACGTTCTCTCCTCAGGACCAAACCCCCTCCAATCTACCAGGAAAAAGGTCTTTCCTCTTACCCTTTTGGTGGCAAGAATGTTCTCTACCTCAAACTCGTCCTCAGCAGAAACCGGAGCAGGAGGCGTACCTGTAGACTTGGAAAAAGAGTTAAGCACCACAGGTTTGAGGAGAGACACATGGAAGGAGTTAGGGATCCGTAAGTTGGCCGGGAGTTTCAATTTATAGGCCACCGGGTTGATCTGACTGATGACCTCCAGTGGGCCGATGAACCGAGGCCCTAACTTATAGGAAGGGATCTTGAGCCGGACATATTTGGACGAGAGCCAGACTTTATCCCCAGGGCGGAATTGAGGAGGGTCCAGACGTTTTTTGTCAGCGTGTCTTTTCATACACTCGGATGACAGAAGGAGTGCGGACCGGGTACTCTCCCATATGGAGGAAAATTTGTTAACAAGAGATTCCGCAGCCGGATTGTCCGCCGAGGTGGAGACGGGAAACGGGATCCGAGGATGCTGACCGTAGACTACAAAAAACGGGGATTTGGAGGAAGACTCGCTCTCGTGATTGTTGTACAAGAATTCGGCCCATGGCAGGAGATCCACCCAGTCAGAATGGTGGGCATTAACGAAGTGCCGAAGGTAACTGGTCAGGTTCTGATTGATCCGCTCCACTTGACCATTAGACTGTGGGTGGTAAGCGGAGGAGAAGTCCAGGGTGACGTCCAGCAATTTACAAGTGGCTCTCCAGAAACGGGAAGTGAACTGTACCCCACGATCCGACACGATGTGACGGGGCAGGCCATGAAGACGGAAGATGTGGCGGATAAAGTCTTTAGCCAGCTCGGGTGCAGACGGAAGACCTGGCAGTGGAATGAAGTGAGCCATCTTGGAGAAGTGGTCAGCGACCACCCAAATGACCGTACAACCGGCAGAGACGGGCAGATCAGTAATGAAGTCCATCGCTATATGCTGCCAGGGGGCAGCAGGTACTGGCAGAGGTAGGAGGCGGCCGGCCGGCAGGTGTCTCGGAACTTTGTTGCGGGCGCAGGACACACAGGCAGAAACAAAGTCTATTACATCCTTGTGCAGGTTAGGCCACCAGTAGTGCCGGGTAATAAGCTGGAGGGTCTTTTTCTGACCGGCGTGGCCAGCTAGTTTAGACGAATGACCCCAGTGTAGGATCTTCTCCCGATCAGGTACTGGTACGAACGTCTTACCAGGAGGAAGACGATTTAGACTCACGGGAGCCACCTGCATTACTCTGGCGGGATCGATGATATGTTTCGGATCCTCCTCGAGATCAGACACCAGAAAGGATCGAGACAAGGCGTCCGCCTTGACGTTTTTGTCAGCCGGGCGAAAATGAAGGACAAAATCAAAACGAGCAAAAAACAAGGACCACCGGGCTTGGCGCGGGTTAAGTCTCTGGGCATGCTGGAGGTAAGCCAAGTTCTTGTGGTCAGTGTAAATTATTACCGGGTGAAGAGCCCCCTCGAGCAGGTAACGCCACTCCTCCAATGCCAGTTTGATGGCCAATAACTCTCGGTCTCCTATGGAATAGTTGCGCTCAGAGGAGGAGAAGAGTTTAGAGAAGAAGCCACAAGTTACCATCCTCCCGGAAGATGATTTTTGAGTAAGTACCGCTCCGGCTCCAGAGGAGGAGGCGTCAACTTCCAGGAAGAACTGCTTGTTGCCATCTGGGCGATGCAGCACCGGGGCGGAAGAGAAGGCCTGTTTAAGGGAAAGAAAGGCCTCCTCTGCTTCGGGTGGCCACTCTTTGGGATTAGTACCTTTACGGGTGAGCGCAGAAATTGGGGCCGTCCGGGAAGAGAAGTGTGGTATGAAGAGGCGGTAGTAGTTGGCGAAGCCCAGGAATCGCTGAATGGCCTTCAACCCCTCCGGTCGGGGCCATTTCTCGATGGCAGACAGTTTCTCAGGATCCATTTGTAGGCCGGTCTGAGAGATAATGTAGCCCAGAAACGGAAGCGAGGTCTGCTCAAAGAGGCACTTCTCAAATTTAGCGTAGAGATGGTTCTGCCTTAGCCTGAGCAGGACCTGACGAACGTCCCTCCGGTGAGTCTGGAGATCCGGAGAGAAGACCAAGATGTCGTCCAGGTACACCACTACGCAGGAGTAGAGAAGGTCCCGGAAGATGTCATTGACCAACTCTTGAAAGACGGCAGGAGCGTTACAGAGACCAAAAGGCATTACCAGGTATTCATAGTGGCCGTCCCGGGTGTTGAATGCCGTCTTCCATTCATCCCCCTGACGAATACGAACCAGGTTGTACGCCCCACGAAGGTCCAGTTTGGTGAAGATCCTAGCCCCCCTCAGACGATCAAATAATTCTGGAATGAGCGGAAGGGGGTACTTATTCTTCACCGTGATCAGGTTTAGGCCTCTATAGTCTATACAGGGACGGAGAGAGCCGTCCTTCTTTTTGACGAAAAAGAAGCCTGCTCCCGCCGGGGAGGTAGATTTCCGGATGAATCCTCTGGCCAGATTCTCCTCAATATATTCGGACATTGACCGGGTCTCAGCAGCGGATAAAGGATAGATACGCCCACGGGGAGGAGTAGTACCGGGTAGCAGATCGATGGGACAGTCGTATGGTCTATGTGGTGGTAATGTCTCTGCCTCCTTTTTATTAAAGACATCTGCATAAGACCAATAAGGAATCGGAAGTCCAGGTAGATTAGCTGGGGTAGGAGAGGGACGGACGGGATGGACGGGAACCAGGCAGGTTTTATGACAGTCTTGTCCCCAGCGAAGGACCTCTCCGGTTTGCCAGTCTAGCACGGGTGCATGTCTCTGGAGCCAGGGCAGACCTAGCAAGAGGGCGTGAGAGAGTCCAGGCAGAACATGAAAGGAGATACTTTCAGAATGCAGCATTCCCACCTGCAGGGTAATGGATTCGGTGATGAGTTGAATGGGGCGAGGTAAGAGGCCCCCATCCACGGCAGCGACAGACAAGGGTACAGCCAGAGGTTTGGTGGGGATGCGGTATTTCTCAACCAGGGACTGTGAAATAAGGTTCCCGGCTGCTCCAGAGTCAAGTTGGGCTAGTTCGAAATAACGGTTCTCCCCGTAGATGATCGAAACTGACAACAGCAGGGATGGAGAGGATTTATTCTTGTCTAGGTGGACCTCTCTGAGCGAACCTAGACACAGGCGTTTCCCGACCTCTCCGGGCAGGCACGGATCCGGTGCTCCTTACTGCCACAGTAGAAGCAGCTCCCCTCGGCACGGCGTGAGTCCTGACGGGTTTTGACCATCTTGGTCTGGTCGACCTGCATAGGCTCAGGAGAGTGTACCTGGGGAGAGATGGAGGGAATGACGGGTTTCTGGAAAGTAGGAGCTAAACGTGGAATCCTTCTCTCACGGGTGACCTCTTTGGCACGCTCCTGGAACGGTAGGTCAATCCGGGTGGCAAGGGTTATTAGATCATCGAGAGAGGTAGGAATGTCCCGACCAGCAAGTTCATCTTTAATACGACCGGACAGACCCTCCCAGAAGACGGATACCAGAGCGTCGTTATCCCAGGCCAGCTCCGAGGCAAGGGTGCGGAACCGTATGGCATATTGGCCCACGGTGAGACCCTCCTGACGGAGGCGTAGCAGAGAGGATGCGGATGAGGTCTTCCGTCCGGGTTCGTCGAAGACTTTCCGGAAAGCCGAGAGAAAAGCAGGCAAGTTGGACACCAGGGGGTCTCCTCTCTCCCATAGAGGATTTAGCCAGGCCAGGGCCTCCCCGGTGAGATGGGACATGATAAAGGCAATTTTGGCCCGGTCGGAATTAAACTGATGGGACAAAAGTTCAAAGTGCAGGGTGCACTGATTTATGAAGCCCCGAGCCTGGACGGAGTCGCCTCCGAAGCGAGGAGGTGCAGACAGCCGGGGACCGGGATAGGTTACCATGGTATTAGTGGGTAGCGGAGCTGCCGGGTTGCGAGTCATGGTACTGGCAGTGGCTGCAGGTGGTGCAGTCAGAGTGTCCAGGCGAGTATTGACATTCTGCAGGTGACCCAGGATGGACTCCTGTTGGGACCTTTGACGGGACAGTTCATGACACAGGTCCGTGAGCGAGGGAGCTTGGGTGCCACCGGGTTCCATGGCACGAGCAAACTGTAACGGGTCCGGGAGGCGGAACCTCTGAGCTACTATACAAGGGGGCGGCCCTTGTAAGGGAGCGGGTGGCAGTCTCTGGGTGAACGGACAGGGAGTTACGGCAAGTGATCAGGGCAGTCTCAGGGTAAGTGGTAGGTACGACCTGTGATGGCAGAGCCTCCGGGTAGGCTAGCAGGCAGATGGTAGATGTGTGCTCCCAGGTGAGCAAGCGAGAGTCTCTGGAATAGCAGGTGGTCACGGCACGTGACGGCGGAACCTCCGGGCTGGCAGGCAGGTAGGTAACGGAGAAGCGCTCCCAGGTGAGCGGGCAAGAGTCTCTGGAATAGCTGGTGGTCACCGCACGTGACAACGGGACCTCTGGGCTGGCAAGCAGGCAGGTAACGGAGATGCGCTCCCAGGTGAGCGGGCAAGAGTCTCTGAGATAGCTGGTGGTCACAGCACGTGACAACGGAGCCTCCGGGCTGGCAAGCAGGCAGATAACGGAGAAGCGCTCCCAGGTGAGCGGGCAAGCCGGTCCATAGACAGACTGACCGGAGTAGTAAGGCAGACCGTCGGACCTCAGGCAAGCAGGCAGGTAGCTGATATGCGCTCCCAGGTGAGCGGGCAGGCTGGTCCTTTAGACAGACTGACAGGAGTAGTAAGGCAGACCGTCGGACCTCAGACTGGCAGACAGGTAACAAGTATTCAGGCAGGAATCAGGCAGGTAACTGGCAGGTAACTGGCAGGTAACTGGCAGGTAACTGGCAACGGGACCTGAGGGCTGAAGCACAGGTGAGACACAGGTGCAAACAACATTGCTCGGGCACCTCCATTTTGGAGGAGGTGCCTTATATATGATGAAGTCCTCCGGCCATTGGCCGGGGACTCTTTAGGGCGGCGCGCGCGGCCCCTTTAAGAGGAGGGGAGCGCGCGCGCGCCCTAAGCACAGGGGCCGGGAAGGAGCGCGCGCTGAGAGCAGAGCAGGAGGAGGACGCCGGGACGGAGCGCGCGCTGACAGCAGAGCGGGGGGAGGATGCCGGGCACGGAGCAGAGCGGTGAGGGGAGCAGCGTCCCTGCCTAGCAGAGGGCAGGGACGCCGGCACTACACTTGCCCTCCAATAGATCCTTGTAAATGGATTTAAAGTGTATTCATTCAAATTAGAGAGACAATTTAAATTAAAAAGCTTAGAGCTGCCTCCACCACAGGGGGGCTCGCTCGACCCACCAGCGGACAGGCACCAGTATTGGGAGAGGGGGGCTGGCCGTCAGGGTTCACCGCGGCTCTGGCACAAACCCGGCGACACGGAGGTGGCACGGGCAGGAGCAGACTGGCCGTGTCGGCTTCTCACTTTTTGGATTTTAGAAGGGCATGACATGCCTATATCTGTGTCTCCCCCTCCTTTTACTCCTCCACCTCTTTTATTTTCGCATGACTATATGTACTTGTCACTTTTCCATGTGTTAGTTATGTCTTCTGAGCAGTTTGTCAGCTTTTGGACACCTTTGAAGGTGTTTTGTATGTGTTTCTATGTGTTTTTGTTTGCCTGCCATTGGTTTTAACGGTGTTCGAAGGTGTTCGACGAACAGTTCGACGAACAGTTCGGCGAACACACGGGTGTTCGACGAACCGAACCGAACTCGAACACTACGGGGGTGGCTCAACACTAGTAAGGATCACTTATGATGGGCACACTTTTAGACAGTGACCTGGGAGTCAGAGATGCTTCCAGGGGTCTTCCCCATGCTGTTCCCTTGTCTTTTCAGCACTTTATGCATGTGTCACACAGCACATGGCCAGATAAGGTTGTAAAATGTTAAAATGACATTTCACGGTGAATGCATTTGTCATAGTTGAAAGCAATACAAAAGTGCAAAAACGCATAATAAATGCTACTTGTGAACATAGCCGAAGGTGTGGAGGAGTATTTTTGTTTTTGGTCATTTATTTTAACTTATACACAAGTCTTTACCCTGGAAAGGATGTTCCTTAACATATTTCACAGGAAAAAAGTTTCACTTTCGTTTTTGAACGTTTTATTGTGAGCCTATAAAAGTGGCTTAATACCTCTGACCACGTTGTTGACAGCAGTGACCAGGGGGTCAGAAATGCTTCCTGGGGCGATCCCCATGCTGTCCCCATGTCATTTGAGCACTGTCACTATCATTTTGGGCACTTGTTAGGCTTTTAAAAGACTGCCGGGGGTGCCACCGCAAAAATGCTCGAGTCTCCCATAGACTAACATTGGGCTCGTTGCTCGGGTCGAGCACCCGAGTATCACGGTGAGCTCGGCCTGAGCTTCGAGCACCTGAGCATTTTAGTGCTCGCTCAACACTAGATGGAACGCATCCTCCCGACGCCGAGGATTGCGGGCCCTCGGTCAGTCAGGGTTGCCCCCATATTCTACAGCTCCTGCACCTCATCGTCCTCAGCCTCCTCCTCCTCTTCAGCCTCCATCTCCGAAATGACCACATCAGTCCCAAGCTGGAAGCACTGCATCACTGCCTCGGCCAAGCGGCAACAGGCTGTGCTGAAGCTAATATGCTTAGGTGACAAACCGCACAACGCTGAAGAGTTGTGGACAGATCTGAAAGAGCAAGCAGATCTGTGGCTGACAACGCTGACCCTACAGCCAGTCATGGTCGTGTTTGATAATGGCCAGAACCTAGTGGTGGCTCTAAGGTGAGGCAAGCTCACACACGTATCATGCCTGGCCCATGTGCTTAACCTCGTGGTTCAGCGGCTTCTCAAAACCTTCCTGGATCTATTTGATCTGCTTGTCAAAGTACGCTACCTGTGTACCCATTTTAGAAAGTCAGATACAACTTCTGCCGCCCTTGCCATGCTTCAGCAGCATTTGCAGCTTCCAGTTCACCGCCTGATCTGCGATGTCCCCACGAATTGGAACTCTACATTGCAGATGTTGGGAAGGATTTGCAAGCAGAAGAGGGCAGTTGTTGACTACCAGCATCAACAAGGCCGTCGATATTCAGTACAGACTCCACACATAAGACCTCAGGAATGGACATGGATGTCAGACATATGTACCATCCTGCAAAACTTTGAGGACTCCACCAACATGGTGAGCGGCGATGACACCATAATTAGCATCACAATCCTGCTTCTCTGTCTTCTGAAACGGTCTCTGCTCACAATTAAAGAGGAGGCATTGCAGGCGGAGCACGATGAGATGGAGCAAGGAAACATACAGGGTGATTCTACACAGTCCAGCCTCATCTCATCCCAACGTGGATTGGGTGACAATGAGGAAGAGGAAGAGGAGGAGGAAGAACAGGAGCTAGCTTCCTGCGCTATAGACGGTACTACATGCACAGCTGTCATACCGTCTGTTGAGCGTGGATGTGTCACGCCAGGTGTTAGTGCAACACATATTGTCCCTATATAGCCTCCTAAGCTATCGCTACTCGCGTGCTTCACCCTACTTTCCCTGGCGTAAGGCTACGGCTAGGGATGGAAGGAGATTAACACTAGTCAACCTCCACTAAAACTCTAAAGACAACAAGGGTAGACAAAACAGGGGAAAATGGCTTAGCTTTAGATGAACTCCAAATGTGCACACGGCCTCAAGCTCCAGAGAGGGCGAGGTACTTCTCCTGCTAACCTTCACAAGTAGAAATGAATATAACTGGCAACGCCCTTTCAGACACACCAGGTATATTTACACCCAGGCCAGAGAGCCAATTAGCAAGAGAGAGGTAGCCTCTCGGTCCTAAATACAGCCTCCTATCTAAGCAGCTGTCTGCAATGCCAAAAGTAGAGATCTCCTGCAACCCACTGCAGGGCGACTGTCTGTCACCTCTGACACACCTGTGACAGTACCCCTCTACGAGTGGCCTTCGGACTCTCAGGACTGGGTTTCTCAGGAAAAGAGATGTGGAATGAGTGAACCAATCTGGGAGTGTTCACCTCTGACGCTGAAACCCACATCCTCTCCTCAGGACCATAGCCTTTCCAGTGAACCAAGTATTGTAGAGAATGACATTGGAGATGAGAATCTACAATCCTCGAAATCTGGAACTCCAGATTACCATCAAGCATTACTGGGGTTGATGGAAGAGGTGAGGGCTCATGAGGTTCCACATACCTTTTGAGTAAGAACCTGTGGAGCACATTGTGGACCTTAAGGGCCTGAGGAAGTTCAAGACGAAACGCTGCTGGGTTAATGATGGCGGTTATTTTATAGGGACTAGTGTTGAGCCACCCCCGTAGTGTTCGAGTTCGGTTCGGTTCGTCGAACACCCGTGTGTTCGCCGAACTGTTCGTCGAACTGTTCGTCGAACACCTTCGAACACCGTTAAAACCAATGGCAGGCAAACAAAAACACATAGAAACACATAGAAAACACCTTCAAAGGTGTCCAAAAGCTGACAAACTGCTCTGAAGACACAACTAACACATGGAAAAGTGACAAGTACATATAGTCATGCGAAAAGAAAAGAGGTGGAGGAGTAAAAGGAGGGGGAGACACAGATATAGGCATGTCATGCCCTTCTAAAATCCAAAAAGTGAGAAGCCGACACGTTCAGTCCGCTCCTGCCCGTGCCACCTCCGTGTCGCCGGGTTTGTGCCAGAGCCGCGGTGAACCCTGACGGCCAGCCCCCCTCTCCCAATACTGGTGCCTGTCCGCTGGTGGGTCGAGCGAGCCCCCCTGTGGTGGAGGCAGCTCTAAGCTTTTTAATTTAAATTGTCTCTCTAATTTGAATGAATACACTTTAAATCCATTTACAAGGATCTATTGGAGGGCAAGTCTCATGCCAGCAGCCGCGTAATTCCAGCTCCAGTAGCGTCCACTAAAGCTGCTGCAGTTAAAAAGCTTTTATAAGGATCGAGCTCGGCTGTCCACCGCAAGGCATCCTACTGCCAGTCCCAGCCCCTATGCCTTGGGGTGCCTCATGATGCTCTTCACTGAGTATCCCGTGGTCCCGAAGCATTTCCTTTGAAAAAATTAAGTGTCAAAACTACAGGTGGTGTAGCTTGCTTAACAGCCGGGATAATCCGCTGACTAGCAGACACTGCTACTAGGCACAAAGTATTTCCTGGGCTAGATGCAGTTAAAAATTTGTAATTAGATACTCTCGTTGGATGCTGAGAAAGCATTCCATAGAGTCTCCTGGCACGCCATATATGATTCTCTTAAAAAGCTTGGGGTAGGGGTCTAGGGGACCCTTTTATAGCCAAAATCACGGCCCTGTATCGCAATACGTCACCTAGGCTGAAGATAAATGGAACTGTATTACCCTGAGGGCTCGGTTGCTACAGAGGTATTGCACCTCACCCAGAGGTGTGATATCTCACTCTCAGGTAAGGATGGAGTGTGGATCAGGACCCGACACCTGCATGCATTACACCACATTGCCGTGGGGCAGGGCGACCAATATGCCCCTGAGATGGGCACGACAGTCCCTGTCCCTGGCTGGAGTGGGGGGAGGGAACACTGAGGAAGGGGAACCCTGTAGTGCAGGAGCAGTGAGGAAGCAGTTCCTGGGTGCATTGAGAAGGGAGTATAAAAGGTGGGCACCAGCTTAGTTCTGTGCAGAGAAGTCTGAGCAGAAGTGGCAGGGAGCAGGGGCTCTGCATGAGCTCTGCTCCGGAGGCGGGCCTAGTAACAGAGGCCCAGGCCTGGAAGAGGGAGAAGGAAGGAAGAGGAGCGGAGAAGGCTCCAGAAACGAGGAATGAAGGGATCCCAGGGGTGCGGACGGGCGAGTCGCCACCGCACGCCCGAATCCACCTGCGAGGAGGGGTCAGGCCAAAGGGGGAGACCGGTCCCCGAAACTAGTGGAGGCAGGAAACGACCCTCAGCTAGAAACCGGAGGCTGTGACATTTTATGTGGTGCAGCCCCTCGCTACACCCGCTAGGAAGGCACCACATAGGGTCAGGGAAACTGGCGCCAAGTTTACCAAGAGGAGGCCCGAGGCAGCCGGACAGAAGGGTTGGTAAGAAAGGCCAGACAAAGGACACACAAAGGGGGTCCTGTGAAGCGTTCCAAAGTTATCTGGGAGTTGTCTGAGCCCCTCACCTGGTGAGCACAGTACGACGTGGGCAGCCGTTACCTGCAGACGTGGTCTGGATAATAAGAACTGTGAGTAAAGGCCCTGGACTGCATCACTGACTCCGTGTCGTTACTGCTGCTGCCCTGCACCATCACCCCCATCCTCCGCATACACTGCCCTGAGGCTATACTCCTCCCGTGGGGAGTTATGCTATGCTCTGCTGCACCCACAACACCAGCCTCAGCGGTCTGCCCTGGAGCGGCGGTTCACTCTGACCGCAATCCACGGGTGGCGTAGTCGGACATTTAAACATCAAAACCACATAAATAGTTCCGCCACTGGTTTGACCGCCCTGAGCCACGGAACCGGGTCGCCGCCACGGAGACTACAACCACCAGCATCCACCAAAAAGGGTCCGGCTCCGGGTGTCCCAAGGCCCAGGGGGCGCGTCAGAACATTTTCATCACCTTTCACAATCACCAATGGGACAAGGCAGGGATGTTCTCTGTCCCCTCTCTTATACATCCTAGTGACGGAGCACCTGCTCTCATCAATTCGCCATAACCCCAATATTAGGTGGATTGAGGTGGGAGGCACCGAGTACAAGTGCTCTCTATTTGCTGATGATGTCCTAGTATATATCACTCAATCACATATATCCATCCATGCTGTTATGGCTGAAATAGATCACTTTGTTACATGGTCAAATTTTAAAATCAATGCAACGAAGTCTGAGGCCCTCGATGTCTCCCTCCCCAAATCCATATAGGATTCCATCCAGTCCAACTTTCCCTTTGCCTGGCCCTCACAGGGTATCAAATACTTAGGAATTCCTATTCATAGAGACCTCTCCCATCTATGTTATCTTAATTTTGGGCCCTTTATTGAACAACTCCATACAGACCACGGTTGGCAAGTTTGAACTGTAAGATTCACTACGTGAACCACTGGTGTTTTGTGGAAAAGCACATGTACACTGTGTTCCAAATTATTATGCAAAAAGTGTTTAGGAGTGATAAGGGAAGAATTTGTTTGTCAGTTAAACTCATTGATGGTGATGTGTGTCAGGGCTCTTTATATCACTGTAAGCAATTGCAGACACCTGTGCTAATTAGTTTGGCAGGTGTGTCCAATGAAAGGCAAGACTACTTAAGAAGGCTGTCTCACATTATTAAGCAGCCTACATTTTCTGCCAAAATGGGAAAGAAAAAGGATGTGTCGGCTGCTGAGAAGCAACAAATTGTGGAGTGTTTAGGTCAAGGCATGACTACAATCAACATTGTGCGATGATCAGGATGAAGTGTCTTGGCAATCAAGAAGTATGTAGCTGATTCACAGTACACACGTGTGCGTGCTGATAAGGGCAAATTGAGGACTCTTTCCTACAAGCAATTACGTCAGGTTAAAAGAGCAGCGGCAAAAAAGCCTTGTCATAGCAGCAGACAAGTTTTTGAAGCTGCTGGTGCCTCCAACGTCCCACGAACAACAAGATGCAGGGTCCTTCAGAGGTTTGCAGCTGTGCATACGCCATCCTGTCGACCTCCTCTATCCACTTCACACAAGCAGAAACGGCTCCAGTGGGCCAAACATTACATGAAGACTGATTTCAAAACTGTTTTGTTCATGGATGAGTGCCGTGCAGCGCTCGATGGTCCAGATGGATGGAGTGGAAGATGGCTGGTTGATGGACACCCCACGCAAACACGGCTACAGCGCCAACAAGGAGGAGGTGGAGTAATGTTTTGGGCTGGAATCATGGGGAGAGAGATTGTCGGCCCCTTTAGGATCCCTGAAGGCGCTAAAGATGAACTCCATAATGTATGTGGATTTTCTCAAACAGCACTTCCTGCCATGGTTCAAAAAGAAGAACCGTGTATTTCACAGCAAGATCATTTTTTTGCATGATAATGCACCATCTCATGCTGCACATAAAACATCTGCATCTCTGGCTGATATGGGCATAAAAGGGGACAAACTTATGGTGTGACCCCCATGCTCCCCTGACCTCTACCCCATTCAGAACCTCTGGAGCATCATCAAAAGGAGTGTCTATGATGGCGGGAGGCAGTTCACATCTAAGCAACAGCTCTGGGAGGGTATTCTGTCCTCATGCAAAACAATTGAAGCAGAAACCATCCAAAACCTGACAAATTCAATGGACGAGAGAGTTCAGAAGCTCCTTTCGAACAAGGGGTCCTATGTGAAAATGTAACATCACCTAGAATAAAGTTTTGAGTTGAAAACTGTTTGATTTCAGTTTCTAATAACCTGCTAATGCTTATAATTTCAAAAATGACCATTTTTTTGGTCTTTATTAAAATGAAAAGGTTGATCGAAAAGTTTGGCGGATCTAAGAGTGTGGCAACCCAGTAGTCATGATTACTTCGAATTCTGACAATATGAGGGTCATGTTGCAGGTAGTGCAGCAAGAAGGCACTTATGTGTCTTGCGCATCTCGCAGCCCCAAAATTATTTTCCGGGCTAGATGCAGCTAAAAAATATTATTAATTTTAAATCTGGTGGAGCTTAGTATAGATGGCCTAATAGGATCAGTGCTGCACACTGCTACAAAGCCCAAATTATTTTCCAGCCAAGATACAGATAAACATGATTAGTAATTTTAAATCTGGTGGAGCTTATTATAGATGGCCTAATAGAATCAGTGCTGCACACTGCTACAAAGCCCAAATTATTTTCCAGCCAAGATACAGATAAACATGATTAGTAATTTGAAAGCTTAAAACGGTTGGTAGGGTGATTTTAACCAATCATCCATCTTTTACTCTCCCCAGGATGACACAGGGGTAGAAAAGTCGTTTCGGATCTATGATTTGTTCATCTTTATGAACATGAGTCTGTCTACATTATCAGTGGAGAGCCGCGTGCGCTTATCTGTCAGCACACCACCAGCAGCACTGAACACACGTTCAGACAGAACGCTGGCTGCGGGGCATGACAAGATCTCCAAGGCGTAAGTGGCTAGCTCCGGCCATTTATCCAAATTGGAAGCCCAAAAAGAGCAAGGGTCCAGTGACACAGTCATGGCTTCAATGTTTACTTGGAGATACTCCTGTACCATCGTCTCTAGGCGTTGACTATGTGTCAGACTTCTTGTCTCCTGTGGCCTTGCAAAGGATGGGCTAAAAAAGTGGTGAAATGATTGCGCAAAATTGATGTTACCAGCAGATACTGTGGTTCTGTTATGGTTTGAGTGCTGAACACTTGACGGTCCCACGGTTGGCAAGTTGGAACTGTGAGATTCACTACGTGCACCACTGGTGTTTTGTGGAAAAGCACATGTAAGATTCTGCAACATTCTCTGCTGATACTCCTGCATGCGTGCATCCCTTTCTATGGCAGGAATAATTTCTGCAAATTTACTTTTGTACCGGGGATCTAACAGTGTGGCAACCCAGTAGTCAGGATTATTTCTAATTCTCCCAATTCGAGGGTCATGTTGCAGGTAGTGCAGCAAGAAGGCACTCATGTGTGTTGCGCATCCAGGAGCACCAAGTCCCTGTTGTGTTGGTGGCGAGGTAACAATCATGCTTCCTTCCTCTGTCCTCTCCCCCCAACCTCGCACAACAGAAATGTGATCAAGGTCTTCCTCATCTGATGAGTCTTCCATCAGTTCGTCCTCCACTTCTTCCTGGGCTCCTGCACCTTCCTCACTAGTTTGGCTGCTACCATGCGCCCTGGTAAAACCATCTCCCCCACCCTCACATGCCTGCCGCCTTGGTGCTGCCGACCGTTTGGACCTTGCAGATGTTAGCCCTTCCGCATACAACTCCTCCTCCTCTACTTCCTCCACCTCCTCTTGTGCCACCACCTGACTCCGAATTCTGTTTAACATGTGCTCCAGCATGTAAATCACCGGAATAGTCATGCTGATAATGGCATCGTCAGCACTAAACATCTTCGTCGCCATTTCAAAACTGTGCAGAAGGGTGCATAGGTCCCTGATCTGAGACCACTCCTCCAGCGTGATTTGCCCCACGTCTGGATCTCATTGGCCCAGGCTATACGTCAAAATGTATTGCACCAGGGCTTGTCGGTGCTGCCACAGTCGCTGCAACATGTGCAGAGTTGAATTCCACCGTGTAGGCAAATCGCATTTTAGCCGGTGAAGTGGCAGGCCCAACGACTTCTGTAGAGATGTAAGTCGCTGAGCTGCGGGATGCGAACGGCGGAAGTGAGCACACAGCGACCGTGCCCTCTGCAGAAGGCCATCTAGTCTGGGATAGTGGGCTAAAAATTGCTGGACAACCAGGTTCAACACGTGAGCCATACAAGGCACGTGTGTGACATTGCCCCGGCAAAGGGCCGCACCCAGGTTTGCAGCATTGTCGCACACGGCCTTCCCTGTTTTCAGGTCCAGTGGAGACAACCATTCATGAAATTGGTTCTCCAGAGCTGACCACAACTCCTCAGCTGTGTGACTCACATTTCCCAGACATTTCAAAGTAAAAACCGCCTGATGACGTTGAGTCCTACTGCCAGCATAGTAAGGAGGTGTGCAGGATCCCTTCTGCGCAGTTAGAAAGCTTGTGGCATGACCAGACAGGCTTTGGGTGCAGGTGGAAGACCTAGAGGAGGTTGAGGAGGCAGAAGCAGTGGAGGAACTTTGACATAAAGAGGATTGACGCACAACTCGTGGGGACGGCAAGACTTGGACAGCAGCCCCTTGTCCTGCTGTCACCATAGTTACCCAGTGCCCAGTCAGCGACATGTAACGCCCCTGTCCATGCCTACTCGTCCAAGTGTCTGTGGTGAAATGCACCCTGTCACGCACAGAGTTTCTCAAAGAAGCGGTGATGTTGTGTGCGACATGCTGGTGGAGCGCAGGCACACCTTTCTTTGAGAAGTAGTGCCGACTGGGCATCTGGTACTGGGGCACTGCGACGGACATAAGGTCTCGAAAATCCTCTGTGTCCACCAGGCGGAAAGGCAGCATTTCTGTAGCCAAGAGCTTGCAGATGGTGAAATTCAACCTCTTAGCTTTCTCATGGCTAGGAGGAAATGGTCTTTTACTTGTCCACATCTGAGGTACCGAGGGCTGGCTATTGTGCTTAGACGGGGTTGATAAGGGTGTCCCCGGCAAACTGCCGGTCTGTGAGGAAGATGCAGGCGGACATGTTAGGTTGCCTTGATCCAAAGGTGGTGCTATCGATGTCGGACAGCGCTCAACACCAGCTGGTGTTACCACCTCCAAAGAAAATGATGACCTGCCAATCACGCTGGCTGTTGCGGGTAAAGAGGTGGCAGGTCTGCGCCCCAAAACAGGTGTGACTGCTATCCCCCCAGTCACAGAGGATGAAGAGGCCGCGGATGCACAAGATATGGCAGACGGTGGTTGGCCCGGCCGGCTAGGCCGCATTGTAGCACACTGAGCTTCCCACTGCAACTTATGCTTCATGTGCATGTGCCGGTTCATGCATGAAGTACTCAAACTATGTATTTTTTGGCCTCTACTTAGCTTTTGCTGACAAATGTTACAGATAACACGAGTTGGGTCATCTTTATCGATCTGAAAAAATGCCCAGGCTATGCAAGGCTTAGCACCCATGCGACCTGAAGGGCCACCACGACTTGTGGTGAGAGGCAGAGTTGTGTTTGAGGATGCAGTTGTTGACGTGCTTCCAGTACTACGTCTCTGTCCAGGAAGGCGCAACCTGACCTCGTCGTTACTAGCATCTTCCTCCACCTCCTCTGCTGACCTCATCTCTTGGCTGACTGTGGGTTGACAGTAAGTGGGATCTCCAACCTCATCATCATCACCCTGTGCGTTATCACACCCGTCGTCCTCAGAGCCAACCTGTTCCTGCCCTGACAAAAAACTAAAGTTGTCGCTCCAATCAGGTATTTGAGTCTCATCATCGTCTTCCTCATTGTCTCCACCAACAGGAGTTACAGTTTGGGAATGAGGGTCTACATTATGGTCAGAACCTTCTACGTCTGGTCCTGGATCCGACTCATAAAGATTCTGGGCATCAGTGCAGATCATTTCCTCGTCTGGATTCACAGAAGCGCTGGAGTCGACCTCTGATTCCCAGGCTATAGTATGAGTAAACAGCTCTGCAGACTCAACCATCTGTTCTACCTCATACTCAGATGGGCAGCTGGAGATTTGGGAGCTGTGAGGAAGCAAGTGCGATTGGGGTGACACCTTTGAGGACTGGAGTATTTGTGATGTTGAAGTTGATGTGGAGGAGAGCCCACTTAAAGGCGCACTTGATATCCGTTGAAGCACCTGCTGTTTTTGTGCCTCATCTGGAATTTGTAGCGATTGGCGTGGCCGTAAGAAAGGGATCTTATCACATTGTCCGCTAAAAGAAGTAGACATTTTAGTTTGGCTGGAAGATGGTCTTTCTTCTGCAGATGTTACTGTTGCTTTAACACCTACCTCACGGACACAACCTTTTTTCCCCTTCCCAACATGCCTATTCCCCTTTCCACCAGCAGCAGGCCTTTTTCCACTCATTTTGGTGGTTAACTAATTCACAACTCTGGAGTTGTTTGCACAAAAAAACAATGGATGGGAACCGAGCAGAGCTGAGTGGCCAAACTGTGGTATTAGGCCAAAACTATTGGCTGGGTTAGATGCAGAAAAAATTTATATTCAATTTGCAACCTGATGGAGGTCAGTATAGATGGACTAATAGATCAAGTCCCACACACAGCTAGAAGCCCAAATATTTTTTCAGAGGTAGATGCAGAAAAAAAAATATTCAGTTTGCAACCTGATGGAGGTCAGTATAGATGGACTAATAGAGAAAGTCCCACACACTGCTAGAAGGCCAAACATTTTTTCAGAGCTAGATGCAGACAAAAAATTATTTTGAATTTGCAACCTGATAGAGGTCAGTATAGGTGGACTAATAGAACAAGTCCCACACACTGCTAGAAGGCCAAATATTTTTTCAGAGCTAGATGCAGAAAAAAAAATATTCAGTTTGCAACCTGATGGAGGTCAGTATAGATGGACTAATAGAGAAAGTCCCACACACTGCTAGAAGGCCAAATATTTTTTCAGAGCTAGATGCAGAAAAAAATTATATTCAGTTTGCAACCTGATGGAGGTCAGTATAGATGGACTAATAGAGAAAGTCCCACACACTGCTAGAAGGCCAAATATTTTTTCAGAGCTAGATGCAGAAAAAAATTATATTCAGTTTGCAACCTGATGGAGGTCTGTATAGATGGATTAATAGAACAAGTCCCACACACAGCTAGAAGCCCAATATTTTTTCAGAGGTAGATGCAGAAAAAAATATATTCAGTTTGCAACCTGATGGAGGTCAGTATAGATGGACTAATAGAGAAAGTCCCACACACTGCTAGAAGGCCAAATATTTTTTCAGAGCTAGATGCAGAAAAAAATTATATTCAATTTGCAACCTGATGGAGGTCAGTATAGATGGACTAATAGAATTATGCTATGCCCAAAAGATTTTACTTCACTAGGTGCAGTAAAAAAATTGGTATTCTATACACAGGTGGTATATCTTGCAACACAGATAGGCTACTCCACTGACTAACACACTCTGCAATAGGCCAAAAAGGATTAGCTTTGCTAGATTCAGCCAAATGCTGTGAAAAAAACTTGCACAGCACTGGCACAGACCTGCCTGGCAAAAACTGATAGGAACTGATGTAACCTAGTCCTGAAAAGGACTCCAATTACAATTAGTCTTTACTCCCACAACCTATCTATTTAAGAGCACAGACCTGCCTGATAAAAGTCGTAGGAAATGCTGTAACCTAGTCCTTAAAAGGACTGCAATCACAACTATTCCCTACTCCCAAGCTATCTGTAGATTTGTGCGAAAATTGGCTTGAAATTAACAAGGTATAGCGCACACAGCAACAGCGGTGCCGTCTAACACGCAGCTGCAGCAGTGAGAAAATGGTGGCGACGGGGAAAATGGCTTGGTCTTATAGGACAAGGACATGTGACATACACTGCCAATGACACATGCACTTGCTTGTGTGAAAAAAAGCACTTCGCTCCGTGTGTGCGCTGCTGATAGGCTCACAGATTGCACCTCCCCACTGTAAATGCGGGAAAGAGAAAAAAAAATGGAGATCTTCATTATTCCTGCAGAGATCCATCCCCTGCCCCTCCCCCCACCCCGCTGTACACTCAAACTGCGTATTAACATTAATTTTCATCATTACTGAGAAAAAATCCAGTTATGATTTTGGTGCACGAACAGTTATCGAACATAACCTCGAACAGCCGAATTTTTCTCAAATCGTTCGTGTTCGCCGAACGGCTCGAACACCGCCCAAAACAGCTCGAATTTGAGATTGGTGAACAGTTCGAGTAGAACAACGCTCATCTCTAATAGCGACCAATAAACCTAGGTTCTAGCTTCAAAGAAGGAACTTTCAATCTTATATTCCTGGTAGGCAACCACACAAAGTCGTTCACATGGAAGTCCGGACCTGGCAAGCATTTTCCGTCAGCCATACGTTTATACCTGTCTCCCATGGTCTTTAAATTACACAGAAAATCCTGCCTTACCAAGGAGAGTGACGAAGCAAACCGTTCCTCCTAAGGAACTCCTGAAGCTCCTCCCCCACTGAAGGTACCAAACTGTGGATGATAACCAAAGAACGGTGAACTGCCAGTGGATTCTTGACGATGATTATTGACAGCAAATTCTGCCAGCAGTAAGTAGGATGCCCAATCCTCCTGATTTTTGGAGACGAAACACCTAAGGTATGTCTCCAAGTTCTGATTGACACACTCGGTCTGACCATTTGACTGAGGGTGGAAGGCAGAGGAAAAGGACCGCTGCACCCCCAGTCGAGAACAGAATGCCTTCCAGAACTTGGAAACAAACTGGGTCCTCCGATCAGACACCACATTGGAGGGAACCCCGTGAAGCTTCACAATCTCATTTATGAACACCTGAGCAAGTGTCTTGGCATTGGGAAGTTCAGGTAATGCGGCAAAGTGAATCATTTTACTGAACCTATCTACTACCACCAAAGCCACCGTTTTGCCTGCAGAAACTGGTAGGTCAGTAATAAAATCCATGGAAAAGTGTGTCTTTGGCCTACTAGGGATAGGTAGCGGAAGAAGAGTACCAGACGGATAAGTATGCGAAGCCTTAGAACTCGCGCAAATACTACAAGCAGCTATGTGTTCAATTACATCCCGATGCAACCCCAGCCACCAAAAACGACGAAAGAGGAGGTCCGTGGTTGCCTTACCACCTGGATGCCCAGCAAGCACAGAGTTATGATGCTCCTTAATTACTTTGCGGCGCAGATCAGATGGTACAAATAACTTTCCTGAAGGGCAGGAGGCAGGAGCGTCCCCCTGAGCCTCCAACACGTCACCCTCCAGTTCAGGATAAAGAGCCGAAATGGCTACCCCTTTCTGTAATATCGGGGCAGGGTTCTCATGGTCACCGCCGCCAGGGAAGCTCCGGAACAAAGCATCAGCCTTGACATTTTTGACCCCTGGACGAAAAGTGACAACAAGATTGAACCTAGTAAAAAAACAGGGACCATCTGCCATGAGTCATTTAGCTGACTGGAGATATGACAGGTTCTTATGGTCAGTAATAGGATGGACAGCCCCCTCCAACCAGTGTCTGTCACGGGTGTGTCGCCACGAAGATCGTCACGATTACACAGCTTGACTTCTCGCAGCTGACTTTTTGGTGCTTTGTGTTTTTCGGCAGTGAGGGAGTTAATTCTCTCTCTCTCTGTGCTAGGCGAGGTCCAGCCTCGCCCAGCTGCAATCAATGCTGCTGTAGTGAGACTCCTTCAAATGCCTGCTGGGCTGTTAGGGAAGTGTCAGTGAAAGCATTTCATGCAGACTAACAGAGCGGATCGTGGTATTTGGAGTTTCAGAGATAAGTGTATTCGGAGAGTTTTTTCCCTTCCTCGCTTTATCATTTATCTCCTTTCCCGTTGGTGTTCCCTCTGTTGTAGTTGTGTAGTTTTTGTATGCAAGGTGGTTTTGGTTTTTCCCTTGTACTGTCTCGTTCGTCTAAGTACTGTGTGTGGGCATATTATTACTTGTCCCCTTTTGTTGTGATCGGGGTCCTTCTCAGGACTAGATTACTTAGGTGCAGGGATCCTCAGGAGGTAGGGGTTACGCTGGCGGCCTGGACCTCTGTACCTTTAACAGTACCTCCAGGTTGAGGGATTAGTCAGGGCCCCAGCTTAGGGTCAGCTTAGGCCCCCTACCTCCAGTATACAGAGACAGCGTGACAGTGTCGCCATTCGTCGAACGCCAATTTGATCGCCAAAAGTTCCCTATTACCCACATCATAATTTCTCTCAGCCGAAGACAATTTTTTAGAAAAAAAGGTGCATGGACGCCAGTTACTAGTGGACGAACCCTGAGACAACACTGCCCCAACCCCGACATCTGAAGCATCGACCTCCACAATAAAGGGTTGAGAAACAGCGGGTTGACTGAGTATAGGTGAGGTGGCAAAATGATTCGTTAAGGAAGAAAAAGCCTGGAGGGAAGTGACTCGCCCCCTGGGCCGTGGGGCACGCGGATCCGGGCGATAGGGGAACGATGGGGGTAGTAGTAGTGGCGGCCCGGTCCCGCGGCTCAGGGTGGTCAGGCCAATGGTAGTCTGCTAAGTGCTTCAGATAATGTCCGACTACGCCACCCGTGGATTGCGGTTATTAGGAACCGCCGCTGCAAGGCAGTCCACTGGGGCTGATGATGGGTGCAGCTGAGGTGATGTGACTCCCCACAGGAAGAGTGCAGCCCCAGGGCAGTGTAGTGGATGGTGGGAGTGATGGTAGTGCGAGTCCCGGTGCTAATAGTGCTGGTGGCGCGAAGGAGCACACAGACAAAAAGTTACAGTCCAGGGTCTTTACTCACATTTCGTTTGTTCCAGGTCACTTCGGCCAGCAGTGACCGCCTGAGCCGTGCTGCGTCCACCAGGTGAGGGGCTTGGTCAACTCCCAGGCAGTTCAGGAGCATGGCACAGGACCCCCTTTTATCCTTTCTCTGGCCTGCCTCACCAGTGACCCACTTTTGTCCAGCTGCCGCGGACCTGTGCGGTTAAACGTGGGCCCCGTCCTCCGCTGTCCTATATGGTGCCTTCCTAGCAGGTTTGATGAGGTGTCGCACGAGTATATGATCACGACGACCGGTCTTTGGCTGAGGGTTGTTTCTCCTCCACCAACTTGGGATCCGGTACCCTTAATCTGCCTGACCCTGCACCCTGGATTCTCGTGGGTTCTTAGGGTCCCTTCCACCTTCTTGTTCCTGAGCCCTTCTGTTTCTCTCTCCTTCTTTGCAGTTCCTTTCTGTTTCTGTTCCTTTCTCTTGGAGCTGAGATGAGCCAGAATCTCAGCTCCCCTTCACCTCCTCCTCGGCCTCTTCTCCAGGCCCACTTCTCCTTCTCCTCTCAGGCCCCGGCATCTTCCCTAGGCCTGCCTCTGGAGCAGCACTCAGCCTGAGCTGCTGCTCCCTGTCTTCTCCTCTCCACAGAACGAACCTAGATCTAAGATGGTGCCCACCTTTTATACCTCCCTCTAGCCATGAGCCCAGGTGACCAGCAACCAATGGGCTCCTTCCTACGCTCAGGAACCGCCCCCTATCTGCCCCTACAGCACTGGGTGTTCCACCCCTCCCTCCCCACTCCAGCAGGGACATGGTCGGTCGTGCCTGCACTTATGTCTAGTGGGAGCACCGTTGAGCTGTCCCTCGGAAATGGGGTGTGTGTGCTGTATGCAGCTAACTGAGCCCTGGTCCATACTCCATCCTTACCTGGGAGTGGAATATCACACCTCTGGTCTGAGGTGCAATACCCCTGTAGCGGCCGAACCCTCGGGGCGCTACATTCCCCCCTGGTAAAGCACAGCACGTCCGCGGGCTGGAAAAGAGCAAAAACAGTTGATTACAGGACATGCAAAGACTTTTTCAATAACTTTTTACATTAGAAACAGACATTACGGTTCAACTCCCTTTATGGGACACACTTTTCTTTTCACTAGACATTATAGAAAACTTTTTCAATACTTCCGGAACTCTTTTGTATAAAACATTATAGAAAACTTTCACATGACTATTTAGCAGCATATAAAACCTTTTCACATAAAACATTTTTTTAAGTAAAGCACATTCTTGGATCCTGGAGGCAGTGCAACTTGGGACCAGGCGTTCTTTCTTTTTAAAGGTGCAACAGTCCATTTTAACTTTGAGGTAGATGTTGCGGTTCTTGTATAAAACCAGTAGGGGGCGCTTTAAGAAGCGCAACTACATACATGGGATTGGCTGTTCCCAGTCCTCGGCCGGTGGGGATAGGGGAATGGCTGCTCACAGTCCTCAGCCTGGTAGGGGAAGAGGGGTGGCTGCTCTCAGTCCTCAGCCAGGTTACTTAGGGGATAGGGCATAACGTTCACACAGTCCTATATCAGTCCCAACGGGGACCACACGCAATTTGAAACAGTCCCACACAGTTCCTTTGCACCCTTACGGGTAACTATTTACAATGCCACTTGACCGTTCACTGGTAACGGTGTCTTCGTGACGCTCCTTCTTCCTCCTCATACGGATCTTCAGGCCCGTCCGGGCCCTCCTGGTACTCAGAGTCCGAGTAGTGCTGTTCCTCCTCCTGTACTACTCGGCGGACGTGTAGGGCGTACCACCCCTTCACGCCTTGGTGTCGGGTGTAAGACACCACGTCGCCTGGGAATAGATCCCGCCCACAATGGCCTTCCGGTAGGTGACTCTCCACATCTCTCCTTGTCACAAACACGTCACTGATGGTCTCGGGGTCTCGGATGAAGCCCCAGCCGCGCTCCATCTGGAACTTCACCACAGTCCCGGTGACTCGGGGTCTGCGGACAGTTCGGGGATCTCGTCGCGCCTTCATTTTCTGCTCCGCGCTCTGGACCTGCAGCTTCTCTTGCTTCACCCGCCGCTCTCGCTGCTCCTTCTCGAACATCTCCAGCTGTTGGCTGCAGGCCTCCCGCCGCTCAGCTGCGCCCGCTCGCGTTTCTTTCGTGAACCCCATCAGGTCCTCCCCTGTGGGGTCCCATTCAAACTGGGCATCTTCCAATGGCAGCTGGGGGATTTCCTGAGGCGCCGGAGCAGGTATGAGGGGCTCAGAGGGTACTTCGACCTCTGCGGACGGGCTCCTCCGGAAGCGGGGGTTGACAAACTCGGGGGGCCAGATGAAAGGCAGCCCATCCGGAGTGGTGTATTGGGCGAAGAGATCCGCGCCCAGGGGTGGTACTGCAGCAGCAGGGGGCGCAGGTGGGTTGGCGGAGCCCGGGGGCACGTGACCTTGCGACCAGGCCCGTGCTGGTTGTTTCCTGGTTGCTCCCAAGGGCGGTACAGCAGGTGCAGGGGGTTCCGTCGGGGCAGCGGCGCCCGGGGGCGCAGGGCCTTGCGGCCGGGCCTGCGATGGTGGTTGGCTGAGCCTGCCCGGGGTCAGAGGGCACGGCGTGGGGCGGGGCTCACCGGCAGCGTCGACGGCCTGGGGGCCGGTTGATGGCGGCGGGGGCACGGTGTCGACGGCGGGTCCCGGTGCGTTGGGCTCCGTGACGGGGTGCAGGGGCAGGTCGGCGGCCTCAGGATTCAGTGCAGGGGCGTCTCCGTTACCTGCTTCTGCTGTCGCGGCCTCCTTCGCGGCGTCGTCCTCGGCCTCCACTCGGCCTTCACTGCCCTCGGTGGCTGGTGCGCTGCTCGTCGATGGCGCCTTCGGCTGCAGGATCACAGCCCGCCGGGCCACTTCCTTCTTCCATCCGGCGATCACATCCTGCTGTGCCCGGACCATCCTCCGGTCCAGCTCTTCCAACGCCGCCAGTGTATATTCGGGGTCCTCCTTGGGGAGATGGGCTAACAGCTCGGTGAGGCTGCATGGTGGTGTAGCTTGCAGCAGGCCCTTTGCCAGGGTACCGGAACTGGTTTCTCCCTCCATCTCCGGGTGCGGCCTGGCCAGACTGATCCAGACTGCGCCCTGCCCCACAGTTTTCTTCTCTCTCCGCCCCCAGAGGGGGTGGTCCTGGGGCATTCTGCTGACAATCACTTTCAGGGGCAGCCCCCCCATGTTGATGGACATCTCCACTGCTGCATTCATGGCTGGTGGGGGCGGGCTCCTTCTTTGGCGCCATTCTGGGACCTGGCCCAGGATGGGAGGTGGCTTCCTGCTGTCTTTTGGTGCGCACATAATGGCGTCCGCTCTGCCAGGGCGGGAAAGACGGATGAAGATGGCGGGAAACGGTCCAAGATGGCGTCTGATGGCGGGAATCGGCTCCGGATGGCGGGAAACGACTCCAGACGGCGGGAAACTTCTTTTTAAGGTACATGTGCAATTTTCTTCAGGCACGCAATACCCGCTTGTGGCGGGTTGGTAATGATCCTGCCGACTACGCCAAAGCTGACTCGCCCCCAGGGCCATGGGGCACGCGGATCCGGGCGATAGGGGAACGATGGGGGTAGTAGTAGTGGCGGCCCGGTCCCGCGGCTCAGGGTGGTCAGGCCAATGGTAGTCTGCTAAGTGCTTCAGATAATGTCCGACTACGCCACCCGTGGATTGCGGTTATTAGGAACCGCCGCTGCAAGGCAGTCCGCTGGGGCTGATGATGGGTGCAGCTGAGGTGATGTGACTCCCCACGGGAAGAGTGCAGCCCCAGGGCAGTGTAGTGGATGGTGGGAGTGATGGTAGTGCGAGTCCCGGTGCTAATAGTGCTGGTGGCGCGAAGGAGCACACAGACAACAAGTTACAGTCCAGGGTCTTTACTCACAGTTCGTTTGTTCCAGGTCACTTCGGCCAGCAGTGACCGCCTGAGTCGTGCTGCGTCCACCAGGTGAGGGGCTCGGTCAACTCCCAGGCAGTTCAGGAGCATGGCACAGGACCCCCTTTTATCCTTTCTCTGGCCTGCCTCACCAGTGACCCACTTTTGTCCAGCTGCCGCGGACCTGTGCGGTTAAACGTGGGCCCCATCCTCCGCTGTCCTATATGGTGCCTTCCTAGCAGGTTTGATGAGGTGTCGCACCAGTATATGATCACGACGACCGGTCTTTGGCTGAGGGTTGTTTCTCCTCCACCAACTTGGGATCCGGTACCCTTAATCTGCCTGACCCTGCACCCTGGATTCTCGTGGGTTCTTAGGGTCCCTTCCACCTTCTTGTTCCTGAGCCCTTCTGTTTCTCTCTCCTTCTTTGCAGTTCCTTTCTGTTTCTGTTCCTTTCTCTTGGAGCTGAGATGAGCCAGAATCTCAGCTCCCCTTCACCTCCTCCTCGGCCTCTTCTCCAGGCCCACTTCTCCTTCTCCTCTCAGGCCCCGGCCTCTTCCCTAGGCCTGCCTCTGGAGCAGCACTCAGCCTGAGCTGCTGCTCCCTGTCTTCTCCTCTCCACAGAACGAACCTAGATCTAAGATGGTGCCCACCTTTTATACCTCCCTCTAGCCATGAGCCCAGGTGACCAGCAACCAATGGGCTCCTTCCTACGCTCAGGAACCGCCCCCTATTTGCCCCTACAGCATTGGGTGTTCCACCCCTCCCTCCCCACTCCAGCAGGGACATGGTCGGTCGTGCCTGCACTTATGTCTAGTGGGAGCACCGTTGAGCTGTCCCTCGGAAATGGGGTGTGTGTGCTGTATGCAGCTAACTGAGCCCTGGTCCATACTCCATCCTTACCTGGGAGTGGAATATCACACCTCTGGTCTGAGGTGCAATACCCCTGTAGCGGCCGAACCCTCGGGGCGCTACAGAAGCATCTTACCATTTGGAAAAATCAGACCCCTTCTTAGTCATGTCAGTAAGTGGTTTCACTACAACAGAGTAATTTTGGATGAATTTCCTGTAAAAATTAGTAAAGTCCAGAAAACGTTGTAGGGCCTTCAGGTTCTCGGGACGTTCCCAGTCAAGGACTGCACAGATCTTCTCCGGATCCATCTGAAAACTTGAAGATGACAACAAGTACCCCAAAAACTGCACCTCCTGAACAGCGAAAACACATTTTTCTAGTTTGGCATAAAGTTTGTTATCCCTTAATATCTGGAGCACCTGCTTAACATGCCCCCAATGAGTCTCAAAATCAGGTGAATAAACCAAAATATCGTACAGATAGACCACCACAAACCTCCCCACCAAATGATGGAAAATATCATTTATGAAATGGTGGAATACCGCAGGTGCATTGGTCAAACCAAAAGGCTTAACCAGACTCTCGAAATGTCCTTCCAGGATATTGAACGATGTCTTCCATTCTTCCCCTTCTCTGATTCTAACCAGATTGTAGGCTCCCCTTAAATCCAACTTGGAGAATACCTTAGCTCCCACAACTTGGCTGAACAAATTAGGAATCAGAGGAAGAGGGTATGGATCACGGATGGTCATTTGATTTAATTCCCGAAATCTAAAAAGGGACGTAGACCGCCATCTTTTTTTCTTCACAAAGAAGAACCCTGCTGCCATGGGCTAAGATGAGGGTCTAAAATGTCCATTCTCCAGACTTTCCGCAATGAAATCCTTCATGGCTTGTCTCTCAGGGCCAGAAAGATTATACAGTCTGGACTTCGGTAGTTTAGCTCCGGGGGTCAGGTTAATAGGACAGTCATAAGCACGATGAGGAGGCAAATCCTGACACCCCTTCTCAGAAAAAGCATTCTCAGAACCAGATGGAAAAGCAGGCAATATATCAGTAGAGACAGTAGCAATGGAAATATCTAGAAAGTTCTCATGGCAGTAATCTCCCCATTCAATAATCTCCCCGGTTTGCCAATCCACCAATGGATTATGTTTAACAAGCCAAGGGATACCCAAAACAATCGGAGTAGGAACATTGTCCAGAACATAGCAAGGGATGATTTCACAATGAACTGACCCCACCCTCAGATTTACATTATGTACAATCTGAGTAAATGCTTTCTGTGCAAGTGGCGCCGAGTCAATAGCAAAGATGGGAATAGGCTCAGCTAAAGCACAGCAAGCAAGACCATGAGTTTTCACAAACTCAGCATCAACCATACTGACCCCGGCTCCACTCTCAACAAACAGAAATTTTTTCGGTTTTGCGCTCTAGCATCATCTCTTCTGTCAGGACAAAGCGGGAACTGCAGTTTGGCCACAAATACACCCCTTGTTTATCCAACTCCAGATTACCAAGAGTTAATCGAGTCTCCTTTTGTTTAAGAATTGAAGGACAGGTCCCAACAAAGTGTCCCTTATTTCCACAAAAAAACATACACCTTTTCTCTTGCGAATCTCTGGGGAGATGTATCATGTAGAGACAACCCCTAACTGCATGGATTCCTCCACCTCCCCCAGCACTGGTTCACCCCCAGACCGCTCCCCTGGTAAAGGTACACAACCCCGACAAGAAGGCCCGGGTGAAGGTGGTCACACCAGTCAATCACAAAGGCGTCTACCCAGAAATATGGCCAAAGACATGGCAGCCTCCAAGGACTGAGAGGTTTCATATACAGCCAAGACATCTTTCAACCTTTCAGCAAGCCCCTCACAAAATTGACTTCTAAGAGCTGAGTCATTCCATTTGGAATCCATTGCCCATCTACGGAATTCCAAGCTGTACATTTCCACTGACCGAATCCCCTGCTGAAGGCGACATAGCCTAGATTCAGCCAAGATGACTCAGTCAGGGTCATCATAGATGAGGGCCAGAGCTAAAAAAAAAAAAAACCTCTACAGATTGGAGACAAACCGAGTCCTGCGGTAACGAAAACGCCCATGACTGAGGATTAGAGATGAGCGTTGTTCTACTCGAACTGTTCGCCAATCTCAAATTCGAGCTGTTTTGGGCGGTGTTCGAGCCGGTCGGCGAACACGAACAATTTGAGAAAAATTCGGCTGTTCGAGGTTATGTTCGATAACTGTTCGTGCACCAAAATCATAACTGGATTTTTTCTCAGTAATGATGAAAATTAATGTTAATAAGCAGTTTGAGTGTACAGCGGGGCGGGGGGAGGGGCAGGGGATGGATCTCTGCAGGAACAATGAAGATCTCCATTTTTTTTTCTCTTTCCCGCATTTGCAGTGGGGAGGTGCAATCTGTCAGCCTATCAGCAGCGCACACACGGAGCGAAGTGCTTTTTTTCACACAAGCAAGGGCATGTGTGATTGGCAGTGTATGTCACATGTCCTTGCCCTATAAGACCAAGCCATTTTCCCCGTCGCCACCATTTTCTCACTGCTGCAGCTGCGTGTTAGACGGCACCGCTGTTGCTGTGTGCGCTATACCTTGTTAATTTCAAGCCAATTTTCGCACAAATATACAGATAGCTTGGGAGTAGGGAATAGTTGTGATTGCAGTCCTTTTAAGGACTAGGTTACAGCATTTCCTACGACTTTTATCAAGCAGGTCTGTGCTCTTAAATAGATAGATTGTGGGAGTAAAGACTAATTGTAATTGGAGTCCTTTTCAGGACTAGGTTACATCAGTTCCTATCAGTTTTTGCCAGGCAGGTCTGTGCCAGTGCTGTGCAAGTTTTTTTCACAGCATTTGGCTGAATTTAGCAAAGCTAATCCTTTTTGGCCTATTGCAGAGTGTGTTAGTCAGTGGAGTAGCCTATCTGTGTTGCAAGATATACCACCTGTGTATAGAATACCAATTTTTTTACTGCACCTAGTGAAGTAAAATCTTTTGGGCATAGCATCATTCTATTAGTCCATCTATACTGACCTCCATCAGGTTGCAAACTGAATATAATTTTTTTCTGCATCTAGCTCTGAAAAAATATTTGGGCTTCTAGCAGTGTGTGGGACTTGGTCTATTAGTCCATCTATACTGACCTCCATCAGGTTGCAAATTAAAAATAATTTTTTTCTTCATTTAGCTCTGAAAAAATATTTGGGCTTCTAGCAGTGTGTGGGACTTGTTCTATTAGTCCTTCTATACTGACCTCCAGCAGGTTGCAAATTGAATATAATTTTTTTCTGCATCTAGCTCTGAAAAAATATTTGGGCTTCTAGCGGTGTGTGGGACTTGGTCTATTAGTCCATCTATACTGACCTCCATCAGGTTGCAAATTGAATAAAAAAATTTTCTGCATCTAGCTCTGAAAAAATATTTGGGCTTCTAGCGGTGTGTGGGACTTGGTCTATTAGTCCATCTATACTGACCTCCATCAGGTTGCAAATTAAAAATAATTTTTTTCTGCATCTAGCTCTGAAAAAATATTTGGGCTTCTAGCAGTGTGTGGGACTTGGTCTATTAGTCCATCTATACTGACCTCCATCAGGTTGCAAATTGAATAAAAAAATTTTCTGCATCTAGCTCTGAAAAAATATTTGGGCTTCTAGCGGTGTGTGGGACTTGGTCTATTAGTCCATCTATACTGACCTCCATCAGGTTGCAAATTAAAAATAATTTTTTTCTGCATCTAACCCAGCCAATAGTTTTGGCCTAATACCACAGTTTGGCCACTCAGCTCTGCTCGGTTACCATCCATTGTTTTTTTCTGCAAACAACTCCAGAGTTGTGAATTAGTTAACCACCAAAATGAGTGGAAAAAGGCCTGCTGCTGGTGGAAAGGGGAATAGGCGTGTTGGGAAGGGGAAAAAAGGTTGTGTCCGTGGGGTAGGTGCAGAAGAAAGACCATCTTCCAGCCAAACTAAAATGTCTACTTCTTTTAGCGGACAATGTGATAAGATCCCTTTCTTACGGCCACGCCAATCGCTACAAATTCCAGATGAGGCACAAAAACAGCAGGTGCTTCAACGGATATCAAGTGCTCCTTTAAGTGGGCTCTCCTCCACATCAACTTCAACATCACAAATACTCCAGTCCTCAAAGGTGTCACCCAAATCGCACTTGCTTCCTCACAGCTCCCAAATCTCCAGCTGCCCGTCTGAGTATGAGGTAGAACAGATGGTTGAGTCTGCAGAGCTGTTTACTCATACTATAGCCTGGGAATCAGAGGTCGACTCCAGCGCTTCTGTGAATCCAGACGAGGAAATGATCTGCACTGATGCCCAGAATCTTTATGAGTCGGATCCAGGACCAGACGCAGAAGGTTCTGACCATAATGTAGACCCTCATTCCCAAACTGTAACTCCTGTTGGTGGAGACAATGAGGAAGACGATGATAAGACTCAAATACCTGATTGGAGCGACAACTTTAGTTTTTTGTCAGAGCAGGAACAGGTTGGCTCTGAGGACGACGGGTGTGATAACGCACAGGGTGATGATGATGAGGTCGGAGATCCCACTTACTGTCAACCCACAGTCAGCCAAGAGATGAGGTCAGCAGAGGAGGTGGAGGAAGATGCTAGTGACGACGAGGTCAGGTTGCGCATTCCTGGACAGAGACGTAGTACTGGAAGCACGTCAACAACTGCATCCTCAAACACAACTCTGCCTCTCACCACAAGTCGTGGTGGCTCTTCAGGTCGCATGGGTGCTAAGCCTTGCATAGCCTGGGCATTTTTTCAGATCGATAAAGATGACCCAACTCGTGTTATCTGTAACATTTGTCAGCAAAAGCTAAGTAGAGGCCAAAAAATACATAGTTTGAGTACTTCATGCATGAACCGGCACATGGACATGAAGCATAAGTTGCAGTGGGAAGCTCAGTGTGCTACAATGCGGTCTAGCCGGCCGGGCCAACCACCGTCTGCCATATCTTGTGCATCCGCGGCCTCTTCATCCTCTGTGACTGGGGGGACAGCAGTCACACCTGTTTTGGGGCGCAGACCTGCCACCTCTTTACCCGCAACAGCCAGCGTGATTGGCAGGTCATCATTTTCTTTGGAGGTGGTAACACCAGCTGGTCTTGAGCGCTGTCCGACATCGATAGCACCACCTTTGGATCAAGGCAACCTAACATGTCCGCCTGCATCTTCCTCACAGACCGGCAGTTTGCCGGGGACACCCTTATCAACCCCGTCTAAGCACAATAGCCAGCCCTCGGTCCCTCAGATGTGGACAAGTAAAAGACCATTTCCTCCTAGCCATGAGAAAGCTAAGAGGTTGAATTTCACCATCTGCAAGCTCTTGGCTACAGAAATGCTGCCTTTCCGCCTGGTGGACACAGAGGAATTTCGAGACCTTATGTCCGTCGCAGTGCCCCAGTACCAGATGCCCAGTCGGCACTACTTCTCAAAGAAAGGTGTGCCTGCGCTCCACCAGCATGTCGCACACAACATCACCGCTTCTTTGAGAAACTCTGTGTGTGACAGGGTGCATTTCACCACAGACACTTGGACGAGTAGGCATGGACAGGGGCGTTACATGTCGCTGACTGGGCACTGGGTAACTATGGTGACAGCAGGACAAGGGGCTGCTGTCCAAGTCTTGCCGTCCCCACGAGTTGTGCGTCAATCCTCTTTATGTCAAAGTTCCTCCACTGCTTCTGCCTCCTCAACCTCCTCTCGGTCTTCCACCTGCACCCAAAGCCTGTCTGGTCATGCCACAAGCTTTCTAACTGCGCAGAAGGGATCCTGCACACCTCCTTACTATGCTGGCAGTAGGGCTCAACGTCATCAGGCGGTTTTTACATTGAAATGTCTGGGAAATGTGAGTCACACAGCTGAGGAGTTGTGGTCAGCTCTGGAGAACCAATTTCATGAATGGTTGTCTCCACTGGACCTGAAACCAGGGAAGGCCGTGTGCGACAATGCTGCAAACCTGGGTGCGGCCCTTCGCCGGGGCAATGTCACACACGTGCCTTGTATGGCTCACGTGTTGAACCTGGTTGTCCAGCAATTTTTAGCCCACTATCCCAGACTAGATGGCCTTCTGCAGAGGGCACGGTCGCTGTGTGCTCACTTCCGCCGTTCGCATCCCGCAGCTCAGCGACTTACATCTCTACAGAAGTCGTTGGGCCTGCCACTTCACCGGCTAAAATGCGATGTGCCTACCCGGTGGAATTCAACTCTGCACATGTTGCAGCGACTGTGGCAGCACCGACAAGCCCTGGTGCAATACGTTCTGACGTATAGCCTGGGCCAACGAGATTCAGAGGTGGGGCAAATCACGCTGGAGGAGTGGTCTCAGATCAGGGACCTATGCACCCTTCTGCACAGTTTTGAAATGGCGACGAAGATGTTTAGTGCTGACGATGCCATTCTCAGCATGACTATTCCGGTGATTTACATGCTGGAGCACATGTTAAACAGAATTCGGAGTCAGGTGGTGGCACAAGAGGAGGTGGAGGAAGTAGAGGAGGAGGAGTTGTATGCGGAAGGGCTAACATCTGCAAGGTCCAGACGGTCGGCAGCACCAAGGCGGCAGGCATGTGAGGGTGGGGGAGATGATTTTACCAGGGTGCATGGTAGCAGCCAAACTAGTGAGGAAGGTGCAGGAGCCCAGGAAGAAGTGGAGGACGAACTGATGGAAGACTCATCAGATGAGGGAGACCTTGATCACATTTCTGTTGTGCGAGGTTGGGGGGAGAGGACAGAGGAAGGAAGCATGATTGTTACCTCGCCACCAATACAACAGGGACTTGGTGCTCCTGGATGCGCAACACACATGAGTGCCTTCTTGCTGCACTACCTGCAACATGACCCTCGAATTGTGAGAATTAGAAATAATCCTGACTACTGGGTTGCCACACTGTTAGATCCCCGGTACAAAAGTAAATTTGCAGAAATTATTCCTGCCATAGAAAGGGATGCACGCATGCAGGAGTATCAGCAGAGACTGTTGCAGAATCTTACATGTGCTTTTCCACAAAATACCAGTGGTGCACGTAGTGAATCTCACAGTTCCAACTTGCCAACCGTGGGACCGTCAAGTGTTCAGCACTCAAACCGTAACAGAACCACAGTATCTGCTGGTAACATCAATTTTGCGGAATCATTTCACCACTTTTTTAGCCCATCCTTTGCAAGGCCACAGGAGACAAGAAGTCTGACACATAGTCAACGCCTAGAGACGATGGTACAGGAGTATCTCCAAGTAAACATTGAAGCCATGACTGTGTCACTGGACCCTTGCTCTTTTTGGGCTTCCAATCTGGATAAATGGCCGGAGCTAGCCACTTATGCCTTGGAGATCTTGTCATGCCCCGCAGCCAGCGTTCTGTCTGAACGTGTGTTCAGCGCTGCTGGTGGTGTGCTGACAGATAAGCGCACGCGGCTCTCCACTGATAATGTAGACAGACTCACGTTCATAAAGATGAACAAATCATGGATCCGAAACGACTTTTCTACCCCTGTGTCATCCTGGGGAGAGTAAAAGCTTGATGATTGGTTAAAATCACCCTACCAACCGTTTTAAGCTTTCAAATTACTAATCATGTTTATCTGTATCTTGACTGGAAAATAATTTGGGCTTTGTAGCAGTGTGCAGCACTGATCCTATTAGGCCATCTATAATAAGCTTCACCAGATTTAAAATTAAAAATAATTTTTAGCTGCATCTAGCCCGGAAAATAATTTTGGGGCTCCGAGATGCGCAAGACACATAAGTGCCTTCTTGCTGCACTACCTGCAGCATGACCCTCATATTGTCAGAATTCGAAGTAATCATGACTACTGGGTTGCCACACTCTTAGATCCCCCAAACTTTTCGATCAACCTTTTCATTTTAATAAAGACCAAAAAAATGGTCATTTTTGAAATTATAAGCATTAGCAGGTTGTTAGAAACTGAAATCAAACAGTTTTCAACTCAAAACTTTATTCTAGGTGATGTTACATTTTCACATAGGACCCCTTGTTCGAAAGGAGCTTCTGAACTCTCTCGTCCATTGAATTTGTCAGGTTTTGGATGGTTTCTGCTTCAATTGTTTTGCATGAGGACAGAATACCCTCCCAGAGCTGTTGCTTAGATGTGAACTGCCTCCCGCCATCATAGACACTCCTTTTAATGATGCTCCAAAGGTTCTGAATGGGGTAGAGGTCAGGGGAGCATGGGGGTCACACCATAAGTTTGTCCCCTTTTATGCCCATATCAGCCAGAGATGCAGATGTTTTATGTGCAGCATGAGATGGTGCATTATCATGCAGAAAAATGATCTTGCTGTGAAATACACGGTTCTTCTTCTTGAACCATGGCAGGAAGTGCTGTTTGAGAAAATCCACATACATTATGGAGTTCATCTTTAGCGCCTTCAGGGATCCTAAAGGGGCCGACAATCTCTCTCCCCATGATTCCAGCCCAAAACATTACTCCACCTCCTCCTTGTTGGCGCTGTAGCCGTGTTTGCGTGGGGTGTCCATCAACCAGCCATCCTCCACTCCATTCATCTGGACCATCGAGCGCTGCACGGCACTCATCCGTGAACAAAACAGTTTTGAAATCAGTCTTCATGTAATGTTTGGCCCACTGGAGCCGTTTCTGCTTGTGTGAAGTGGATAGAGGAGGTCGACAGGATGGCGTATGCACAGCTGCAAACCTCTGAAGGACCCTGCATCTTGTTGTTCGGGGGACGTTGGAGGCACAAGCAGCTTCAAAAACTTGTCTGCTGCTATGACAAGGCTTTTTTGCCGCTGCTCTTTCAACCTGACGTAATTGCCTGTAGGAAAGAGTCCTCAATTTGCCCTTATCAGCACGCACACGTGTGTACTGTGAATCAGCTACATACTTCTTGATTGCCAAGACACTTCATCCTGATCATCGCACAATGTTGATTGTAGTCATGCCTTGACCTAAACACTCCACAATTTGTTGCTTCTCAGCAGCCGACACATCCTTTTTCTTTCCCATTTTGGCAGAAAATGTAGGCTGCTTAATAATGTGAGAGAGCCTTCTTAAGTAGTCTTGCCTTTCATTGGACACACCTGCCAAACTAATTAACACAGGTGTCTGCAATTGCTTACAGTGATATAAAGAGCCCTGACACACATCACCATCAATGAGTTTAACTGACAAACAAACAAATTCTTCCCTTATCACTCCTAAACACTTTTTGCATAATAATTTGGAACGCGGTGTACATGTGCTTTTCCACAAAACACCAGTGGTTCACGTAGTGAATCTTACAGTTCTAACTTGCCAACCGTGGTCTGTATGGAATTGTTCAATAAAGGGCCCAAAATTAAGATAACATAGATGGGAGAGGTCTCTATGAATAGGAATTCCTAAGTATTTGATACCCTGTGAGGGCCAGGCAAAGGGAAAGTTGGACTGGATGGAATCCTATATGGATTTAGGGAGGGAGACATCTAGGGCCTCAGACTTCGCTGCATTGATTTTAAAATTTTACCATGTAACAAAGTGATCTATTTCAGCCATAACAGCAGGGATGGATATATGTGATTGAGTGATATATACTAGGACATCATCAGCAAATAGAGAGCACTTGTACTCGGTGCCTCCCACCTCAATCCACCTAATATTGGGGTTATGGCGAATTGATGAGAGCAGGTGCTCCGTCACTAGGATGTATAAGAGAGGGGACAGAGGACATCCCTGCCTTGTCCCATTGGTGATTGTGAAAGGTGATGAAAATGTTCTGACGCACCCCCTGGGCCTTGGGACACCCGGAGCCGGACCCTTTTTGGTGGATGCTGGTGGTTGTAGTCTTCGTGTCGGCGATCCGGTTCCGTGGCTCAGGGCGGTCAAACCAGTGGCGGAACTATTTATGTGGTTTTGATGTTTAAATGTCCGACTACGCCACCCGTGGATTGCGGTCAGAGTGAACCGCCGCTACAGGGCAGACCGCTAAGGCTGGTGTTGTGGGTGCAGCAGAGCGTAGCATAACTCCCCACGGGAGGAGTATAGCCTCAGGGCAGTGTATGCGGAGGATGGGGGTGATGGTGCAGGGCAGCAGCAGTAACGACACGGAGTCAGTGATGCAGTTCAGGGCCTTTACTCACAGTTCTTATTATCCAGACCACGTCTGCAGGTAACGGCTGCCCACGTCGTACTGTGCTCACCAGGTGAGGGGCTCAGACAACTCCCAGATAACTTTGGAGCGCTTCACAGGACCCCCTTTGTGTGTCCTTTGTCTGGCCTTTCTTACCAACACTTCTGTCCGGCTGCCTCGGGCCTCCTCTTGGTAAACTTGGCGCCAGTTTCCCTGACCCTATGTGGTGCCTTCCTAGCGGGTGGAGCAAGGGGCTGCGCCACATAAAATGTCAGAGCCTCCGGTTTCTAGCTGAGGGTCGTTTCCTGCCTCCACTAGTTCGGGGACCGGTCTCCCCCTTTGGCCTGACCCCTCCACGCAGGTGGATTCGGGCGTGCGGTGGCGACTCGCCCGTCCGCACCCCTGGGATCCCTTCATTCCTCGTTCCTGGAGCCTTCTCCGCTCCTCTTCCTTCCTTCTCCCTCTTGCAGGCCTGGGCCTCTGTTACTAGGCCCGCCTCCGGAGCAGAGCTCATGCAGAGCCCCTGCTCCCTGCCACTTCTGCTCAGACTTCTGTGCACTGAACTAAGATGGTGCCCACCTTTTATACTCCCTTCTCAATGCACCCAGGAACTGCTTCCTCCCTGCTCCTGCACTACAGGGTTCACCTTCCTCAGTGTTCCCTCCCCCCACTCCAGCCAGGGACAGGGACTGTCGTGCCCATCTCAGGGGCATATTGGTCGCCCTGCCCCACGGCAATGTGGTGTAATGCATGCAGGTGTCGGGTCCTGATCCACACTCCATCCTTACCTGAGAGTGAGATATCACACGTCTGGGTGAGGTGCAATACGTCTGTAGCAACCGAGCCCTCAGGGTGCTACAGTTCCATTTATCTTCAGCCTAGGTGACGTATTGCGATACAGGGCCGTGATTTTGGCTATAAAAGGGTCCCCTAGACCCCTACCCCAAGCTCTTTAAGAGAATCATATATGGCGTGCCAGGAGACTCTATGGAATGCTTTCTCAGCATCCAACGAGAGTATCTAATTACAAATTTTTAACTGCATCTAGCCCAGGAAATACTTTGTGCCTAGTAGCAGTGTCTGCTAGTCAGCGGATTATCCCGGCTGTTAAGCAAGCTACACCACCTGTAGTTTAGACACTTAATTTTTTCAAAGGAAATGCTTCGGGACCATGGGATACTTAGTGAAGAGCATCAGGAGGCACCCCAAGGCATAGGGGCTGGGACTGGCAGTAGGATGCCTTGCGGTGGACAGCCGAGCTCGATCCTTATAAAAGCTTTTTAACTGCAGCAGCTTTAGTGTACGCTACTGGAGCTGGAATTACCGCGGCTGCTGGCATGAGACTTGCCCTCCAATAGATCCTTGTAAATGGATTTAAAGTGTATTCATTCAAATTAGAGAGACAATTTAAATTAAAAAGCTTAGAGCTGCCTCCACCACAGGGGGGCTCGCTCGACCCACCAGCGGACAGGCACCAGTATTGGGAGAGGGGGGCTGGCCGTCAGGGTTCACCGCGGCTCTGGCACAAACCCGGCGACACGGAGGTGGCACGGGCAGGAGCGGACTGGCCGTGTCGGCTTCTCACTTTTTGGATTTTAGAAGGGCATGACATGCCTATATCTGTGTCTCCCCCTCCTTTTACTCCTCCACCTCTTTTATTTTCGCATGACTATATGTACTTGTCACTTTTCCATGTGTTAGTTATGTCTTCTGAGCAGTTTGTCAGCTTTTGGACACCTTTGAAGGTGTTTTCTATGTGTTTCTATGTGTTTTTGTTTGCCTGCCATTGGTTTTAACGGTGTTCGAAGGTGTTCGACGAACAGTTCGACGAACAGTTCGGCGAACACACGGGTGTTCGACGAACCGAACCGAACTCGAACACTACGGGGGTGGCTCAACACTACTGAGGATCACCCTGCAATAGAGAGATCACAATACCAACCCGTTGCTCCTCATTATCCGAGGAGTAGGGACGAAGTTTGAAATACAATTTGGATGCCTCTTTAAATACAAAAAACTTGTCCCTACCTCCTGAAAACCAGTCCGGGAGTGCAACCTTTGGTTCAAGCTGGACAGGCCTTCCTGCAGAGACCCCTACATTGGCGGCCTGTAACCGCTGATTCTGCTGCTGAACCTCACAGCGGAATTCATTCACCTCCAGAGACAGACAGCGGAACTGCTCTGCGAGCTCTGCAACTGATCCCATACTAAGTGAGAAAGGAAAAAAAAAGGTGCACGCCCAAAAGCACATAAAGAAAAAAACTAAACAAAATGTCAGTTTTTTTTTTTTTCCACAACGTGCTTGGCCGGTTATAATGTCACGCCAGGTGTTAGTGCAACACAGAGGAAAAAGGGAGAGGGAGCCAAGACACTAGGGAAGGGGGGAAGTGGAGACCTCCTAATCTGGTCTATCGTCACCCTGTCTCAACTAACGTCCCTATATAGCCTCCTCAGCTATTGCTGCTCGCGTGCCTCATCCTACTTTCCCTGGCGTAAGGCTACGGCTAGGGACGGAAGGAGATGAGCACTAGTCAACCTCCACTAAAACTCTAAAGACAACAAGGGTAGACAAAACAGGGGAAAATGGCTTAGCTTTAGATGAACTCCAAATGTGCACACGGCCTCAAGCTCCAGAGAGGACGAGGTACTTCTGCTAAGCTTCACAAGTAGAAATGAATATAGCCGGCGACGCCCTCTCAGACACACCAGGTATATTTACACCCAGGCCAGAGAGCCAATTAGCAAGAGAGAGATAAACGCTCGGTCCTAAAGACAGCTTCCAATCTTAGCAGCTGTCTGCAATGCCAAACGTAGAGATCTCCTGCAACCCACTGCAGGGCGACTGTCTGTCACCTCTGACACACCCGTGACAGGATGGTCTGAGGACATGGGGGAGGAGGAAGAGGAGGAAGATGAGGAGGAGAGCATGGTCAGTCGTCCTCTAGGTGAGGACACGGAAGTTTTGCCTCTGCAGTCTGGTACACATGGCTGAGTTTATGTTATGCAGCCTTTCCAGTGACTCTCGCGTTGTCCAAATTTTGGGTGGCAGTCATTATTGGTTTGTAACACTTCTAGACCCCTGCTACAAGTAGAACTTTCTGTCTCTTATTCCTGCGCAGGATAGGCCTAATAAAATGGGGTAGTACCAGAAGGCCCTTTGTACAGAATTATTAAAAAAATTCCCATCTAAAAATGCTGGTGGCAGAGGTCACAGTTCATTGGACAACCAAGGAGTACAAGCGAGAGAGACAAAAATGCAATACAGCAGAGGCAAGGAAACACTGTCAAAGTTCTGGAACAGTTTTCTCAGACCCTCCCATTGCACAGGCCCTGAGGCGCGGGGTACTCTCACAAGGAGGGAAAAGTTTCGGAAGATGGTGAGGGAGTACCTTGCCGACCGTACCAACGTCCTCCGTGATTCCTCTGTACCTTATAATTATTGGGTGTCCAAGCTGGACACGTGGCATGGACTTGCTCTCTATGCCTTGGAGGTCCTGGGCTGCCCTGCCGCTAGCGTTTTGTTAGAGTGGGTTTTTAGTGCCGACAGTGGAATTATAGCCAATAGGCGCATCCGCCTGTCAACTGAAAATGCTGACAGGTTGACTCTTATAAAAATGAACAAAGGCTGGAATTGGCCAGACTTCTCAACACCCCCAATGATAGCACCGTAACGTAAAGTCAAATACAGTGTCTTTTTTTGGGAGGTCTAACTCTATTCCCATACACCTCTGTCTTCACACTCAGACATGGGTATATGCTTCCTGATTTTGTATATTTGCTCTTGTCCTCCTCCTTCTCCGCACCCTCATCCACCACCACCATATCACCACCATATGTACCATATCTCTTGCAAGGGACATTGGAGTTTCTCCAAATTTTTGGCAGCCATTGCTTCACTGCATATACAAACAGTAGGAGAGTCCCACTTCCTAATAATGGGAGCATTTTTTCAGGAGGCCATCCGGCCTATACGTCTCTTGCAAGGGGCATTGGAGTTCCTCCAAATTTTTGGCAGCCGTTGCATTCACTGCATAGGCAAACAGTATGGAAGACACACTTCCTAATAATGGGAACATTGTTTTCAGGAGACCCTCTGACTTCTACGTCTCTTGCAAGGCGCATTGGAGTGCCTCCAAATTTTTGACAGCCATTGAAGTCACAGCATAGGCAAACAGCATGGGAGACCCGCTCCTTTCTAATGGGAATATGTTGTTACCCACCTCTATGTGTCTTTAGATTGTTATTGGGGTTTTTCCTAAATTTTGGCAGCCATTGGAATCACTGTATACCCTATAACTGTATAGCAGATTCTCTCCTTTCTAATGGGAACATGTCGTTACTGTGGCCCAGCTCTATGTGTGTTTAGATTGTTAGTGGGGTTTTTCCTAAATTTTGGCAGCCGTTGGACTCACTGCATACCCTATAACTGAATAGCAGACCCTCTCCTTTCGAATGGGAACATGTCGTACTAGTTACTGTGGCCAAGCTTTGTGTGTCTTAAAATTGTTAGTAGGGTTTTTCCTAAATGTTTGCAGTAGTTGGAATCACTGCATACCCTATAATAACTGTATAGCAGACCCTCTCCTTTCTAATGGGAATATGTTGTTACCCACCTCTATGTGTCTTTAGATTGTTAGTGGGGTTTTTCCTAAATTTTGGCAGCCGTTGGACTCACTGCATACCCTATAACTGAATAGCAGACCCTCTCCTTTCGAATGGGAACATGTCGTACTACAGTCATGGCCAAAAGTTTTGAGAATGACACCAAAATTATATTTTCACATGATCTGCTGGCCTCTGGTTTTTATTAGTGTTTGTCTGATGTTTATATCACATACAGAAATATAATTGCAATCATATTATGAGTACCAATAGGTTATATTGACAGTTAGATAGAGTTAATGCAGCAAGTCAATATTTGCAGTGTTGCCCCTTCTTCTTCAAGACCTCTGTAATTCTCCCTGGCATGCTCTCAATCAACTTTTGGACCAAATCCTGACTGATAGCAGTCCATTCTTGCATAATCAATGCTTGCATTTTGCCAGAATTTGTTTGTTTTTGTTTGTCCACCCGTCTCTTGATGATTGACCACAAGTTCTCAATGGGATTAAGATCTGGAGAGTTTCCAGGCCATGGACCCAAAATCTCTATGTTATGTTCCATGAGCCATTTAGTTATCACCTTTGCTTTATGGCAAGGTGCTCCATCATGCTGGAAAAGGCATTGTTGGGCGCCAAACTGCTCTTGGACGGTTGGGAGAAGTTGCTCTTGGAGGACATTCTGGTACCATTCTTTATTCATGGCTGTGTTTTTAGGCAAGACTGTGAGTGAGCCGATTCCCTTGGCTGAGAAGCAACCCCACACATGAATGGTTTCAGGATGCTTTACAGTTGGCATGAGACAAGACTGGTGGTAGCGCTCACCTCTTCTTCTCCGAATAAGCTGTTTTCCAGATGTCCCAAACAATCGAAAAGGGGATTCATCAGAGAAAATGACTTTGCCCCAGTCCTCAGCAGTCCACTTTCTGTACCTTTTGCAGAATATCAGTCGGTCCCTGATGTTTTTTCTGGAGAGAAGTGGCTTCTTTGCTGCCCTCCTTGAAACCAGCCCTTGCTCAAAGAGTCTCCGCCTCACAGTGCGTGCAGAAGCACTCACACCAGCCTGCTGCCATTCCTGAGCAAGCTCGGCACTGCTGGTTGTCCGATCCCGCAGCTGAAACAGTTTTAAGATACAGTCCTGGCGCTTGCTGGTCTTTCTTGGGCGCCCTGGAGCCTTTTTGACAGCAATGGAAGCTCTCTCCTTGAAGTTCTTGATGATGCGATAGATTGTTGACTGAGGTGCAATCTTTGTAGCTGCGATACTCTTCCCTGTTAGGCCATTTTTGTGCAGTGCAATGATTGCTGCACGTGTTTCTTTAGAGATAACCATGGTTAACTGAAGAGGAACAATGATACCAAGAACCAGCCTCCTTTTAAAGTGTCCAGTGATGTCATTCTTACTTAATCATGACTGATTGATCGCCAGCCCTGTCCTCATCAACACCCACACCTGTGTTAATGGATCAATCACTAAAACAATGTTAGCTGCTCCTTTTAAGGCAGGACTGCAATGATGTTGAAATGTGTTTTGGGGGTTAAAGTTCATTTTCTGAGCAAATATTGACTTTGCAAGTACAGTAATTGCTGTTAAGCTGATCACTCTTTGACATTCAGGAGTATATGCAAATTGCCATTACAAAAAATGAAGCAGCAAACTTTGGAAAAATTACTATTTGTCTCATTCTCAATACTTTTGGCCATGACTGTAGTTACTGTGGCCAAGCTTTGTGTGTCTTAAAATTGTTAGTAGGGTTTTTCCTAAATGTTTGCAGTAGTTGGAATCACTGCATACCCTATAATAACTGTATAGCAGACCCTCTCCTTTCTAATGGGAACATGTTGTTACTTTAACCCAGCTCTCTGTGTGTTTAAATTGTTGCTGGGGTTTTTCCTTAATTTTGGCATCCGTTATACTCAATGCATACCCTATAACTGTATAGCAGACCCTCTCCTATCTAATGGGAACATGTCATTACTAGTGTTGAGCCACCCCCGTAGTGTTCGAGTTCGGTTCGGTTCGTCGAACACCCGTGTGTTCGCCGAACTGTTCGTCGAACTGTTCGTCGAACACCTTCGAACACCGTTAAAACCAATGGCAGGCAAACAAAAACACATAGAAACACATAGAAAACACCTTCAAAGGTGTCCAAAAGCTGACAAACTGCTCAGAAGACACAACTAACACATGGAAAAGTGACAAGTACATATAGTCATGCGAAAAGAAAAGAGGTGGAGGAGTAAAAGGAGGGGGAGACACAGATATAGGCATGTCATGCCCTTCTAAAATCCAAAAAGTGAGAAGCCGAGACGGCCAGTCCGCTCCTGCCCGTGCCACCTCCGTGTCGCCGGGTTTGTGCCAGAGCCGCGGTGAACCCTGACGGCCAGCCCCCCTCTCCCAATACTGGTGCCTGTCCGCTGGTGGGTCGAGAGAGCCCCCCTGTGGTGGAGGCAGCTCTAAGCTTTTTAATTTAAATTGTCCCTCTAATTTGAATGAATACACTTTAAATCCATTTACAAGGATCTATTGGAGGGCAAGTCTCATGCCAGCAGCCGCGTAATTCCAGCTCCAGTAGCGTCCACTAAAGCTGCTGCAGTTAAAAAGCTTTTATAAGGATCGAGCTCGGCTGTCCACCGCAAGGCATCCTAGTGCCAGTCCCAGCCCCTATGCCTTGGGGTGCCTCCTGATGCTCTTCACTAAGTATCCCGTGGTCCCGAAGCATTTCCTTTGAAAAAATTAAGTGTCCAAACTACAGGTGGTGTAGCTTGCTTAACAGCCGGGATAATCCGCTGACTAGCAGACACTGCTACTAGGCACAAAGTATTTCCTGGGCTAGATGCAGTTAAAAATATGTAAGTAGATACTCTCGTTGGATGCTGAGAAAGCATTCCATAGAGTCTCCTGGCACGCCATATATGATTCTCTTAAAAAGCTTGGGGTAGGGGTCTAGGGGACCCTTTTATAGCCAAAATCACGGCCCTGTATCACAATACGTCACCTAGGCTGAAGATAAATGGAACTGTAGCACCGAGGGCTCGGTTGCTACAGACGTATTGCACCTCACCCAGAGGTGTGATATCTCACTCTCAGATAAGGATGGAGTGTGGATCAGGACCCGACACCTGCATGCATTACACCACATTGCCGTGGGGCAGGGCGACCAATATGCCCCTGAGATGGGCACGACAGTCCCTGTCCCTGGCTGGAGTGGGGGGAGGGAACACTGAGGAAGGGGAACCCTGCAGTGCAGGAGCAGGGAGGAAGCAGTTCCTGGGTGCATTGAGAAGGGAGTATAAAAGGTGGGCACCATCTTAGTTCAGTGCAGAGAAGTCTGAGCAGAAGTGGCAGGGAGCAGGGGCTCTGCATGAGCTCTGCTCCGGAGGCGGGCCTAGTAACAGAGGCCCAGGCCTGCAAGAGGGAGAAGGAAGGAAGAGGAGCGGAGAAGGCTCCAGGAACGAGGAATGAAGGGATCCCAGGGGTGCGGACGGGCGAGTCGCCACCGCACGCCCGAATCCACCTGCGTGGAGGGGTCAGGCCAAGGGGGGAGACCGGTCCCCGAACTAGTGGAGGCAGGAAACGACCCTCAGCTAGAAACCGGAGGCTCTGACATTTTATGTGGCGCAGCCCCTTGCTCCACCCGCTAGGAAGGCACCACATAGGGTCAGGGAAACTGGCGCCAAGTTTACCAAGAGGAGGCCCGAGGCAGCCGGACAGAAGTGTTGGTAAGAAAGGCCAGACAAAGGACACACAAAGGGGGTCCTGTGAAGCGCTCCAAAGTTATCTGGGAGTTGTCTGAGCCCCTCACCTGGTGAGCACAGTACGACGTGGGCAGCCGTTACCTGCAGACGTGGTCTGGATAATAAGAACTGTGAGTAAAGGCCCTGAACTGCATCACTGACTCCGTGTCGTTACTGCTGCTGCCCTGCACCATCACCCCCATCCTCCGCATACACTGCCCTGAGGCTATACTCCTCCCGTGGGGAGTTATGCTACGCTCTGCTGCACCCACAACACCAGCCTTAGCGGTCTGCCCTGTAGCGGCGGTTCACTCTGACCGCAATCCACGGGTGGCGTAGTCGGACATTTAAACATCAAAACCACATAAATAGTTCCGCCACTGGTTTGACCGCCCTGAGCCACGGAACCGGATCGCCGCCACGAAGACTACAACCACCAGCATCCACCAAAAAGGGTCCGGCTCCGGGTGTCCCAAGGCCCAGGGGGTGCGTCAGAACATTTTCATCACCTTTCACAATCACCAATGGGACAAGGCAGGGATGTCCTCTGTCCCCTCTCTTATACATCCTAGTGACGGAGCACCTGCTCTCATCAATTCGCCATAACCCCAATATTAGGTGGATTGAGGTGGGAGGCACCGAGTACAAGTGCTCTCTATTTGCTGATGATGTCCTAGTATATATCACTCAATCACATATATCCATCCCTGCTGTTATGGCTGAAATAGATCACTTTGTTACATGGTAAAATTTTAAAATCAATGCAGCGAAGTCTGAGGCCCTCGATGTCTCCCTCCCTAAATCCATATAGGATTCCATCCAGTCCAACTTTCCCTTTGCCTGGCCCTCACAGGGTATCAAATACTTAGGAATTCCTATTCATAGAGACCTCTCCCATCTATGTTATCTTAATTTTGGGCCCTTTATTGAACAATTCCATACAGACCACGGTTGGCAAGTTGGAACTGTGAGATTCACTACGTGCACCACTGGTATTTTGTGGAAAAGTACATGTAAGATTCTGCAACAGTCTCTGCTGATACTCCTGCATGCGTGCATCCCTTTCTATGGCAGGAATAATTTCTGCAAATTTACTTTTGTACCGGGGATCTAACAGTGTGGCAACCCAGTAGTCAGGATTATTTCTAATTCTCACAATTCGAGGGTCATGTTGCAGGTAGTGCAGCAAGAAGGCACTCATGTGTGTTGCGCATCCAGGAGCACCAAGTCCCTGTTGTGTTGGTGGCGAGGTAACAATCATGCTTCCTTCCTCTGTCCTCTCCCCCCAACCTCGCACAACAGAAATGTGATCAAGGTCTCCCTCATCTGATGAGTCTTCCATCAGTTCATCCTCCACTTCTTCCTGGGCTCCTGCACCTTCCTCACTAGTTTGGCTGCTACCATGCGCCCTGGTAAAATCATCTCCCCCACCCTCACATGCCTGCCGCCCTGGTGCTGCCGACCGTCTGGACCTTGCAGATGTTAGCCCTTCCGCATACAACTCCTCCTCCTCTACTTCCTCCACCTCCTCTTGTGCCACCACCTGACTCCGAATTCTGTTTAACATGTGCTCCAGCATGTAAATCACCGGAATAGTCATGCTGATAATGGCATCGTCAGCACTAAACATCTTCGTCGCCATTTCAAAACTGTGCAGAAGGGTGCATAGGTCCCTGATCTGAGACCACTCCTCCAGCGTGATTTGCCCCACCTCTGAATCTCGTTGGCCCAGGCTATACGTCAGAACGTATTGCACCAGGGCTTGTCGGTGCTGCCACAGTCGCTGCAACATGTGCAGGGTTGAATTCCACCGGGTAGGCACATCGCATTTTAGCCGGTGAAGTGGCAGGCCCAACGACTTCTGTAGAGATGTAAGTCGCTGAGCTGCGGGATGCGAACGGCGGAAGTGAGCACACAGCGACCGTGCCCTCTGCAGAAGGCCATCTAGTCTGGGATAGTGTGCTAAAAATTGCTGGACAACCAGGTTCAACACCTGAGCCATACAAGGCACGTGTGTGACATTGCCCCGGCGAAGGGCCGCACCCAGGTTTGCAGCATTGTCGCACACGGCCTTCCCTGGTTTCAGGTCCAGTGGAGACAACCATTCATGAAATTGGTTCTCCAGAGCTGACCACAACTCCTCAGCTGTGTGACTCACATTTCCCAGACATTTCAATGTAAAAACCGCCTGATGACGTTGAGCCCTACTGCCAGCATAGTAAGGAGGTGTGCAGGATCCCTTCTGCGCAGTTAGAAAGCTTGTGGCATGACCAGACAGGCTTTGGGTGCAGGTGGAAGACCGAGAGGAGGTTGAGGAGGCAGAAGCAGTGGAGGAAAAATGACATAAAGAGGATTGACGCACAACTCGTGGGGACGGCAAGACTTGGACAGCAGCCCCTTGTCCTGCTGTCACCATAGTTACCCAGTGCCCAGTCAGCGACATGTAACGCCCCTGTCCATGCCTACTCGTCCAAGTGTCTGTGGTGAAATGCACCCTGTCACACACAGAGTTTCTCAAAGAAGCGGTGATGTTGTGTGCGACATGCTGGTGGAGCGCAGGCACACCTTTCTTTGAGAAGTAGTGCCGACTGGGCATCTGGTACTGGGGCACTGCGACGGACATAAGGTCTCGAAAATCCTCTGTGTCCACCAGGCGGAAAGGCAGCATTTCTGTAGCCAAGAGCTTGCAGATGGTGAAATTCAACCTCTTAGCTTTCTCATGGCTAGGAGGAAATGGTCTTTTACTTGTCCACATCTGAGGGACCGAGGGCTGGCTATTGTGCTTAGACGGGGTTGATAAGGGTGTCCCCGGCAAACTGCCGGTCTGTGAGGAAGATGCAGGCGGACATGTTAGGTTGCCTTGATCCAAAGGTGGTGCTATCGATGTCGGACAGCGCTCAAGACCAGCTGGTGTTACCACCTCCAAAGAAAATGATGACCTGCCAATCACGCTGGCTGTTGCGGGTAAAGAGGTGGCAGGTCTGCGCCCCAAAACAGGTGTGACTGCTGTCCCCCCAGTCACAGAGGATGAAGAGGCCGCGGATGCACAAGATATGGCAGATGGTGGTTGGCCCGGCCGGCTAGACCGCATTGTAGCACACTGAGCTTCCCACTGCAACTTATGCTTCATGTCCATGTGCCGGTTCATGCATGAAGTACTCAAACTATGTATTTTTTGGCCTCTACTTAGCTTTTGCTGACAAATGTTACAGATAACACGAGTTGGGTCATCTTTATCGATCTGAAAAAATGCCCAGGCTATGCAAGGCTTAGCACCCATGCGACCTGAAGAGCCACCACGACTTGTGGTGAGAGGCAGAGTTGTGTTTGAGGATGCAGTTGTTGACGTGCTTCCAGTACTACGTCTCTGTCCAGGAAGGCGCAACCTGACCTCGTCGTCACTAGCATCTTCCTCCACCTCCTCTGCTGACCTCATCTCTTGGCTGACTGTGGGTTGACAGTAAGTGGGATCTCCGACCTCATCATCATCACCCTGTGCGTTATCACACCCGTCGTCCTCAGAGCCAACCTGTTCCTGCCCTGACAAAAAACTAAAGTTGTCGCTCCAATCAGGTATTTGAGTCTTATCATCGTCTTCCTCATTGTCTCCACCAACAGGAGTTACAGTTTGGGAATGAGGGTCTACATTATGGTCAGAACCTTCTGCGTCTGGTCCTGGATCCGACTCATAAAGATTCTGGGCATCAGTGCAGATCATTTCCTCGTCTGGATTCACAGAAGCGCTGGAGTCGACCTCTGATTCCCAGGCTATAGTATGAGTAAACAGCTCTGCAGACTCAACCATCTGTTCTACCTCATACTCAGACGGGCAGCTGGAGATTTGGGAGCTGTGAGGAAGCAAGTGCGATTTGGGTGACACCTTTGAGGACTGGAGTATTTGTGATGTTGAAGTTGATGTGGAGGAGAGCCCACTTAAAGGAGCACTTGATATCCGTTGAAGCACCTGCTGTTTTTGTGCCTCATCTGGAATTTGTAGCGATTGGCGTGGCCGTAAGAAAGGGATCTTATCACATTGTCCGCTAAAAGAAGTAGACATTTTAGTTTGGCTGGAAGATGGTCTTTCTTCTGCACCTACCCCACGGACACAACCTTTTTTCCCCTTCCCAACACGCCTATTCCTCTTTCCACCAGCAGCAGGCCTTTTTCCACTCATTTTGGTGGTTAACTAATTCACAACTCTGGAGTTGTTTGCACAAAAAAACAATGGATGGTAACCGAGCAGAGCTGAGTGGCCAAACTGTGGTATTAGGCCAAAACTATTGGCTGGGTTAGATGCAGAAAAAAATTATTTTTAATTTGCAACCTGATGGAGGTCAGTATAGATGGACTAATAGACCAAGTCCCACACACCGCTAGAAGCCCAAATATTTTTTCAGAGCTAGATGCAGAATTTTTTTTTATTCAATTTGCAACCTGATGGAGGTCAGTATAGATGGACTAATAGACCAAGTCCCACACACTGCTAGAAGCCCAAATATTTTTTCAGAGCTAGATGCAGAAAAAAATTATTTTTAATTTGCAACCTGATGGAGGTCAGTATAGATGGACTAATAGACCAAGTCCCACACACCGCTAGAAGCCCAAATATTTTTTCAGAGCTAGATGCAGAAAAAAATTATTTTTAATTTGCAACCTGATGGAGGTCAGTATAGATGGACTAATAGACCAAGTCCCACACACCGCTAGAAGCCCAAATATTTTTTCAGAGCTAGATGCAGAAAAAAATTATATTCAATTTGCAACCTGCTGGAGGTCAGTATAGAAGGACTAATAGAACAAGTCCCACACACTGCTAGAAGCCCAAATATTTTTTCAGAGCTAAATGAAGAAAAAAATTATTTTTAATTTGCAACCTGATGGAGGTCAGTATAGATGGACTAATAGACCAAGTCCCACACACTGCTAGAAGCCCAAATATTTTTTCAGAGCTAGATGCAGAAAAAAAATATTTTTAATTTGCAACCTGATGGAGGTCAGTATAGATGGACTAATAGACCAAGTCCCACACACCGCTAGAAGCCCAAATATTTTTTCAGAGCTAGATGCAGAAAAAAATTATTTTTAATTTGCAACCTGATGGAGGTCAGTATAGATGGACTAATAGACCAAGTCCCACACACCGCTAGAAGCCCAAATATTTTTTCAGAGCTAGATGCAGAAAAAAATTATATTCAATTTGCAACCTGCTGGAGGTCAGTATAGAAGGACTAATAGAACAAGTCCCACACACTGCTAGAAGCCCAAATATTTTTTCAGAGCTAAATGAAGAAAAAAATTATTTTTAATTTGCAACCTGATGGAGGTCAGTATAGATGGACTAATAGACCAAGTCCCACACACTGCTAGAAGCCCAAATATTTTTTCAGAGCTAGATGCAGAAAAAAATTATTTTTAATTTGCAACCTGATGGAGGTCAGTATAGATGGACTAATAGACCAAGTCCCACACACCGCTAGAAGCCCAAATATTTTTTCAGAGCTAGATGCAGAAAATTTTTTTATTCAATTTGCAACCTGATGGAGGTCAGTATAGATGGACTAATAGACCAAGTCCCACACACTGCTAGAAGCCCAAATATTTTTTCAGAGCTAGATGCAGAAAAAAATTATTTTTAATTTGCAACCTGATGGAGGTCAGTATAGATGGACTAATAGACCAAGTCCCACACACTGCTAGAAGCCCAAATATTTTTTCAGAGCTAGATGCAGAAAAAAATTATTTTTAATTTGCAACCTGATGGAGGTCAGTATAGATGGACTAATAGAACAAGTCCCACACGCTGCTAGAAGCCCAAATATTTTTTCAGAGATAAATGAAGAAAAAAATTATTTTTAATTTGCAACCTGATGGAGGTCAGTATAGATGGACTAATAGACCAAGTCCCACACACTGCTAGAAGCCCAAATAGTTTTTCAGAGCTAGATGCAGAAAAAAATTATTTTTAATTTGCAACCTGATGGAGGTCAGTATAGATGGACTAATAGACCAAGTCCCACACACCGCTAGAAGCCCAAATATTTTTTCAGAGCTAGATGCAGAAAAAAATTATATTCAATTTGCAACCTGCTGGAGGTCAGTATAGAAGGACTAATAGAACAAGTCCCACACACTGCTAGAAGCCCAAATATTTTTTCAGAGCTAAATGAAGAAAAAAATTATTTTTAATTTGCAACCTGATGGAGGTCAGTATAGATGGACTAATAGACCAAGTCCCACACACTGCTAGAAGCCCAAATATTTTTTTCAGAGCTAGATGCAGAAAAAAATTATATTCAGTTTGCAACCTGATGGAGGTCAGTATAGATGGACTAATAGAATGATGCTATGCCCAAAAGATTTTACTTCACTAGGTGCAGTAAAAAAATTGGTATTCTATACACAGGTGGTATATCTTGCAACACAGATAGGCTACTCCACTGACTAACACACTCTGCAATAGGCCAAAAAGGATTAGCTTTGCTAGATTCAGCCAAATGCTGTGAAAAAAACTTGCACAGCACTGGCACAGACCTGCCTGGCAAAAACTGATAGGAACTGATGTAACCTAGTCCTGAAAAGGACTCCAATTACAATTAGTCTTTACTCCCACAATCTATCTATTTAAGAGCACAGACCTGCCTGATAAAAGTCGTAGGAAATGCTGTAACCTAGTCCTTAAAAGGACTGCAATCACAACTATTCCCTACTCCCAAGCTATCTGTATATTTGTGCGAAAATTGGCTTGAAATTAATAAGGTATAGCGCACACAGCAACAGCGGTGCCGTCTAACACGCAGCTGCAGCAGTGAGAAAATGGTGGCGACGGGGAAAATGGCTTGGTCTTATAGGGCAAGGACATGTGACATACACTGCCAATCACACATGCCCTTGCTTGTGTGAAAAAAAGCACTTCGCTCCGTGTGTGCGCTGCTGATAGGCTTACAGATTGCACCTCCCCACTGCAAATGCGGGAAAGAGAAAAAAAAATGGAGATCTTCATTGTTCCTGCAGAGATCCATCCCCTGCCCCTCCCTCCGCCCCGCTGTACACTCAAACTGCGTATTAACATTAATTTTCATCATTACTGAGAAAAAATCCAGTTATGATTTTGGTGCACGAACAGTTATCGAACATAACCTCGAACAGCCGAATTTTTCTCAAATTGTTCGTGTTCGCCGACCGGCTCGAACACCGCCCAAAACAGCTCGAATTTGAGATTGGCGAACAGTTCGAGTAGAACAACGCTCATCTCTAGTCATTACTTTGACCCAGCGCTATGTGTGTTTAAATTGTTAGTGGGGTTTTTCCTAAATTTTGGCAGCCGTTGGACGCAATGCATACCCTATAACTGTATAGCAGACCCTCTCCTTTCTACCGGAAACATGTCGCTACTTTGGCCCAGCTCTATGTGTGTTTAAATTGTTATTGGGGTTTTCCCCAAATTTTAGTTGCCCTTGCAGTCACAGCATGGGCATTACCACTATAGGAGACCCGCTCCTTTATAATGGGAACACTTTTTTTAATGAGACCCTCCTCTATGTCTCTTCAAAAGGGTATTGGTTTGCGTCCAAATTTTTGGCAGCCCTTGCTGTCACTGCATACGCAATAACAGTATAGGAGACTCACTCGTTAATAATGGGAACAACAAAGCATAGCCGGCTGATGGCTCTCTAACATTTGCGAAGGCAGACTGCTGGCCCTTTAAGAATAGTAAGGGTCGCCTGATGGCCCTATAAAAATAGGCTTTGTGACTTTCAGAGTCCCTCCATCATAAATGAAACAGAATGCATCTGATGATGTGTCACACAGCACATGGCCTGATACGGTGGTCAAATGTTAAAATGACATTTCCAGGTGAATGCATTTGTCTAGGTTGAAAGCAATGCAAAAGTGCATCAAAAACTCTACATGTGAACATAGCCCAAAATGTGGAGGAGCATTTTTGTTTTTGTATATTTATTTTGCCTTATATACATGTCAACCTGGATAGGATATTCCTTAACATATTTCCCAGGAAAATCCATTTTGGTTTTGTTTCTGTATGTTTTATTGTGAGTCTGTAAAAGTGGCGTATTACCTCTGACAACATTGTTGACAGCAGTGACCTGGGAGTCAGAAATGCTTCCAGGGGTCTTCTCCATGCTGTTCCCTTGCCATTTGAGCACTGTTCCCATTGATTTGGGCAATTTTTAGGCCCTCTGCAGACCGCCGGGGGGAGCCACCTGAAAAATGCTCGAGTTTCCCATAGATTTACGTTGGGCTCGTTACTCGGACCGAGTACCCGAGTATTTTAGTGTTCACTCATCACTAGTGAAAATATAACAAACTGATCAAAATAACAAAAATATTCAAAAATAAAGTCCTTAGACTCTCGGTGTCTGTTGATATTTGCAGCCCTGATGTTCTGCAATCAATAATTATACTCAATCCGAGCTGATCGCATGAGCTTCTCAGAGATAATAACAGAGACTGGGAGCAATAGCAGAGACTCAACACTGGACCTGGAAAGAGTAAGAAAAAGTTTTGTTTTTCTTAAACAAACCGAAACTGGAAAATCTACATTCATAGATGTACTATATAATTTTTGCCATTCCATCTCCTAATAAAAATAAGAACTAAATGTTTCTTAGAAGTGTCAGTCATTAAATTAAATGCTTAGTAGTCAGTGTGAAAATTGCAATACTTTAGCATTTTTTGAACTTTTGACGGTGATCTACAATAATAAAAATCACAATCAATTTTGAAAACATATGATTCTATGTAAACGGGTTGACCACTTTATATTTTAACAGCTCTGTAATAGATACACATGCAGCCTATAGAAGAACATGTGAACAAAGCTGTCCTTCAGCCTACTTTAATTTTAAAAACAGCCTTTGTGACGTCACAGTGATACATAGCGCACATATCCTTGTTCTTATTTGCCACACAAGTGTGACTGGCTGGCACACCTCACTGGCTTTAGGTGGATACCTTCATCCCCTAGTGCGGATTCCTGGTCAGACACTGGGAGGCACCCCCTGTCTTCATCTGCCTTGAACTATACATCTACCATTTAGCTATTACAGGAATATAGCGGCTTCTCCATTCCGGTCTACTGCTACACCAGCTTGACCAGAACGCAGCAAGAATCTAAACTGTAATGACACATCAGCCTGACCGGCACAGAGTAGATCCTGCTTCATCGGCCCTGGACATCCACACATCATCCAACAGCCACTGATCCAGATCTCCTGCCGGCAACTTTAATGCTATTCCTATCCACGGTAGTATCGTCTGCATGCTCAAAGTCCTGAGCAGCTATCCAGGTGGATAGTGCACTGAGAGGTCATGTCAAGCATTGTGTTACGTGAACGCCGCTAGGTTCAGATAGGGGCGAGACAGGTTACATGAATTCTTTGGAATCCTGGGGGAACCTTTACTCTGGGTGACCATAGACCATGTGCTGCAGCTTTTCTCAGGCACACAGGGGGTATTGACCCTCAGGCACAGACACGTAGGTTGTTTCACTTGCTGACCAGACACACTTGACAAGAGTCCTCATAAACGGTAGAACAGTAGCATTTAATAAGATGCCGCACAGCCAGTGCAAGTTAAGTCTTATGACCAACAGGCTCCAGTGACAAACAGTACAGTTACCTTAGCAGCACAGCAGTTCACAGTCTTCCCAGTAGTACAGGACGGCACAGTTATAATGCAAAGGCACATTAATGAACCCAACATTCTTTACAGCACAGTGAGATGGAGGAGGGGAGAGGGTTTGCTGAGGGAGATGATCCCTGTGACACCATTTCTTCCAGTCCTTATCTTTATGTCCGACAATACTCTGCACTGCTAGCTCAGGAACTCTACCTGACCTGTTATTAGCTTCACTCCTGACTTGAATCCTTTTCACTTGCAGGGGCCCTTCTGTGAGATACAGATTACACACACCACCTTTCTCTTTGGCTCTAGCCAGACAGTAAACAACTTCCGCTCAATACCCCTGGTGCTCTGCTAAAACACTCCCCTTCTCCTGTGACTGTGTTAACCCCTCTAATTGCTGGATGCTTTTAAAGCACCAGCACTACTTCTGCATGTCACACTCTGCAGAAGCACTACTTCTGCATGTCACACTCTTCCCTCCTTTTTGAATGTCGTCCTCGACATTCATCTTAATTGGTCAATCTGACCAATTCTGAGACAGTGGTGAAAGATGGATAACTTTATATACAAATTGGCATTGTGAAATTGGTATAACGTTCATAAACATTGATAACAACCTAATCTTACGACCTTTTTCTTGTAGGATACCTGTAAGAAATAAACAGTTAACACAATTAAAACAATCAGCATCTCTTCAGCTGGAGCTTTTCGTACGTCTTCAACCAGCTCTCTCTCGCTATGCTTTAACAGTTCTTTGTTTCTACAAAGTCTTTTAAGGAAAATCAAAGCATGAAAACAAGTATTTCAGTAGGCAACACCTTCCATACTGTCTCTCACTGGCGAATACCACTCAAGTGTGCTTACCTGGTCCGCAGGCAGAGATACCTGTTTCCAGTTGACAGTCCTTGGCACTTGACTCGGTTCACCAAGTGTCTCATACGTCAGCATCACGGGCCTCCTCACTTCTCGAGTCGACATCCTCCTGGTGAGTTGTTCCTCAGAGACCAGGGGTTCTTCAGTCACAGAAGTTTCTTCCGCCACACTCATTTCCCGTGCTTCCTCAGATACTCTTGGAGCTGGCTCTGTAAGTTCCTGTACTTCTCCTGAGTCACTTGTTTCCACATGGTCTGGTAATTCCGTTTCGCCTGAGTGTCGATCGGTCTCTTCAGGGGCCGGTGTTCGATCATCAGATCTGAATTGTACTTCATCTGTACTCCTTGGTACAAACTCTGGAGCCTCAGGACTTAGTTCACTCTCCTGAGGATGGTACATCCCTCTCCTTGCCGGTCCATGAAATACGATGGTGTGCTTTTCTTCATCGGAACTTTCAAGGTCACTATCCACCTCCTGAGCTTCAGTCTGTGGTGGTCCCTTAGTTGATCTCGGACGATGTTGGTCTACTTCTGGGAAGTCTTGTTGTAGTGGGAGATAATCACAGGGTAGTAGTAAATTCCAATGGACTATTCTGGTTTTCTTGTCTCCCGTTTCCAATCGGATTTCATACACTGGGCTGTCATCAGCTTTCCTCCTTATGACTACATACACCTTGTCTTCCCAGTATGAACAAAGTTTTCCTGGACCACCTTTCTCACGTACGTTCTTGACTAACACTCGGCTTCCCGGTGCCAATTCTGCTCCATAACATTTTCGATCATAGTACTCCCTACTCTTGCTCTGTCCTTGCGTAACCACTTTGGACGTTATGTTGTATGCCTCTGCCATCCGTTCCTTACATTTCCGAACATACTCTGGATACGTTCTGTAAGTCTCTGACACCGGAGTATCAAACATGATGTCGATTGGCAGTCTTGACGATCGTCCGTACAATAGGAAAAAGGGTGAGTAACCCGTTGCATCGCTCTTTGTACAGTTATAGGCATGTACCACTTTTAACAGAGAACTCTTCCTGTCTTTCTTCTTGTCAGCTGTTAAAGTGCGCAACATCAATAACAATGTCCGGTTATGTTCCTCTTGTCCATTACCCTCTGGGTGATAGGGCGTTGTGTGGGATCTCTGAATTCTACAGTACTTTCCTAGCTTGGAAAAGAGCTGGTTCTCAAATTCTCTTCCTTGGTCGTGTTGTAACCTCATAGGGAACCCAAACCTCAAAGCAAAATTATGTTTATGTAGTAAAGACATAGGTCAAAGGGTTGTTGTCAGTGTATACCTCAAACTCTTTGCTGTAGTAAAGATAATCTCTAAATCGTTCACAGATATCCCATTTCAACTCCAGGAAATCCAGTTTTCCGGAATGTAGATGGTAATTCTTCTCAGCGTCTGTGAACGTTCTAGAACCGTAACCAATGACTCTCATTTTTCCATCTTGATGCTGGTACAGGGCAGCTCCCAGTCCAACTTGAGAAGCGTTACAATGAAGAACAAATGGTAAATTGAAATCAGGATATCCCAAGATGGGTGGTTTTACCAGATAGTCTACTAGTTCTTTCAATACCTCCTGGTGGTCTGCTGTCCAGAGAATGGGCTGTTGGGAAGAAACGGTGTTGTTTCTTTTAAGCCCAGTCCTCCCCGCGTTCTTCTTTTCCTCCGTGGGTGTTGTTGACTCTGTCATCCCCCAAAGAGGAGGTATAGTGGGGCAGCAATCCTGGAGAAGTGTTCCAAACGTAAGTACGATAGTAGGAGAGAAATCCTAATATCTGCCTCAACTCCCCGACGGTAGAGGGCCGCTTGTCTTTTAAGGCCAGTACCGGAGCGTTTTCTGCTTGGTCCATGGTATATCCTTCTCCAGACACAATTTTCCCTAGAAATCAGACTTGTCTTTTGAACAGTTCACACTTCTTTGGGGTCAACTTAACTCCGTGTTGTTGATACCATTGTAATACGGTCCTCACGTGTTCAACATGCTTCTGGAAGGTTTTGCTGTGTAGCACATTGTCATCCAAGTACGGCTGGCAGATATCGTCCCTCAATCCTTCTAAACATGTCTCCATGCTCCTCTGGAATTCTGCTGGAGCTGAACAGGGCCCAAACAGTATGCTGATCCACTCATATAATCCCCACGGTGTGATGAATGCTGTCATAGGTCTACTAGACTCTTGGACAAACCCTTGGTGGTATGCCTTACCTTGATCGAGGACAGAGAACGAGGTGCTTCCGGATTGACACCCGATACCAAAGATCCAAGATATGCTGGATAGCCTAACTTTCAGTTTAGTTCCCGGTAATCACAACAGAGTCTCAGTGTACCATCCTTCTTCCTAACACAGACAATAGAAGAGGAATAAGATGACTTTAACTTTTGGACCCAACCTCTGTTGATGAGATCTTGTAAATATTCTTTCACTTCACGGTGTATTGGTTTTGGCACTGACATGTAACTTCTGGTTACTGGGGTCGTGTCTTTCAAATTGATTTTAAACTGCAACAATGGGGTACAGCCTATATCAGAGTCATCTTTGGAGAACGCATGACACTCTTCTCTCAGTATCTGTTTTGCTACCGCTAGATCTTCAGCACACAAGTGTTCCGGGGTACTGGGGGATCCCAGGACTCCGAGGTGGGTCATGCAATTTCTTCTCCTGGGCAACTCCTGTTCCTTGGTGGGGAGACTGAATTCACTGTAGACACCTGGGCGGGTCTCACACTGGCTGGATATACCGTTTTAAGGGTTTTGATGTGACCTAACACAGTCTTTGGATCCAGCCTAATTTCGTATTTTCACTTGAGCAAACCCACCAGTAGGAATCGTAAGCACAGTCTCACCTTGATCTAGGCCTTCTGGAAGTTCTGAGGAGTCTTTTGGCACGAACAGTCTTTTCTGGACTTTTCTTCCCGGTTCTACCCGGACTCCACACCTCACCCCACACCATTTGGTTTGCAGGGATGATGGTTGGGCGCCAGCCTAACTTGACTTCTTTTAGGTCCATTGTATTCTGTGCTTTCTTTACTCTATGAATCACGTTTTCCGCTACGGCGTTGGGTATGGCAAGCAATGTGGCAATTGCATCCACCACCAGTGTCCCTGACATGTGTTTTGTGATGACCTAACTGATTACATTATAACCCAGGACAGGATCCTCTGCCACGTTCTGATCACTGGTCACGAGAAAAGGTACCAAGAGCTCAATGGTGTTGCTGTTCTTCATGGCCCTGAGTTGGAAAGTCACTTCCACCCAGCCTATGAAAAGGATTTCGGTCTGGTTGACGGCTTTGCTGTGGAGTTCCACTGGTCCCAAGAGTTCTTTTAGTGACCGAAGGCAAGTGTGTGGCAGGTAGCGCCTTCTCCATTCTTCATTTAAAAGGTTTGCTTGGGCTCCTGTGTCTCACAGTCCTTTTACTAGGCATCCATCTAACTGGCACTGTATAAAGCACCTTTCACCGATTAGGCTGATGAGGCTATCTTTACTGACTGAGGAATCCTCCTCCCAGGAGTACATCGTTTGACCTCTGCACTGGGCATTTAGTAACTGATGCCCCTGTCTCCCTTGCAGATCTTGTAGACGGGAACACACTTGGGGATAGTACTGATGCAGCCGTTTACCTCATGCGCCGTTCTGGAGTTTGGTGAGATTTGGATTTGTTTCTGGGGCCTCCTCCGTGTCACAGTTACCAGTCGCCCCGCACTGGCAGCCTCCTGTCCTTTAACCCAAACAAACAAGACCATTGGCACTCCTTGGCATAATGTTCTTCCTCACCACACCTTAGACAGTGGACACATACCGTACTCTGATTTGATGAACGGCACGCTTCAGAAGCCGGGTATCTTCTGTTTTAGAACCCACTCCTGGGTCTGAGTGATACAGGTACTGGCCTGGAACGAATCAACTTTTTCACCTCAATCAACTTGGCTCGCAGTTCTCCTATTATTTCCTCCCAGTCAGCGCTGGCAGGCGTCTCTTTTGTCTGTGATTTAAGGTTACCTCTGAGAGGTGGCACTAGAGGTTCTCTATGATGATCTTCGTAATGCGCACTAGAGGTCTCCACCTTCAGCTGACTCATTTTGGTGATTTTAGGAGCAGAGCCTTTCTTTAACTTCTGTTCGCTCTCTGACTCCAAACTAGCGGCATCATTCATTTTTGTAATTAGGACTTCGTCCAAAATGCCAGGGTGGAGCAATTCTGAAGTACTTTATAATGCCCTTTTAAAATCATTTTCAGCTGTGGCAAGGTCAATTGACTCTTCATTTCTAGCATACTACGGAGGTTCTGTCCTGGGCTGATTGCTTTCACCACCCCCTCAACGATCTCATCTGGCTGGTAGCCTTTCTGTAATCCTGCATCGATTTGGTGCAACAAGTTCATATAAGACAGTTTCTCTTTCACACTCTCCAATCTGTCCCAGGATCTTGAATTCTTTCCTTATGGTGATTTGTGGTGTTAGAGAGGACTGTCTCCCTGATTTATCTAACCCAAGCAGCTTAAAGGTCCTGTCTGAGTCTATCACCCGTTCAGAGGTTTTGGTGGATTCGTGCAGGGCTGTAGTTAGGGCTTTGAATTGTCCTTTCAATTCCTGTAGTTCAGTCTGTGGACGGAGATTCCCTCTTTTGGTAATTGGTGCCACCCCTCCATCCTCCAACTTCAACCTGGCTAGAAACTGTGTTAGTTCCTGGAGGAATGTCCCTATGACGTCTTCAGCTGGTTTCTTCCCCAGCTCATCCATTTTTGCATTAATGGCAGCTAACAGTTGCCTTCGGTTGTGTGCTTTGGAAATCTGTTCTACTGACATCTTTATATGTTCTGCTACTGTTCTCAATTCTTCACAGGTTAACTGAAGAAGCAGCTCACTAATTCTGTCCATTTGTATTTCCACATCCATTGTTACTAGTGAGTTTTTCTTTAGGACTGGTCCCCTTTAACTGGTGGAGCAGAGTTGATTTGAGGTGCTGTGCTGCTGTGTTTTTCCAGACACTTTCCTCTTCTCCCTGAACACGCTAATTCCCGCTCAGATATTGGTTTAACAAGACGGTTTGATCACTTTTTATTGCATTTTCTTTGGGATCTGTTGTGACTCAAAAAATGTTCTTCTGTTTACAGTGTTTTCTGACATTCTCCTATATAGCCCAGCCATAGCATGTACTAGTCTGCTTTATAAACTGGGCTAGTGCATGTCATTAGCCAGTCGCCGTTGTGCATTTTTACTCCGCACACAGAGCCTGTCACAATCTGCAATTTGCGAACATTACTGGCTCTTCTGATCAAACTTGTCCATGATCCTCTTCTGCAGTTTCCAGATGTGACTCCAGAGCAAAGAAGACATGTGTTATTCATCCCCTGGCAGCCCAGCATAGATGTGCTCATAAAGAGGAGTCTGTAATGGCTGACAGGGGATGATACCCCAGTGTGTGCAGTGTCAGTTACTGTATAAGGGGCCTTTCCTGACTCCTTACAGTGGCTGTGGGAAATGTACACCCTGAGCCAGTAAGGACAGTTCTCTCTATGGGAGGGAGCCAGGGATAAAAGCCTTCACACTCCTCTCAGGTAGAAGGGGCAGAGAGGGAATCACATAGCTGCCAGGTGTGAGATGTGTGTCAATGATGTGCGTCAATTCTTCTGGGTGATATAGTTGTGTATACCTGTACCAGTGTAACACTGTACTTGTAAATAGATTTTGCTTCTTAACAATGATGTTATTATCTGGCCACAAGATGTCGCTGTTGTCTAAGTATTATTGAAAGACTGCAAGGATAAGTGCACACCGTGCAGATTTGCTGCGGTTTTGATGCTGCAGAATTTCTGCACCATTTCCGCACCTAATATGCAAATTAGGTTACTTGCGTTTTTTGGTGCGTTTTTTACATGCGGTTTTGCCCATACGTTTTTTTATGTGGTTTTTATGCATGCGTTTTTCATGTCTACTGTACATGTTGAAATTAGAGAATAGTTTTTTTTTATTCAAACTTTATTGATCATCATGTAGCATTTTTGTGTGCGTTTTCCGCTGTGTTCGTTTCCGCACTTTTGCATTGCTTTCATTCCTGACAAATGCATTCACCAGGAAATGTCATTTTAACATTTTGCAACCTTATCTGGCCATGTGGTGTGTGAGATATCATCAGACACATTGTGTTTCATTTATGAAGGAGGGACTCTGAAAGTCACAAAGCCTATTTTTATAGGGCCATCAGGCGGCCTTTACTATTCTTAAAGGGCCAGCAGTCGGCCCTCACTATTCTTAGAGAGCCATCAGCCGGCTATGTTTTATTGTTCCCATTACTAAAGAGTGGGTCTCCTTTACTATTATTATGTATGCAGTGAGTGGCAGGGCTGCCCTAAATTTGGATGCACCCCAATACCCCTTTGAAGAGACTTAGAGGGGGGCCTCCTGAAAACAATGTTCCCATTATTAGGAAGTAGGTCTCCCATTGTGTTTGCTTATGCAGTGAATGCTGTTAGAATCTATGTTGTTTTACTATGGGCCATCTTGTTGTGGTTTGCTGGCTTCTAGCCTTTTCCTCTGGTGCTGGGTGTCTTGGTCACATGATTTCTTCACTCTTTATTACTCAGCACCTGTCTCTCATTCCCCGCTGGACATCAGTGTTTCTTCGCCTGTGCTCTGGCTAAGTTGCCTTGTTAAGTTCTTTGTGCTTTGGACAATCTATATCCTGGGACTTCTTGTTCCACCAGTTTTGTTCCCTTTAATCTTCGTTTCTGCGACTAACTTTTCTATTAGGAGGTCTCCTGTTTTTGCTCCCAGTCCTTAGATCTTTTAGGGACCCCTTACCCCTTCCTTCAGGTCTTCGTTTGAGTTCAGTGCAGGAGTTTCGGTGGGACTATTCACTGGGAATAGGGCACCCACCCCAGTGTAGGGTTAAGCTGAGTCTCAGTACAGGGACAGCTTTTCCCTCCCATTCCTTAGTTGGAAGTCACCAGTACTCACTGAATGGGAAATGATTGGGGAATTCAGAGATGGAGAAGGACTTGGGCATCTTGATTGATTGCAAGCTAAATTGGAGTGCCCAAAGTCAGGCCGCTGCTGTAAGGGCAAACAGGGTAATGGGATGTATCAGAAGAGGTATAGCTGCAAAGGATGAGAACATTGTTCTTCCACTGTACAAAGCACTGGTCAGACCACACTTGGAATACTGTGCTCAGTTATGGGCCCCAATATATAGAAAGGATATAAATGAGCTTGAAAAGGTACAAAGGAGGGCAACAAAATTAATAAAGGGAATGGAGGGACTGCAATACCCAGAGAGGTTGGCAAAACTAGGACTATTCAGCCTGGAAAAGAGAAGGTTGAGGGGGGACATAATAAATGTGTACAAATATGTTAGGGGACAGTATAGAGATCTTGCCCGGGATTTGTTCAAAAGGAGGGATATTACGGTAACAAGAGGGCATTCACTAAGACTGGAAGAGAAAAGGTTTCAGCACCAGCATAGGAAGGGGTTCTTTACGGTAAGAGCAGTGAGAATATGGAATTCACTGAGTGAGGAGACGGTAATGTCAGATTCACTACACCAGTTTAAGCGGGGACTGGATGCATTTCTAGATACCAGGCAGATTTCAGCATATACTTAAAATAAAATAAAATAGTAGGTTGATACAGGGATTTATTCTGACTGCTGGTTTCAGAGTCGGGAGGGAATTTTTCCTCAGGTGAAGATTGGCTAAATCATTTGGGGTTTTTGCCCTCCTCTGGATCAACTTTAGCAATTACAGAACTAACAGGTCGAACTTGATGGACGCAAGTCTTTATTCGGCTTTACAAACTATGTTAGTTCTAAGTTGCAGAACATAACAGTATGTCCAGCCACGTTTTAAAAAAAAATATATATATTTTTTTTCCTCCTCGCCCCTTCCTTGGTTTTTCTTCAGTATGAGTACCATCCAGGAGTAAATACCCTGCAGAACGCTATGAAGAACCTAAGGTAGGATTACCTGAGTGTTTCTTTGGGAAACGACAGGATTTTTTTTCATTTAAAAATGCTTGTTTGTTGTATTTTCGTCTCAGACCTAGATCTTCTGGGAGTGAACTACAGCGTGTAGGAATTATTATGTTTCTATTGTGTAAAGAACCTCAAATCTAGGCATTTTCCTTGTCTCCTGATGATCATTGTTTGAGGTCTGTGGAGGCATTTTTTGATGCCATGGGTTTGCTGTATGATGATCCTGATCGGGTTACATCAGCTGAGGCAGAGCTCAGACGTCTCAAACAGGGTTCTCTTGATGCTGAGAGTTATTGCACCCTGTTCAGACGATGGTCTGCAGAGGTCAGGTGGAACGACCCTGCACTCAAGTTTCCGTTTCTGGCAGGCTTGAGTGAAAGGGTTAAAGATTTGCTCATTGCATTCCCTGCACCTGATACAAGTTGCCATGCTGTTAGCTATCCGTGTGGATAGAAGGTTGAGGGCCAGACAGAATGAGGAGAAGTTTCCTGTTTTGCTGGATTCTGTTTCTCACGATATTCCTCCCGACACTGCGGAACCTATGCAGGTGGGGGCAATGTCATCTTGTTCCAAGGAGAGGGACAGGAAGTTATCTGAGGGACTTTGCTTGTATTGCGGTAATGCTGATAATTTTTTAAAGCAATGCAAGGTTCGCTTAAGGAAACAAAAAAAAATGGTCAGTAGAAATAACACTCTCGTTCGCATTGCGTTTTTACGTTCTGCTGGGGTGCTTTTTCCTGGTAATACCACCTGTCAGGGTCATTCGATTGAGTTTCAGGTTATGGTGGATTGTGGTTCGGCACTTAATTTGATTGATTAATAATTTCTTGAAAAGTACAAGTTTGATTCTGAGCCTTTGTCATCTCCTTTTCCTGTGGTGGCAATTGACAATACTCCCCTGGAACATGGGAGCATTCTTCGAAAGGTCACTGGGTTTCCGCTTACTATGAATATGGAACATCAGGAGCAGATTGACTTATTTGTACTTGCTAAGTTACCTTCCCCGGTCGTCCTGGGGTTGTCCTGGTTAAAGGTGCATAATTCTTTGCTGGACTGGTCGTCTGGTTCCATAAGATAATGGGGTCAGGGGTGTTATGGTAAGTGTTGTAATGTTCACATTGCGGCTGTTGTGAAGTGGGAGTTACCTGAACCCATTCAGGATTTTTGGAGGGTTTTTTCGGAGGTGGAGTCGAAAGCTTTACCACCTCATAGAGATTACGATTGTGCTATTGACTTCGTCCCTGTTGCTAAACTCCCTAAGAGTCGGTTGTTTAATCTGACAATCCCGAGAAGGAGGCTTTGAAGGAGTACCTTCAGACTAGTTTAGCTGCAGGTCACATAAGACCCTCTAAGTCTCCTGTGGCGGTTGGGTTCTTTTTTGTCAAAAAGACGGATGGGGCTCTTAGGCCATGTCTGGATTTTCGGGAGATTAATAAGATCACTGTGCGCAATCCTTACCCGTTACCACTTATTCCCGATTTGTTTAACCAATTGACCGGAGTTAAATGGTTTTCTAAGATTGACCTTCGTGGGGCATATAATTTGCTGCGGGTGAAGGACGGAGATGAATTGAAGATAGCTTTTAACACCCCGGAAGGTCATTTTGAGCGTTTGGAGCCTTTTGGGCTTACTTATGCCCCTGCATTTTTTCAAAATTTCATCAATGACATTCTGAGACCCTTGATCGGTAGAAGTGTTATTGTTTATCTGGATGACATTTTCATTTATTCATCGGATCTTGAGTCTCATTGGCAGAGAGTCCGTGAAGTTCTTCAGATACTGAGAGATAACACACTCTTTGCTAAATTGGAGAAGTGTCAGTTTGCTGTCCAGAAAATTAGTTTTTTGGGTTACTTTGTCTCTTGTGATGGTTTTGACATGGACCCGGTGAAAATTCAGGCTGTGCTGGAGTGTCTGAGGCCTGAGGGTTTGAAGTCCATACAGAGGTTTTTGGGGTTTGCCAATTATTACAGGAAATTCATAAAGAATTTCTCTGTCATCGCTAAACCCATTACTGATCTCACCAAGAAGGGTGCTAATACAGTCCAATGGTCCACTGAGGCTATTGAAGCTTTTGAGAATCTCAAGGAGAGGTTCAGCTCTGCTCCTGTTCTTATCCAGATGAATGACACCAAGCCATTTTTGGTTGAGGTGGATGCCTCATCTATAGGTGTAGGGGTAGTTCTGTCCCAGGAGAGTGAGTATGGGGTGCATCCCTGTGCTTTCTTTTCAAAAAAATTTTCTGAGACAGAGCTCAACTATGATGTTGGGAATCATGAGTTATTGGCTATTAAACTCGCGTTCGAGCATTTTAGCGACATTTTTTGGAGGGGGCTCGACATTCTATACAGGTTTTCACTGATCATAAGAATTTGATTTATCTGGGCGCAGCTAAACGTTTGAATGCCCGTCAGGCTAGGTGGGCACTGTTTTTGCCCAGTTCAATTTTCCCGTAACCTTTGTCCCAGGGACAAAGAATGTTAAGGCTGATGCTTTGTCTCGCAGTTTCTCTCCAGCGGTGAATGCTGAGAGGGAGGAGTGTATTTTGCAGAGAAGGGTGGTGGTGGCCGCATTGGATTCTGAGTTGGAGAATAGCATCCTAGGAGCTTAGAGTGCGGCACCATCTAACACTCCGTGTGGTAAATTGTTTGTGCCGAGAGACTTGAGGAGAGCGTTGTTTGTTGAATGTCATGAGTCTCGGTTGATGGGTCACCCAGGGATTTCGGAAACTAGGAAATCTATCTGTCGGAGTTTCTGGTGGCCAGGGTGGCAAAGGGAAGTCATCAATTGGGTGCATCAGTGTTCTGTGTGCGCTAGGTCGAAGGCCTCTCACGCTCCGGGTGCCGGGGTGCTGTGCCCCTTGGAAGTTCCTAGTTCGCCATTGATGCACCTTGCCATGGATTTTATCACCGATCTGCCTTTATTGGAGGGTTTTTCTGTCATCTGGGTTGTTGTGGAATGTTCCCTTCCACTATGTTAACCCAGTGTGTTGTCAGAGAGATGTATCGTCCCTGCCCACAAGCACTTGTCCACATTTACGTAGTTAGGTGGACTTTCCCGGTAACTGCATTGTTGAGGGCACGGTTAATATTTTGGGACATGTGTTTGTGTAATGCGGGGATGGCACACCGGAAGAAACAGTGGTGGCTGGGGAATGAGTACCGAGGGATGGCCGCCACCATCAGGTTGCGGAATGCTTCTGTCTCCACGAGCCTAAAAGGCAACATTTTGAGCGCAAGCAGTAGTGAAATGTGGGAATTTAGTAGTGTGGCCTGTGGGGTGTTGGCTGCGTATTTGCGCTTGCGTTCCAAGGACTGGGGTATGGACAACTGGACACTGAACTGGGACAAGGACGTGGACGTGCTTCCTGATGCTGTTACTTGAGAGTGTGCAACGGCAGGTGCAGGGCAGGAGGCATCTTCGCATGCACCATGGACAGGGGATTGGCTTGCATGCACAACAGCGGAAGAAGCAGTGGTGCCACCCGCAGACACTGTTTCTGGACCTTGGGGTTCGGTACTTTGCTGCCATGTGCCTGATAATGCTGTTGGTGGTCAGACTGCTAGTTTTGCCGCCCCTGCTGATGCTGGCCTGGCAAGTTGTGCAAATGGCCTTTTTGGGGTTATCATCAGAGTCTTTAAAAAACAACCAGACTCGGGAAGACCTAACAGTTGTACTGGCAACTTCCTTCGTGTTGGTGTCACGGGAAACGGTTGCCTGCCTTCTGTTTGCGGCCACCACACTGCTTCTTCCTGTCTGTTGAGGTGCTCTGCCTCCCTCCCCCTGTGTGCTGCTGTCCTCGCTCTGCATGTCCTCCTGCCACTTCCGCACCCTGGTCCTCCTCCTGACTTTCTGGCAATTGTGTCTCATCATCATCCACCTCTTGTGACACTTTCCCACTGTCGCCTTCGTGTGACCATGGCGGCTCAAATATTTGGGCATCGCTACATGCGATCTCCTCATGCTCCGCTTCAAGTGGACCGGGCGAGAGGCCCGAATCTATAAATGGAAAACTGAACAGCTCTTCGGAGTGTCCAAGTGTAGGATCAGTTGTCTCAGGCACTCGGCATGGTGGGAGGAAGGAAGATCAGGTTGAGGAATATGCAGTCCAGACTCAGCTACTGAGACTTGACCGTGTGGAAGACAGGGAGGTGGTGGTGGTGGTGGCTAAGTGTCTGGAAGCATTATCCGCTATCCAACCAACAACCTTTTGACACTGCTCTGGGTTCAATAGTGGTGTGCTGCGGTCCCCTAGGAATTGGGACAGGAAGGTCGGGCGAGAAGATGTGGGTTTTTGTTGTGGCACAATTTCAGCTAGCCCACAGCCTTGGCCTCTGCATGCACCATCATCATCACCATCACGTCCAGTTCCCTGTCCCTTGCCACGTGCCTTGCCCATTTTAAATGGAGGACAATATCTTCCACGCTCACCACAAATGGCTGAATTTGGAGTGAAGTTATATTTAATCCGTGTGACAGAGAAACCACAATTTTAAATACCTGGCCTGTAGGTAAGTAGTTTGAACAGCAAACTGGTGTCAATTGCTTCACTGACACACTGAAACAAATTTTTAATGGAGGCCAGAAATGTCAGTATTTTCTGAAAACGTATATGTGATCCGTGTGATGGAGAAAGCACAGTTTTAAATACCTGGCCTATAGGTAACTATTTTGGACAGCAAACTGGTGTCAATTGGTTCACTGACACACTGAAACTAATTTTTAATGGAGGCCAGAAATGGCAGTATTTTCTGAAAACGTATATGTGATCCGTGTGACGGAGAAAACACAGTTTTAAATACCTGGCCTGTAGGTAACTATTTTTAACAGCAAACTGGTGTCAATAGCTTCACTGACACACTGAAACAAATTTTTAATGGATGCCAGAAATGGCAGTATTTTCAGTGCAAGTATATATGGCGCCCCTGCTGGTTCAGTTGCCACAGAGGTACTGCATCTCACCCAGAGGTGTGGTACCCTACTCTCAGGTAAGGAGGGAGTACTACCCGGGACCCACACACCCGCATTCAACACACTCCACTTCAGTGGGGAAGGGCGAGATTGCTGCTAAGGGAGAGCACAGTCCCTGGTCCCTAGCTGGAGGGTGGAACCATGTAGTGGGTGTGGGTGGAGGAAGTAGTTCAGGGGAGCACTGTCAGGAAGAGTATAAAAAGAGGGGAAACCATCTAGAAGGAGTGAAGTCAGTAAGAGTGAGATTCCAGAGCAGGAGCTCAGGAGGAGTGGAGAGAGCAGTCGGGCCTAGTCTGAGAGGCCCATGAGAGAGAGTGAGAGAGGATGGGAGCAGAGGGAAGGCTCCAGAGACAGAGGGGATTCCAGGGACACAGTGAGTGTAGGAAGCCACCCGTGCACCCGAATCTACACAGACGTGGAGGGATCAAGCCGCCGACGGGACCGGCCCCTAAACCAGAGGAGAATAACCAGGCTCAGCTAGATAACCGGAGACTGCTGTACTTGCAAGGTGCAGCGGCCAACCACCACAATTACATCACCGAAAAGGTGGCCACGTAGGGTCCAGAGGACTGCACGTTGCTTGACAAGATCCGAGGCTACAGGCTTGGGACACTGATTGTGAGGCACAGGGTAGGAGGGCGAGAGCCAGCGCAGGAAAGACGACCGAGAAAGGAACATAGAACGGGGTCCCGATTAAGTACTCCTGAGAGACTTGAGAGATTCTGAACCCCTTCCCTGGTGAACACAGGACGACGTGGGAGGTTACACACTGGCCTTGGTAACCTGGAGTCTTGAACAACCGTGAGTAAACCTTGAAGACTGCACCCCACTGTGTCCTGAAATTATTGCTGCACCATTACCAGCCCTGCACTACACAGCACCAACAACATCTACCTCATAGCACCACTACATCCTGACCTGGAGCTAAGCTCTGCCTGTGGAGGGCTGAACCAACTCTGCTGCATCACCATCAGCTCCAGAGGATTTGCACCGCAGCAGCGGCTCCATATAGCCGCATACCACAGGTGGCGTCACGAACATTATCTCTATTAAAACTTTATTCCCCTTTTACTTTTCCCCTTTTATTGACCGCCCTGGGTCACGGACCGGGTCACTGCCACCGTGACATCCCCATCACTGACCGGCCCGGCTACTGAGTACCCCACGGCCCAGGGGGCGCGTCGCATATGTGATCCGTGTGACGGACAAACCACAGTTTTAAATAGCTGGATTTTTAGCGCTGTAATATGGAATGGACCTGGCTGTATTCTGCAGTGCCAACAAGCAAATGGTGCAGTATAACGGTGTTCTCTGGATTGCTTTTTAAGCAAATAATGAGGATTAAGATCCCAATAAATTATTCCTGGCCCCTGAGACCTGGGCTTATTTCTAGAAATATCTAACTGCAGCAGCAGACAAAACTGGAATGGAGCCTCTTGTGCTATATGCACTGCAGTCTGCTATATACCCTGCCTCCCTGCCTATATACACCGCCTGCCTGATATCTCTGCAGATGGATTAGTCATCAGAAGGACTGTTTGCTGAGATGGATATGTGTCTCTAATATAGTTTGGTACACCTACGCTAACTAGAAACAAGCAAATCTCTCCCTAGCTCAGCTGCAGCTCTCCCTACACTGTCTGATTCCGGAGTAACTGTGACGAGCATGGCGGCGCCAGGCATGATATATACCTGATGACGCTGTGCGGCCAGCTAATTACTGTAATGCCACAACCAACATGGCTACGGCATTACAGTGAGTGGCAGGCGATCCCTGCATGTTCATTGGCACTCTAAAGAGCGCCAAACATGCAGGGAGGAGACCCGGGCTCCCGCCGAGCAACCCCGGAAATACTCGGCGAGCGCCGAGCATCTCGAGCAGTGAGATGCTCGGGCAAACACCGAGCAGTAGCGAGCATGCTCATCACTAGTAGCCATCTTGAATGCAGTCTAGAGATGTACTAAACAGTGAACGGACCTGCTGGAAGGGAATCCAGCAGAATCTGCATCTGGGAGCATCCCACAGACAGCAGACACAGTGGCAGATTGGAGCTGTACTTGCTCGTGACCAGAACCTGTTCAGATTTGAGAAGATTTCTGTCTGCAACACTGTTAAAAGACGACAAAGGTCAGGACCCACAGTGAGAGGTGAAGGATGCCACTGAAGACTCAAGCCACAAGCATCATTGGCACTGCTCACCAGTTGGAGGGGCCCCACAGTAAGTAAGCGTGCATGCATTACATAACATTCTGCCACCAAAATATCTAAGGCTGAGATATAGCCTGTAGTCTGATAGTTATGCAAATTGACTGATGTAAAATACATTTTTTGCTACCTTCAGCATCCAGGACTTACGAATCTGCTGCCATGTTTTCTGTTTGTTTAATAACTAAAAATCCAAATCCACCCTTGGTGCTGACGAGGCACAAAACGGACTCTGGATCAAAACTTGAACTTCATTCTGTTACAGGAGAAAAGTTCTGCAGAGCATTATATGATTGGACAGTTATTTAACTGCAATAGACTTTACTCACGGCTAAACAGCCATCACAGTTTTTGGGGGTATTTTCTATGCAGTTGAGGATGGACTATTCCTTTGAGTTTACTGAAGACTTTACGGGAAGGGAGAGGGAAATTTGGTTGGGAAAATATAGGAAAACGTTGTTAATTTTGTAAACTCCGGTGCTGTACCGCAGGCTACTCTCTATGTTGCACTTATACAATTAATCCAATTCTCAGGGTGTAAGCCGGTAATAGCAGACCGGTTTAGACAAGCACCCTAATAGGGAAATTTGTAGAGAAAAGAGTAAATACAGATCTCTTGAGTGCCATGCTGTATAGCACAGAGAGTCCAGACGTTTGGCAAATGTATGCAGAATGTTATGAATGTTTTCTATGTTCTGGTTAAAATAGTTTTTCTTGAGAACAAATTGTATAAGAGTCTGTTTTCTTCGTCCGTAACTCCGCCGTGTCCTTAAGAACACCCCTGTTACACGACTTACGCAGGCTCAGCATGAACGACTCTCTCCCTGTGATTCCCCTTGTTTCCTGCATCATAGAGCCAGTGACAGCATCAACACTGAGAGGAGAGGGTAGAAGTGTCTTTTGCTGAGTGGCCCCCCTCTGTCTGTAAATGACTTAGGAGTAGCCCCTTCCTCTCCTATTAGTGTTGGTGCTGCCACTGTCTCTAGGATAGACAAGATGTCTCAGCAACTGATCGAGCCCCCTCACCTTTGGGACCCCTATGCAGTGCACCGGCTTCACCGGCAGTATGTCCACCCCTGAACCTGTGATATGTATACAGTAAATTCCACAAAATAATTTCACCACCATATTTGTTAAAGCAAATATAAATTGACCATCTCTGTTCAGCAATGTCATTTTCTGATTATGGATTCTGTTTTATTTATCTGCAAAACAGCACTATACAAAATTACACCACACTTCAAATTATTATGCAAATGCTATTTTTCTCTGATTTTCCTAAATGAACGATGTAAATGAGTCAATATAATATTCAAATCATCCACTTTTAGAATATAATTCAAATTTCTCTGAGCTGGCTGTCAGTTTGACAACCTCAATGGAGAACGACTCAATCCTACTCCTAGGGGGCGGAAGATGCTGCCGCCTGTAAAACAGCTTGGACCATCATATTGGGTAGGCTATTGGTGCCCTCCTGCTGGCTGAGCCATGGGCAAATGACCCGCCTGCACCCCCCAGATATGTCATTGCTCTGTGCCCCTTGTAACATAATGTGCAGCACATGTTTGTGACAGAGGCTCCTTCCTCATGTAAGTAGCAGCAGCCTAAAGTAGCAGAACTCAAAGGTTATAGTAGAAAGCAGCCTAGCACTGACTGGTCAATGTTCGGCCAATCAGCACTAGCTTCATTTATGTCTCCTGTCTCCTCTGCAGCACTAGACTTGAACAGCTGTGCAGTGAGGACTTCTGAATGCACAGTATGAGATGGGAGGGAGAGAGAGGTTGAGTATATGGCATGCAGATGCTTTTCCCTCTCTATCTGTTTTTTGGTGTGATCTCACTGGATATTGTGCAGGAGTACAGTGTCCATTTTAGGACATGATCAGATATCAAAATCAAACATCAGAATGATGTCAGTTTGAGGCTAAATACCCTGTCTGAGAACTGACTTTGATAAGTGATTCTGACAAGTGATTTTGATGAGTGATTCTGACAAGTGATTTTGACAAGTGATTTTGACAAGTGATTCTGACAAGTGATTTTGACAAGTGATTTTGATGAGTGATTCTGACAAGTGATTCTGACAAGTGACTTTGACAAGTGACTTTGACAAGTGACTTTGACAAGTGACTTTTACGAGTGACTTTTACAACTGTAATAATAAAAAAAAAAAAAAAAACTGTTCGCTGATGGGACTTGAACCCAAAACTCTATGTCCCAACGCCAGTGCACTAAGCACTGAGCTATAAACTCAATTGTAGAATCCTAGGAGTTCTATTTGGTTAAATGATTTTCAGTACAAACTAGTCTAAAACTCATTGGGACTTATGCACAGATTGGGAGGCAATAATTTACTACATATCTATTTCCAAGTGACTTTATATTTGCATAATTTCTTAAAGGGGTCTAATGATAAAATGTCTTGATTGTAAATTTTTATTTCCATCCACCCAAGTACTGGCTGCAAACTCCCAATTTACTTTTGCTATGTAATTTATCATGCAAATAGAGAGTGTGTCTGAAACTCTTAACACATCAGGATGACAATCAGAATGTCAGATATTAAAAGTAAAACACCCCTGTAGTTTGCGTGCTAAATAGCCATAATAATAATAAAAAAATATATTCGTATCTGGTTTTGAACTCTTAACACTGTAGTTTCAGAGACTGATGCCTTACCATTGCACTATCCAATCAAGTGATACTTACTGATAGTTTTTCTTGTCTTATGAGATAAACTATGAAAATACTCAGGGTGACTAAAAGTCATTGTGCTAAAAGTCATTGTGATTCTGATTCTGATGTTTGAAGAAAGTCACACATCAGACTCAGGGTATGTGCCCACGTTGCGTTTTTCAAGCGGATATGCTGCGGAATTTCCGCAGTGTAAACGCTTGTGAAACGCTATGTTATCCGCCCCCCATGGTCCCCAATGTGATTACGCAAGTTCAATGCCCATGCTGCGAATTTTTCCGCACCGTTTTTGCTGCGGGGAAAAATCCGCAGCATGTTTATTAATTTTGCGGTTACGCAAGCGGAATTGCCTTTGCAGTGCAATAAAAAACGCAAGGCAATTCTGCATGTGGAAATCGCGCGATAAACGCACGATAAACGCATGCGGAATTCCGCATGCGTTTATCCGGGAGAGGAAATGCAGAAATGAAGCAGAAAATTTCTGCTTCATTTCCGCAGCATGGGCACATACCCTCACACATCAAAATCAAACCTCATTTGAATTTGGCTTGCTTGCAGTCTGTGCATAAGTCCCAATGAGTTTTAGACAAGTTTGCACTGAAAATCATATAACCAAATAGAACTCCTAGGTTTTCACAGCTGAGTTTATATCTCCGTGGTTAGTGCACTAGCTTTGGGACACAGAATTTTGGGTTCAAGTCCCATCAGCGAACAGTTTTTTTTTTTTTATTATTACAGGTGTAAAAGTCACTTGTCAAAGTCACTTGTCAGAATCACTTGTCAAAATCTCTTGTCAGAATCACTTGTCAGAATCACTCATCAAAATCACTTGTCAGAATCACTTGTCAAAATCACTTGTCAGAATCACTTGTCAGAATCACTTTTCAAAATCACTTATCAAAATCAGTTCTCAGACAGGGTATTTAGCCTCAAACTGACATCATTCTGATGTTTGATTATGATATCTGATCATGTCCTAAAATGGACACTGTATAAGGGAGAAGCTGCCAGATGTCACCAGGTCGCACATAGCTAAGGCAGCCCTGCTAGTGTGTTTAAAAGAATTGATGCTGATTTGATGGCAAAGGGAGATCACGGCAAATATTGATTTGTTTTAGATTTCTCTTCTGTTCATTTACTTTGCATTTTGTTAATTGATAAAAATAAACTATTAACACTTTTGTTTTTTAAAGCATTTTTACTTTGCAGCATTTTTTACACACCTGCCTAAAACTTTTGCACAGTAATGTATTGTACTTAAATAAATGTTATTTACATCTATATTCAACATTGTATAAAACCCTACCATTGCCACTAGTGTTGAGCGAGCACTAAAATGCTCGGGTGCTCAAAACTCGGGCCGAGCTCACCGTTATACTCGGAGACCCGAGCATTTTTGCGGCGGCACCTCCAGCAGTCTGTAGAAAGCCTAAAAAGTGCCCAAAACGATAGTGACAGTGCTCAAAAGACATGGGGACAGCATGGGCATCGCCCCCGGAAGCATTTCTGACCCCCAGGTCACTGCTGTCAACAACGTGGTCAGAGGTATTAAGCCACTTTAACGGGCTCACAATAAAACGTTCAAAAACGAAACTGAAACGGTTTTCCTGTGAAATATGTTAAGGAACTTCCTTTCCAGGGTAAAGACTTGTGTATAAGGTAAAATAACCAAAAACAAAAATACTCCTCCATACCTTGGACTATGTTCACAAGTAGCATTTTTTATGCATTTGCACTTTTGTATTGCTTTCGTGACAAATGCATTCACCAGGAAATGTCATTTTAACATTTTACAATCTTATCTGGCCATGTGCTGTGTGACACATGCATACAGTGCTGAAAAGACATGGGAACAGCATGGGGAAGACTCCTGGAAGCATCTCTGACACCCAGGTCACTGCCTAAAAGTGTGCCCTTCAGAAGTGATCCTTTCCGCATCAGAAGATGCAGACTTGCAACTATCCCCGTGTAAGTCCTTGTCCCAGGGCAGTGTTCAATTGTACCTCCCCCATTCCTTGCAATGCAAGCGCAAGTATGCAGCCTGCTGCCCACCCACCCCCAGGCTGCAATACCATACTGCTAGCTTGCTTGCACTTGAAATGGGGACTTTTAGTTTGGAGGAGGCCGAAGCTGGCCACTACCTCATGGCTGCATCGGCAGCGAGGTATCCATACTCAGTCCCCAGCCACCCGGCGGCCGGGAGTCCATGCTCGGTCCCCAGCCACCAGGGGGCGGCTGGGTGTCCATACTCGGCCCCCAGTCACCCCACAGCCGGGTGTCCACACACTGTCCCCAGCCGCCTGGGGGTGGCCGGGTGTCCATAAATGGTCCCCAGCAGCCCCTATTTCTCCTTGAAACTGCCCCCACACTTTTCTTAGCCTGGCCTGCTTTAGGGCAGCATTGGACAAGCCCAACAGAGATCCAGACTCCTCCGGTGAGCCCTGGCTTCTCCATCAGGGGAGTTGAGAGTGCCAAGGTGAGGAGCATGATGATGATGATAGAAGTTAGCATCTGCTTTGTTTTCTTGGAATGCAAGTGCAAGTGTGCAACCTGCCACCCACCCACCCCCAGGCTGCAATACCATACTGCTAGCTTGCACTTGAAATGGGGCATTTTAGCTTGGAGGAGGCCGAAGCTGGCAACTACCTCATGGCTGCTTTGGCAGCGAGGTATCCATACTCAGTCCCCAGCCGCCCGGCGGCCGGGTGTCCACGCTTGGTCCCCAGCCACCAGGGGGCGGCCGGGTGTCCATACTCGGTCCCCAGCCGCCCTGCGGCCGGGTGTCCGCACACGGTCCCCAGCCGCCTGGGGGCGGCCGGGTGTCCATAAACGGTCCCAGGCCACCCCTATTTCTCCTTGAAACTTCCCCCACACTTTTCTTAGCCTGGCCTGCTTTAGGTCAGCATTGGACAAGCCCACCAGAGAACCAGACTCCTCCGGTGGGCCCTGGCTTCTCCATCAGGGGAGTTGAGAGTGCCAAGGTGAGGAGCATGATGATCATGATAGAAGTTAGCATCTGCTTTGTTTTCTTGGAATACAAGTGCATGTATGTTGTAGCGGCTAGGCCTAAGGTGGTCAGCGTTTTGGCGCATATCCTACCTCCTCCGAGGATTGCTGGATGTTTTCCTGTTACTATCCCAGTTCTATGACTCCCGTTAAAAAAAAGCTTCAGGTGATGAATGATGGATTAGGTGGTGGCAAAGGAGAAAGAGCAGGAGGAACAGTGACCATTCACATCAATATCAGGCCAGTCAACCACACATGTCTTGTAGGATATGTTTCTGTACCAAAAGGAGCGGTTCGGCTACACAGTTATAGGGCATGCAGTGAGTGCAATGCCTAAAAAAAATTTCGAGGCACTCCAATGCCCCTTGGAAGTGACATGGAGGTCAGAGGGCCTTAACTAAACCGTTTTATCCATTTATAGCCACTGGGTCTCCTGTGCACTGTTGGCCTAAGCAGTGAATCGAAGGCTTTCCAAAAATTATGAGGAACTGCAATGCCCCTTGAAACAGACATGGATTACAGCATACTAAAAACCTTCTATCCATTATTGGGGAGTGGGTCTCCCTTAGTGTTCGCCTATGCATTGAAAAGCAAAAGCTGACTAAAATTAGGAGGAAATGCAATGTCCGTTGGAAGAATGGTGGAGGTCGCAGTGGAATAAAAAGACAATATAAATGCCCCTTGGAAAAGTGGTGTAGGTCGCAGTAGCTTAACAAGACAGTTTTAATGCCCCTTGGAAGAATGGTGGACGTCGCAGTGGAATAAAAAAAGCAGTATCAATGCCCCTGGGAAAAGTGGTGGAGGTCGCAGTTAGTGTTGAGCCACCCCCGTAGTGTTCGAGTTCGGTTCGGTTCGTCGAACACCCGTGTGTTCGCCGAACTGTTCGTCGAACTGTTCGTCGAACACCTTCGAACACCGTTAAAACCAATGGCAGGCAAACAAAAACACATAGAAACACATAGAAAACACCTTCAAAGGTGTCCAAAAGCTGACAAACTGCTCAGAAGACACAATTAACACATGGAAAAGTGACAAGTACATATAGTCATGCGAAAAGAAAAGAGGTGGAGGAGTAAAAGGAGGGGGAGACACAGATATAGGCATGTCATGCCCTTCTAAAATCCAAAAAGTGAGAAGCCGAGACGGCCAGTCCGCTCCTGCCCGTGCCACCTCCGTGTCGCCGGGTTTGTGCCAGAGCCGCGGTGAACCCTGACGGCCAGCCCCCCTCTCCCAATACTGGTGCCTGTCCGCTGGTGGGTCGAGAGAGCCCCCCTGTGGTGGAGGCAGCTCTAAGCTTTTTAATTTAAATTGTCCCTCTAATTTGAATGAATACACTTTAAATCCATTTACAAGGATCTATTGGAGGGCAAGTCTCATGCCAGCAGCCGCGTAATTCCAGCTCCAGTAGCGTCCACTAAAGCTGCTGCAGTTAAAAAGCTTTTATAAGGATCGAGCTCGGCTGTCCACCGCAAGGCATCCTAGTGCCAGTCCCAGCCCCTATGCCTTGGGGTGCCTCCTGATGCTCTTCACTAAGTATCCCGTGGTCCCGAAGCATTTCCTTTGAAAAAATTAAGTGTCCAAACTACAGGTGGTGTAGCTTGCTTAACAGCCGGGATAATCCGCTGACTAGCAGACACTGCTACTAGGCACAAAGTATTTCCTGGGCTAGATGCAGTTAAAAATTTGTAAGTAGATACTCTCGTTGGATGCTGAGAAAGCATTCCATAGAGTCTCCTGGCACGCCATATATGATTCTCTTAAAAAGCTTGGGGTAGGGGTCTAGGGGACCCTTTTATAGCCCAAATCACGGCCCTGTATCACAATACGTCACCTAGGCTGAAGATAAATGGAACTGTAGCACCGAGGGCTCGGTTGCTACAGACGTATTGCACCTCACCCAGAGGTGTGATATCTCACTCTCAGATAAGGATGGAGTGTGGATCAGGACCCGACACCTGCATGCATTACACCACATTGCCGTGGGGTAGGGCGACCAATATGCCCCTGAGATGGGCACGACAGTCCCTGTCCCTGGCTGGAGTGGGGGGAGGGAACACTGAGGAAGGGGAACCCTGCAGTGCAGGAGCAGGGAGGAAGCAGTTCCTGGGTGCATTGAGAAGGGAGTATAAAAGGTGGGCACCATCTTAGTTCAGTGCAGAGAAGTCTGAGCAGAAGTGGCAGGGAGCAGGGGCTCTGCATGAGCTCTGCTCCGGAGGCGGGCCTAGTAACAGAGGCCCAGGCCTGCAAGAGGGAGAAGGAAGGAAGAGGAGCGGAGAAGGCTCCAGGAACGAGGAATGAAGGGATCCCAGGGGTGCGGACGGGCGAGTCGCCACCGCACGCCCGAATCCACCTGCGTGGAGGGGTCAGGCCAAAGGGGGAGACCGGTCCCCGAACTAGTGGAGGCAGGAAACGACCCTCAGCTAGAAACCGGAGGCTCTGACATTTTATGTGGCGCAGCCCCTTGCTCCACCCGCTAGGAAGGCACCACATAGGGTCAGGGAAACTGGCGCCAAGTTTACCAAGAGGAGGCCCGAGGCAGCCGGACAGAAGTGTTGGTAAGAAAGGCCAGACAAAGGACACACAAAGGGGGTCCTGTGAAGCGCTCCAAAGTTATCTGGGAGTTGTCTGAGCCCCTCACCTGGTGAGCACAGTACGACGTGGGCAGCCGTTACCTGCAGACGTGGTCTGGATAATAAGAACTGTGAGTAAAGGCCCTGAACTGCATCACTGACTCCGTGTCGTTACTGCTGCTGCCCTGCACCATCACCCCCATCCTCCGCATACACTGCCCTGAGGCTATACTCCTCCCGTGGGGAGTTATGCTACGCTCTGCTGCACCCACAACACCAGCCTTAGCGGTCTGCCCTGTAGCGGCGGTTCACTCTGACCGCAATCCACGGGTGGCGTAGTCGGACATTTAAACATCAAAACCACATAAATAGTTCCGCCACTGGTTTGACCGCCCTGAGCCACGGAACCGGATCGCCGCCACGAAGACTACAACCACCAGCATCCACCAAAAAGGGTCCGGCTCCGGGTGTCCCAAGGCCCAGGGGGTGCGTCAGAACATTTTCATCACCTTTCACAATCACCAATGGGACAAGGCAGGGATGTCCTCTGTCCCCTCTCTTATACATCCTAGTGACGGAGCACCTGCTCTCATCAATTCGCCATAACCCCAATATTAGGTGGATTGAGGTGGGAGGCACCGAGTACAAGTGCTCTCTATTTGCTGATGATGTCCTAGTATATATCACTCAATCACATATATCCATCCATGCTGTTATGGCTGAAATAGATCACTTTGTTACATGGTAAAATTTTAAAATCAATGCAGCGAAGTCTGAGGCCCTCGATGTCTCCCTCCCTAAATCCATATAGGATTCCATCCAGTCCAACTTTCCCTTTGCCTGGCCCTCACAGGGTATCAAATACTTAGGAATTCCTATTCATAGAGACCTCTCCCATCTATGTTATCTTAATTTTGGGCCCTTTATTGAACAATTCCATACAGACCACGGTTGGCAAGTTGGAACTGTGAGATTCACTACGTGCACCACTGGTATTTTGTGGAAAAGCACATGTAAGATTCTGCAACAGTCTCTGCTGATACTCCTGCATGCGTGCATCCCTTTCTATGGCAGGAATAATTTCTGCAAATTTACTTTTGTACCGGGGATCTAACAGTGTGGCAACCCAGTAGTCAGGATTATTTCTAATTCTCACAATTCGAGGGTCATGTTGCAGGTAGTGCAGCAAGAAGGCACTCATGTGTGTTGTGCATCCAGGAGCACCAAGTCCCTGTTGTGTTGGTGGCGAGGTAACAATCATGCTTCCTTCCTCTGTCCTCTCCCCCCAACCTCGCACAACAGAAATGTGATCAAGGTCTCCCTCATCTGATGAGTCTTCCATCAGTTCGTCCTCCACTTCTTCCTGGGCTCCTGCACCTTCCTCACTAGTTTGGCTGCTACCATGCGCCCTGGTAAAATCATCTCCCCCACCCTCACATGCATGCCGCCCTGGTGCTGCCGACCGTCTGGACCTTGCAGATGTTAGCCCTTCCGCATACAACTCCTCCTCCTCTACTTCCTCCACCTCCTCTTGTGCCACCACCTGACTCCGAATTCTGTTTAACATGTGCTCCAGCATGTAAATCACCGGAATAGTCATGCTGATAATGGCATCGTCAGCACTAAACATCTTCGTCGCCATTTCAAAACTGTGCAGAAGGGTGCATAGGTCCCTGATCTGAGACCACTCCTCCAGCGTGATTTGCCCCACCTCTGAATCTCGTTGGCCCAGGCTATACGTCAGAACGTATTGCACCAGGGCTTGTCGGTGCTGCCACAGTCGCTGCAACATGTGCAGAGTTGAATTCCACCGGGTAGGCACATCGCATTTTAGCCGGTGAAGTGGCAGGCCCAACGACTTCTGTAGAGATGTAAGTCGCTGAGCTGCGGGATGCGAACGGCGGAAGTGAGCACACAGCGACCGTGCCCTCTGCAGAAGGCCATCTAGTCTGGGATAGTGGGCTAAAAATTGCTGGACAACCAGGTTCAACACGTGAGCCATACAAGGCACGTGTGTGACATTGCCCCGGCGAAGGGCCGCACCCAGGTTTGCAGCATTGTCGCACACGGCCTTCCCTGGTTTCAGGTCCAGTGGAGACAACCATTCATGAAATTGGTTCTCCAGAGCTGACCACAACTCCTCAGCTGTGTGACTCACATTTCCCAGACATTTCAATGTAAAAACCGCCTGATGACGTTGAGCCCTACTGCCAGCATAGTAAGGAGGTGTGCAGGATCCCTTCTGCGCAGTTAGAAAGCTTGTGGCATGACCAGACAGGCTTTGGGTGCAGGTGGAAGACCGAGAGGAGGTTGAGGAGGCAGAAGCAGTGGAGGAAAAATGACATAAAGAGGATTGACGCACAACTCGTGGGGACGGCAAGACTTGGACAGCAGCCCCTTGTCCTGCTGTCACCATAGTTACCCAGTGCCCAGTCAGCGACATGTAACGCCCCTGTCCATGCCTACTCGTCCAAGTGTCTGTGGTGAAATGCACCCTGTCACACACAGAGTTTCTCAAAGAAGCGGTGATGTTGTGTGCGACATGCTGGTGGAGCGCAGGCACACCTTTCTTTGAGAAGTAGTGCCGACTGGGCATCTGGTACTGGGGCACTGCGACGGACATAAGGTCTCGAAAATCCTCTGTGTCCACCAGGCGGAAAGGCAGCATTTCTGTGGCCAAGAGCTTGCAGATGGTGAAATTCAACCTCTTAGCTTTCTCATGGCTAGGAGGAAATGGTCTTTTACTTGTCCACATCTGAGGGACCGAGGGCTGGCTATTGTGCTTAGACGGGGTTGATAAGGGTGTCCCCGGCAAACTGCCGGTCTGTGAGGAAGATGCAGGCGGACATGTTAGGTTGCCTTGATCCAAAGGTGGTGCTATCGATGTCGGACAGCGCTCAAGACCAGCTGGTGTTACCACCTCCAAAGAAAATGATGACCTGCCAATCACGCTGGCTGTTGCGGGTAAAGAGGTGGCAGGTCTGCGCCCCAAAACAGGTGTGACTGCTGTCCCCCCAGTCACAGAGGATGAAGAGGCCGCGGATGCACAAGATATGGCAGACGGTGGTTGGCCCGGCCGGCTAGACCGCATTGTAGCACACTGAGCTTCCCACTGCAACTTATGCTTCATGTCCATGTGCCGGTTCATGCATGAAGTACTCAAACTATGTATTTTTTGGCCTCTACTTAGCTTTTGCTGACAAATGTTACAGATAACACGAGTTGGGTCATCTTTATCGATCTGAAAAAATGCCCAGGCTATGCAAGGCTTAGCACCCATGCGACCTGAAGAGCCACCACGACTTGTGGTGAGAGGCAGAGTTGTGTTTGAGGATGCAGTTGTTGACGTGCTTCCAGTACTACGTCTCTGTCCAGGAAGGCGCAACCTGACCTCGTCGTCACTAGCATCTTCCTCCACCTCCTCTGCTGACCTCATCTCTTGGCTGACTGTGGGTTGACAGTAAGTGGGATCTCCGACCTCATCATCATCACCCTGTGCGTTATCACACCCGTCGTCCTCAGAGCCAACCTGTTCCTGCCCTGACAAAAAAGTTGTCGCTCCAATCAGGTATTTGAGTCTTATCATCGTCTTCCTCATTGTCTCCACCAACAGGAGTTACAGTTTGGGAATGAGGGTCTACATTATGGTCAGAACCTTCTGCGTCTGGTCCTGGATCCGACTCATAAAGATTCTGAGCATCAGTGCAGATCATTTCCTCGTCTGGATTCACAGAAGCGCTGGAGTCGACCTCTGATTCCCAGGCTATAGTATGAGTAAACAGCTCTGCAGACTCAACCATCTGTTCTACCTCATACTCAGACGGGCAGCTGGAGATTTGGGAGCTGTGAGGAAGCAAGTGCGATTTGGGTGACACCTTTGAGGACTGGAGTATTTGTGATGTTGAAGTTGATGTGGAGGAGAGCCCACTTAAAGGAGCACTTGATATCCGTTGAAGCACCTGCTGTTTTTGTGCCTCATCTGGAATTTGTAGCGATTGGCGTGGCCGTAAGAAAGGGATCTTATCACATTGTCCGCTAAAAGAAGTAGACATTTTAGTTTGGCTGGAAGATGGTCTTTCTTCTGCACCTACCCCACGGACACAACCTTTTTTCCCCTTCCCAACACGCCTATTCCCCTTTCCACCAGCAGCAGGCCTTTTTCCACTCATTTTGGTGGTTAACTAATTCACAACTCTGGAGTTGTTTGCACAAAAAAACAATGGATGGTAACCGAGCAGAGCTGAGTGGCCAAACTGTGGTATTAGGCCAAAACTATTGGCTGGGTTAGATGCAGAAAAAAAATATTTTTAATTTGCAACCTGATGGAGGTCAGTATAGATGGACTAATAGACCAAGTCCCACACACCGCTAGAAGCCCAAATATTTTTTCAGAGCTAGATGCAGAAATTTTTTTTATTCAATTTGCAACCTGATGGAGGTCAGTATAGATGGACTAATAGACCAAGTCCCACACACTGCTAGAAGCCCAAATATTTTTTCAGAGCTAGATGCAGAAAAAAATTATTTTTAATTTGCAACCTGATGGAGGTCAGTATAGATGGACTAATAGACCAAGTCCCACACACCGCTAGAAGCCCAAATATTTTTTCAGAGCTAGATGCAGAAAAAAATTATTTTTAATTTGCAACCTGATGGAGGTCAGTATAGATGGACTAATAGACCAAGTCCCACACACCGCTAGAAGCCCAAATATTTTTTCAGAGCTAGATGCAGAAAAAAATTATATTCAATTTGCAACCTGCTGGAGGTCAGTATAGAAGGACTAATAGAACAAGTCCCACACACTGCTAGAAGCCCAAATATTTTTTCAGAGCTAAATGAAGAAAAAAAATATTTTTAATTTGCAACCTGATGGAGGTCAGTATAGATGGACTAATAGACCAAGTCCCACACACTGCTAGAAGCCCAAATATTTTTTCAGAGCTAGATGCAGAAAAACATTATATTCAGTTTGCAACCTGATGGAGGTCAGTATAGATGGACTAATAGAATGATGCTATGCCCAAAATATTTTACTTCACTAGGTGCAGTAAAAAAATTGGTATTCTATACACAGGTGGTATATCTTGCAACACAGATAGGCTACTCCACTGACTAACACACTCTGCAATAGGCCAAAAAGGATTAGCTTTGCTAGATTCAGCCAAATGCTGTGAAAAAAACTTGCACAGCACTGGCACAGACCTGCCTGGCAAAAACTGATAGGAACTGATGTAACCTAGTCCTGAAAAGGACTCCAATTACAATTAGTCTTTACTCCCACAATCTATCTATTTAAGAGCACAGACCTGCCTGATAAAAGTCGTAGGAAATGCTGTAACCTAGTCCTTAAAAGGACTGCAATCACAACTATTCCCTACTCCCAAGCTATCTGTATATTTGTGCGAAAATTGGCTTGAAATTAACAAGGTATAGCGCACACAGCAACAGCGGTGCTGTCTAACACGCAGCTGCAGCAGTGAGAAAATGGTGGCGACGGGGAAAATGGCTTGGTCTTATAGGGCAAGGACATGTGACATACACTGCCAATCACACATGCCCTTGCTTGTGTGAAAAAAAGCACTTCGCTCCGTGTGTGCGCTGCTGATAGGCTGACAGATTGCACCTCCCCACTGCAAATGCGGGAAAGAGAAAAAAAAATGGAGATCTTCATTGTTCCTGCAGAGATCCATCCCCTGCCCCTCCCCCCGCCCCGCTGTACACTCAAACTGCGTATTAACATTAATTTTCATCATTACTGAGAAAAAATCCAGTTATGATTTTGGTGCACGAACAGTTATCGAACATAACCTCGAACAGCCGAATTTTTCTCAAATTGTTCGTGTTCGCCGACCGGCTCGAACACCGCCCAAAACAGCTCGAATTTGAGATTGGCGAACAGTTCGAGTAGAACAACGCTCATCTCTATTCTTCCGCTGTTGTGCGTGTGATAGAACTCCCTGTTGTGCGTGCAAGGCAATCCCCTGCCCATACTGCATGCAAAGATGCCCCCTCCTCTCAGTCTTCACTTGTTATAGCAGTTTCTCAAGAAACAGCATCAACGTCTATGTCCCACCGCAGCGTTCAATTGTCCATATCCCAGAGCTTTGAATGAAAGCGCAAATTTGCAGCCAACGCCCCACAGGCCACAGTCCTAAATTCGCACATTTCACAACTGCTTGCGTTGGAAATGCTGCCTTTTAGGTAGGCTGGTGGAGACGGAATCCTTCCGCAACCTTATGGCGGTGGCAGTCCCTCGGTACTTCGTCCCCAGCCGACACTATTTTGCCCGGTGTGCCATCCCCGCACTACACAAGCACGTGTCCCAAAACATCTGCCGTGCCCTCAACAACGCAGTTACTGGGAGAGTCCACCTGACAGCGGACACGTGGACAAGTGCTTGTTGCCAGGGATGGTACATCTCCCTGACGGCACACTGGGTAAACATAGTGGAAGCCGGGACCCAGTCGGACCATGGGACAGAACACATCCTCCCCACACCGAGGATTGTGGGCCCTATGTCAGTCAGAGTTGCCCCCACAGTGTACAGCTCCTGCGCATCATCCTCCTCCTCCTCCTCATGTTCAGCCTCCATCTCAGATATCACCACATCACTTACAAGCTGAAAGCACTGCAGTACTGCCTCAGCCAAGCGGCAACAGGCTGTGCTGAAACTCATAAGCTTAGGTGATAAACCTCACACTGCTTGTGAGTTGTGGACAGCTGTGAAAGAGCAGGCAGATCTGTGGCTGAGACCGCTGAACCTACATCCAGGCATGGTCGTGTGTGACAATGGCCCTAACCTAGTGGCGGCTCAGAGGTGAGGCGAGATCACACACGTACCATGCCTGGCTCACGTGCTTAACCTCGTGGTTCAGCGGTTTCTTAAATCGTACCCCGAGTTGCCAGATCTGCTCGTCAAAGTACGCAGCCTGTTAGCTCATTTTCGCAAGTCGGCTACAGCTTCTGCCGCCCTTGCTATGTTGCAGCAGCGTTTGAAGCTTCCGGCACACCGACTGGTGTGTGATGTCCGCACACGTTGGAACTCTACCCTCCACATGTTGTAAAGGATTTGTGAGCAGAAGAGAGCAGTTGTGGAGTACCAGCTGCAACAAGGCCGTCGATATTCAGGTCAGACTCCACACATAAGACTTCAGGAGTGGACCCGGATGTCTGACATATGTACCATCCTGACAAACTTTGAGAAGTCCACCAAGATGGTGAGTGGAGATCACGCCATCATTAGCGTCAGCATCCCACTTGTCTGTCTTTTGCAACGCTCTCTCCAGAGAAATAAGAGGAGGCATTGCAGCCAGAGTATGATGAGATGGATCAAGAAGCCATAGCGGGCAATTGCACACAGCCCAGCCTCATCTCATCCCAACATGCATTGGGGGACAATGAGGGAGATGAGGAGGAGGAGGAGGAGGAAGAACAGGAGCTGGTATCATGCGCTGCAGACGGTAGTACCTGTACAACTGTCATACCGTCGGTTCAGCGTGGGTGGCCTGAGGACAGGGGGGAGGAGGAGGAGGAGGAGAGCATGGTCAGTCGTCATCTTGGTGAGGACTCGGAAGTCTTGCCCGTTACCAGTCTGGCACGCATGGCTGACTTTACGTTACGCTGCCTTAACCGTGACCCTCGTGTGCGTTGTCAAAATGTTGGGTGACAGTCATTACTGGTTGGTGACACTTTTAGACCCCCGCTACAAGGAGAACTTTCACTCTCTTATTCCTGAGGTGGAGAGGTCTACAAAAATGGGGCAGTACCAGAAGGCCCTTGCTGCAGAACTGTTAAAAAAATTCCCATCTGAACACGCTAGCGGCAGAGGTCACAGTTCGTTGCCCAACCAAGGCATACAGGCGAGAGAGACGCAACTCAAATCCAGCAGAGGCAGGGGAACACTGTCAACATTCTGGAACAGTTTTCTGAGACCCGCCCAGCTGACAGGCCCTGAGGCGCGGGGTACTCTCAGAAGGAGTGGAAAGTTTCAAAAGATGGTGAGGGAGTACCTTGCCGACCGTACCAACGTCCTCCGTGATTCCTCTGTGCCTTTTAATTTTTGGGTATCCAAGCTGGACACTTGGAATGAACTCGCTCTGTACGCCTTGGAGGTCCTGGCCTGCCCTGCAGCTAGCGTGTTATCGGAGCGTGTTTTTAGTGCCGCTGGGGGAATTATTAAAAAGATAAGCGCACTCGCCTGTCAACTGACAATGCTGACAAGCTGACCCTTATCAAAATGAACAAGGGCTGGATTGGGCAAGACTTCTCATCACCACCAAATGACAGCAGAGTAACATGAAGTCAAATCCACTGTGTTATTTCGGGAGGTGTATTTCCATGCACCGCTTCACACCCACACATGGGTATACGCTTCCTCATTTTGGCTGTATTTTGCTCTTCTCCTTATCCTCAGCCTCCACCACGACTATACCATCAGGGTGACCTTGGTTCGTGTTGCCAGCATTGCTAGTTCCTCCGTCCTAATTTTTGGCAGCTTTTGATTGGAAGGCATAGGCAAAGACTATGGGAGACCCACTCCCCAATAATGGGAATAATGTTTTTAAGATGCTGTACTGCATGGCTCTTGTTTGCCAGCGTTGCAAATTCCTCCATCCTAATTTTTGGCAGCTTTTGCTTGGAAGGCATAGGCAAAGACTATGGGAGACCTACTCTCCAATAATGGGAATAATGTTTTTAAGATTCTGTACTGCATGGCTCTTCCAAGGGGCATTTAAACCGTATTGTTAAGCTACTGCGACCTCCACGTCTCTTCCAAGGGGCATTAAAACCATCTTGTTTAGCTACTGCGACCTCCAGGCCTCTTCCAAGGGGCATTAAAACCGTCTTGTTAAGCTACTGAGACCTCCACGTCTCTTCCAAGGGGCATTAAAACCATCTTGTTAAGCTACTGCGACCTCCACCACTTTTCCCAAGGGCATTGACATTGTCTTTTTATTCCACTGCAACCTCCACGTCTCTTCCAAGGGGCATTAAAACCGTCTTGTTAAGCTACTGCAACTTCTACGTCTTTTCCAAGGGGCATTAAAACCGTCTTGTTAAACTACTGCAACTTCCACGTCTCTTCCGAGGGGCATTAAAACTGTCTTGTTAAGCTACTGCGACCTCCACCACATTCCCCAGGGGCATTAAAACCATCTTGTTAAGCTGCTGCGACCTCCACCACTTTCCCCAGGGGCATTAAAACCGTCTTGTTAAGCTACTGCAACCTCCACGTCTCTTCCAAGGGGCATTAAAACCATCTTGTTAAGCTACTGCGACGTCCACGTCTCTTCCAAGCTGCATTAAAACCGTCTAGTTAAGCTACTGCGACCTCCACGTCTCTTCCAAGGGGCATTAAAACCATCTTGTTAAGCTACTGCGACCTCCACCCCTTTTCCCAAGGGCACTGATATTGTCTTTTTATTCCACTGCGACCTCCACGTCTCTTCCAAGGGGCATTAAAACCGTCTTGTTAAGCTACTGCAACCTCCACGTCTCTTCCAAGGGGCATTAAAACCATCTTGTTAAGCTACTGCGACCTCCACGTCTCTTCCAAGGGGCATTAAAACCGTCTTGTTAAGCTACTGCGACCTCCACGTCTCTTCCAAGGGGCATTAAAACCGTCTTGTTAAGCTACTGCGACCTCCACCACTTTCCCCAGAGGCATTAAAACCGTCTTGTTAAGCTACTGCGACCTCCACCATTATTCCAAGGGGCATTAAAACCATCTTGTTAAGCTACTGCAACCTCCACGTCTCTTCCAAGGGGCATTAAAACCGTCTTGTTAAGCTACTGCAACCTCCACGTCTCTTCCAAGGGGCATTAAAACCATCTTGTTAAGCTATTGCGACCTCCACAACTTTCCCCAGTGGCATTAAAATCATCTTGTTAAGCTACTGCGACCTCCACCATTCATCAAAGGGGCATTAAAACCGTCTTGTTAAGCTACTGCAACCTCCACGTCTCTTCCAAGGGTCATTAAAACCGTCTTGTTAAGCTACTGCAACCTCCACGTCTCTTCCAAGGGGCATTAAAACCGTCTTGTTAAGCTACTGCGACCTCCACCATTCTTCCAATGGGCATTAAAACCGTCTTGTTAAGCTACTGCAACCTCCACGTCTCTTCCAAGGGGCATTAAAACCGTCTTGTTAAGCTACTGCGACGTCCACGTCTCTTCCAAGGCGCATTAAAACCGTCTTGTTAAGCTACTGCGACCTCCACGTCTCTTCCAAGGGGCATTAAAACCGTCTTGTTAAGCTACTGCGACCTCCACCCCTTTTCCCAAGGGCACTGATGTTGTCTTTTTATTCCACTGCGACCTCCACGTCTCTTCCAAGGGGCATTAAAACCGTCTTGTTAAGCTACTGCAACCTCCACGTCTCTTCCAAGGGGCATTAAAACCATCTTGTTAAGCTACTGCGACCTCCACGTCTCTTCCAAGGGGCATTAAAACCGTCTTGTTAAGCTACTGCGACCTCCACGTCTCTTCCAAGGGGCATTAAAACCGTCTTGTTAAGCTACTGCGACCTCCACCACTTTCCCCAGAGGCATTAAAACCGTCTTGTTAAGCTACTGCGACCTCCACCATTATTCCAAGGGGCATTAAAACCATCTTGTTAAGCTACTGCAACCTCCACGTCTCTTCCAAGGCGCATTAAAACCGTCTTGTTAAGCTACTGCGACCTCCACCATTCTTCCAATGGGCATTAAAACCGTCTTGTTAAGCTACTGCAACCTCCACGTCTCTTCCAAGGGGCATTAAAACCGTCTTGTTAAGCTACTGCGACGTCCACGTCTCTTCCAAGGCGCATTAAAACCGTCTTGTTAAGCTACTGCTACCTCCACGTCTCTTCCAAGGGGCATTAAAACCGTCTTGTTAAGCTACTGCGACCTCCACCCCTTTTCCCAAGGGCACTGATGTTGTCTTTTTATTCCACTGCGACCTCCACGTCTCTTCCAAGGGGCATTAAAACCGTCTTGTTAAGCTACTGCAACCTCCACGTCTCTTCCAAGGGGCATTAAAACCATCTTGTTAAGCTACTGCGACCTCCACGTCTCTTCCAAGGGGCATTAAAACCGTCTTGTTAAGCTACTGCGACCTCCACGTCTCTTCCAAGGGGCATTAAAACCGTCTTGTTAAGCTACTGCGACCTCCACCACTTTCCCCAGAGGCATTAAAACCGTCTTGTTAAGCTACTGCGACCTCCACCATTATTCCAAGGGGCATTAAAACCATCTTGTTAAGCTACTGCAACCTCCACGTCTCTTCCAAGGGGCATTAAAACCATCTTGTTAAGCTACTGCAACCTCCACGTCTCTTCCAAGGGGCATTAAAACCGTCTTGTTAAGCTACTGCGACCTCCACGACTTTCCCCAGAGGCATTAAAACCGTCTTGTTAAGCTACTGCGACCTCCACCATTATTCCAAGGGGCATTAAAACCATCTTGCTAAGCTACTGCAAACTCCACGTCTCTTCCAAGGGGCATTAAAACCGTCTTGTTAAGCTACTGCAACCTCCACGTCTCTTCCAAGGGGCATTAAAACCGTCTTGTTAAGCTACTGCAACCTCCACGTCTCTTCCAAGGGGCATTAAAACCGTCTTGTTAAGCTACTGCGACCTCCACCATGGTTCCAAGGGGCATTAAAACCGTCTTGTTAAGCTACTGCAACCTCCACGTCTCTTCCAAGGGGCATTAAAACCGTCTTGTTAAGCTACTGCGACGTCCACGTCTCTTCCAAGGCGCATTAAAACCGTCTTGTTAAGCTACTGCGACCTCCACGTCTCTTCCAAGGGGCATTAAAACCGTCTTGTTAAGCTACTGCGACCTCCACCCCTTTTCCCAAGGGCACTGATGTTGTCTTTTTATTCCACTGCGACCTCCACGTCTCTTCCAAGGGGCATTAAAACCGTCTTGTTAAGCTACTTCGACCTCCACCCCTTTTCCCAAGGGCACTGATGTTGTCTTTTTATTCCACTGCGACCTCCACGTCTCTTCCAAGGGGCATTAAAACCGTCTTGTTAAGCTACTGCAACCTCCACGTCTCTTCCAAGGGGCATTAAAACCATCTTGTTAAGCTACTGCGACCTCCACGTCTCTTCCAAGGGGCATTAAAACCGTCTTGTTAAGCTACTGCGACCTCCACGTCTCTTCCAAGGGGCATTAAAACCGTCTTGTTAAGCTACTGTGACCTCCACCACTTTCCCCAGAGGCATTAAAACCGTCTTGTTAAGCTACTGCGACCTCCACCATTATTCCAAGGGGCATTAAAACCATCTTGCTAAGCTACTGCAACCTCCACGTCTCTTCCAAGGGGCATTAAAACCGTCTTGTTAAGCTACTGCAACCTCCACGTCTCTTCCAAGGGGCATTAAAACCGTCTTGTTAAGCTACTGCAACCTCCACGTCTCTTCCAAGGGGCATTAAAACCGTCTTGTTAAGCTAATGCGACCTCCACCATTCTTCCAAGGGGCATTAAAACCGTCTTGTTAAGCTACTGCAACCTCCACGTCTCTTCCAAGGGGCATTAAAACCGTCTTGTTAAGCTACTGCGACCTCCACGTCTCTTCCAAGGGGCATTAAAACCGTCTTGTTAAGCTACTGCGACCTCCACCCCTTTTCCCAAGGGCACTGATGTTGTCTTTTTATTCCACTGCGACCTCCACGTCTCTTCCAAGGGGCATTAAAACCGTCTTGTTAAGCTACTTCGACCTCCACCCCTTTTCCCAAGGGCACTGATGTTGTCTTTTTATTCCACTGCGACCTCCACGTCTCTTCCAAGGGGCATTAAAACCGTCTTGTTAAGCTACTGCAACCTCCACGTCTCTTCCAAGGGGCATTAAAACCATCTTGTTAAGCTACTGCGACCTCCACGTCTCTTCCAAGGGGCATTAAAACCGTCTTGTTAAGCTACTGCGACCTCCACGTCTCTTCCAAGGGGCATTAAAACCGTCTTGTTAAGCTACTGCGACCTCCACCACTTTCCCCAGAGGCATTAAAACCGTCTTGTTAAGCTACTGCGACCTCCACCATTATTCCAAGGGGCATTAAAACCATCTTGTTAAGCTACTGCAACCTCCACGTCTCTTCCAAGGGGCATTAAAACCGTCTTGTTAAGCTACTGCAACCTCCACGTCTCTTCCAAGGGGCATTAAAACCGTCTTGTTAAGCTACTGCGACCTCCACCACTTTCCCCAGTGGCATTAAAATCATCTTCTTAAGCTACTGCAACCTCCACCATTCATCCAAGGGGCATTAAAACCGTCTTGTTAAGCTACTGCAACCTCCACGTCTCTTCCAAGAGGCATTAAAACCATTTTGTTAAGCTACTGCAACCTCCACGTCTCTTCCAAGGGGCATTAAAACCGTCTTGTTAAGCTACTGCGACCTCCACCACTTTTCCCAGGGGCATTGATATTGTCTTTTTATTCCACTGCGACCTCCACCATTCTTCCAAGGGGCATTAAAACCATCTTGTATAGCTACTGCGACCTCCAGGTCTCTTCCAAGGGGCATTAAAACCGTCTTGTTAAGCTACTGCGACCTCCACGTCTCTTCCAAGGGGCATTAAAACCGTCTTGTTAAGCTACTGCGACCTCCACCACTTTCCCCAGGGGCATTAAAACTGTCTTGTTAAGCTACTGAGACCTCTACCATTATTCCAAGGGGCATTAATCCATCTTGTTAAGCTACTGCAACCTCCACGTCTCTTCCAAGGGGCATTAAAACCATCTTTTTAAGCTACTGCAACCTCCACGTCTCTTCCAAGGGGCATTAAAACCGTCTTGTTAAGCTACTGCGACCTCCACCACTTTCCCCAGTGGCATTAAAATCGTCTTGTTAAGCTACTGCGACCTCCACCATTTTTCCAAGGGGCATTAAAACCGTCTTGTTAAGCTACTGCAACCTCCACGTCTCTTCCAAGGGGCATTAAAACTGTCTTTTTAAGCTACTGCGACTAGAGATGAGCGTTGTTCTACTCGAACTGTTCGCCAATCTCAAATTCGAGCTGTTTTGGGCGGTGTTCGAGCCGGTCGGCGAACACGAACAATTTGAGAAAAATTCGGCTGTTCAAGGTTATGTTCGATAACTGTTCGTGCACCAAAATCATAACTGGATTTTTTCTCAGTAATGATGAAAATTAATGTTAATACGCAGTTTGAGTGTACAGCGGGGCGGGGGGAGGGGCAGGGGATGGATCTCTGCAGGAACAATGAAGATCTCCATTTTTTTTTCTCTTTCACGCATTTGCAGTGGGGAGGTGCAATCTGTCAGCCTATCAGCAGCGCACACACGGAGCGAAGTGCTTTTTTTCACACAAGCAAGGGCATGTGTGATTGGCAGTGTATGTCACATGTCCTTGCCCTATAAGACCAAGCCATTTTCCCCGTCGCCACCATTTTCTCACTGCTGCAGCTGCGTGTTAGACGGCACCGCTGTTGCTGTGTGCGCTATACCTTGTTAATTTCAAGCCAATTTTCGCACAAATATACAGATAGCTTGGGAGTAGGGAATAGTTGTGATTGCAGTCCTTTTAAGGACTAGGTTACAGCATTTCCTACGACTTTTATCAGGCAGGTCTGTGCTCTTAAATAGATAGATTGTGGGAGTAAAGACTAATTGTAATTGGAGTCCTTTTCAGGACTAGGTTACATCAGTTCCTATCAGTTTTTGCCAGGCAGGTCTGTGCCAGTGCTGTGCAAGTTTTTTTCACAGCATTTGGCTGAATCTAGCAAAGCTAATCCTTTTTGGCCTATTGCAGAGTGTGTTAGTCAGTGGAGTAGCCTATCTGTGTTGCAAGATATACCACCTGTGTATAGAATACCAATTTTTTTACTGCACCTAGTGAAGTAAAATCTTTTGGGCATAGCATCATTCTATTAGTCAATCTATACTGACCTCCATCAGGTTGCAAACTGAATATAATTTTTTTCTGCATCTAGCTCTGAAAAAATATTTGGGCTTCTAGCAGTGTGTGGGACTTGGTCTATTAGTCCATCTATACTGACCTCCATCAGGTTGCAAATTAAAAATAATTTTTTTCTTCATTTAGCTCTGAAAAAATATTTGGGCTTCTAGCAGTGTGTGGGACTTGTTCTATTAGTGCTTCTATACTGACCTCCAACAGGTTGCAAATTGAATATAATTTTTTTCTGCATCTAGCTCTGAAAAAATATTTGGGCTTCTAGCGGTGTGTGGGACTTGGTCTATTAGTCCATCTATACTGACCTCCATCAGGTTGCAAATTAAAAATAATTTTTTTCTGCATCTAGCTCTGAAAAAATATTTGGGCTTCTAGCAGTGTGTGGGACTTGGTCTATTAGTCCATCTATACTGACCTCCATCAGGTTGCAAATTGAATAAAAAAATTTTCTGCATCTAGCTCTGAAAAAATATTTGGGCTTCTAGCGGTGTGTGGGACTTGGTCTATTAGTCCATCTATACTGACCTCCATCAGGTTGCAAATTAAAAATAATTTTTTTCTGCATCTAACCCAGCCAATAGTTTTGGCCTAATACCACAGTTTGGCCACTCAGCTCTGCTCGGTTACCATCCATTGTTTTTTTGTGCAAACAACTCCAGAGTTGTGAATTAGTTAACCACCAAAATGAGTGGAAAAAGGCCTGCTGCTGGTGGAAAGGGGAATAGGCGTGTTGGGAAGGGGAAAAAAGGTTGTGTCCGTGGGGTAGGTGCAGAAGAAAGACCATCTTCCAGCCAAACTAAAATGTCTACTTCTTTTAGCGGACAATGTGATAAGATCCCTTTCTTACGGCCACGCCAATCGCTACAAATTCCAGATGAGGCACAAAAACAGCAGGTGCTTCAACGGATATCAAGTGCTCCTTTAAGTGGGCTCTCCTCCACATCAACTTCAACATCACAAATACTCCAGTCCTCAAAGGTGTCACCCAAATCGCACTTGCTTCCTCACAGCTCCCAAATCTCCAGCTGCCCGTCTGAGTATGAGGTAGAACAGATGGTTGAGTCTGCAGAGCTGTTTACTCATACTATAGCCTGGGAATCAGAGGTCGACTCCAGCGCTTCTGTGAATCCAGACGAGGAAATGATCTGCACTGATGCCCAGAATCTTTATGAGTCGGATCCAGGACCAGACGCAGAAGGTTCTGACCATAATGTAGACCCTCATTCCCAAACTGTAACTCCTGTTGGTGGAGACAATGAGGAAGACGATGATAAGACTCAAATACCTGATTGGAGCGACAACTTTAGTTTTTTGTCAGGGCAGGAACAGGTTGGCTCTGAGGACGACGGGTGTGATAACGCACAGGGTGATGATGATGAGGTCGGAGATCCCACTTACTGTCAACCCACAGTCAGCCAAGAGATGAGGTCAGCAGAGGAGGTGGAGGAAGATGCTAGTGACGACGAGGTCAGGTTGCGCCTTCCTGGACAGAGACGTAGTACTGGAAGCACGTCAACAACTGCATCCTCAAACACAACTCTGCCTCTCACCACAAGTCGTGGTGGCTCTTCAGGTCGCATGGGTGCTAAGCCTTGCATAGCCTGGGCATTTTTTCAGATCGATAAAGATGACCCAACTCGTGTTATCTGTAACATTTGTCAGCAAAAGCTAAGTAGAGGCCAAAAAATACATAGTTTGAGTACTTCATGCATGAACCGGCACATGGACATGAAGCATAAGTTGCAGTGGGAAGCTCAGTGTGCTACAATGCGGTCTAGCCGGCCGGGCCAACCACCGTCTGCCATATCTTGTGCATCCGCGGCCTCTTCATCCTCTGTGACTGGGGGGACAGCAGTCACACCTGTTTTGGGGCGCAGACCTGCCACCTCTTTACCCGCAACAGCCAGCGTGATTGGCAGGTCATCATTTTCTTTGGAGGTGGTAACACCAGCTGGTCTTGAGCGCTGTCCGACATCGATAGCACCACCTTTGGATCAAGGCAACCTAACATGTCCGCCTGCATCTTCCTCACAGACCGGCAGTTTGCCGGGGACACCCTTATCAACCCCGTCTAAGCACAATAGCCAGCCCTCGGTCCCTCAGATGTGGACAAGTAAAAGACCATTTCCTCCTAGCCATGAGAAAGCTAAGAGGTTGAATTTCACCATCTGCAAGCTCTTGGCTACAGAAATGCTGCCTTTCCGCCTGGTGGACACAGAGGATTTTCGAGACCTTATGTCCGTCGCAGTGCCCCAGTACCAGATGCCCAGTCGGCACTACTTCTCAAAGAAAGGTGTGCCTGCGCTCCACCAGCATGTCGCACACAACATCACCGCTTCTTTGAGAAACTCTGTGTGTGACAGGGTGCATTTCACCACAGACACTTGGACGAGTAGGCATGGACAGGGGCGTTACATGTCGCTGACTGGGCACTGGGTAACTATGGTGACAGCAGGACAAGGGGCTGCTGTCCAAGTCTTGCCGTCCCCACGAGTTGTGCGTCAATCCTCTTTATGTCATTTTTCCTCCACTGCTTCTGCCTCCTCAACCTCCTCTCGGTCTTCCACCTGCACCCAAAGCCTGTCTGGTCATGCCACAAGCTTTCTAACTGCGCAGAAGGGATCCTGCACACCTCCTTACTATGCTGGCAGTAGGGCTCAACGTCATCAGGCGGTTTTTACATTGAAATGTCTGGGAAATGTGAGTCACACAGCTGAGGAGTTGTGGTCAGCTCTGGAGAACCAATTTCATGAATGGTTGTCTCCACTGGACCTGAAACCAGGGAAGGCCGTGTGCGACAATGCTGCAAACCTGGGTGCGGCCCTTCGCCGGGGCAATGTCACACACGTGCCTTGTATGGCTCACGTGTTGAACCTGGTTGTCCAGCAATTTTTAGCCCACTATCCCAGACTAGATGGCCTTCTGCAGAGGGCACGGTCGCTGTGTGCTCACTTCCGCCGTTCGCATCCCGCAGCTCAGCGACTTACATCTCTACAGAAGTCGTTGGGCCTGCCACTTCACCGGCTAAAATGCGATGTGCCTACCCGGTGGAATTCAACTCTGCACATGTTGCAGCGACTGTGGCAGCACCGACAAGCCCTGGTGCAATACGTTCTGACGTATAGCCTGGGCCAACGAGATTCAGAGGTGGGGCAAATCACGCTGGAGGAGTGGTCTCAGATCAGGGACCTATGCACCCTTCTGCACAGTTTTGAAATGGCGACGAAGATGTTTAGTGCTGACGATGCCATTATCAGCATGACTATTCTGGTGATTTACATGCTGGAGCACATGTTAAACAGAATTCGGAGTCAGGTGGTGGCACAAGAGGAGGTGGAGGAAGTAGAGGAGGAGGAGTTGTATGCGGAAGGGCTAACATCTGCAAGGTCCAGACGGTCGGCAGCACCAGGGCGGCAGGCATGTGAGGGTGGGGGAGATGATTTTACCAGGGCGCATGGTAGCAGCCAAACTAGTGAGGAAGGTGCAGGAGCCCAGGAAGAAGTGGAGGACGAACTGATGGAAGACTCATCAGATGAGGAAGACCTTGATCACATTTCTGTTGTGCGAGGTTGGGGGGAGAGGACAGAGGAAGGAAGCATGATTGTTACCTCGCCACCAACACAACAGGGACTTGGTGCTCCTGGATGCGCAACACACATGAGTGCCTTCTTGCTGCACTACCTGCAACATGACCCTCGAATTGTGAGAATTAGAAATAATCCTGACTACTGGGTTGCCACACTGTTAGATCCCCGGTACAAAAGTAAATTTGCAGAAATTATTCCTGCCATAGAAAGGGATGCACGCATGCAGGAGTATCAGCAGAGACTGTTGCAGAATCTTACATGTGCTTTTCCACAAAATACCAGTGGTGCACGTAGTGAATCTCACAGTTCCAACTTGCCAACCGTGGTCTGTATGGAATTGTTCAATAAAGGGCCCAAAATTAAGATAACATAGATGGGAGAGGTCTCTATGAATAGGAATTCCTAAGTATTTGATACCCTGTGAGGGCCAGGCAAAGGGAAAGTTGGACTGGATGGAATCCTATATGGATTTAAGGAGGGAGACATCGAGGGCCTCAGACTTCGCTGCATTGATTTTAAAATTTTACCATGTAACAAAGTGATCTATTTCAGCCATAACAGCAGGGATGGATATATGTGATTGAGTGATATATACTAGGACATCATCAGCAAATAGAGAGCACTTGTACTCGGTGCCTCCCACCTCAATCCACCTAATATTGGGGTTATGGCGAATTGATGAGAGCAGGTGCTCCGTCACTAGGATGTATAAGAGAGGGGACAGAGGACATCCCTGCCTTGTCCCATTGGTGATTGTGAAAGGTGATGAAAATGTTCTGACGCACCCCCTGGGCCTTGGGACACCCGGAGCCGGACCCTTTTTGGTGGATGCTGGTGGTTGTAGTCTTCGTGGCGGCGATCCGGTTCCGTGGCTCAGGGCGGTCAAACCAGTGGCGGAACTATTTATGTGGTTTTGATGTTTAAATGTCCGACTACGCCACCCGTGGATTGCGGTCAGAGTGAACCGCCGCTACAGGGCAGACCGCTAAGGCTGGTGTTGTGGGTGCAGCAGAGCGTAGCATAACTCCCCACGGGAGGAGTATAGCCTCAGGGCAGTGTATGCGGAGGATGGGGGTGATGGTGCAGGGCAGCAGCAGTAACGACACGGAGTCAGTGATGCAGTTCAGGGCCTTTACTCACAGTTCTTATTATCCAGACCACGTCTGCAGGTAACGGCTGCCCACGTCGTACTGTGCTCACCAGGTGAGGGGCTCAGACAACTCCCAGGTAACTTTGGAGCGCTTCACAGGACCCCCTTTGTGTGTCCTTTGTCTGGCCTTTCTTACCAACACTTCTGTCCGGCTGCCTCGGGCCTCCTCTTGGTAAACTTGGCGCCAGTTTCCCTGACCCTATGTGGTGCCTTCCTAGCGGGTGGAGCAAGGGGCTGCGCCACATAAAATGTCAGAGCCTCCGGTTTCTAGCTGAGGGTCGTTTCCTGCCTCCACTAGTTCGGGGACCGGTCTCCCCCTTTGGCCTGACCCCTCCACGCAGGTGGATTCGGGCGTGCGGTGGCGACTCGCCCGTCCGCACCCCTGGGATCCCTTCATTCCTCGTTCCTGGAGCCTTCTCCGCTCCTCTTCCTTCCTTCTCCCTCTTGCAGGCCTGGGCCTCTGTTACTAGGCCCGCCTCCGGAGCAGAGCTCATGCAGAGCCCCTGCTCCCTGCCACTTCTGCTCAGACTTCTCTGCACTGAACTAAGATGGTGCCCACCTTTTATACTCCCTTCTCAATGCACCCAGGAACTGCTTCCTCCCTGCTCCTGCACTGCAGGGTTCCCCTTCCTCAGTGTTCCCTCCCCCCACTCCAGCCAGGGACAGGGACTGTCGTGCCCATCTCAGGGGCATATTGGTCGCCCTGCCCCACGGCAATGTGGTGTAATGCATGCAGGTGTCGGGTCCTGATCCACACTCCATCCTTATCTGAGAGTGAGATATCACACCTCTGGGTGAGGTGCAATACGTCTGTAGCAACCGAGCCCTCGGTGCTACAGTTCCATTTATCTTCAGCCTAGGTGACGTATTGTGATACAGGGCCGTGATTTTGGCTATAAAAGGGTCCCCTAGACCCCTACCCCAAGCTTTTTAAGAGAATCATATATGGCGTGCCAGGAGACTCTATGGAATGCTTTCTCAGCATCCAACGAGAGTATCTACTTACAAATTTTTAACTGCATCTAGCCCAGGAAATACTTTGTGCCTATTAGCAGTGTCTGCTAGTCAGCGGATTATCCCGGCTGTTAAGCAAGCTACACCACCTGTAGTTTGGACACTTAATTTTTTCAAAGGAAATGCTTCGGGACCACGGGATACTTAGTGAAGAGCATCAGGAGGCACCCCAAGGCATAGGGGCTGGGACTGGCACTAGGATGCCTTGCGGTGGACAGCCGAGCTCGATCCTTATAAAAGCTTTTTAACTGCAGCAGCTTTAGTGGACGCTACTGGAGCTGGAATTACGCGGCTGCTGGCATGAGACTTGCCCTCCAATAGATCCTTGTAAATGGATTTAAAGTGTATTCATTCAAATTAGAGGGACAATTTAAATTAAAAAGCTTAGAGCTGCCTCCACCACAGGGGGGCTCTCTCGACCCACCAGCGGACAGGCACCAGTATTGGGAGAGGGGGGCTGGCCGTCAGGGTTCACCGCGGCTCTGGCACAAACCCGGCGACACTTTTTGGATTTTAGAAGGGCATGACATGCCTATATCTGTGTCTCCCCCTCCTTTTACTCCTCCACCTCTTTTCTTTTCGCATGACTATATGTACTTGTCACTTTTCCATGTGTTAGTTGTGTCTTCTGAGCAGTTTGTCAGCTTTTGGACACCTTTGAAGGTGTTTTCTATGTGTTTCTATGTGTTTTTGTTTGCCTGCCATTGGTTTTAACGGTGTTCGAAGGTGTTCGACGAACAGTTCGACGAACAGTTCGGCGAACACACGGGTGTTCGACGAACCGAACCGAACTCGAACACTACGGGGGTGGCTCAACACTACGGAAGAAGCAGTGGTGACACCCGCTGACACTGGTCGTGGACCCTGGGGTTCGCCCCACAAAGTCGGGTGCTTTGCTGCCATGTGCCTGATCATGCTGGTGGTGGTCAGGCTGGTAGTTTTGTCACCCCTACTGATGCTGGCATGGCAGGTGGTACAAATGGCCTTTTTGGGGTTATCAGCAGAGTCTTTAAAAAAATTCCAGACTCTGGAAGACCTACCGGTTGTACTGGCAACGTCCCTCGTGTTGGTGCTATGGGGAACTGTTGCCTGCCTTCTGTGTGTGGCCACCACACTGCTTCTTCCTGCCTGTTGGGGTACTCTGCCTCACTCCCCCTGTGTGCTGCTGGCCTCGCTCTGCATGTCCTCCTGCCACGTTGGGTCATTTACTAGATCATCCACCACCTCCTCCTCTTCCACTTGCGCACAACGATCCTCCTCCTCACTTCGTGGCAATTGTGTCTCGTCATCATCCACCTCTTGTGACAAATTGCCAGCGTCGACTTCTTGTGGCCGTGGCTGTTCAAATATTTGGGCATCGCTACATGGGATCTCCTCTTCCACCACTTCAAGGGAACAGGCGAGGGGCACAAATATGGAAATGGACCAGTGAACAGCTCTTCAAAGTGTCCAAGTTCAGTTGCTGTCTGACGGCACTTGGCATGGTGGGAGGAAGTTGCATCAGGGTGAGGAGGAGTATGCGGTCGAGACTCACGGCTACTAAGAGTTGACCGTGTGGAAGACAGACCGGAGGTGGTGGTGCCCAGGTAACTGGAAGTATTATCTGCTATCCAATTAATAACCTGTTCACATTGATCAGTTAGCAATACTGGTGTTGTAGTGTGCTTCCCTAGTAATTCGGTCAAGAAGTGGGAGCGAGAAGATGTGGCTGTTGGTTGTGGCACATGTTCACCTTGACCATGGCCCCGTCCTCTACACGCACCATCACCAGAACGTCCAGTTCCATGTCCCTTGCCACGCGCTTTGCCATTGTAAATGAAGTAAAATAGCTTACACTCACACTATCAATGGAAAAAGGGTAATAAAAAGGAGATTAGAACCGTGGAAGAGGAAAACCACAGTTATATTTGTCTGGCCTACACCAGAAACTTTTAAACAGATATATTTGTGACTGAACAGACAGGGAGACACTATTACTGTTTTTTTTTACTTAAAACAGGCCAAAAGCTGGATAATACAGAGATTTGAACCATGGAACTGCAAAACCACAGTTCTAATTTACTGGCGTATATCAAACTTTCTTAAATAGATATATTTGGGGCTCAACATTCAGCGACACACTCAAACCGTTTTTTTATGTAAAAAAGACCCAAAAGTGGATAATACAAAGATTTGACCCGTGGAACTGCAAAACCACAGTTCCATTTTTCTGGCCTACACCAGACTATTTTAAACAGATATATTGGTGTCTGAACAGTCAGGGAGACACTATTAATCTTTTTTTTTCACGGCAAAAAATGCCAAAAGCAGGATATTACAGAGATTTGACCCGTGGAACTGCAAAACCACGGTTCTATTTTTCTGGCCTACACCAGACTCTTTTAAACAGATATATTGGTGTCTGAACAGTCAGGGAGACACTATTACTGTTTTTTTTACGGCAAAAATTGCCAAAAAGCAGGATAATACAGAGATTTGACCCGTGGAACTGCAAAACCACAGTTATAGTTATGTGGCGTACACCAGACTCTTTTAAACAGATATATTGGTGTCTGACCAGTCAGGGAGACTCTATTACAGTTTTTTTTACGGCAAAAAATGCCAAAAGCAGGATAATACAGATATTTGACCCGTGGAACTGCAAAATCACAGTTATAGTTATGTGGCATACACCAGACTCTTTTAAACAGATATATTGGTGTCTGAACAGTCAGGGAGACACTATTACTCTTTTTTTATGGCAAAAAATGCCAAAAGCAGGATAATACAGAGATTTGACCCGTGGAACTGCAAAACCACAGTTCTATTTTTCTGGCCTACACCAGACTCTTTTAAACAGATATATTGGTGTCTGAACAGTCAGGGAGACACTATTACTGTTTGTTTTTACGGCAAAAAATGCCAAAAACAGGATAATACAGAGATTTGACCTGTGGAACTGCAAAACCACAGTTCTATTTTTCTGGCCTACTCTAGACTCTTTTAAACAGATATATTGGTGTCTGAACAGTCAGGGAGACACTATTACTCTTTTTTTTACGGCAAAAAATGCCAAAAGCAGGATAATACAGAGATTTGACCCGTGGAACTCCAAAACCACAGTTATAGTTATGTGGCATACACCAGACTCTTTTAAACAGATATATTGGTGTCTGACCAGTCAGGGAGACACTATTACAGTTTTTTTTTACGGCAAAAAAAAAGAATAATAAAGAGATTTGACCCGTGGAACTGCAAAACCACAGTTCTATTTTTCTGGCCTACACCAGACTCTTTTAAACAGATATATTGGTGTCTGAACAGTCACAGACACACTCAATTTTTTTTTTTGGGGGGGGAATACCAAAAGGTTAATAAGATGCGTATTTCGACAGTCTTGACTGAGGAAAAAAAAAATACAAGATTTAGATGAAGAAAAAAGCAAAAATTTTCCTGGCCCCTGAGACCGGGGTGATAAGTCTAGCAATTTGACCCACAGTAGCACACAGGACTGTAATGCAGCGTTTGCTGGTGTAACCACTGCGTCTCATATACAGCCTGCTTGCCTGCCTGCCTGATATCTGGGATGGATATTAGTCCTGAGAAGGACTGTTTGTTTGATTTGGCAGGCTTTAGAGACCCTACACTACCTATTTCGCACTATATATTTCTCCCTAACTCAGCAGCACTGACCCTACACTGGCTGATCCGGAGCGACTGTGTCCAAGATGGCGGCGCCCGGATTTAAATACTCGAGGTGACGCTGTGCGGCCAGCCAATCACTGTAATGCCCACAAACAACATGGCTGCGGCATTACAGTGACTGGCTGGCAATCCCTGCATGTTCATTGGCTCTGTAAAGAGCGCCAAACGTGCAGGGCGGAGACCCGAGCTCCCGCCTGAGTAACTCGGAAATGCTCGGTGCTCGCCGAAAATCCCAAGTAGCGTGATGCTCGGGCGAATAACGAGCAGTGTCGAGCATGCTCGCTCAACACTAACTGATTTCCTCCTGTTGTTTACTGTTCAAGCATTTGCAGATTCATTCTGGGCAATGTGTTGGAAATTCAGGTTTACAGTATGTACAGTAGTTGTGCACTAGCTTGGTCCGAACAGTATAGAGGGTTGACAAACACAGCATAATCTTCACCTTTAACTCAACAGAAAAGACCAACAGCATCCACTGTGCTTGTTTTTTTCTATTATCCAGGTGCTGTACTCAGAAGCTTGCATTGCGGTACTGCACTCTTGTGTAAACTCCAGGGCTGATGCACTGCAGCGAACAAACACAATTCTGTCATTGTTTTTTTCGTTTTGCTTTTACGGTATACATTTATACCGCAGTATTACAGTATATAGAACAATTCACTGTCTCCTATGAAGAAATACAGCACTAAAACCACCAACAGTGTATGATTACAGCCAGGTTCAGACTGGGGCACCGGCATAGCTCCCAACCGTCCCGTATTTTGCGGGACTGTTCTGTCACGGCTCAGCGGTTTTCCCGGGTTTTATTTATACTCACCTCTCCAATGTCGCTCTGTAGCTCCTCCTCCTCGGGGGGAAGAGCCACTCACTGGTGAGTGAATAAATTAAATTATATTACACCTACCTCTTCTTTGATCATATCTCCCAGGACACAAACTAGGATCTCATTGTCCAGAGGCTGAAGCGCTAACCACTGAGCTAAATCTCCCAATAGTGAACATAGGAGGATTTAGTTAACTTGACTCTACAATACAGTGAATGAATCCAGCAGCAGCTCATACAAGTCCATAGAAATACATTGTTTATTAAAATGTATTTTTATGGTGCCTGAATACTGAGCAGAAGAAAATTATTATTTTGATCCCATCAATAAAAGTAGTAAATGTATGAGCAATTACAAAAGTTTTTTTTTTTTCTGTGAGTCCCTGGTCTTGAGCCCACAACCTCAAAACCAGGGCTGTGGAGTCAGAGTCGGAGTCGTGGAGTCGGACTCGGAGATAGTTTTGGTTGGAGTCGGAGTCGGTAGAAATGTACCGACTCCGACTCCAGCTTTAAAAAAAATGTATTAATATTTCATAATTGAACTTTCATATGAATTTTATAAATGTTACTCAAATATATATGTTCTATCAAACTATGAACAACAGTGATAAGCAGTTCTGCTGGAGATAGAGATATTTCTTACTTCTTGTGTGTCACTATTCTCCACTGCCCTTATCTAATCTTATCCTTCTTAACCTCATGCTGCCCCAACCCCCCTACTTACAATGTATGAAACTGAAAGTGAAAATGTGTTGCAAATTCTTAGTAGTAAAGCTCCTCCTCTAGACTAGATGTTTACTAGGTGTGCGTCTTCCAAGCATCTCACAGCTGCTACTCAGAAGAGGAAGACTGAATTATTATCCTTTCAGCAAACTTTGCATCAGTTAACTGTGAGTACATGAGGAATAACAGTATTACTGACCACTATATCAGTTGTACGACCTGGCAATAATTTTGTACAATTGTTTTTAGGAAAAACAATTGTCATTTGGATTGTGAATGCAGAATTAAAAACCTGAAAATGTCAAAGAAGCGTCACTTTAAATCATCTGTATTTGAACATTTCACCATCACTCAAGATAGAAAACATTATGTCTGTCAGTGTATGACAAATGATCCAGACAAAAACAAATGCTGTGAAGCCAAGATCAGTGCATATTCAGGCAAAGATAAAAATGCTCCTACCAGAGCTTCTAATCTAAAGAGACATTTACAGTGCTTTCATCCAGAAGTACTGAAAGCAGTGGATGAGAAAGACTGCATCCAAACCAATGAACCAGTGCCCAGCTCTTCCAGCCAAACAAAGGAGCAGAGAACTTTGCAGCCATCAGTTGTAAGATATTTTGTCAGTGACAAAGTTACTGTGACAATGACAGTAGATACATTTAAAAAACAGATCATAGAGCTTGTTGTAAAGGATAGTGTGCCTATTTCATTATTTTCACGACCAGCTTTTATGTGTCTGAATGGGGAAATGGCCCGCAAGCTTGGTGTTTCTCTGGAGAGAAAGAGTATTAGAAAATTAGTAATCGAAGAAGCTTTTAAACAAAAGGAAGAACTTAAAAAAACTCTCAAGGAACGCTTTCTGTTTCTTAAAATGGATGCCTGCACACGTCACAGAGTGAACTATTTTGTCATCAATGTCCGATTTGTTTGTGACAAAAATGAAATAATTACCAAGACATTGGCAGTAAAAGACACCAAAGCTCATCACACCAGTGAGTTTCTCTAGGTCTTGGTGGAAAAGGTTCTGCAAGACTATGAACTTAAAAAAGAGCAAGTTCTTTCTGTCGTAACTGACAATGCTTCAAATATGATAAGTACTATTAAGCTAATGAATGAGAGTAATGATGGTGACCAGCAGCTAGAAGAACATTCTGGGTCCACAGACACAGAAATGTTTGAAATAGAGGAACACAGTATTGTAACTGAGGAGCAAACTGAAGTTGCTTCAGATGAACAGCAACATGATAGTTTAGATGATCTTGTTGAAACTGTGTCAATACGTTCTTTCATTCATCACATGCGCTGTGTTGTGCATACGCTACAGCTGGCTATAAGAGACAGTCTGCAAGAAGGACATGCTGCTGCACTGATTGGCAAGGTGAGAAAATTGGCTACTGTTGCCAGAACCCCTAAAGTTGACTCAATTTTGAAGAGACGTGCTGGAAAAGGGGCAATTATTGATCAAGCCACACGATGGGGCAGTATTTACTTAATGATTCAGCGCTTGGTTGAACTGAAAACCTTTCTTGTAGACATGGCTAACCCTCAACTGACGCTAAATGAAAGCCAGTGGAATCAGCTGGAATGAGCTGGAAAAATTGCTAGAGCACCCATTTACAGTGACTAAAAAATTACAAGCAGAGGACTTAACTCCAGGTATTTTCTTAAAGGAGTGGAAGAACCTGATGTTTCGCCTGTCCCAAAGAGGAGGGTTAATTGCAAGTGGCATTGCTACATCAATGAAACGGAGAGAGGAGCTACTATTACAAAATAACATTCTTTTGGAAGCTGTTTATGTAGACCCAATGCATCGGATTCTTCTAGATGATCAACAGCTAACTAAAGGAAAAGAAGCTCTGTTTGAAATAGCAGTAAGGATGAAAGGGTTGCAGAACAGTCAGGAGGAACAAGAAGAATTTGGTCGTCCTGCCACATCTTCACCCTCATCATCAACTGATGAAGAATTTAATTTCGAAAAATATTTGGATCACAAGGACCGTGCAAAGCGTTCACGCATAGAAGAAGAGTCATCCCCATCAAAGAACACAGCCAGAACATTTCAGCAGAATTTTTCATGTGCACTAAAAGAAATTGAGAAATTTGACCGTTCATCAAAAATAACAGTGCAACAAGCGATTCCTCTGTATCCTGACATTGTCAGAGGTGTTGCCCGAGTGGTTACTGCTTTGCCACCAACCCAAGTTAGTGTACAGAGGTTGTTCTCTGCTCTCAAAATAATTAGATCAGGTTTGAGGGCATCCATGAAGGAGGATCTGACAGAGGCAATACTTTTTCTGAGTACAAATTTATAGATTTCTTATTAACTGCATAACAGTGTTTATTGCATATTTACTTACAAGAGTTTAGAAAAGTTTATAAAAGTTATTTGCTATATTCTAATTGTATTCTAATAAATATAGTTTTTGTTCTAAGTGGTCTGATTACTTATATGATGGTGAGAAACTGAATAAGCACGATGTTAATATTTTACAACAGTAAATTTATTGTTACGAATTGGCCATTTATGAAGGAGTCGAAGTCGGAGCCGGAGTCGGAGTCGGAGCCGGAGTCAGAATCTGATAAAATCCAGGAGTCGGAGTCAGAGTCGCAACTGTGGCTTACCGACTCCACAGCCCTGGTGCTAACAGTGCTAGAATTCAGTCTACTTGATCTGTACTGCAGGATCTGCCTAGGCTAATAGAAATACACTGCTGTGTACAATGAATGTATTTTTATACATACATTGTACACAGCAGAAAAAGAGATTTTTTTCAGCCTATAAAATTGCTAAAATATAATAAAGAAAGACATTTGATAATGAAAAAAATAGTCATTTTAATGTGTTTTGTAAAACATAATTAACATTACAAATCAGCAAATAACATGGATATATTTGGTGTCCCTGTAATCGTAAAATCCCGCAGAACACAACTATCAGATTATTTATGGGGATCGGTAAATGGCATAAAGAAAAGGCGTAATTTATATTTTTTCTGTATTAAACCCATAAAAAATGTAATAAAACTGTAATGCCAAGGCCATGTTCACACGTAGCATAAATGCTGCATTCTTTCTGCTTCCTTTTCTCTGCAGGTGTTCGCACCAGACAACGCAGTAACAACCTTCTCTGGTTATTGGTGTTTACTGCATTTCTGTTATGCGTTTTCTGGCTTATTTGATGCGATTTCGGTGCAAATATGAAGCAGAGTTTTTAACTATTTTTAATAGCACAGAAAAGCTTTGATTCTGCGCTTAAAAATGAAGTGGCGTTTTTTTTCTTCATTCGGTTTTTTCAGAAGAAGCCTACAGAGAGAAATGCTCCAAAACCGCAGAGTAATGATGAGCGATTGTGTATTGTTAACCCTTTCGGCAAGCACGCTCAGGTGCTCGCAGAGTATTTTCGATGTGTTTGGCATCTACATTTGAGCCGCAGCGGCTGCATGTGTCCGGCTGTTAGAGAGCTGTGACACATGCAGGATGCCGTGACACACGCAGCCACGGTGGCACTAACATAAATGCTGAGCATGCTTGCCGAAAGGGTTAATAATACATGATCGCTCATCTCGCTCTTCAGACGCTTTTATGTGTAGCCTAAAAAACGCAGATACTTCATTAAGTGCAAAATCAAAGCTTTTCTGTCCTATAAAAAGCACCTTAAAAACGCAGCTTCACATCTGCACCAAAACGCATCAAATAAGGGGAAGAAGATTGTTCTTGTGCAGTTTGGTGCGGACATCTGCAGGATGCACAGATGACGTCGCGCTGCCCCGGAAAATAAAAGATTCACGGGCTCTCATCCACCCACCAGGAAGCACTGATCTGGACACTGGATCAAAAACCCAGGAATCCATCCCCTCATCTCTAGTCCCAACTGTCCCGGATACAGCAGACAGTCCTGGATTTGGGTCTATACCCTGCAGTCTCGGGCGTCTGCTGAATTTTCCTCACTACCTGGGCCCCGCTGACAACTACTCCTGCCAGGGGAGAAAGATAATGGCAAATGGGCATGGATTGGGGTGTGGGCCAAATTTTCCACAGCGCGCTAAGTGCACCGCATAATTTGTCCCTCTTTCTGTTCTTCAAAAGTTGGGAGGTATGGGCCGCCCCCAGCCCCTGCTCCTGCCTCCTTCATTTGTACCTGCCCTGCATGCTAATAGTGTGTACCAAGCAATGCGCACTTTATTATATAGCCGGCAGCGGAAGGCTGGCTTCACAAGTGATGTGAAATGCAGCAGCAGTGACTTCACATCACCTGCCGCCACGGCTGCCGTTTTCTATTGAAGAGCAGTGCATGCGTGCCCACTCTCACTGCAGCCGGCACAGTCACAGGCACAGCTGACTGTGTGAGGCTAAGGCTGAGTGCCCACGTAGCGTTTTTCAAGTGTTTATGCTGCGGAATTTCCGCAGCATAAACGCTTGTGAAACGCTAGGTAATCCGCACCCCATGGTCCCCAAGGGGATTCCGCATGTTCTATGCACATGCTGCGGATTTTTCCGCAGCGTTTATGCTGCGTACAAAAATCCGCAGCATGTCATTTAATTTTGCGGAAGCGCAGCGGAACTCCCGCCATTGACTTGCATTGAGACGCATAGAAACCGCGACTGTACAGTTTTACAAGCGGCTTCTATGCGTCTCTATGTGCGGATGGCACCCAGTTCTGGAGGAGAGAAGACTCTCATCCAGACCTGGGTACCATTCTACCTGTAAAAAAAGAATAAAATAACAAATAAAGTTTATATTCACCTGTCCGGCGGCTTCTCTCTGAATGCCGGCATCGCTTGAGGACCTGCGGTGACGTCACAGTCATGTGACCGCAGGCCCTTCACCGCTCTGTCTCGCGACATGCCGGCAACCCGGAAGAAGCCAGGACAACCGCTGCAGCACACGCCGGGGCCTCGGGGGTGAGTATAGCTTTATTTGTTTTCATTTTTACGGTTCACACTGTATAAATCCATGCTGTTTTCATGGATTTATACAGTGTGACCTAGTTGTCAAGCACTTTCCAAGTGATGCTATCGCCTGGAAAGCGCTTGTCAAGCTGCATGCGGAAACGCAAGTGAATCCGCATGTGGATCCGCATGTATTCTGCAGGAAAAACGCATGCACAATCTGCATGCGTTTTTTTCTGCCAGGGAGATGCAGAAATGCTGCAGAAATTTTCTGCTTCATTTCTGCATCGTGGGCACATAGCCTAAGAGGAGGTACTGCACACACCGCAACAGCTGATGGCAGAGAGCAGTCACCTGTTTCCTGTTCCGCTGCTCTTCTTCCACAAAACTCTGAATAGCAGTGGTCTAACGCTGATTGGCTACAAGGCAGCCAATCAGCATTAGTTTTCTTTGCGTGACCTCACAGCACAGCTCTGGTAAAGAGCTGTGCTGTGATTGGTCAAGGCCCTGCCCAAGCAGCACAGCAGCATTTATAGAGGAACAGAGGGACAATGTTGATAACTGCAGTGTGATCAGTAAGTAAATAAAATATATCATGCCTGCTGCCTAACTAAATCTCCAGCCAGTGAGGCAGTTAGGGGAGGGGGCCCTCGTGCAATCTAAAGGTGGCACAGGGGAGGGGACCCACAGTAAAAATCTAATTTCTTGTGGGTCCCCTCTCCATTGTGTCAATCACCTCTATTTTACTAAGGGTCCCCTTACCCCCTTTGAGCAGGCCCACAGGAAATTAGGTGTATCCGCCTCCCGCATCGTCCCTGATTTCAGAGTGAAGTGTCATGGCCCACCATGCAGCAGCTGCGTCATCGCAGGCCCAGAGCCATTTTGGGTCTGCCTCGTGGTACCATCTTCCCCAGAGGGCCCCGTATCTCGCAGTTAGCCGCCCGCCGTCCCCTGTGCACGAATCTCAGAAGCTCCGACCGATGCGGCCTCACTGGTCTTCCTGCGTCGCTCACCCGATCCTCCATTATTCCCTTTCCACGCCTCAGCAAGTCGTCCATAGCTGCTGCGCACTGTGAGGGCATCTGTCAGTATGAGCTGACAAGAATCGCTCGATGCCTTGCGGAGGAGAGCTGAAGATATCTGCGGGAGTACTCTGTATGGTCTTTTTCTTTTTGGCCCCCATCTGAGTCAAGCAGGCTGTATTTAGAAGACACTTAGAGGTGCTTTTCTCCAGGCCAGGATGGGAGCGATGTGGATGCACATCCTCACTCCTCCATGACAAGGCCACGCCCCGTAGTTTGCATAATATGTTATTTTATATGTACCCATGAATTTTATAATTGTGTCATAGTTATGTGTGGCTTTTCGACTCACATTTGATGAATTTATCGCATACTTATTTATGTACAGTATATCGGATGAATTTCTCAGTATTTTTATAAAATTTCCAAGTAATTAATTTATTTACACGGTTATTTATATAATTCACAATTGTATCGGACCTATTTTCACCAATATTTTCACCAGTCAATTGGCCAATCAGCATTCTGACCAGCACTTTGCTATTATTCAGTGGTGATCATGTGTGGGACTAACCTTGCGGGCTTTACCACTGGCCGTATGTTTAGCAGCACTGGTTCTGATGCATGACTTGACTGCTGCCCATGATATGTCAAACGTAGAATCAGGATATACGTCACTCCGTGTGATGATGCGTGGAAAGGAAACCACTCCTTGATCACATAGAAAATAAATCCGGCACTCTAGTTTGCAATAAGTGATGATTTATTCATACGAGTGTAATCCATAAAGCGTTCATGAAATGCAATCCATAAAGAAACATTTCGGTCATATAACTTCGACCTTCGGTCTATCCTACTTAGAGGTTTAACACATTTCCATTAGACCTTGATCTACAAAGATTCTATAGAAACTTTAGACTTAAAGCTGTCTTCCACAATCAAGCGACACCTAACAGAAACTTGTCGAATGTCGTATCAACCCCAGTAAATTTACCTAATTTAGGCCTTAGAATAAACGGTAGAGACTTTCATCTCACTCGCAGAGAAAATGGTATCAATTTTCAATAAACAGATCACATCAGGTGACTTACACTTTCAACCAAATCTGGATTTGTCAGAACGTCAGCCATTACAGACTTTCATGTCAGATAGAAGTATTATGGATTATAATTAAGCCCGCTGATATAGGGGGAGCCACGGTCATCATGGACCGCTCTATGTACCGGAATGAAAACCAGTCACAATTAAACAATCAGGAGGTTTATTTACCTTTGACCAATAATCCCACAGCCTTGATACATGATCAGATCCAAAAGATACTGGAACAAGCCATGAATGCAGGTATCATAGATTCAAAAACGAAAGATTTTTTAACTAAAACGGATCCAATCATTCCGGTCTTTTATGTCCTCCCCAAAATCCATAAAAGACTAGACAGACCCCCAGGCAGGCCCATAGTAGCATCCACAGACTCAATTCTATCACCTCTATCTATCCTATTAGAGAAGGTACTTACACCTTTAGGCTATGTGCCCACGATGCAGAAATAATAATAATAATAATAATCTTTATATAGTGCTAACATATTCCGCAGCGCTTTACATACATTATCGTCGCAGTCCCCATCAGGGCTCACAATCTAGATTCCCTATCAGCATGTCTTTAAAGTGTGGGAGGAAACTGGAGAACCTGGAGGAAACCCACGCAAACACAGGGAGAACATACAAACTCCTTGCAGATGTTGTCCTTGGTGGGATTTGAACCCAGGACCCCAGCGCTGCAAGGCTGCAGTGCTAACCACTGCACCACCGTGAAATGCTCAGGATTTTTAGCTGAGCATTTCTGCATCTCCCTGGCAGAAAAAAACACATGCGGATTGTACATGCGTTTTTCCTGCCAGGGACAAGCGGATGTGAAGCGTTCTTCACAGGCATTTCCGCATGCGGGTTGACAAGCACTTTCCAAGCAATTTTACCATCACTTGGAAAGTACTTGTTGTCGCAGAGTGCATCTTCTTACAGTCACCACTGTACTTACAAGAGCTTCAATCAGCAAGATATCTTGAGTAAACAGTATTTACTTCATACTGGATAAACATGAGATACAATTCAGTATCACACAGTCCGTGTGCTGCTGACATAACACATTCAGGAAAAAAAAGAAAACACACAGGAAGTAAAAACAACCAACAATTGAGAGCTTTCCTCCCACCATACAGCAAGCATATAACTTTACACACTATCGCTATCTGCTGTCTGGTTAGTATAAAGTCCTCCTTTCACTTATAATAAGTCCTGATCTGTTGCATATGCCAACACCCTTTCTCAACAGTAAGGACTTATTCAATCAAACCCAACTTTTTTATTAGTCTCTGGTGTTTATCAGCATTCAACGCCTTCGTGAAATGTCTGCTGTCATTTCTTCAGTAGGACAATACTCTAACTTCAAGACTCCTTGTTCCTGATGATCGCTCAAGAAATGATATTTCACATCAATATGCTTGGTTCTTGGATTGACTCTTTCCATCTGAGCAAGAACAAGACATCCTTGATTGTCCTCTTTCAGTTTTGTTGGTTCCAACTGTGGTTGTCCTAATTCTGTCAACAATTGTCTTAACCACAGTACTTCTTGACTCGCATGTGCTGCGGCAACATATTCTGCTTCTGTTGAAGACAGTGTCACAATTGACTGTTTCTTACTTGTCCAACTTATTGGTCCACCTGAGAGAAAAAAAATATATCCACTGGTAGATCTTCTGTCAGTTGGATCTCCAGCCCAATCTGCATCAACATATCCTGTTAAAATGCAATTATCACTTGTGGGTAATTTCAGCTTAACATTGCTAGTTCCTTTCAAATAACGCATTACTCTCTTCACGGCATTCCAATCGGCTTTATTTGGTTTTGATACCTTTCTACTCAGGATTCCTACTGCTGCTGCAATGTCTGGTCTTGTAACGGTCGCTAGATACAGTAGTTTTCCTATTGCTGTTCTGTATTCTTCATTATTTGGTAGAATATTTTTTTCACTGTTCATCTCTTTGAGATAATTAGTTTCCATTGGAGACTTTACTGTTTTTGCAGCCTTTAATCCAAATTTTTCTGTTATGTCTTGAATCATGTGATTTTGATTCAGTAGGAAACTTCCGTCTTCTTCTCTTTCTACCTGTATTCCTAGGTACTGTTTCACATTTCCCAAGTCTTTGATTTTGAAATGTTGCTTCAGGATTTTTAGAATGTTTTCTTTATCCCTTTCTTGTTTAAAACAAATCAAAATGTCGTCTACATATATGAGTACATAAATCCATCTATTTATCAGCCTTTTTGTGTACAAGCATGGATCAGCTTTGCTTCTTTGAAATTTTTCATTTGTAAGTACTTCTGTGATTTTGTCATTCCACGCTTTAGCTGCTTGCTTTAAACCATATATGCTTTTCTGTAGTTTGCAAACTTTGTTTGGATTTCTTTCATCTTTGAATCCTGGAGGTTGTTCCATGTAAATGTCTTCTGTTAAATCTCCATTCAGAAAAGCTGTCTTTACATCCAGATGTCTCAGTTCCATCTGTTTCATTGCTGCAACTGTAAGTAAAGTTCTTATTGTAGTGTGTTTGACAACTGGAGCAAATGTCTCATCATAGTCTTCTCCATATTTTTGAGAATACCCTTTAGCTACGAGTCTTGCTCGGTATCTTTCAGCTGTGCCATCTGTTTGGTATTTTACTTTAAAAATCCATTTACATCCTATGGATTTTCTTCCTTCTGGTAAATCTGTTAGTGTCCATGTATTTGAATCATGCATGGATTTAATTTCTGTTTCTGTTGCTTCTATCCATTTATTAGCTTCTTCTTCAGGAAGTTTAGATATGTCTTCCCAAGAGGTAGGCTCATAGATTTTTCTTATGCTTGTCTTGTATCGTGTATGAGAGACGTTTTGGTGGTTTTCCTTTGTTCTCTCTCATTGAACGTCTTGGTTCTGTGTCTGTTTGTAGTTGTGATTCTTCACTTTCAGTACTTTGTTCTTCATTGATTTCTACTTCTTTCTCATCAGATATTTCTTCAGTTATGTCACTATTGTTTTTCTCATTTTTTGTTTCAACTGAAATCATAATGTCTTCATTTAAATCTTCAATGAATGTCACACTGTTACTCACCGTAACTCTGTCTGTTTTGGGATCTAGGATTCTATATCCTTTGCAATTTTCACTATATCCAACGAATATTCCTTCCATGGATCTGTTTGGAACGTTTTTCTGTTGGAATGAATATAAAAACTTTACATCCAAAAACCTTTAAATGATTGACACTTGGTTTCATACCTTGCCACAGTTCATATGGAGTTTTCGTCAATTTTCTGGAAAAAAGTCGGTTCTGTAGATATGTAGCTGTCATTGCTGCCTCATCCCAATATTTCTCTGGTAGTTTGGAATCTGTCAGCATACATCTTATCATTTCTGTTAGAGTTCTGTTTTTCCTTTCTGCTACTCCATTTTGTTCAGGTGTGTATGGAACAGTTTTCTGGTGTTCTATTCCATTTTGTCTTAAGTAGTCTTCTATTCTGTGACCTGTAAATTCACCTCCATTATCACTTCTTATGACAATTGGCTTCCTTTTAAATTTGTTACTTGATCTTGTTACATAGTCTACAAGTTTATCAAAAACTTCACTTTTGTTTTTAATTAAGTATGTGACTGTGTATCTTGAGTAGTCGTCTATAAAAGTCAAAATGTATGTATTGCCTCCTGATGTAGTCACTTTTTTTATGGGTCCACATACGTCAGTATGCACCAAATCAAGTGGTCTTTCGCTTTTCATCTCACTTTCTTTTGGAATAGATATCCTTGTGGCTTTGGATTTTATACAACATTCACATCTTACGGTAATTGAGCAACCTGATATCTTTAAATCTTTTGTCAATTCTTTTCTCTGTAGTTCCCTTATACTGTCAGGGTGTCTATGTCATAGATGTCTATGCCACATGTGAATACAGTTTTTGTGATCATGTGTGCATATCTTCATCTGTTCCTTTGGTGTGTCAAAATGATATAATTGTTCATCTGCATTGACTTTGGTTATCACCTTGTTTCCTGCAATAATTGCACACTCATTGTCTTTGAATTTTACTGTAAGTCCTTTTGCTGTTAAACGTTTCACAGATAATAATCCGCCTTCCAATTTTGGAACATACAACACATCCTGTACAAGTATTTGATTCTTGTCCGAACTTGTTTGAACAATTTAGCATACCTTGTCCGATACCTTCTGCGGTTATTTTGCTTCCATCTGCAAGATAAATGGCTTCTTTCTTATCTAAATCAAGATCAGTAAAGAAATTCTTGTCACTTGTCATATGACTCATTGCTCCTGAATCAATAAACCAACCAAGTGATGATTTCTTATCTGTTACTTTAAATGTGCCATTCCAATTATTCTCACATGAATCGGAAATTGTGTTTTTTACTTTCTGTGTATGCTTTTTATGTTGTAATTTTTGTTGTTCTGCTTTCCATATGGTACAGTCTTTCTTTAAATGACCTTTTTTCTTACATCTGAAGCATTCTCTTGTCTCTTTATTATAGGGTTTTTTAAATTCTATATCTTTAAGAGCATTTTCACTGTCATTTTCAGTAGAAGAATCATTTCTTTGTTCTTTTCTTCTCTGATATTCATCTATTAGTCTTGTTTTCACAAAATCTAATGTAATGTCAGTTTCTGGTCTCGTCTCAAGGGCATTTATCAAGGCTGTATACGAATCTGGTAAACTCCACAATAATATAGCTGCTACATGACTATCTTTAATGTCTTCACCATTAGATTTTAGCTGTGATATCACTGCCATCATTGAGAATATGTGCTTCTGCATGTGGTCATTTGCACTCAATCTCATACTGTAAAGCTTTCTTAATAAAAATAATTTTTGATTCAAGCTTGGTCTTTCATACAGTTTTCTTAATTCTTCCCACATTCCTTTAGCTGTTTCTTCATTTCTTATATGTAATAATTGAGCATCATCCACTAATAAGCTAATGGTGGCTCTCGCTTGTCTATTCTTCTTATCCCATGTCTGATCATCTTGATCTGGTCTTTCTGTAACAATTACTTCCCATAAATCATCCTTAGATAACAACATCTCTACTTTGAATTTCCATAACTGATAATTTTCACTATTCAGTTTAGCTACTGTGAATTTCAGTTCTGTGTTACTCATCATCTTTATATAGTCTTACTTGTTTAGAGAGTTGTACTGAAGATATTCTCCTGTTTTTTTCTTCTTTCTGATAGTTCCTGTATGTCCTGCCTGTGTTGAATTCTCTGTAATTATATCCAGCTCCTGGGATCATGAATTCCTCTGTCACTCTGTATCTGGATTTATTTCCTTCTGTTTACAGAGCTTATCTGTTTGCTCCGTTATCTGGGGTTATAAACCAGGATCCTCTTGCAGTGCAGGCCTGTAGTGTCTGGGCTTTAGTGTCTGGGTTCCTGCCTGGGCCCATAACCTGTCACAGAGGGCATCTTCTTACAGTCACCACTGTACTTACGAGAGCTTCAATCAGCAAGATATCTTGAGTAAACAGTATTTACTTCATACTGGATAAACATGAGATACAATTCAGTGTCACACAGTCCGTGTGCTGCTGACATAACACATTCAGGAAAAAAAAGAAAACACACAGGAAGTAAAAACAACCAACAATTGAGAGCTTTCCTCCCGCCATACAGCAAGCATATAACTTTACACACTATCGCCATCTGCTGTCTGGTTAGTATAAAGTCCTCCTTTCACTTATAATAAGTCCTGATCTGTTGCATATGCCAACACTTGTCAACTTGGTCACACTATATAAATCCATGCAAGCGGCATGGATTTATATAGTGTGACCTTAAAGAATGGTAAAAAATAAAAAAATATATATATATATACTTACCTTCTGATGGCCCCCACAGTCTTTATTTGCTCTGTCATGGCTTGCTGGCATCTCGCGGTACACTACACTGAAGGACCTGCCGTCACATGACTATGACGTCAGCGCAGGTCCTTTAGTCCACCGCGATCTGCTGGCAAGTGAAGACAAGCGCAGCGGGGGTAATCAGAAGGTAAATATAATATTTATTTTTTATTTTATTCTTTTTTTTACAGGTTCTATTGTTCCTGGGTCTGGAGGAGAGTCTCCTGTCCTCCAGACCCAGGTACCATCTGCACATTGAAACGCATGGATTCCGCATGTACAGATCCAGTGATGCGGAATCCAAGCATTCCAATGAAAGTCAATGGAGGCGAAAACGCAGCGCTTCCGCAAAATAATTGATAGTGCTGCGTTTTTTTCCGCAATGATAACCCACAGTGGATTATCATTGGGGAACATGGCAGGCCTTCTACCATGTGTTTTTTAAGCATTTCTGCAGCGTTTTTGCCGCTGCGGAAACGCTTAAAAAACGCATCGTCGGCACACAGCCTTAGTTAAGAAAACACCATCTTCTATCTTTGATACAGGATCATTTATGGAAATTATCAAAAATCTGGATCGGCTACCTAAGTATACTTTACTAGTTACATTTGACGTGAACAGCCTATATACGTCCATGCAACACTCTAAGGGTATTATAGCCACCAGAATACTTCTAGAACAATATGACATGGAATAAGCAGTCATTAAATTCCTTTTAGACCTCCTTAAACTTGTTCTCATGGAAAATTTCTTCCTTTTCGAAAATACATATTATTTACAAATTCAGGGTACCGCCATGGGCTCTAATGTTGCACCGCCATACGCGAATAGTTTTATGTCCAACTTTGAAACTAATTTTGTGTATACTAATGACCTTTACCATACTCACTGTCTACTTTGGCGCAGGTACATAGATGGTATTTTCTGCCTATGGAATGGGATTATCGAGAACACAGAGCTTATCCATCATCAACTTCATCCATCATCTGGCCAGAACTCAAATTCACTATGTCTAGTGATCAGAGACAGATCAAATTCCTAGACACAATGGTCATCCAGGGCACGGAGGGTAAGTTATCTATAGATCTTTATGTAAAAAATACTGACCGCAATAATCTACTTTCATATTATAGCTGTCATCCCAAAGCTGCCAAAGCAGTCAAAAGATCAATCCCGATATTTCAATTCCAACGGGTTAAAAGGATTGTTTCGGATCCAGATGTTTGTTCTAAATGCCTGGCGGAGATGGAAACTAGGTTTTAACAAAGAGGTTATCCCCAGAACTTACTTAGCCGATGTCAAATTCCAACTAATCCACCGTCGACCAGAAACATAGCAAATAGGATATCTTTTGTTCATACTTCCCATCCTTTCTCTTACAGGCTACAACAAAAAATCCATAAATATTGGCCAATTCTAAACAAGAGCTACCTGAATATTCCTGAGTTCAGAACACCATATTTACCATGTTTTAGGAGGCCCAGTAATCGCCGCAATAAACTGGTCAGGGCAGATGAAGGATCAGCCTTGAAAAAATCTAGACAAACATTTCTGAATACACTAAGGAAAGTTACTTTCCCATGTCTTCAATGTGCATAATGTGCGAATGTCTTGAGAGGTGACAGGATCTCACACCCCAGCACAGGGCTGACCATCCCATACAAGACTACTGTATTATACCTGTGACTTCAGATTTGTTGTCTATGCGATCAAATGCCCTTGTGGTAAGATACATGTGGGTGAAACCATGCAAGCCGTCAAGGATCGTATATCACAACACAAATCGGACATACGGTGTGAGAGACACAATTTACCAGTACTCTACAATTTTCACACAGCAGGCCATACAATTGCCCAATGAGGTTTCTAGTTCTAGAACAAATACATTCCAACAGGAAAGGGGTAATCAGATTAGATGTCTCAAAACCAGAGAAGCTTATTGGATTCACTATTTACAAAGTATGGAACCCAAGGGCCTCAATAGGGACTATGATGTTATGAGTTTCCTGTGAATATTGTACACATTAACATTATTTTTCCCTTTTTCTTCCCCTTTTTTGTTTTATAGCTCTCATCATGAACTCATCACGCAAGGGGCTATGGATACTACTACTGTTCTGTTCTTTTGATCATTTTAATCTTTATTTTTATTTTTTATCTTATTATTTTATTATTTTTTATTTTTTGTTTTTCTTTTTTTTTTTTCTTTATTATTATTATTATTATTATTATTATTATTATTTATTTTTATTATTTATTTTTATTTCTTGTACTTCTTTCATTTTTCTTCTTTTTACTTCTTTTTTTTCTTTATTTTTATTTTTTTCTCTATTTTTAATGTATTTTTTGTTATTTATTAATTTTTATTTTATATTTATCTGGTTTCTCTTTAATTACAATGTTTTCCCCCCATTTTTCTTATGGTTACTTTAGTTTTGCTTCAGTTTCTGCTCATTTCCTATAATTATGTGTTTTCCATTACACTTATATGTCTCATTATATCTCTCCCCTTTTTTCCCCCTTTTCTCCCCCCTCTTTTGTTTTTCTTCTGAGTTTCCACTATTATTTTTATATTTATTTATGTACTAATATTGATCTTCTTTTCTAGCTAGTACTGGGTCCAATATACTTTATCCTACGGCTTCTGCTCATTCAGAAGATCTGGCATCACTGTGTGTCACATATGCGCTTTACCGTCATTCCACTTCCGGCCTCCAGCTCCAGGGTTTCACCTCCAGTGCATTGCAGCGCTGCATGTCAATGACGCACTTCAAGTGCGTCCCAGCACTGCAGGTCATAGTCGCATTTCTGGTGCGGCCCCATGGGGCGTATCACCGCCGCACAGAGGGAAACCTCCGATTACGGACCCTTCGCTCTACAGTCCTCCAATGGGAAGTTTTCTTTCACCATGACAACTATGGAATACCTCTTCCAGCCACGCCGACACAGCGGGGTATTTAAACCTAGCCTTTACATTGTTACACAGCGCATTCCATAAGGCGGCACAAGCCCAGGCTCCACTGTACTATTTTCTCCTGGCATCTTATTTTACCAGCAATCCGATAAGCACCCTCAGCATACCTATGTATTACAGTAAGCACGGTGAACACAGATCCATATACAGCACCACAGCTTATTCTTAGATTATCTCCTTTCATATACCCTGCACATACTTTCTCCACTTACAACATCCTGTTGGGGCCTTGTATTCATATTTTCTTTTTTTATATTTTTCTATATTCTTATACATTAAACATTACGCTTTTCTGAAATTTTACATTAGGTCCAGAAACTATATGGCTTTCTGCCATCCCTTTAAGGTTTTTTCCTTCCTTCCCCTTTTTTTTATTGATTTTTTTTATCGATTTTTCAGGTTTTTTTTGGAACACTCAGCAATTATCTAGCTCCAATACCATTGTTTTTTTCTTTAATGATGAGGCTTGATCACTATGAAAAACCCTCCTACATAATGGTTACTATAAACGTTGAAAAACGGCTTGTATTACCCTCTACGATTTTTTGATAACCATTACATCATGTTATACCTTGTTGTTCTATGTATGTACAAAATATGTTTTTTTCTCTCTTTTTCACCCTTTTTTCCTTTTTGTAATTCCAACGTTATGACTTTTTTTTATAGTCTGATGAAGGTCGAAGTTATATGACTGAAACATTACTTTATGGATTACATTTCATGAACGCTTTTTGGATTACACTCGTATGAATAAATCATCACTTGTTGCAAATTTAAGTGCCGGATTTATTTTCTATGCCCATGATATGCCAGGTGGTCTGTGACTCAGGACACATGACTGCATGATAACCCTCTCACGATGTATGATGTACAAGTACGTCATATGTCGTGTCCCTGCCTTTTATGCGAGCTTGCACGCCAAGCCCATATCTTTCCCCCAGACGATGGGTGATTTAATCAGCTATCATGTTCCTTTACCAGCCTCAGTGGAGTGGTCAAAAAATGTTATGTATCCTCAAAATGTTACAAATAAAAACCTCTAACTTATCGCACACACAAGCCCCTACTAAGGTCTGTCATCTGTCACTGGAAATGTACGGGATTCCAACTTTACTGTTAGAACAAAGGCTCTGGAAAAGCAATATGGCTCTCACCCCCCCATCCTTTTGACCCATTAAAAATAAAACAATTTATAAAAAAATGCACATATTTGGTATCGCTCCTTTCAAAAATGTTAGATCTATCAATGTATAAAGTAGATGAATGTGATCAGTACCGTATTTTTCAGACTATAAGACGCACCTTTTTCCTCCAAAATTTTTGAGGAAAATGGGGGGTGCGTCTTATAGTCCGAATGTTGGGGTGGTGTATATATACGTGGGGTGTGGGGGGAGCGGTAGCGGTGGAGGAGCGGAGCACAGGAGGCAGCAGCCGCCCGCTGCAGCCTACACTTTCCCCGCTGCTAAAGAAAATGAATATTCACTGCTCCCCACGCCCAAGGGGCGTGGGGAGCACTGAATATTCATGCTCCTTGATAGCAGCACACAGTATAGCCGCAGCGCGGTTCCTGCTGCTGCCGGAATCACCTCATAGAATCATAGAATCATAGAATGGTAGAGTTGGAAGGGACCTCCTGGGTCATCTGGTCCAACCCCCTGCTCAAAGCAGGATTCACTAGATCATCTCAGACAGATGTCTGTCCAGCCTCTGTTTGAAGACGTCCATTGAAGGGGAACTCACCACCTCTCGTGGCAGCCTGTTCCACTCATTAATCACCCTAACTGTCAAAAAGTTTTTTCTAATATCTAATCTGTGTCTCCTCCCATTTAGTTTCATCCCATTGCTTCTAGTCTTTCCTTGTGCAAATGAGAATAAAGATGATCCTTCTACAATGTGACAGCCCTTGACATATTTGTAGACAGCTATTAAGTCTCCTCTCAGTCTTCTTTTTTGCAAGCTAAACATTCCCAAATCCTGCAACCGTTCCTCATAGGACATGGTTTGCAGACCAGTCACCATTCTGGTCGCTCTTCTCTGAACTTGCTCCAGTTTGTCTATGTCTTTTTTAAAATGTGGTGCCCAAAACTGTACACAGTATTCCAGATGAGGTCTGACCAAAGAGGAGTAAAGACCGATAATGACTTCACGTGATCTAGACTGTATGCTTCTGTTAATACATCCCAGAATTGTATTTGCCTTTTTTGCTGCTGCATCACACTGTTGACTCATGTTCAGTCTATGATCTATTAGTATACCTAAGTCTTTTTCACATGTACTGTTGCTTAGCTCTATTCCTCCCATTCTGTATATGCTTTTTTCATTTTTATTGCCCAGATGTAGTACTTTGCATTTTTCCCTGTTAAAAACCATTCTGTTGGTTGCTGCCCACTGCTCCAGTTTATTTAGGTCTTTTTGAATCCTCTCTCTCTTTTCTCTAGTATTAGCTATCCCTCCTAGCTTTGTGTCATCAGCAAATTTAATCAGTTTACCCTCAATTCCTTCATCTAAATCATTGATAAAGATGTTGAACAATACAGGTCCCAGGACGGAGCCCTGTGGTACCCCACTTGAGACATTCATCCAGCTGGATGTGAAGCCATTTACAACCACCCTTTGAGTCCGATCACTAAGCCAGTTATGAATCCACCTAACAGTTGCCTGGTCCATTGCATACTTGGTCATTTTTTCAATAAGGATGGTGTGAGATACTTTGTCAAATGCTTTGCTGAAGTCAAGATATACTATATCTACAGCATTTCCCTGATCCACCCAGTCAGTGATTCTGTCATAGAAGGAAATTAAGTTAGTCTGACATGACTTGTTAGTTACAAACCCATGCTGACTCTGGTTAATCACTTCATTCTTATCCATGTACTTACATACATGTTGTTTAATAATTTGTTCAAAGATCTTTCCTGGTATAGAAGTCAGACTCACCGGCCTATAGTTCCCTGGGTCCACCTTCTTCCCCTTTTTGAAGATAGGAACAACATTTGCTCTTCTCCAGTCTTCTGGGACTTCTCCTGTTCTCCAAGAATTTTCAAAGATTATGGAGAGTGGTTCTAAAATTTCTTCTACGATCTCCTTCAGTACTCTGGGGTGTAATTCATCTGGACCTGGAGACTTGAACTCATTTATGTTAGCTAAATATTCCCTCACAATCTTTCTGTTTACAGATAACTTGGATTCCTCTATTCCTTTAAAAGGACAGTGAAGATCAGTTGATGTTACATTTTGTTTCTGAGAGAAAACAGATGCAAAATAGGAATTAAAAAGTTCGGCCTTCTCAACATCCTCTCTTACCATTTCTCCATTTTCATCCTGTAAAAATCCTATAGCATCTTTGACTTTTCTTTTACTTTTGACATACCCCCAAAATCCTTTTTTATTGCTTTTGACATCTCTTGCAAGCCTTAATTCATTGTCAGCTTTAGCTAACCTGATACGTGCCCTACAGGATCTGCAGACTGCATTATAATCTTCTTTAGATATGCCTCCCTCTTTCCATTTAATAAACATTTCTTTCTTTCTTTTTAGCATGTGCTTAAGTTCTGTGTTCATCCATCCTGGTTTCCTTAAATGCTTCCCATTCTTCCTACTTTTCGGGATTGTTAACGATTGTGCTTTGAGAATCTCATTTTTAAAAATTTCCCATCCTTCCTGGACATTTTTGTCCTTAAGGACATCCAGCCATTGGATCCCTCCTATTCTCTTTCTGAGTCTCTTAAAATCTGCCTTTCTAAAATCTAACCTTGAAGTTTGAGTCTTCACATGTCTTCCTCCTCTAGTTATCCAAAATTCTATAATAGCATGATCGCTGCCTCCTAGGGTCCCAGCCACCTTTACCTCCTCAACCATTTCCTCCCTGTTTATAAGGATTAGATCCAAAGTAGCAGATCCTCTTGTTTTCTCCCCTACCTTTTGGAAGATAAAGTTGTCAGCAAGAGAGGATAAGAATTTGCTTGACCTGTTAGTTTTACTTGAGAGAGATTCCCAACAAATGTCTGGATAGTTGAAATCTCCCATGACCACTACGTCATATTTTTTGGAGAACTTGGTCATTTGATATATAAAGAGTTCATCCATATCTTCAGCTTGCCCAGGTGGCCTGTAGTAAATGCCTACAATGGTGTCCTTTCCGTTGTTCTCTCCTTGTATTCTTACCCAAACAGTTTCCACAGAACTCCCAGTCTCTGAAGCTTCAATCTCTGTGCAGATATACGCTTTTCTAACATACAATGCAACACCTCCTCCTCGTTTATCAAGTCTGTTTCTTGCAAATAAGTTGTATCCTTTTAGCCTTTTATTCCAATCATGTGTATCGTCCCACCAAGTTTCAGTGATTCCAATGACATCATATTCCTTTTCCTGCATTAGTAGTTCCAATTCTCCTTGTTTGTTGCCCATGCTTTGTGCATTTGTATAAAAACATTTTAGTTTGTGATTGGTTTCTCTTCCTCCCATATTTTTATTATTTAAATTGTTTTGTCTTTGTTCTTCCTTTCCACTTCCAGTAGCAGAGATCTCAATAGTATTTGTCAGCTGTATGGCTTTTTCTGGCCTTTTGCTTCCCTTCCCACATTGTTCTAGTTTAAAGCTCTTCTGATGAGTGTAGCAAGGCGACTTCCAAATACATGTTTTCCAGTCTTCGTAAGGTGCACCCCATCTCTAGCAAGTAGTCCATCGTATAGGTAATTCATTCCGTGATCCAGAAATCCAAATCCTTGTTGACGGCACCATCGACGTAGCCAGTTGTTCACCTGTAGAATCTTATTCCACCTCATTGTTCCATGGCCATCCACTGGGAGGATGGATGAGAAGACCACCTGCGCTCCCAATTCTTTCACTTTCTTGCCTAAGTCTTCAAAGTCACTGCAGATGGTTTCCAGGTCCTTTCTTGCGGTGTCATTTGTCCCCACATGTATTAGCAGGAATGGGTAGTGATCTGTAGGTCTGAAGAGTCTTGATATCCTGTCAGACACATCTTTAATTTTTGCTCCTGTGCCTGCTGTTAAAGGGCATGAATATTCAACCTCTCTACACGCCCATGGGCGTGCGTGAATATTCATGTCCTTTAATAAGTGGGCACACGAGATAGCCGGCAGCAGCAGGAGCCGCAGCGCGGCTACGCTGTGTGCCGGCTATGAAGGAGAGTGAAGTCACTGCTCCCTGCGCACACAGTCCCAGCGTGGGGAGCAGTGACTTCCAGCAGGTGATCTATCCTTGTGAGCCGCGCATGGCAGTGACGTCATGCGCGGCTCACATGGAGAGATCAGTGCGGGCAGACAGGACGCAGCGCTGGAGGAGAGAGAATAAAGGTGAGTAGGAGTGTTTATTTATTTTTATGTGCAGCCTGATGGGGATTAGGGGGAACCATGCACACTAGGATAAGGATGAGGGGGTCATACATACCAGGATAAGGATGAGGGGTGTCATGCATAACAGGATAGGGATTAGGGGTGCCATGCATACCAGGATGGGGATTAGGGGTGCCATGCTTACCTGGACGGGGATTAGGGGTGCCATGCATACCAGGACGGGGACTAGTGGTGCCATGCATATCAGGACAGGGATGAGGGGTGCCATGCATACCAGGACAGGGATGAGGGGTGCCATGCATACCAAGACAGGGATGAGGGGTGCCATGCATACCAGGACAGGGATGAGAGGTGCCATGCATACCAGGACAGGGATGAGGGGTGACATGCATACCAGGACAGGGATGAGGGGTGCCATGCATACCAGGACAGGGATGAGGGGTGCCATGCATATCAGGATAGGGATGAGGGGTGCCATTTATACCAGGACAGGGATGAGGGGTGCCATGCATACCAGGATAGGGATTAGGGGTGCCATGCATACCAGGATGGGGATGAGGGGTGCCATGCATACCAGGATAGGGATTAGGGGTGCCATGCATACCAGGCTAGGGATTAGGGGTGCCATGCATACCAGGACAGGGATGAGTGGTGCCATGCATACCAGGACAGGGATGAGGGGTGCCATGCATACCAGGACAGGGATGAGGGGTGCCATGCATACCAGGATAGAGATGAGGGGTGCCATGCATACCAGGATAAGGATGAGGGGTGCCATGCATACCAGGATGGAGGAGTTCCATGCATGCCAGGATGGAGGGATGCCAGGCATACCGGGATGGGGATGGGGACAATGTATAAAAGGAAGGGGGGGCATATATACCAGGATGGGGGATATTGTCAGAATTGAGGGACATTACCCCTATGCCAGTGTCAGCAGAAGACCCCCTCCCCCTTAAAAGTGCATCATGAACACATTTTTAAAACTTTTTTTTAATTTTCCTCCTCTAAAACCTAGGTGCGTCTTATGGTCCGGTGCGTCTTATAGTCCGAAAAATACGGAAATTATTATTTATTTATTTTTTTACACATTTCTGAATTTTTTCTACCATTTAAAAAAACGATATATGTGTGGTGTCTGCATACTTATACTGACCTAGATAATTATATGCCAGGTAAGTTTTACCATATAGTGAAGATGGTAAATTAAAAATCCAAAAAACAATTGTGGAATTGCACTTTTTTTGCAATTTCAATGCACTTGGAGTTTTTTTTATACTATGTGGTAGAATGAATGGTGCCATTCAAAAATACAACTGCCCCCCCAAAAAATCAAGCCCTCATATGGTTATATTGACAGCAAAATAAAAAAGTTATGGAAGAAGGGGAGAAAAAGCGAAAACTAAAAAACTGAAAATTGCCATGTCATGAAGGGGTTAAGTGCTTTGTGATGCTCTCAGGGAATGCACCTGCTTCTGCTCCATTACAATTGCATGCACCAATTATCACCATTGTTTCTTTTATTAATAAGTGTTGCAGCATGTTATTGTTTGATTTGTTGTATATAAAGGGCTTCCTGATGCTTTGACGCCACCCCCAGATGATGGCATGGTTCTGAAATGTCCATCTGGGTTTGACACCACACCTGCACTAGGTATTATTCACTACTATGTTCCCAAGTCACACCTGTCTTCTTGAGGGGACAAGCTGGAGTCAGATGCACTGAATTCATAAAGACATGCACACCACAAAGGCTGGAAGAAGATTTCTAGCATAAGGAACACTACAGCTTGTTCCGAATTAGACGCGCTGTGGTGCGTCTGCTAGACGAAAGTGTCATGAAAATGGCATAAGTTGCTATTTTTTTGTGATAACTCTGGTTGCACAAAACTTTTGCGAGTTATCAAAGTGTCTTATACCAGGTTTTTAGCAAAAAATACCTTGATGAATTAGGGCCACAGTAGTGCATAATACCTCCTGTTGGTATATGCATCAGATGTTTTGATTCTCTGTATTTGCTAATTTAAGGTTATACACACCCTATGGGGTTGATGTGAGTTCTGGACATTGAGCTTTCTCTCCATTTTTTCTTGAATTCAATATCACGTTGACCATATATAATCTTAAGATTATCAAATAGCACTTATTATTATTATATATTCTCTATAATTGGAGTCCATGTGTTTTTTCTATATGTGTGTTGTTGTAAATGCTCACCATCTGGTGCTTTTTGTATTTTAATTTGCCAATAAAGTTAACTATATCTGCCACATTTCTCCCTTCTGCTGACGTAGTGGCACCATTCACTGGATGATTCACTTTTTATCTGTGCTTTTATATATGTTTTGTGATTTAATAAAAAGACATGTTTTTGAACTTCCCAGCTCATTTCACATTCAATAATATTCTAGTCACCACTTGAGGGCAGCAGAGCCCAATGTAATGATTAAGAAAATCATCAACTCAACATTGATGGAATAAATATATTAATACTGCAATGAAAGCTGAGTATTGGCCAATTTGCATTGTCCAACAAGAGAACATTATGTGAAAACCTGAATTAATGCATATACAGCGGGTGAAATAAGTATTGAACATGTCACTCATTTTCTAAGTAAATATGTAAATATATTACTAAAAATGCAATTGACATGAAATTCTCATTAGATGTCGGTAACAACCCTTGCAATCCATACAGGCAAAGGAATAAAACCGTAAATATTTTGAGGCAGTTAGGGGAAACATATACAAGAGCCGGTATGTGTCTTCCTGGATGCGCATAGAGGCATACTAAACCTGCTGGAGCGCATTGTGATTACAGCAACGTCTGTGGTTATAATGCAGAATAAAAGAGATTGTGGATTTGGTCAAACTATTGGAATAAGTCAGATTTTAGGAAAACCCGACATGGGCTTTTATTTTTGGAGACATTTGCAGGTTTGGTAGTGTCCATGAAACACATTTAAATTTTCAGTTAAGGTTTGGGTGTGTCAGTGTTTTGTTTGCAAGCTGCAGAGCAGGAGGCTCTGTGCAATACAGGGCCAAGGAAACCAAAGCTTCTGACGCACCCGAGTGATATGGCGGTTTAGTCGCCCATGGCAAGGGGTTTTGATATGGACTGTTTAGACGACCCGGCTGCGATCCAGAGGATAACGTTTGCCCTTACTTTATGAGTTTTGAAAATAAAGACATTTAAGTTGAAATTTCTTGGGGTCACTTCCTGTTTACTGCACTGTGTGAATACAGCTGCACTACAATGTCCATAAATTCATTTATGTGCAAGAATGACACAGGGAAAAAGTATTAAACACATGATGAAAGAGAGGTGCAAAAAGCCATGGAAAGTCACGACACCAGCTGAAATCTATCAGTAATTAGAAAACAATCCTGCCACTTAGTAAAGAATATCAGCTGGTTCAACTGATGGTCTATATAAAGGTGTCTCATTACCAAGGTGCCACATGAAAACATATCATGATGGGTAAAACCAGTGAGCTGTCTCAAGACCTTCGCAACCATATTGTTGTAAAACATACTGATGGCATTGGTTACAGAAGAATTTCTAAACTACTGTAGGTTCCAGTGACCACTGTTGGAGCTATAATCTGGATGTAGAAAGAACATAATTTCACAATAAACTGGCCATGGACCAGGTACTCACTGCAAGATTTGAGACAGGGAGTAAAGAGAGTTATCAAAAGAGTTGTCTTAGAGTCAAGGACCACCTATGGAGATTATAGAAAGACCTGGAATGAGCAGGTATAATTGTCTCAAAGAAAACTGTAAGTAATGCACTCAACCTCCATGGCCTGTATGCACGCTCACCATGCAAGACTCCATTGCTGAACAAAAAGCATGTTTAAGTAAGTTTAAAGTTTGTTCAATGACATTTAGACAAGCCTGTGAAATACTGGGGAAATATAGTCTCATCAGATGACACCACAATGTAACTCTTTGGATGCCATAATACACACAATGTCACTGCATATCATCCCCAAAACACCAAACCAACAGGGAAGTTTGGAGGTGGAAACATCATGGTGTGGGGCTGTTTTTCAGCATACAGCACTGGAAAACTTCATATGATTGAAGGAAGAATGAAAGGACAAATGTACCGAGACTTTCTTGATAAAAATCTGCTGCCACATACCAGGATGATGAAGATTAAATGAGGGATTGTGAGTCATGGGGAAAGCAAAAGAATTGTCAACGGATCTACGGGAAAAGGTAGTTAAACAGTATAACACAGGAAAGGGATACAAAAAAATATCCAAGGAATTGATAATGCCAGCAGCGTTCAAACTGTGATTAACAAATGGAAAATCAGGGGCTCTGTAAAAGCCAAACCACGGTCAGGTAGACCAACAAAAATTTCGGCTACAACTGCCAGTAAAATTTTCAGGATGCAAAGAAAAAACCATAAATAACATCAGCTGAAATTCAGGACTCTCTTAAAACTAGTGTGACTGTTTCAAGATGCACAATAAGGAGGCACTTGAAGAAAAATGGGCGGCATGATCGAGTCGCCAGAGGAAAGCCATTACTGTGCAAATGCCACAAAGTATCTCACCTACAATATGCCAAACAGCACAGAGACAAGCCTCAAAACTTCTGGAACAAGACAATTTGGAGTGATGAGATCAAAATTGAACTTTTTGTCCACAACCATAATCGTTACATTTGGAGAGAGGTCAACAGGGCCTATGATGAAAGGAACACCATTCCTACAGTAAAGCATAGAGGTGGATCACTGATAATTTGGGGATGTATGAGCTACAAAGGCACAGGAAACTTGGTGAAAGTTGAAGGAAAGATGAATGCAGCACGTTATCAGCAAATACTGGAGCCAAATTTGCACTCATCAGCCCATAAGCTGTGCATGGTGTAAGACCCCCACAATCTTTATGTTGATGATCTATTCCATGGATAATCCATTTTTTGAAAATCCCTTAAAATACTTACAAGGTAAAACCATACATGGATTACTGTATGTAGAACAAGAGAAGCAGAGGTCAACTGGCATAAAAAAAATCACATTTTATTAGTAATATCCCATGACATATAGTGTCAGAATAAGAATTAAAAATATACAAAAGACAACAAAGTGTAGAGTGCCAGCAGTGTACAGGGGAATCAGAATAATCTGCCATTAATAAATGATACAAGTTGTCTGTAACCATGAGAAAGCAGCAGTGAGCGCCATAAATAGTGTTTATACAAACATGATACCATAAGGTACTAGTACTGCCTCATATGAGGTCAATCCAGAGTAAAGGCACACACAGGCTTACCCAAAATGTCAGGCACCGTCTGAGAAAACCCTGTGAAGTAGGAAGTGATGGCAGGAATGTCTCGACGCGCGTTTCGCCTATAGGGTGCGCAGCTTTATCAAGATTACTGTATGTATAAAGCAAATGGAGCATTTACACCTTTATAAGAAGCATAGTCAATCCTAGTATCACAGTATGGTGCCTTGACATAGTACCATATTACAAAAATGTTCTCTGCAAATACATCTACAATCTGAAAAAAAACAAAGCATTTTTTCTTAAGTACTCTAGCTGCTGTAAATCAGTGTTGTACCTCTAATGTCGGCAGACCACACGACCACTATAGAGCCCATGAGTCGGAGGGGCCAAGTGCCAGCATCGGCACAGGGCCACCACCCCTGCCTTACATCGCACTTTCAACTGTAACGGCATCCTGGATACTGATACAGTTCACTTGAAAGCTATGAAGGAAAAGTCGTCCACTCCCTCCTCCATCATTCTCCCTCTACTTCTGAGCTCTGACGTTCCAGCGTAGCGGATGCAATGGCGTCACTACATCGCACCTGCTGTGCAGAGCAATGCAGAGCTGCAGATCATACTTTGCCAAGACTGGAGCACTAGGAGAATGAGGAGAGTTGAGTATTTTAGACTACATGGAAGGCTATGTGGATCCCATTATACTACATAGAAGGCTATGTGGATCCCATTATACTACATGGAAGGCTATGTGGAGCCCATTAGATTACATGGAGGGCTATATGGGGTGCATTATACTACTCAGAAGGCATTGTTAGGCCCATTATATTGCCTTGATTGCTATGCTAAGTGGGAGCCCTTTATACTATGTGAAAGTGTATCTAGGGTGTATTATAATATATTTAAGGCTATGTGTGGCCCATATACCATATGGAAGGATATGTGGGGCCCATTATATTACATGGAGGGCTGTGTGGGGCTCATTATACTATATAGAGGGCTATGTGGGGCCCATTATATTACATGGAGGGCTATACGGGGCCCATTATCCTACATGGAAGGCTGTTTGGGGCACATTATACTATATGGAAGGCTGTGTGGGGCCAATTATACTATATGGAAAATATGTTGTGCCCATTATACTATACAGAGGGCTATAAGGGGCCCATTATAATATATGGAAGGTTATATTGGGCCCATTATACTACATGGACGTCTATGTGGGGCCCATTATATTACATGGAGGTCTATGTGGGGCTCTTTATACTATATGGAGGGCTTTATTGGGCCCATTACACTACATGGAACTTTACATGGGGCCCATTATGCTACATGGAAGGCTATGTGGAACGCATTATACTTTACGGAAGGCTATATGGGGCCCATTATACTAAACCAGGGGAGGAGTCCTGAGGAGATAATTTGCATATTCCCACTGCATTTTGGGGTAAGTGAAGAGTCTCCGTGAGCTCAAAGAACACTGGATTTTGGCTGTTGGAGCTGAAAAGAGGACATCGGTAAACCAGGGGAGGAGTCCTAAGGAGATAATTTGCATATTCCCACTGCATTTTGGGGTAAGTGAAGAGTCTCCGTGAGCTCAAAGAACACTGGATTTTGGCTGTTGGAGCTGAAAAGAGGACATCGGTAAACCAGGGGAGGAGTCCTGAGGAGATAATTTGCATATTCCCACTGCATTTTGGGGTAAGTGAAGAGTCTCCGTGAGCTCAAAGAACACTGGATTTTGGCTGTTGGAGCTGAAAAGAGGACATCGGTAAACCAGGGGAGGAGTCCTGAGGAGATAATTTGCATATTCCCACTGCATTTTGGGGTAAGTGAAGAGTCTCCGTGAGCTCAAAGAACACTGGATTTTGGCTGTTGGAGCTGAAAAGAGGAAATCGGTAAACCAGGGGAGGAGTCCTGAGGAGATAATTTGCATATTCCCACTGCATTTTGGGGTAAGTGAAGAGTCTCCGTGAGCTCAAAGAACACTGGATTTTGGCTGTTGGAGCTGAAAAGAGGACATCGGTAAACCGCATTTTGAAGCTTTTTTTTGGAGCTTTTTTCACTGTTTTCAGAACATTAACAGTAAGAACATGGAAGAGTCCAGGAGCCATTTGGTGAGCTGCATATCCTGCTACATGTTCACAGACTTGCCAGTGGAAAAGCCAAACTTCACATGCCAGAAATGCAAGCTTGTGTCCCTGTTGGAGGAAAAGTTGCGAAATCTAGAAGAGAGGTTAACTACCTTGAAAATCATTAAGGAAGGTGAAGAGTTCTTAGACAGAGCAGAATTATCTCTTCATGATTCAGAAAGAGAAGAAATTCGAACTGCACCTGAGGAAACAGAGGAATGGAAGCATGTGACCCAGATAAGCAGGAGGATAGAGAGGCAGTCAGCACCTATACTGCTCAGGAACCAGTACCAGGCTCTCTCGCAGGAGAACCATGAAGAAATACAGCAAGATAAGACTTTGCCAGCAATGAATAACCTTGTAAGCCCTCAGAATCCTCCTGGATGGAGAAAGAAGAATGTTGTGAAGAAAAAACGGAGAGTGGTGGTCATGGGGGATTCCCCGTTAAGAGGAACAGAGGCTGCTATCTGCAGACCAGACATAACCTCAAGAGAAATGTGCTGTCTTCCAGGAGCAAAAATTAAAGATGTGTCTGACAGGATATCAAGACTCTTCAGACCTACAGACCACTACCCATTCCTGCTAATACATGTGGGGACAAATGACACCGCAAGAAAGGACCTGGAAACCATCTGCAGTGACTTTGAAGACTTGGGCAAGAAAGTGAAAGAATTGGGAGCGCAGGTGGTCTTCTCATCCATCCTCCCAGTGGATGGCCATGGAACAATGAGGTGGAATAAGATTCTACAGGTGAACAACTGGCTACGTCGATGGTGCCGTCAACAAGGATTTGGATTTCTGGATCACAGAATGAATTACCTATACGATGGACTACTTGCTAGAGATGGGGTGCACCTTACGATGACTGGAAAACATGTATTTGGAAATTGCCTTGCTGCACTCATCAGGAGAGCTTTAAACTAGAACAATGTGGGAAGGGAAGCAAAAGGCCAGAAAAAGCCATACAGCTGACAAATACTATTGAGATCTCTGCTACTGGAAGTGGAAAGGAAGAACAAAGACAAAACAATTTAAATAATAAAAATATGGGAGGAAGAGAAACCAATCACAAACTAAAATGTTTTTATACAAATGCACAAAGCATGGGCAACAAACAAGGAGAATTGGAACTACTAATGAAGGAATAGGAATATGATGTCATTGGAATCACTGAAACTTGGTGGGACGATACACATGATTGGAATAAAAGGCTAAAAGGATACAACTTATTTGCAAGAAACAGACTTGATAAACGAGGAGGAGGTGTCGCATTGTATGTCAGAAAAGCGTATATCTGCACAGAGATTGAAGCTTCAGAGACTGGGAGTTCTGTGGAAACTGTTTGGGTAAGAATACAAGGAGAGAACAACGGAAAGGACACCATTGTAGGCATTTACTACAGGCCACCTGGGCAAGCTGAAGATATGGATGAACTCTTTATGTATCAAATGACCAAGTTCTCAAAAAAATATGACGTAGTGGTCATGGGAGATTTCAACTATCCAGACATTTGTTGGGAATCTCTCTCAAGTAAAACTAACAGGTCAAGCAAATTCTTATCCTCTCTTGCTGACAACTTTATCTTCCAAAAGGTAGGGGAGAAAACAAGGGGATCTGCTACTTTGGATCTAATCCTTATAAACAAGGAGGAAATGGTTGAGGAGGTAAAAGTGGCTGGGACCCTAGGAGGCAGCGATCATGCTATTATAGAATTTTGGATAACTAGAGGAGGAAGACATGTGAAGACTCAAACTTCAAGGTTAGATTTTAGAAAGGCAGATTTTAAGAGACTCAGAAAGAGAATAGGAGGTATCCAATGGCTGGATGTCCTTAAGGACAAAAATGTCCAGGAAGGATGGGAAATTTTTAAAAATGAGATTCTCAAAGCACAATCGTTAACAATCCCGAAAAGTAGGAAGAATGGGAAGCATTTAAGGAAACCAGGATGGATGAACACAGAACTTAAACACATGCTAAAAAGAAAGAAAGAAATGTTTATTAAATGGAAAGAGGGAGGCATATCTAAAGAAGATTATAATGCAGTCTGCAGATCCTGTAGGGCATGTATCAGGTTAGCTAAAGCTGACAATGAATTAAGGCTTGCAAGAGATGTCAAAAGCAATAAAAAAGGATTTTGGGGGTATGTCAAAAGTAAAAGAAAAGTCAAAGATGCTATAGGATTTTTACAGGATGAAAATGGAGAAATGGTAAGAGAGGATGTTGAGAAGGCCAAACTTTTTAATTCCTATTTTGCATCTGTTTTCTCTCAGAAAGAAAATGTAACATCAACTGATCTTCACTGTCCTTTTAAAGGAATAGAAGAATCCAAGTTATCTGTAAACAGAAAGATTGTGAGGGAATATTTAGCTAACATAAATGAGTTCAAGTCTCCAGGTCCAGATGAATTACACCCCAGAGTACTGAAGGAGATCGTAGAAGAAATTTTAGAACCACTCTCCATAATCTTTGAAAATTCTTGGAGAACAGGAGAAGTCCCAGAAGACTGGAGAAGAGCAAATGTTGTTCCTATCTTCAAAAAGGGGAAGAAGGTGGACCCAGGGAACTATAGGCCGGTGAGTCTGACTTCTATACCAGGAAAGATCTTTGAACAAATTATTAAACAACATGTATGTAAGTACCTGGATAAGAATGAAGTGATTAACCAGAGTCAGCATGGGTTTATAACTAACAAGTCATGTCAGACTAACTTAATTTCCTTCTATGACAGAATCACTGACTGGGTGGATCAGGGAAATGCTGTAGATATAGTATATCTTGACTTCAGCAAAGCATTTGACAAAGTATCTCACACCATCCTTATTGAAAAAATGACCAAGTATGCAATGGACCAGGCAACTGTTAGGTGGATTCATAACTGGCTTAGTGATCGGACTCAAAGGGTGATTGTAAATGGCTTCACATCCAGCTGGATGAATGTCTCAAGTGGGGTACCACAGGGCTCCGTCCTGGGACCTGTATTGTTCAACATCTTTATCAATGATTTAGATGAAGGAATTGAGGGTAAACTGATTAAATTTGCTGATGACACAAAGCTAGGAGGGATAGCTAATACTAGAGAAGAGAGAGAGAGGATTCAAAAAGACCTAAATAAACTGGAGCAGTGGGCAGCAACCAACAGAATGGTTTTTAACAGGGAAAAATGCAAAGTACTACATCTGGGCAACAAAAATGAAAAAAGCATATACAGAATGGGAGGAATAGAGCTAAGCAACAGTACATGTGAAAAAGACTTAGGTATACTAATAGATCATAGACTGAACATGAGTCAACAGTGTGATGCAGCAGCAAAAAAGGCAAATACAATTCTGGGATGTATTAACAGAAGCATACAGTCTAGATCACGTGAAGTCATTATTGGTCTTTACTCCTCTTTGGTCAGACCTCATCTGGAATACTGTGTACAGTTTTGGGCACCACATTTTAAAAAAGACATAGACAAACTGGAGCAAGTTCAGAGAAGAGCGACCAGAATGGTGACTGGTCTGCAAACCATGTCCTATGAGGAACGGTTGCAGGATTTGGGAATGTTTAGCTTGCAAAAAAGAAGACTGAGAGGAGACTTAATAGCTGTCTACAAATATGTCAAGGGCTGTCACATTGTAGAAGGATTATCTTTATTCTCATTTGCACAAGGAAAGACTAGAAGCAATGGGATGAAACTAAATGGGAGGAGACACAGATTAGA